>NC_067398.1:648613626-649813626 GCF_016432865.1 Antechinus flavipes
GCGGCCGGGCCCGGGCTCCCAGACGAGGCGGGCCTGCCCGCGGGCCGCCCGCTGCCCCTACCCGAGGCCGGCGGCGACCCAGATGCGCCGCCCAAGAAGCGGCTGCGGGCGGCCGAGGCGGAGGCGGCGGCGGCAGCAGCGGCCTCGGCAGCGACGGCTTCGGCTTCGGCGGCCGCGGGGAGCGGGAAGCTAGAAGAGCGCCTCTACTCTGTGCTCTGCTGTACCGTCTGCCTGGACCTGCCCAAGGCCTCAGTCTACCAGGTACGGCCGGGGTCCCTGGCAAGGACCTCAGCCCCCACCTCCCAGCTGCCCCTCCTGCTTTCCTTTGGAATCCGGGCACAAGCACACCCCAGAACTCTGACACCGTCTTCTTCGCCCCTTTATTGTTAACTCGCCAGTCTCCTAATGTGTCTTCCATCCCCCACTTCTTTGGGGGATTCCCACACCCTTCTTGCTTCCTGGAAATACTAATACCATCCCTCTTTTTGCTATCGGCACCTTCAGGCATTGTCTTTAGCAACCTCTGGCCCTTTTCACCTCCATTTCTCCCCAATCTGGCTTTTCTTTATCTCTTTACTTAGTCTCCCCAGGTTGGGCTCCGCCTTCCCCATCATCTCTGACTACGCCATCCTCCCCATATTCTTTTCCCTAGCCGCCCCCCTCCTCCCCATTTCACCTTAGGCAACTTCATCTTTTTTCCCTTCCATTGCACTACACTCTTCCTTTCCTCCCTTCTCCCTGGAGGGAGCTCCCTCAGCCCTAGATCTCTCAAGATTTTTTCCTTTTTCTCTCTACCCCTTATTTTTTTATTTTGAATTCTTTCCTCTATTCTGCCCTTTCCCTTTTTATCCTCCCCTTCTCTTAGTAGTCTGGTTTTTCTTTTGTTGCCCCCTTAAATGCTTCTATCATCTGATTTCCTACCATTTTTGACAATCTTATCTGCTCTTCTCATCATCTTTAGGAATCTTAAAATATCCTTATTTTTTTTAGAGTCTGCCCTATCTCCATCGTTTTGGACTCTGATTGCCTTCTGTTCCCTGATCTGATTTCCTGCAGTCCTTCGACCTATCCCTTCCTTCCCTGATCTTTAATAGCACTCACTACTATCTCATCTATCAATATTATGCCATTCATTCACCTCAACAAGCATTCATTAAAGCACCTATTATAAGGTCTTGGTGATACAAAGAAAAACTGGGTAAGGGGAGAATATAAATAAAAATTAGTAAATATAAAATAATTTCAGCTGTGTTCCCTTTATCAACTTTTGTCACCTTAAGCCACCTCATCATCAGTATTCCCAGAGTCTAGCCTGATAATCCAATTCCTACTCCAACCTCCCTGATTTTAAACACCTCCCCTCTACCCCATTTCCTACTCTTTTTTTGTAGTTGCTTCCTCAATATAGTAGCATCCCTGTCTCCCTCCAAATCTTGCTGATTCTTAATCATTTTAAGGCTCTTTTTCCTAAATCTCCCACTTGACTCTTTCCTTATCCCTGTACTATGGAATCCAGCCTTCCTTTCCTTATTCTCCCAATTTGTTCTCTAATATTACTATCCCTCAATCTCTTTTTAGATGGGGAAAATGCTTCTCTCTCTGTGTCTCTTTCTTTTTCTCTGTCTCCTCTTTCCCTCCATTTTTTTTTTTTTTGGGGGGGGGGAGCTTTATGAATGTTGCATTATTTACTGGAGAGAGAGAGGGGCAGAAATGCATCTACTAAGGGTCCCTCTTCCCTTAGGGAGGCCCCTTATACCTCTCTTTATCCAATGTCTTCTGTAGGATTACTCTCCTTGATCTCCCTCTTATTGTGCCAAACATCTCTTGTGTGATCCTGCAGGGAGAAATAATGTAGCTCATTCACCCTGGCCTCCACCTTTGGGGACATGTTTTTCCCTGCCTGATTCTTCCTTTTTTCCCAATGTGGCTGCAGAATCCTTTCATCCAAAATCTGTTAGACATTCTCTTGACCCCATTTTACCTTCCAGATTTGTTAGCCCAAATGACAAAGTCAAAGTCCAACACCTGATTGCTTCTTGAACTTATAAGTCCCTTTTCTCTTCTATCCAAACCCAGGGTATCCTACCCCAGACTATCCCTTCCCCAAATATGTACCTTAATCCCCCTTTTCCCTCTTCTCTTCAAATCCCAGCTATATTTCTAGATTTCTACTTCCTTTACTCTGAATGAGGAATGAAGACTTTTCTTCTCTCCTTTCTCCCTATTGTTCATTGTTCTAATTTGGTTTCATTATCTTCCTCAAATAAAACAAAATTAGCCAGATTTAAATATGGATCTGATAAATACATCTTCTCTCTACCTACTTTTTTTGCCTCTCATAGACCAAGCTCAGTGCCCTCTCACTAGCCTTAGAGTCAATTTACCCATTCCTATTTTGGGGAGATAGTGCTATAAAGCTTTGGGCCTCATATGTAGATAAAATGATTTTTGGTGAAAGTAGTGGAATTTAACACATCTTTTCAGGATGGAAAGATACCTATGTATTTCTGAGTACTCTAGCTTCTTATGAAATAGATTGCTGATTGGCTCTCCTGAGATCTTATTTAGGATATACAGTCTTCACTCCATCCCTTTTTCTAATTGCCACCTTACTCCCAACCTCCATATAAGCTCTGGAAAGATCAATAGGAATCAGTATTATAATCTGGGAACAGTGAACAGTATTTTGGCTTTGGAGTTTAAGGCTTCTTTTGAAGTCTTGGTTTGTACCTGGTGGAAGTGAGATTGGCAGTTGAAGGAAGAGGGGGGAGATACTCCTTTTCTCTTCTCCCTTTTTTTCCTTTGCTCTTCTACCTGGCAAGAGACTGAGACAGGTGGGGATATCTTGGCAGATCTCCAGAATTTGGTGTGGGTAGATACTGTAAATAGTGTGTGGGCTTGTTCAGAGTCACCACATACCTAGTCAAGTCTTGCTGGGGTGTTTTTTTTTTCCCCCCTACTGACAGTGGGGTGGAAGGCCTATTTTTTGAGAGATTGAGCCTTCATCTCCTTAGAAATAGAAGGTTAAGGCAAGCATTTCTCTAGCCTTAATGCTAGTATCATGCTGAATTTATGGGGTTTGAAGTAGTCTTTGAGCCTTTTTGAGATTATTAACATATTACCTCTTCCATCCAGACTTTGATATAAATAAACCTGTGTGTGATTCTTCCTGAATGTTTATATGCCTTCATTGTGCCAACAGTGTTTCCCCCCCCAACCTCAGAGGTTGCCCTTAGAATTTGAAGCAGAGTCTAGTTTTAAAAATATATATAGTAATGCAAGTTGTGTAGGTGATTTGAGAGCATTATTTTGATATGGTAGGACAGAAATAGGGAGCATTCCAGAGAAATGCTTTGGGGATCACCTCTGTAGGGCAGAGCCAACCATCAAAATGCAAAGGTCATTGCTGCAGTGACGTTACACTTTGCTGAGCTGGCCCTAAAAATATCCACCTGGTGTTTTAAGAGGATCCTTCTGTAATTGTCCTGTTTGGGTTAAGAGCAAGTCTGGGCAGCTTCTTCTTTCCCTAGGAGGGAAGGCCATGCTAGCTTTTCACAACAGCTTTCAGGGGAAAAGCATAATTTGTGTTGACAAGTTGTCCAGACATAGGCATGTTGTGACTGCTTTTAAAGTGGCTACTATCTCTGAAAATAAGGTCTTCCCAGCTTTGTCTTACTGATACTTCCTTCTTTGTGAAGCCTATTCTCTCTTTTTTTTTCTTTTATAAAACTTTTTATTTTCAAAACATATGTATGGATAATTTGACAACACTGACCCTTGCATAGCCTCGTGTTTCAGATTTTATTCTCCTTGCCTCCACCCCTTCCTCTAGATGGCAAGCAATCCAATATATGTAAACTTGTTAAAATATATGTTAAGTCCAATATGTATAGACATATCTTTACAATTATCTTGCTGTACAGAAAAATCAGATCAAAAAAAGAAATTAAATAAGTGAGAAAACAAAATGCAAGCGAACAACAAAAAGAGTGAGAATGTTATGTTGTGATCCATATTCAGTTCCTACAGTCCTCTCTCTGGGTGTAGATGGCTCTCTTCATCACAAGATCATTGGAACTGGTATCAGTCATCTCATTATTGGAAAGAGCCATGTCCATCAGAATTGATCTCTCATACCATATTGTTTTTGCCGTGTACAATAATCTCCTGGTTGTGCTCATTTCATTTAGCATCAGTTCATGTAACTCTCCAGGCTTCTCTAAAATTATTTTCCTGATCATTTTTTATAGAACAATAATATTCCATAACATTCATGTACCGTAACTTATTCAGCCATTGTCCAACTGATGGACATCCATTCAGGTTCCAGCTTCTTGCCACTACAAAAAGGGCTGCCACAAACATTTTTGCACATATGGATCCCTTTCCCTTCTTTAAGATCTTTTTGGAATATAAGCCCAATAGTAACACTGCTGGATCAAAGGGTATGCACAGTTTGATAACTTTTTGAACATAATTCCAAATTACTCTCCAGAATGGCTGGATCTGTTCACAATTCCACCAACATTATATTAGTGTCCCAGTTTTCCCTTTCTTCTGCAAAAGATATTGTGTAGAATTTCCAGGGAGACTGTCAAATTTGTACAAGAGCTGAACATGGACTGTCAATTCTCCAAGCTATAAGCCTGTTCCCTGACTAGATTCTCCGAAGTTTCTAGACTGAGAGTTCTCCAGTTTAGACTTCATAGCATTGGCCTTAAGTAAAATGGGAAAAAGAGTCCTGTAGTTATCATGTGCCCCATGATTGCTTTTGAGGCCAAGGTGGGCAGCCTTAGAGCTCCTGAACAATGGTCTCTCCTTATAAATTTCAGACTGGGTCCTTGACAAGTAGGCAGTTTGAGCAGGTGGCTGGGCCCTCTTGGTCAGAGTTAAAACCAGTCTGACTTGTTTTCTGTAGTTGTGGTATTCCTACTTATTAATAAATACTTAACTGGTGAGCTTAGTTAAGAAAATTAAAAAGTGCAGATTATCATCCTAAATGCCACTAAGGTTTTTCTTAAGAGGCAGAGTTGGGGCACTGTAGTTTGCCCTTTTTTTGGTGCCTCCATAAACATGTCGTTTTATCCATGATGTATGGTGATTCCCTGACATGTACATTTCTGAAGTTCTTTATCTTAAAACTGATATATGAGTATGATTTTGCACATCTCTGATTCTTAGTTGTTAGAATCAAATCGACAGCATGAAATAGGAAGCTGACTATTTCAGGATCTTAAAAGAATTTCAAAACTATCCTTTATGTATTTGTACCGCTTAGAGGTTTGGGATCACTGGAAGCTAGCCTTTTATTGATTGTGCTAAATTTTGGAAGTCTCATTTACTCACAGCAAAAACTGTCCTTCAGGGGTAACTGAAGATGATTTGGGAATGAGCAAGAAATGAGACTTCTGATTAATTTCAAGGGATTGTATCGTGGTGTACCTTACTCTGTATATGTTCTGTTTGTACACAGACATGTTATATAATCCCAAAATCAGGTGATAAGGCAGGCTTGTGAAAAGCAAGGCCTCATGAATTGGACCTCCGTTGGAAGGTGGCAAGTCCTGCCAAAGTTCAGGATAGTGGGAAGCATGAGTTGTAAACTGGTGAATGATGGCACTGAGTTAGCATTAGTGTCCTCTGGGTAGCTAGTGGAGGATTTGTTTCAGGGGGTTACTAGATTCACATTTTCAGCTGACAAGAGAGCCAGTGATTTGGGATATTAGACATACCAAACTAAATTGACATGACTTACGTTTGCCTATGATCTGAGGTGAGCGGTCTGATTCAGGTTTACCCCAACTGTCAAATGCTTATTGAGTGAAGGAAAGAGGCTAGTATATTTAGCAAACTCAGATGGGTTATTAGAAGTGGAGGAAAGTAGATCTTAATTAAGGGGCATCTAGTGGATTGGTTAGAGTTAGAGTCAGAGAGCAACATATATTTTGGACACTGAGATACCAGTTTTTAGAAACCATTTAATGAGTCTCTTGATAGATTGATTGGGGCCCTGGGACTTTACCTAGAATGGCAGGCTAAGTGAAACATTTTCTAAGGTTCTTGTGTGCTTTGTTCTCAGTAACACTGCTATCCTAAAGTAAATAGTGAGATAGTGGTAAAAATAGTGGATTTGGAGTAGAGAACCTAGGTTCCTGCCCTTCTATTTGGCCTGGGTCAATTCATATAATTTTTCTAAATACACAGTTTCCTCATGTTTAAAATGAGAAAATTGTATTAAATGACTTCCAAGGACCCTTCTGTCTCTAAGTCTTATGATAAAGTTTTCTTTCTTCAGTTCTCAGCTCTTCTCAAAATCTTAAATTTCAGCTTTTCAAATAGTCAATCCAGGTGACCTCTAATCTAACAAATACTTTTTAAGATCTCACTTTATACAAATTAAGGGCAGGTATATGGCTCTGTAGATGGTGTGCTGGAACTCCTCTGAGTTCAAATCTGGCCTCAGACACTCACTCATTGGATGACCCTGGGCAGTTCTCTTAACCCTGTTTCCCTCAGTTTCCTCATCTATAAAATAAGTTGGAGAAGAAAATGGCAAACCATTCCAGTATCTTTGCCTAGAAATTCCCAAATTGGGTTACATTTGAGTTGGACACAATTGAAAAATGAATAGATTGTACTAAGTATTTGTCCAGGAAGATAATCACCTTATGAAGGCAGCCTAGTATAATTTGCCTTGTAGTCAGGTGCTGCAATTTTCAGGAAGGACAAGGCCCAGCCAGGCCCAGCCTGGTAGAGCTCCAGCAGCTGGATGGTAGGGGCAATTATACCCCTACACTAGAACAGCTACTATCTTTCTTTGTTAGAAGACACCTACACATTTTAAATAATTACTTTTGTTTGTATTTTAACTCTTCAAAGGGCTGCCCTATGCCTTATTTCATTTTCACAAATGCTCTGTAAAAGTGGTTTGTGGCAGGTGGCATCATCCTCATTTTACAGAAGAGAGGAGTGCATAATGCTTAATAAAATTAATTCATTTGACCTGAAAAAGGCTGTGATTTACCCAAGTTGAGAGGCTTTTGTGTCTTTCTGTGATCTCAATTCAACAGGCATTTGAAAAAAAATTTTAAACTGAACACCTAATAAAATGAGCATTTCCATATATAAAGTAGAGAAAAGAATTGTTCGTATTGTAGTGAATATTGTATAAAATTTACTTTTCCTTTTGATCATGTAATAAATTCAAAATGGAGCTTTCAACGCTGTCCTATTTGTGTTTCCTTTGGCTTTTCTTTTTTTCCTCTGCATTCTTAAAAAGTGCTTCAGTGATCTCTTTTCTGTTGTCTTTTTTGCAACCCTGTTGCTATCCATCTCCCCTTACCACTTTCCTCCATTGAGGAAAATAATAATTATAGCTAGCATATAGTAATAGCCAATATGATAATAAGTATAATGCTTTAAAATTTGCAGAGCACTTCACACATATTTTCATTACAATAATCCTGTGAAATAAGTGGCATTATCTGTCTCCTTTTACAGATGGGAAAACTGAGGCAGACAGTTTGAGGGACTTGTATAATGTTACATAGCGAGTAAGTATCTTGAATCTTAAGGATTCCAGATGTGGAGCTCTGTCTACTGTACCACTAGCTACTCTTGGGAGCAGCAAAACTGCTTCAACAAACTTACCTAAAGCTCTACCTTATACAAAGGTAGTGCTGGGTGCTGAAGTAGATAACAAAAATCAGCTTAAACTTGGTTACTGATCCTCATGAATTTGTCATTTTGTATATGATACATAATAGACATAATTATAAAATTCAGTTATGTAAGAGAGGTAAATGTATTCTATGAAGATGGCATTACTGTGTTGGTGGGATCCTAAGAAGACTTTATAGAGTAGATAGCATTTGACCTGGACGTCAGAAACAGGTAAGATTTCAACAAGGTGGAATGATAAAATTCCAGTTGTATAGGAACAATGTGAGCAAAGGTTTGTAGGCAAAAAAGTATAGAAAATGCATAGGGACCCCCTTTGCAACAGAGTACAGTAGTAGAGAGGCTAGAAAAAAAATTACCATATAATGAAGGGCCTTAAATGCCAGCCTGAGACTTAAATTTTTACTATCTAGGCTATAGAGAACCATTTAAAGATTTTGAGCAGAGGAACAACATGAACAAATATGCATAAGAAAGATGAGATTGGCAGTATGTGAAAGGTAGACTGGAAGAGAGGACTGGAAGCAAAATTAATCTAGAGTCACAGCTTTGCATACCTTTCTACTAAAAGATAGTCTAGCACACCTGAAATGGTGAGATCCTGGGCATTGCAAGATTGGGTGTTTGTGTGTGTGCTCAATCCTTTACATTTAGTCATTGTTGCCATAGACCTCACCTTATCTATGGAATTAAGAATGGAATTGTTAGATCTATTACAAACTTTCATAAGCTTTTTAGAATGTTAGGATAGATTTTTGCATCTTTGAGACTTTTCCTGGTATTAATCTGGAGTGCTTTAATCATCTAGAATTCTCCACACTGTTCAAGATGTTGAACCATGGAGTTGAACCAAGAATTGTTGGCAAATTAATTTATTTAAAAATTAAGTGCAAAATTAGGCAGATGCAAAGCCATCATTCTGCTATTTGAGGGTGGAAATCATCTGATCACCTTTTTTCCCCAAGGAAAAAGGTTTCTTTACAATTCCTGAAGAATTACTAGCTTACTCTCTTTCTGCCTCCTTGGTCTACTTTCCAAATGCATATGTCCACGTGATTTCATGTAAAGTTAATATAAAATTTATTCAGTAAAATTCACATAAAAATTAAGACTTCATACTGGGACCTGGCACAATGCATCATATTTAATCACACTTGGTTCTATTAAATCATTGTCAGAAATAGTGGAAGACCCAGTGAAAATATTCTGCTTTGACATTTTCGTTGTAGTGTTTTTTACAGTATTCCTGTGCACTTAGTAGTTAGTTAATCCATATTTCTAGTTGTACACAATATTGTGACAATTGTATAGTCTCTTTAGAGATATCAAATAAGCGCAGTTCAAATTGACTAGCTTTTTTGATTTATTCATAGTAGACAAAGGTTGAAAATTTTTTTTTTATATCTAAGATACTATTTTTAATTTTTAGAAATTTAAAGAAAAGAGATAACATACAAATGTTAACACATCAAATACACTTAAATTTTTTTTTTTAGAAATTGAAAGATGACATACTACAAATGTAATACAAATTCTTTCACTTAAAACAAAGCTCTCAAGCCACCATTACTACACTGAAATTCCTTTAAAAGTTATGAAAATTTTTTTTTACCACAAATAAGGAAATCTAATACTTTATAGGATCCCATCCTCAGTTACTTAAGAAAAATTTTACTAGCTGGAGAAATTTTGCCATACTTTTCTCAGGAAGTGAAAGTCACTTTTTATGGTATACTGACCTTGCATTGTTTTTGTTATAGGCCATAGTTACTCTCATTTTCTCCTCTGCTCTCTCTTACCTGTCTTTCTCTCCCTTCCCATAATGAAACAGTAGTACAGTCATTTTTCAGGAAAGTAGAATATTTGCTTGATTTAACACATATCTGGTGAGTAGGGGCATACTATTTGATAGTCTTTTCTCTTGAGTTATCCATACAATATAGAATTGTAAAGAACTTGAAAGATTAGTTTTAATTCTTTCATTTTGTGGATGAAAATTAAGGCCTCTTTACTTTTCTAAGGTAAAGAGATTGCCTGACTTTTAATCCAGTTTTCACTCTTAATATCTTTGATAAACTTAATTTGTTTAGCACGTAAATTTTTTTGTTTATTTTTTATTTTATTATAGTTTCTTATTTACAAAACATGCATGGCATGTTTATGCATATATATTTATATAGTTATCTTGTTCATAACCTATTTATGTGTACTCATATAGATGTTGGCAAGATTATACTGCTCAATCCGATTAGATGTAGTCCCCGCACTTAGCTCATTTTGTCTTGATCTTAGTTCTGGCTAGAGATTTAACATAGAATACTTAGGCTCTGCCTGTCCTTCTTAGGTAGTTACAGGAATCTAAATGGACTGGGCCTGTGAATTGAGGAAATGAGATAATTCTCTACTTCGCAATCTTCCCATAACATCTAGATATTAAAGTATGAGCACTATGTGAAAAGAGCTCCTACAAGGCTTTGTGAGCCTATGTATTTGTCCTAGTTCTGTTTACTATACACACAGATGGCTTTAAAAAAAAACAAACTTCAGTTGGTCAATTTTTTTAAGTTTCTGAATTTTGAAAGATTTTCCAATTGAGCATTGAGGTACTTTCTCCAGTGTCTAGAAACACTAAGGTTACTGTGGCCCCACAGGTATTGTGTTGTAGTTGTAGTAAGAGTTCTCAGTGGGTCTCTTTTTGGGGAGCTACCCAAAAAGGCCAGGTATACATTAAGGGTCTTACCTTTTTTCCCTCTAGGGTATTGGAAACTTAAAATTAAATACTTGAATTCATTGTATTAATGAAATTCATCAAAGCTTCTCTTTGACTTCCTCTAGTCTGTGCTTAGACTCTGTAGGAAAGTTCCTTTATGTGTGGGGGTGAAGGATGCAGAAGGACATCACATAGTTGGCCAGCTGGTTTTTCTTCTACTAATGTTGTGCTTAAAGTTTTAATCATAATGTTCAAGTAAATTAGTTCTGGTTCCTATGGCAACTGCACTTTGTTTCCTTGCATAGGTTTAATTTTGCTGCACATAACTGTGCAAAATAATATATTACAGATCCTTTGGAACTCTTGCTTTGCATTCAAGCAGCCAGAGTTTTGGGCAGTAGAGCTGGGGGCTGAGCTGAGCTCATGGAGATAATCAGAGTTGCCATTTTTAGAGAGGATTCAGAAACCTGGGACAAAGGAGCCTTTCGGAGAAGGTACATTTTAAGTAAGACCATCATGACGTATGTGTAATATAGATTCTTTTAATATAAGAAACAGTGAGATCTCATTTTGTAAATATTTATCTCATCATTTAAAAACCTTAAGATAGAAGCTTTGGAAATTTTTGATGAAAGAACAGGGTTTTTTTTTTGTTTTTTTTTTTTAGCATTTTTATTTTTAAATCTAAATTTTGTGTGTACATGTGTATACATATGTAAGTATACATCTGTCTACATATATACATGTGTGTGTATACATATGTACACATACTACAATGTTTCTGTTGAAAGGAGCAAATAGATTCCAGTCCTAAAGCACTCAGGTCTGGGTTTGGCATAGTGAAACTATGGGCTTTCTCAGTTGTTTTTTTTCCTCCTGACTACCAATTCAGCAATTCTTCAAGATTCTCCTTCCATGATTATCGTCTTTCCCAAAGATCACCTACTACAATATATGTGTCAATTGCATTTATTTTTTCAAAAATACTTATTTTCCCCAGGTAATCCCCGGAGACTACTTGGGAAAAGAAAGCCCATTCACTTCTAAAATTCAGAACTTAAACACCAAAATGAGTATCTTCATATATAAGGCAAAGCATAAAAAGGTTTGAACACGAAGCTGGGAATCTCTGCCATGCACAAATTTGCCATTTCTCCAAGCATATATCAAATTTAACATGTTACTTTATTTTTTTCCTTTTATTTTGGTAATCCCATTGCTTATGTACCTCCCTCAATCACCCAACACTGAAAGAAATATAAAATCCTTGTATCAGAAATGTAAAGTCAAGTAATACGGAAATTCCTCAGTTGACTAGGTCCAAAAAAATATCATTCTGCACTTTGAGTTCATCATCTTTTAGTCAGGAGTTGGGGACCATGTTTTATCACCAGCCCTCTGGAATTGTTTTTGATCATTACATTGGTCAGTTTCTAGTCTTGTGTTATTAAATAAAATACTCTTTTTGGTGGTTCTGCTTTTCTTACTCTATCAGTTTATATGGCTTTCTAGATTTGTCTGAATTATTCCTTTCATCATTTCTTACTACACAGTAGTGTTCCATTTCATTCACACACTCTGATTTCTTCAGCCATTCTCCATTTAATGAGCAGACCCTGTTTCTAGTACTTTGCCACTATAAAGAGAACAGATGTTTCCTCTTTCTTTGATTTCTTTAGGGATCTAGATTGGTGGTGGTGGTGATAGGAGTCAAAGAATAGGCATAGATTAGTGATTGGAGGAATAATGGGATATAGCCCCAAATTTCTTTCCACAGTAGGCTTTTGATGATGGTTTTGATTGAGAGCTAGAAGAGACCTTAAAGAATATTCAGCCCACCCCATTCATTATAGTTAAGGAAACTGTGTCCTAGAGACTGTCAGTTGTTACTCAGGTATAAATTAACTAAGACAAGATTTAAACCCAGGTTCTTTCATGCCAGAGCCAGTGATCTTCCTCTTCATTGTGACTCATCTGGGAAACACTTTTAGCAGAGAAAGAATCATAGACAAGAATGAAAGCTTTGAAAGTACATGTTTATTAGATACTGAAAAGAAAAGCAAACAAACTCTGATATTTGCAGTTTCATGTACAATTCTTTCCTTCCATATACTGTATTTATGGAAATGCTCATTTCATTTGGTGTTAATTTCAGAATTAAAAAAAAAAAATACTGGGCAGCAAGAATTCTGAGGCAGCAGCTGTTGCATTGGACTGAGATGAACATTTATTTGAAGTTGAGAAGAGAGTGTAGTGTTGGGGGAAGGGAAAGGCTGTGACATTATATATCTTCTACAGGCCCTGCTTGACCCATAGACTACTGCTGACTCCACATTAGGGTACAGTTAGTTCCAGCACAACACACAGTATCTTGGCATAGTAGGCAGAACATAGCAGGTTAAAACTGACTCCTTACAGAAGCAGAATTTAGCTATCAAGTTGTAAGGGAGTCCCACTGCAGTCTCTGTCCTACATAGCCACCTGTTCCTTCTTTTTCTTTCAAAACTTTTCATATGACTGGTGCTCTAGACCTGACAGGTTGCTCTGCTGGTGTTGGGTTGGTGAATTGGCATGCTCAGTGTTACGGGATGTCCTTTCAGCTTTAAGCCCTGGAATTAAAGCAGATACCATTTGGGGGCCCTGAGTTAAATTCATGGCTCTATCTTGAAGAAATGTAGAAAGTTTGTGTGCTGGACCAAATTTGAAGACATCCTTCCATAGTCCTGCTCAGGCAAGTCATGGATATCCAGGGTGGAACACCCTTTATCAGTGATGGGAAAGGCAATAAGACTGGGCTTTGTGTATTGCTAATTCCCTGTGGCTGATGTTCTGAAGTGTCTATCTTCTTAACCATATATCCATCCTGGTCCCAAGTCCTCTGTTCAGGAAGGCCAAACAAGGAACAGAGAGGCCTTTTTTCTGCTTTATGTTCCCAGGCAAATAGAAAGTCGTTGTCTTTGGCAGCTCATTGCCAGGAAAAAATGGGCTATTTTTAGGAGGAAATGTTTGTTGCAGTTTCCTGGGTAACAACCCAGCCTGATGCACTCAGTGTGGGGAAGCCTGGCACCCTTGTTGCCACTGACCAATTATGCACCGATATTCAATTGGCCTTGGTGTCCTACTTGTTCTTGAGTTGGCCATATGGTTTCTATAGCCTTTGTATAGCTGCTGAGACAGGCTGAGCTGCACCTGGATCTTTGATCCAAAGAACTTCTGATTTATCTGGGATATGTTGCCCTATTTCAGTGTTATGAAGTCTTGAATACAAATAGGAATATACCATGCTCATTTGTACTCTTTCTAAATCAGAGTGGGGAAGTCTATAAACCTAGTCCCATCTGGTCTACTCCTGAGGCCTAATCAATCTCTAGTGACCTGGGTTTTGCCACGTTTGTAGGCTGTTGCCTTTAGTGAATTCTTGAGGTAGATGTGGCACTTTTTCTTCAGTTTTGATTTCTCAGAGCTCCAAAGGCTTCTCTAGAAGGACCCTTTTATTTCTTCCTACAGGAGGGGAAATGGGAAGGTGGGTTGCTGCCCAGGGAAGAGTATTTGATTGTCTGGCTGGGCTGTCCTAGAGCATTCTGAATTTGGGGCTTTCCAAGGGCACCTAAACCATTGTTTATATACTGTAAATGAATACAGAAGCTCTTATACCAAGCAGTTCCTGGGAGGGGGGAGTGGTGGGGCTCTGTGTAAAATGAGGAGACATGTATAAACAAATATGCTGGCAATTTATGGTAATTTTAGTTAACACGTTTCTTTTGGGAGGGAAGAGGAAGAGGGGAATTGGAGATGTCTGGGTTGAGGAAGGAGAAACTATACATACACTAAAGAAATTATTAAAATTTAAAAGTATTGAATATGGTATAGTGGAAACTAGGTTTGGTTGAGAGAGCTGAAATCTAGTCCCATTCCATCAATTTTTGTAGTTATATGACCTTGGGACAACATTGCTCCCCAGTCTTTTTATAATTTCCTTCCATGCATTGTAAAATACAGCTGTACTGGCTTATTTGCTATTCTTGGGATACAACATTCCATCTCCTAATATTGTATCTCAGCACTGGCTGCTCCCAGGCTTTGGAATGCTTTGTCTCTACATCTTAGCTTCCTAGCTTCTTTCAAAACAACTCAAATCTTATATTCTACTCAAAGTTTTTTATTTTCCCATGGTCTTTCCCTCCTCTTCTTCCTTCTGAAGAATTTCCTATCTAGTTTATATGTTGATGATTCTCAAATCTACCGTTCCTTCATCAATCTTTTTGCTGGCTCCAATCTTACATTTATAACTGCGCAAATTGGATGGCTAGGAGACTTTTAAAATTACTTATGTCTAAAACAATACTACTTTTCTTTCTCCTTAAAATCTGCTTTCTTCCAGTCTTCCCTGTTTGTCTCTGTAGAAGGCAATACCATCCCCTCATTCAGTATTGGAACCTCGAAGTCAAATAGGATTCCTCACTCTCTTATTGTCTTATAAAACTTTTCTATTTCACCTTTTATCATCTCTTGAAATGCCCCCTTTCTCTGACACTGCCATTACTTTAGTGCAACTCTCTCACTTCACACCTTGAATATTACAAGTAGTCTGCTCATAGGTCTGTCTACCTAAAATCTCTTGCCCACTCCTGTATATTATTCATTTATTCATTAAGTTGATGTCCTTAAAGCTCAAGTCTGATCATGTCTTCAACACCCTCCATACCCGGTAAACACCAGTGGTTTCCTCTTGCCTTCAGATCAAATACAAAATACTCTTCTCCTACCTTTCCAGTCTTGTTACACCTTACTTTCCTTTGAAGTACTTTGAATCGGTGGCATTGGCCTCCTGATTGTCCTAGGAACTCCTATCCTTAACTCGGGGCATTTTCTCTGTCTGTACTCCATTTTTTCCCTCTTCCTTCCTCCTCCACTTCAAAGACTGATGATATTCTGGTTTCTTTTGAATCTCAACAAAAATACCTTTTTCAACAGAAAGCTTTCCCTAATTCCCCTTATTTCCAGTGTTTTCCTTCTGTTATTTCTTTTTATTTAACATATAGTTTGTGTGTGTGTGTGTGTGTGTGTGTGTGTGTGTGTGTGTGTGTGTGTGTGTGCTTGCTTGCTTATTGTCTTCACCATTAGATTGTGAACTCCTTGAGGGCAAGGACTTTTTTTGGGGGGGGGAGGCAGCACTGCCTGGCACATAGTAAGTGCTTAATAAATGTTGGTTGATAGATTGATTGATCTAGCATATGTAGTTAATTTACATGTTGTCTTCTCTATTATAAGCTGTTTGTAGAGTCTTTTTTTTTTTTTTTCTCTTTCTATCCTAGTATTTAGAATAGTGCTTGACAGATAAGTTTGTGTATGTGATTCACAGATTTATATATGGAGTCCCTATTTTCTGAGCTTCAGTCTCACATCATGAGTTGCCTATTGATCATTTTACACTGGATATCATGAAGACATTTCTTAATTCAGTAGCTCTAAAACTTTGTTACCTTTGTTATCTTCTCCCTCCCCAAAACTCCCCTCTTCTAGACTTTCCAAATTCTTTCAAAAGTACCACCATCTTTTTAGTCTCCCAAGACAAGGACATTACACTTTCTTTACTCTGCATGTTCAATCATTTGCCAGATCTTGCTATTTTTACCTTCATTTCTTTTATCAAATCTCTTCTCTCCACTCACATAGCTAACAATTTAGCTGTCACCTAGATTATTGCAACAGCCTCCTAATTGATCTGCCAGCCTCAAGTCCATCCTACATATAACTGCTAAAATAATTTAAGTGTAGATCTGACCATTCCAGTCCCCTACTCAGTCATTTAAAATGTCTTATCATTTCCAGGATTAAGCATAATCTGTAAAGTTTAAACTTTACAACCAGGTCCAAATTATCTTTCTAAACTCATTAGAGATTATTTTCACTCCCATGTCAAGTCCAACTGAGCCTTTTTTTTTTTTACATTAAAAAATTTTTTTTTCTTTCTCATGGTATTCCTTTCTACCTTTCTTTGTACTGGTTGACTGGCACTGTAATATAATTTGAATACATTATCTCACCTTTGCCACAGAATCCCTCTTTTTTTTTTTAAGACATAGCTCAAGCAATTTCCACACGAAGCCTTTCCTGACCCTCCCTATATGCTAGTGCCCTCCTTTCTCAACTACTTTACATTTGCTACTTTGTATCTGTTTGTATGTATTTGCTTTATATTTATGCCAAGTATACTTGATAACTTGTAAACTTGAGAATAGGGATTATGATATTCATTTGTATTTCTCAATGCCAAGTACAGTGCCTGGCACATAGTATATAGCACATTTTAATAAATACATTTTTGTAGAGTAATTTAATTAAATAAAAGTTCTATGACTGACGTATTTATTTTCTGTGAAGCTTAGCTTTTTTATCTTGAAGATGGGGAGATGAGGAAAAGCTTATCCACTATATATATAGTTTTAAGGTTCAAATGAGATCATATATATATAGAATCTTTTGAAACTATAAGATATTGTATGGTAGCATTCATCCAATAAATATTTTTTAAGCATTTTCCTTGTATAATGTCAGGAAGATACGATACAGGCTCAAATAGGCAATGCATGTTGTTGTTCCCCATTGTTGAGTGGAATTCTCTGGGAGTGTTCCTGCAGAATTGTTGCACAGTATTAACTATTGCAAAAATTCATTGGAAAAATTTAGTGTTCTAGGGGGCAGCTAGGTGGCACAGTGGTTAGAACACCAGCCCTGAAGTCAAAAGGACCTGAGTTCAAATCTGGTGTCATGCACTTAATACTTCCTAGCTTTGTGACCCTGGGCAAATCACTTAATCTCAATTACCTCAGCAAAAAAAAGAAAGGAAGGAAGGAAGAAATATATATAGTGTTTCTCTACATGTGTTTTCTTGCTTTCCCTAGCCAGCATTGACTCTATAAACTCAGGATACAAATGTCAACAAATTTATGAGAAATCAAGCCATTCTGTATTTGATAAATGGTCAAAGGATATGAACAGATAATTTTCAGATGAAGAAATTGAAACTATTTCTAGTCATATGAAAAGATGCTCCAAGTCATTATTAATCAGAGAAATGCAAATTAAGACAACTCTAAAATAATACTACGCACCTTTCAAATTGGCTAGGATGACAGGAAAAGATAATGCCGAATGTTGGAGAGACATGGGAAAACTGGGACACTGATACATTTTTGGTGGAACTGTGAACAGATCCAACCATTCTGGAGAGCAATTTGGTACTGTGCTCAAAAAGTTATCAAACTGCATACCCTTTGACCCAGCAGTGTTTCTTTTGGACTTATATCCCAAAGAGATCTTAAAGGAGAGAAAAGGACCCATATGTGCAAAAATGTTTGTGGCAGCCCTGTTTGTTGTGATTAGAAACTGGAAACTGAGTGGATGCCCATCAGTTGGAGAATGGCTGAATAAAATGTGGTACATGAATATTATGGAATATTATTGTTCGATAAGAAATGACCAACAGGATGATTTCAGAGATTATTTCCTTCACAGTCTAGTTTCCTTGCTTGGAGCTTTCTTGAGAGCCTTTCAGACTTATCTTGGTTTCAGTGGAGGGAGCAGGAGGACAGGCCAGCCACCAAGAGGCTGATAAAGATGGAATGAATTTCTCTGGGTCCGAGGGCTTGTGCTTCAGCCTCCAGCCACCACAAAGGTGGACGATGGAATGAATCTTTCTCTCAGTCCCACCCTGGCTGAGTTTGTCCCAACTTATATGCTCTATTCTAATTACATTATCATAGATGTGAATCTTGTAGAACTATACTAAATACATGTACTGAACTAGAGAACTATTCCCCTTGCTGAACTAGTAACCATTGTCTTATCAATTCCACTTAGCACCTTGTAAGAATCCTCCTTTCAAGTACAAGAGTTCTGGCCTGTAACAATGCTAAGTGAAATGGGCAGAATCAGGAGATCATTGTACACAGCAACAAGACTATATGATGGACATGGCTCTCTTCAACACTGAGATGATTCAAACCAGTTCCAATTGTTCAGTGTTGAAGAGAGCCATCTACACCCAGGCAGAGGACTGTGGGAACTGAGTAGACCATAGCATAGCATTTTTACTTTTTTTGTTGTTGTTTGCTTTTATTTTGGTTTCTTTCTCAGGTTTTTTTGTTTTTTTCCTTCTTGATCCAATTTTTCTTGTGCACCAAGATAACTGTATAAATATGTATACATATACTGGATTTAACATATATTTTAATATATTTAACATGTATTAGACTACCTGCCATCTAGGGGAGGGGATGGGGAGAAGGAGGGGAAACTTTGGAACAGAAGGTTTTGTAAGGGTCAGTGTTGAAAAATTACCCATGCATATGTTTTATAAATAAAAAGCTTTAATGAAACAAACAAACAAACAAAAACATATCAAGTCAAGCAAACAAGCATTTTTTGGTAATGCCCATAGGCCAGGCACAATGCTTAGCCTGAGAATAAAAAGAAAAAAAAAATCCTTGCCTTCAAGATCACTGTCTGGTAATTGCGTGCTATGATTGCTTTTATTAAGGAATTTGATTATATGCCAATTCTTTTATTTAATATTTTATTTTTCCAAGTATATTCAAACATAGTTTTCAATATTCACCTTTGCAAAACCTTGTGTTCCAAATATTTTTCCCTTCCTTACCCCTTTTTCTACCTCCCCAAGACAGCTAGAAAATCTGATACAGGTTAAACATATATTGTATGCCATTTCTTATAATAGACTTTGAATTCCACCATAAATGTTTCCAGACTCTAATTAAATTTATTTTGGCATTTGAAAAACCCTCAGTAATATTTTCTTGCTCTCTAATGATATTAAATTTATTTTTTTATTTTATTTTTCCTCAATTACATATTAAAGTAATATTTTAATGTTTTTTTTAAAAAAGAGTTTAGAATTTCAGATTTTATTTTTTCATTACCTCCCCCATCCCTGAGATGATAAGCAATCAGACATAGGTTATTCATGTGCAGTCATGGGAATCATTTTCATATTTTTTGTACGAAGACTTAAATTTTTAAAGAAAGGGCAAAAGTGAAAAAATAATATGCTTTAATCTATATTCAGACAATATCAGTTTTTTCTCAGGAGACTAATAGCATGCTCCCTCATGAGTTTTTTGGGATTTTCTGGATTATTATATGACTGAGAATAGCTAAGTCATTCACAGTTCATGCAATATTGCTATTATTGTGTACAATGTTCTCCTGGTTCTGTTCACCTCTTTTCATCAGTTCATGTAAGTCTTTCCAAGTTTTTCTGAAATCATCCTACTTGTTAATTTTTTATAGTATGATATTAAATTTAAAAAGAGTAAGTATATAAAATTCTGTGTTAATTCAAAAAATCAATTGACTAAATATGGTTTGGGAACTCATGGCTAGGAATTTAGATGAATGAAAAAGTGTTTTATTAAATACTTTCTATGTGCTAAGCACTGTGCTAAGTGCATTTTAAAGTAAAGGTAGTTCCTGGCCTCAAGTAGCTTATATTTTATATTTTTGAAAGTTAACAAGCACTAATTTTCTCCTTCCCACCTCTCCCCTAATCTCATTGAAAAAAGAGGATTAACAAAGTTCTTGTAATAAGTATGCCTAATAAAACAATACAAATTCCCATGTTGGTCATGTTCAAAAATGTATGTCTCATTCTGTAGTTTGTGTCTATCATCTCTCATCAAGAGATAGGTAATATGCCTCTTCATTGGTCCTGCCGAGAATTATGGTTGGTCATTGCATTAATTATAGTTCTTAAGTTAGAATTCTTTGTCTTTACACTGTTCTTGTATAAATTGGGCCCTTGGTTCTGCTTACTTCCCCTCTTCATGGTCACATAAGTCTTCCTGAGTTTCTCTGAAATCCCTTTAATCATTTCTTATAACACAATAGTATTCTCTTATATACGTGGAATATTGTTCCCCAGTTGATAAGTACCACAGTAGTTTCCAGGTTTTTGCCATTTCAAAAAGTGCTACTATAAATAGTTTTTGTACATATTAAGTCCTTTTCTTCTTTCTTTGATCTCTTAAAACATAACATTTAGTAAATAATATTACTTCTAATTACTATTAATTATATAATCAAAGATTATGACAGTTTAGTGACTTTGGGGGGGCATACTTCCAAACTATTTTCACTGAATTCACAATTACACTAAAAATGTGTGTGTGTGTGTATGTGTTTTTCCTCAGTCTATCATTTGTCATTTTCCTTTTTTGCCATCTTATGACGGAAGATGGAACCTCAGACTTTATAAACATATATATAAAATATAAGGCATAAAATAATTTGCATTTTGATTAGTAATTTGAAATATTTTATATAGGATTGTTGATAGCTTGAATTTCTACCTCTGAAAGCTGTTTACTATTTCCTTCATCTGTTTATTAACTGAAGAATAGTTTTTTATTCTTACAGATTTGAATCAGTTCCTTATATATCATTAATGTGAGATAGTTGAGAAAATTATCACAAATAATTTTTTCATTTAATAGTTTCCAATTTTAGCACCATAATTTTTATGTAATCAAAATTTTTCACTTTATTTTCTCTGATTTTTTTCTATTCCTTATACAGTCATGAACTCTTTTTCTGTCAATAGATTTGACAAAAAAATTTTTCCTTGCCCTACTAATTTATTATGGGATATTTCATATCTTAAGCCATGTCTTCATGTGGCGCTTACCTTGGTGTGTAGTGAGTGTTTGTCTAAATTTAAATTCTGCTAGGAGCTTACATTCTAATAACAGCAAACTCAGTATGTCAACAGCATGACCTGGATATTAGCCAAAATAGCTGGTAGAGCTAGCTAAAAAAGTGATTATTTTAGAATGTATTAAAAAGGAGGCATTGTGTCTAGAACAAAGAAGGTAGATAGCTCTATTGCCTTGATCAAAACCACAGCTGGGATATTGCTTAAATTTCTAGACACCACATTTTAAGAAGGATAATAAGAAGCTGAAACATAACCAGAGGAGGGGGACCAAAATGTTAAGAAAATTGATAATCATAAAACTCATATAATAATCTATTAAAAAAAACTGGGAAATATTTAGATGGAAAAAGAGAAGACTTAGTGAGGGAATGTGATAGTTTCCTTAAAATTCCCTTCAATTATTCTTTGCTTAACAGGCAGAGGAAAATCAGGAGCAATATCAGCAGTGTAAGAGAAAAAAATCTTCTGACATGGATATACACAAGTGAAATAGACAGCCTGGGGAGATAGAGAGGTACCTTGAATCGGGCTTTGAATAGGACTTCCTATTCTAGGGTAGGTAGAACTATTATTAACTATGTGGCCTTTAAGGTTCTGTCTAACTGAGTTTCTATCAGTCAGAAACCAGTGATTCTTACTTACATCAAGGTGAATGCTGGTCTTTAATCTCATTCCCACTATAAGCCCTACTTGTTTTACTGTATTTTAGAGACCACTCTGGAGTTTATGGGTATTGGTGATTGTAAATGTGGCTTCAGATTCACATAAGCATGAAGCTTTCTGATAGACAAGATCTTGATTCCTGAGGAAGGGGGGAAAGTATCATCTAGCCTTGGAAGGCTTCTCTTTTTTGCATTGAAATAATGAACAATGATTGTATTTGCCTTTCTTTGAAAGAGGAAAACCCAGTCTACATTGTCAGAAGAGAAAACATTTCTTTGAAAATGAATAAATGAGCTAGGAATAATTATCCTCAAAAATTCTCTCACCCTCCTCCCACCCCTCGCCTCCATTTCAGAGGTAGGACGGAAAAGCATCACAATGATATCTTGCATTTTTGGAGGACATCTTAATATGTAGAATATGATTTTTATATTTTAAAGGCCTCAGCTACTAAAATATATGATATTCATTAAGCAAATATTTATTAAGTTAGGTTCTTTGCTAAGATATCTTCTAAGGCAAGCTCCTGCTGCTCCTTTAAGAACTTATAGTCTCTGGGCAGATATCATAGGAAACAGATCATGGCAGTGAATGCAAAGATTCCCAAGAAAATGTGACAAAATAGATGGTGATTGTTCAGTTGCTTTTCAGTCTTGCCTAAATCTTTATGATCCTATTTGGGTTTTTTTTTTGGGCAAAGATACTGGAATGCCATTTCCTTCCTCAGTTCATTTTACAGATGAGGAAACTGAAGCAAACAAGCTTAAGTGACTTGCCCTGGATCATAGAACTAGTAAGTGTCTGAAGCTAGATCTGAATTCAGGAAGGTAAGTTTTCTTCATTCTCATAAAACAGGTAGAGTGTTTTAATGGGGGCAGTTTATGCTGGAAGTTAGGGTAATTTTTTCACAAGACAGCTCTTTAGATGCTTTACCCAAAGTGCACTTTCTCCTGTTTTATATTTCTAACCAATTTGGCTGTGGTTTCTCAGCCCACAACTTAGAATGTGGGAAGAAGTTAAGTTCACTGACAGCAACAGGAAAAGAACATCATGATAGAAAAGAGATAGAATCACTAAAAGAAAAACACAAGAATTTTCAAAATCTAGCAGGGTAGAGCCATTCTTTATAAATATTCATGGTTAAGAATAATAAGCAAGTTTAGAACATCAGTTGAAAATTGGGGAAATTATTTTAGGTAGATTTCCTTGTCAAATTTTTATAGTCTTCATATTTAAAGGTATAGGATAGACTCATCTATCTAGAAAGATAACTTAACATTACCTTTATGACAGTATTGTTAACTGTTACACAAATGGGACCGTGTTGGTCTCTATTAAAATCCCAGAAATTCATAGCTGAAAGGGATCTTAGAGATGGTTTATCCAGCTTAACTTATAACTGAGCAGGAACCTCTCTACATTCTATAGAACAAATGGAAATCCAAGTCAGAAATTATCTTGAAGAGATTATGTAATTTCTGGATAGTTCTAATTGACATTAGAATATGGTATTTTGAATTTGTAGTCGAGAGACTTGGGTTCAAATAACACCACCTTCCATAGTTACTAGACTTTAAAATGGGAGTAAGGACTATTTGTTAGAACTGTTGAGGAGAAAATCCTGTATGGGAAAACTCGTTGCAATGGTGTGTGTGTGTGTGTGTGTGTGTGTGAGAGAGAGAGAGAGAGAAAGAAAGGGGGGGAGGGAGAGAAAAAGGGAGGGAGAACTGGGGATGGAAAAAAGGCATCAAAAAGAGGTAAATTATCTTCATGTAGCTGAACTGCTGTCATGTGACTCAGATTCATTTGCTTAGCTCCAGAAAAAAGAACTAGCAATTCTGGATACAAAATTATGTGGAAGCAGATTTAGGCTTAATATTATTATTGTTATTATTATTAAAAGACAGCCTATTTTAAAAAAGTGCACATCCCAACTCTGACATATATTTGCTCTATGATTCTAGGCATGTCACTTAGTTTCTCGGTGTCCAAGGTAATTCCCTTCAAAAAAATAAAATTTTATGGTTATTTTTTTTATTTATAGCCTAAACTTGTCCTATCGAGTCCATATAAAAAGTCCTATAAAAAAAGGTTGGGTTTTTCTTTTTGTTTTTTTAAGAAAAAAAAAGGAAAACCAATCAACAAAACCAATCAATGAAAAACCTAGGTAATCTTAATTTCTGAGTTTCAGTCTCCTCCTAACTAATGGAAATAATAATTCGACCTATTTCATAGGATGATTATGAGGCTTGAGATAGCACATAAGGACTTTGTAAAGCATTAAAAAATTAGCTATTATTGTTTAATATTGGCTTTTATTAAATGAGTTAATTCTTTCTTGAAAAGGCATTAGAATCCAAAAAAAAAAAAAAAAAAAAGAAGGCATTAGAATCTTAGTATCTTAGAATCCCTTGGAAGAACGAAATTGTAGAACTAATTTCAGAGTCCATTTCATTAGTTTGCTGAATTTCTGTCTGGGATATTAGGAGTTGTACATAATGAGTGCTTGGAATATAGGGTCTCTCCACATTGGGCAGGTGCTTAGCACACAAAACCTCTTTTACACATAAATACTCTGAACACAGAATGTTACATACACGTAGATGTTTCCAGAACAACATTTCCCTTATGTTGAGATGTCCACAGCATGAGATACAGGACCTTCTACCTCAGGGGTAGGGAACATCTGGCCTGCAGGCCATTTAAGACTGGTGAAATCATTTATCAAGGCAACAATGATCTGAAAACTAGATACCACAACCTCCTACTGCTTGAGTTCTATAAACTGATAAATTTTTTGTGGCACTCAAATGATGTTATAACTATCCAGGAGTCTCTTGGCAGAAAAAAGGCTCTCCCCATCTCATCACGCCTGTCTGTCTGGTAGCCACTTGTTAAAGACTGAAGAAAAGGGGGCAGCTAGGTGGTACAGTGAATAGAACACCAGCCCTGAAGTGAGGAGGATCTGAGTTCCAATGTGGTCTCAGGCACTTTATACTTCTTAGTTGTGTGACCCTGGGCAAGTCACTTAATCCTAGTTGTCTCAGAAAAAAAAAGACTGAAGGAAGAATATATATACTACATAGCTCACCCCTAATAATGCTTCTTGCCTTCCTTGGGCCCAGTGCTTTATTGTTCAATGCTTTTGAAAAGCCTTTAATTGCATTTTATAGGGAAGAAGACAGTGCTTGCTCCCAGGATATTAGTTTTATTTGGGGGAGGGATGAAGGAACAATCTGAAAACCCTGAGATGGTACATGAAGTCATGAGGATTCTGACTAGCCTTTTTTTGCTGGGAGGGCTCTGAGGCAATTGGGATTAAGTGACTTGCCCAAAGTCTCACAACTAAGAAGTGTTAAGTGTCTGAGGTCAGATTTGAACTCAGGTCCTCCTGACTTCAGGGCTGGTAATCTATCCACTGTGCTACCCAGCCCCACTGCCTAACCTTTTCTAGTACCTGTAATGGAATTGATCCGATTATTGCTTACTGAACTAAAGGTAGAAATTGGATTGATGATGCACCAGTCTGAGAGTTCCAAAGTCAAGTGGCTCTGCTTCTCCAACACATGGGCCATGGGTGTGGTATTATTGGCCAACATGTGCAGTAAAATCCTGTAAAATTTCTTTTGGAGTTATGAGTCCTTTAAATGCTAAGCCCAGGTCTGGGCAATTAACTTTGATGCAAGGAGGTAGTTTTAGAGTTTTTTGTTTTCAATCACCAACTTCTGGTTTCTAGCTTCTTCCTACTATTAATAGACCTACCTCCCTCTTTCCTAATTATTTGCTTTTAATCTGCCTAGCCTGACTTATTAGGATTATATGTAAAATCTGTGATTCCTGAGGGAGGAAGGTAGGGCCTAGGCAGTTGCCTTAGAAGATGGCATAGTTCAGCTTCATTATTTTGTATGTGAGGAAACTGAAGCTCAGAAGTGAAGTGACCTTGGATCTTAGTTAAAGATGAGCTCATCATAATGATTTTGGGAGTGATGGCAAGATGTAATGCTAGCAAAATCTCTACCTACTAAGCAGTTGCACAGGCAGTGAAATATCTAGAATTTAGTTAGACCTACCAGCTCTGCAGTTAGCCTGTGGGTTTCTTATAGGGTTACTTTTTGTTATCCTTGGCCCCAGAGAAGACACAGCTTAGGGACATTAGGTAGAAGTTGCAAAAATTGGTAGATTTTCTGGGTCCTTTTAAGGAAAAACGTTCTCAAGAATTTTAGTTGCCTTTGGAAATAGAGAACTCACATTCAGTTTCTTTAAGTAGAGGTTGGATAGCTTGTTGAAGATATTATTATATGAGATTTTTCAGATGGAGGGGTTAGACTAGATGATATCCAGTTTCCCTTCTGATTGCATCTGTGATTTGATCAAGGTCATAGTGATAGTGCTGGGGCCAAAATTATAGAATCAAGGTCTGCTTACTCTTAGATCAGTACATGTTCTCCAGCTGGACTTTAAGAACTTAAGATTATTTGTTTCCATATTGGGGGAGAGAAATACTGAGGTATTTAGAGTTCTTTTCATTTTAATTTCTTATATGCTGCTATATTCTGGGTAATACAGGAAGCTATTTCATAGTTGAATTCCTAGTAGAGACAATGGCACAGCGGATAGAGCCCTGAACTTAGAATGATACCTGATTTAAAATCCATGTTAGATTTGATGTGCCACATATGCAAATGAAATCCATATTTACTAATAGTGAGATCTTGAACAACTCATTTAATCTTAATTGACCTCAGTCGATCAATAAACATTTTTTTCTTTTAAATCGGCTATGTGTCAGGTACTGTACTAAGAGTCGGGGATACAAAATGAAGTAAAAGACAGTACTTACCCCTTAAGGGGCTCACAGTCTAATGAGGGATACAATATGCAAAACAAATATTAAAGGTACATACACAATAAATAAAAAATAACTGAGGAAAGGCACTAGAATTAAAAGAGATTGGTAAAGTTTTCTTATAAAATCGGAGATTTTAGTTGGGACTTAAAGGAGATCAGAAAAATAGAGTGTTCCAGGGATAGGTGACAGCCATAGAAAATGTCCAGAGCCAAGAGATAGAATGTCTTATTTTTGGAAGAGCAAGGATCACTGCATCATATGTTGAGGAGTTGGGCATAAAGAAACTGGAAAGATAGAGGGTGCTAGGTTATGAAAGGCTTTGAATATTGAACAGGATTTTGCATTTGATCCAGGAGGTAATAGGGAGCCCCTGGACTTTATTAAAAAAGACATAGTCTTTCCCACTCTTTAGAAAAATCACTTTGCTAGATAAATGGAAATTGGATTGTATTGGGGAGAGATTTTAGGTAGATAGGGACCTACCAGTACCTACCTACCTAGTAGGCTATTGTCATACTGTAAAGCTGAGTTGATGAGAGCCTGCACCACAGTGTTAGCAGTGTCAGAGGAGAGGAGATATATTTGAATATATCTGCCTCAGTTTTTTGCATAAAGGAGATAGGGAACCTAGTTCGAAGAGATTATGATGAGGACAAAATGAGAGGGTAGTTGTAAAGCTCTTTGAAAAATATAAATGCTAACTATCACGAACTATTGCCAGATTGTCATAGTTTCTCTGTTGTAAGGCTGCTATTTCTGAATAGAATAGAAATTCAGCTCAATATGCATAGCAGGCATTCAATGCTGGGGATAAAAAAGACAAAAATGATAGCAGTCCTGCCTTCAAGGAATTTATATTTTGCCTGGAATATAGGATAGTGGCTAGTAGTAGATGATAACAGCTAGATTAGGCACACAAAATAAATACAAAGTGCTTTTAGCATTAATAACTGAAGAAATTTGGAAAGACCTGTTTGAGGACCCTGCTGGGTTCTACATTATGACTTAATATAAGTTTGTCTGGACTCATTATAGACATTTGGTTCCTTGAGGATATTTGGCTCCCAGAAAATGTCTTCAGACATTTTTATACATCTTATGACCTGAGGCACAAGGAAAACAAAAATTTTGGGAATAGTTGTTGTTGAATACTTTCTACCTTCTGCTAGGGAAACTTGGACACAAGGCAAAAGAGACCTAAGATGTTTTAATCTTATTTTCATTCCTATTATAAGCTCCAGAAGAAGGTGAGGAAGTCTCCTTGACAGATTTTCACATTTAAGTAGCTTCACTTTTAAGTTGCATTGGTCTGGTATATTTGCCAAAAGGCATGGCATCTTTTCTTGGATCCTTTCCAAATGTGACCTTGAGCGCTTCTTGCTACTACTTCTGTGAATAGTTTGTGTTTGCTTTGATTGGAGCATTCTCTCTTCTAATGAAGATCTCCAGATTCCTGAATAGGTCTTACATGATGGGGACCTCCATAGAATTGGGAGAAACGAGGCTTCCTCATGTATTTTTCCCTAAGCCTCTTCCAGATTTTGTTGTATCATATCTGAATGAGAAAGGAAGAAATTATAAAGTGTTTAGTTAAATGGGGACTAATAGAAATCACAGAATGAACAGGTTGGGGTGCCCAGATCTAGGGCATGGTGCTTAAACTGCCTAAGAGACAGATTCCACTGAATTTATCTTGTATAACCGGAGTGGTGTTCGAACATATTTTCAGTGCTATGGAACCGGTGCAGCCAGGACACTGGATTAACCAAGGGAAGATAATTTAAAATTTAGTTCAGGAAAGGCAAACCCACATGGACATGTTTGGTTACAGCAGAGGTAAATTACCCTAGATTCCAGGTGTGTAGATTTGTGCAAGAGGATAGTAATTTGACATCTTGGAAGGAGCTAATAGTATTGAGCTGTTATTCTGTATAAGCTATTTTCATCATTATCTGCAAACTGATCAAATATGTCATGGTTGCTAGACATTAACATTAGTTTGTATATTTTTCTTTACCTGTTTTTGTGTATTGTTGGCACATTGGAGAGAGTTTTTGTGGTTAATGCCATCTAAGTGCAGGAGTTGTCTTGCACTTTGCTATATTATGTCATGGAAAGCTAGAGAAGAGTGTTTTTATTCTGTCCTGTACACCTTAGGAACAAAATTTTAAGCAAATGCATAATTTAGTTTTTGAATAAACAAGAACTCTGTTGATTTAATCATTGCTCTCAATAAAGGCAATTATAATTATTTTTTAAAAATATTTTAGTTATAATGGAAATGACTACAGAGCATAAGTTACAAATTTTCGTCTCCCCTTTTGAGGTCCATTTGCTCTAAAAGTCACCCTCTCCAGATCCCTTAGTGAGCCTACAAGTCATTTTCCTATCTTTTCCAAATGAGATATCATTTATAAAGTGCTTGGCATAGTGCCTGGAAACATAGTAAGCATTTAATAAATTCTTGTTTTCTTCTCCTTTCCCCCTCTTTATTAGAGTTTTGTACTTAGCATTTTCCCCCTAGACCTCAAACCTTGCTTTTATGTTTGGTGACTTTAATTTCCATGTTGTCTTCCCCTCAAATATTATTACTTCCCAGTTTATACTTCCTCAGCTTTTGGTGATCTACACCTTCACTTTATCCTAAACATCCCTACAGATGGCTATATCCTTGATCTTATCACTCATAAACATCCAACTTTCACATCCAGATCTCTGAAATCCCTTTTATCTGACTTAGTTCTTCAAATTCTCTGTGCCCATTCTCTGGCAACTTCCTGTCACTCTACCCCTCCTTGCCTTCCCAGGCTACCACCCTTGCTCGGTCTCATTTCCCTTTAAAAACTTGACCCTCTATTTAACCAGTTAAACTTTATACTGTGCCTGATCCTTGAATCTTTTACTCCATTGACCTTTCATGGTTATCCCATTCCTTTACAGTGTTTAACCTTAGATTACTATCAACTTTTTGCCTGTTCTGCTTATTCCTACTTATGTACTTCTGAGAGAAATCATACAATTGTAATGACTGGATCTGCTACAAATTTGTTATTTAGTTTTAACAGGATCTGTATAGTTACACCCTAATAAATGTATCTCTGGGCTGTTCCAAACTTTCTCTTAACCCTCCATTCTTTCCTTGCCTATCATCCCAAGCAAAGGATCTCACCTTATACTTTACAAGAAAAAAATCAAGGCCTTCTGCCAAGAGCTTCTTTTCTAATGCAGTTCCATACTTGAAATAATCGCAGCAACATCTCCACTGTTTTCCTTTGTGCCAAACTCAGAAGATAAGGTGTCCCAATTCCTTGGCAGTGTCCTATTTCTGCCATTTTGTTGCTTTCCCCATAGGAGTTTGCTTCTTTCTCCCTAATTTTCACTCTCTTTTATACTGTATTACTTGCTACCTATAGATATTTTCAGATCCTCTTCCTCTTTAAAACAATTCTCATTTGACCTTACTGTCTCTTTAAGTATTTATTCTCTGTGTAAGGCCCACAAAATCATTTGCTAAGGCAACCAAAAGCAAGGATGAGCTGAAAGCTAGGTACAACAACCTCCCACTAAAAGTTGATAATTTTTTATGGCCCAAAATGATGTTATAAATATCCAAATGGCCTTTGGCTGGGGGGGGGGGGGTTTCCCCCATCCTTGTTCTAGAAAAAGCTGTCAATATTCAATTGCCTCCAATTTTTTACCTACTTGTAATTTGACTTATGCTCCTCCCCTCCCCACTTAATCACTGTCTTCAATGTTACTATTTAACTCTTTATTGTTAAATCCAGTTTCTCAGATTTCATACATTTTGACTTCTTGACTTCTCTGCAGCTTTTGGCAATGTTGATCATGTCTTCTTTCTGGAAACTCTCTTTCTCTCTTTCCGGGTTTTTTGACACTGCTCTGTTGTTCTCACCTAGACAGCTAAGGACTAGAGTCAGAAAAGACCCAAGTTTCAGTCTGGCAATGGACTCTAGCAATGTCCATTCTTATGGATTCAGCTATCATCTCTATACTGATGACTCCCAAATCTCAGCCCATAACTTTATCCTGAACTTCAGTACTATATCTCCATTGATTTCCTGGATAATTATCTTGCTTAATAAATGTTTATTGACTGACCTCTACTTATATTATCCCATAGACATCTCAAATTCAAAATGTCTAAAACAATTTCTTACTTTCCCTCAAACTTCGCTGTTTCTGTTGAGAATACCACATTTTTCCATTTCCCTAGGTTCAGAATTTGGAGTCATCATCAGCTCTTCTTTCCAACACCCTTCTGTACTACATTCAGTTACTTGTCCAATAAAAAAAAGCTTGTTCAGCATAAGGACTATTTTGGCATTGCCTTATACATGGGGATTGGGGTAGGGCTTGGAAAAGCTGACTTGTGATGTAATCTTGGGAGGGAGTTGCTAGTGAGAGACTCCCATCTGCCAATATATATCCGAAGCTGTCTTAAGCTCTCATTGAGAGTATAAGTGACTGCCTAACCCAGGGGATCATGAAGCCCAAGCACATCCCACAAATCTTTTTGAGCACATAGGTGGTTTCACTTTCGTTTTGTTGTTGCTGTGTTGTTGTTGTTTAATCCACGCTGCCCAGGGCAGTACCTGAATAGGTAGTAGCTAAATTGAAAGTGAGATTGCCAGGTGTGGAATAAGAATGTAGATGAGTTCTAAGTTCTTTTCCAGCTAAGATTCCAGGATCTTGTTGGCCTGTGGCCAGAGCCCCAGAAAGCAACAGATCCAAGAATGGGCCAGCTTTGGACAGAACTGGGAGGTAATGGGAGCTTTAAAAAAATTTTTTTTTATTTTAAGCAAAGGGGCCAGAAGAAATTACATCTTCATCAAACTCCTTTACAGATAAAAGATAAGCTAGTCTGAGTAAATGCACTTACTATTAGGAATATTGGAAGTGTTATTCAGACTTCAGAAGGCACAAACTGTTCAAATCCACAAATTCACTGTCCCTTTAAATACTTTGGATATGAACCTCAAATATACAAGGAAATCAGGACTAGTAATTTAATATCCATCCTTTATGAAAAGCAAGGTTCTCTAGGACATCTATAATACAGACATTCATTGTCTTCTATATGCAAAGCTCTGTGCTAGGTTCTATAGATCTAAATACAACTCCTGCCCCCAAGGAGCTTACTTTATGTAAGGCTGTTGCAACAATGTAAGTAAATGTAGGTTTTGTAAATACACTGTGTCTAGGTACAGGGGAGAGGGAAATTAACAAATGGAAGAATCAGGAAAGATTTAAAAAAAAAAAAGTACTTTAAAGGTTCCAGAGTTAAGAAGGGAGAATATCTCATGTGACAAATGAAATGTTAGTTATAGGGAATAAGGCTGCTTTGTTTGGAACTTATTATGAATACAAAATATTAATATAATAATCAGCCTAGAAAGATAGACTGGAACCCAGATAATGAAGAACTTTAAATTTCAAACAGAAAAGTTTATATTTTATTCTAAAAGCACTTGAGAGCCACTGCATCTTCTTGAGCAGAAGAGTGATTTGGTAACAAACTATGTTTAGGTATATCACTTTGGCAGGTATGAAGAATGATTGCATATATGCATGAGTTTTGCCATTCCCTGTGTGCTTTGCAATTTCATTTGTTTTCATACCCTTCTACATCAAAACTAGCAGTCAGTAATTTTTGTTGTGTGGTTAATTTTAGTGGCAAATATGTTTAGGAAAAAAAATGCTGCTATCTCACTGGAAGGTCTAATGAGTCTCCCTGGAATTCAGAAGCATTTTGGAGATATTTTGCGAAAGTATTATCAAATCAGTTCAAGTTAATAAGATTTTCAAGTTAAGCAAAATCTTAGAATGGGAGTTCTTTATCTATATAATAATGTTTTTCCAACCTCCTTGTCCAATAGGGTTTCCTATTCTATCCTTCTTACAGCTAGTTGTGCATAAGGGAATAACACTATTGCCCTCAAATTTAGAGGGTGAAGATTTAAACCAGAGAATATATCATCTGTTTTGACTTGTAGCAACTTTTAGGTACCTCTCAGCCCTTTTTGACTTTAACTCAGTGATATCTGAACCTTGTGGGGAGGGGTGCCATCACCTCTGCATTTCTTCATTTTTCACTGACACATGAATTTCCTAATATTGTGAACAAGCAAAGGCTCTTTTAAGAAATAAGGATGGGGAGGGATTGAATTGGTATATTTACAGATTGGTAAATCAAAATGGGCACAGAAAATGCTCCAGAGTCCAGGTGAAGTTTTATGCAGTAGAGGTGAAAACCTTCATAGTTAATATGGTCTGGCAAAGTGCCAAGAACAAAAAGAAACATGAAAGTATCCAATAGCCTGCTTACCTGGGCCAGTCTCAGGTATCTTTCCTTTCTCCCAACAGATGCCTCTCTCATTTTCAGAGATGTGTAGTTCTGTTTATTAGGATTCTATGACTTTTGTTGGGGAGTTCTACTGACTACCTTTGTCTCCTTGATACTTTTCTGTGGAGATCTGCTCTGGATCTGGGAGGGGATTTTTTTTTGGGGGGGAGGGGTTGTTCACAAAGCAGGATTGGTTTTTTTTTTTTTTTTTTAATCTGTTTTGAGGAAGAGGCATATGAGTGAACCTACCACACTTAAAAGAAGCGTTATACTAAATAAACTAAAAACAAAATAAAATCTCTGTAGTCATTTGGGCTTTAAAAGTCAGATTTATTTGAATTGTAGCTGCCCCTGATCTGGATCTTACTATTTCCCACCTGTTGGATGTCACTGAATCATTTCAGGTTTCCTCAGCTGCCTAACAAATTTTCTGGCTTGTATAAAATTGCTCAGGAGAAAAGTCAGTTTTTCCTGCTAAGGAAACTGGAGCCTTTGGATTAGTATGGATTCCAATGAGACAATCCTGTCTATTCTTGCAGAGTGGAAGGGATGTTGGAGATCCTTTCATATGACATCTCTCATTGGGAAGACAAAAGGGAGGAACAGAAATGTAAACTGTTGGAGAAAGAAATTAAATTCTTTTATTTGAATTGCACCTAGGAATGCAGACTTGATTGCCAACTTGGTTGCCGTTATTTTAGTCCTTATTGTTGAGCTCATTATGTATATTCAGGTGAGGTCCAGTGAAATACTTTTCATGTGTTATGAGTTGTCTTTTTATAAAATATCACAAAAGACCCAATTCAAATCCTGTACAATACCTATAGAAATATTTGGCTTAGGAATAGATTACCATATACTCACAACTTGACAACATATTTTTATTCTAGTTGCTATTTTGGAATTGCTTTCTTAGAAGTCATCAGTGACATGACCAAATATAAGACTCTTTTTTTAGATTCCTTTACACTGAAGCATTTGACACTGCTGACCACTGATTCTTTCTGAAACCAGCTTCTTTACTTTGTCTTCAGGGACATTATAGGTTCTTGTTTAATAATAGTAACTCACATTTATTTAGTAATTCTTAAGTTTCCAAAAATTTTCCTCACAGCAACCCTATGGGTTGAATGATATGGGCATTATTATTCCCATTTTATAGATAAGAAAATGGAGGAACTGAGAAACTAAGTAACTTGGCTGTGGTCTAACAGCTAGTGAGTATTATATGAGCATAAATTGAAGAAACTGAAGATTCTTACATTGGAGAATAGACTCAGGTGATATAATTGTCTTTAAGTATTATAAAGGGAAAACGGTCATATTTTTATTGTGTGACTCCAGAGGATCAATGGATAGAAATTAAAATGGAACAGATTTTGTCTTTTGGCTTAAAGTAAAAACTTTAGACCTTTCCTGAAATAGAAGAAGCAGTCAGGGTATGGTAGGTTTTTCCTCATCCTAATGCTCTTCAATCAAAGACTGGATCAGCATTGTTGGTTATGTTGTAAAAGGGGATAATTTTTCAGTGACAGGTTAGACTATTTTTCCTCCTAAATCTCTTTGCTTCTCATATTCTGTCATTTTGATCCTAGATGATTTTGTTGGCCTTGTTGAGGGGATCTTCTTTGACTATGGTATGGTTAGAACCTCCCTTTTGGGGTACCAAATGGCATAAGGAAGGGATCATTGTGGGGAGATGGTCTATTTTGTGTAAAGCCTTAGGCAATACATATTCCTTGGCAGAACTGGACTACTGGGGGAATAGCACTTTGGGTGAAGAGCTTTATTTCAATCTCCGTTCTATTTCCTAGGCAGTCAACATAATTTTGGATGGAATTTATAAAGAATCAAGTATTAATTGCTATATGTCAGGAACTGTGCTAGGTGCCTGACATAGAGCACTTAAAATACGAATTGATACAAATAGAAAGACTGAAACAGTCTCTATCAAGGAGCTTACAGTCTAACAGGGAATCAAATTTAGAAGTTCCTAATAGCTAAAGAAATCCCTTTGTTTTGGAGAAAATGTAAATGAGTAAAGAAGTTAAAACATAAAGCAACCTGCCCATTCATATGATGGCCGCTTACTTTATTGCTGGCAGGTAGCTTGAGAGGAAGTAAACATCCTCTGGAGTCACTTTACTGAGTGAAGACAGTCATTTTGTAGCTGTCTTTTGAAACTGCCCTCCACGGTAGTGTCCCGTGAGGCCGCACCAGCCTGAATCAGGCCGTGATGCTGGTTCTGTGCTGTGCTGGTTCCTGCGTGCACACCGGGGCTTCGCGGGAGGAGTTGGAGGAAGCGCGTGCGCGCATGCATTTGTGACTGGGTACCCACCAGGTCTATGAAGCTCCATTTCCCTTTCCTTCTTCACAGTGTACTAATGGTCACTTGATGTGCGCTGGCTGTTTTATCCACCTACTAGCAGATGCCCGGCTGAAGGAGGAACAGGCCACATGCCCCAATTGTCGTTGTGAGATCAGTAAGAGCCTCTGCTGCCGAAACCTGGCTGTGGAAAAAGCAGTGAGTGAGCTGCCGTCAGAGTGCGGCTTCTGCATGCGCCAGTTCCCCCGCTCCCTCCTGGAGAGGCATCAGAAAGAGGAGTGCCAGGACAGGTAAAGCGCCCCCAGTGGCTGCTCTCTGCCCCTCCCTTCCTACCTTCTTCCCCCCTCGCAGGAGGTCACAGCCCTTTGGGAGATGGGCTCTCTCAGTTCCCTGGCTTTGCCACTTATTAGCTTGGGCAAGTCATTCTACTTCGGATCCTTAGAAGTCTCTTCACCTATAACATGGAGATGAATTTACATGGTCCGCTTCCCAGAGCTGCTGTGAGGAAAGACTTTGTAACTGTAAGGTGATAGAAGTATATTGGTTGTTCCTCTATAATGGTGCAGTCTGGTGATGTTGACTGGGCACCCCATGAAAACCAGAATGCAGGCTACTTTTCCCTGTCTCTCCTGGAAAGAGCCCCACAAGGCAGGCTTCTCACCCTTGGGCTTGAGCCCTATTGCCTGTATTCCTAGGGATGCTCTGCTCAGTGTTGCTAGGTAATTTCTTGGTTATTATTTAATATGGGGGATATTATTCAGATAAATGTGGCTCTGAAGGTGTGGTAGGTGGTCTTTAGAGCAGGAGTGAGAGGACTAGAGTCTTGGCCCCTGGCAGGAAAGAAAGAGGCTGTTAACTTGCCCTCTCGGCTGGGAGAGTTGGTAGTGAGTTTGAGATTTTGAAAAATTGCCGTTTCTGCCTGGAGTTAGAGAGACTCTTTCACACAGGATCCCTCATTAACATTGTCTTCCCTGAAGTACTAGACCAGTCCTGATTTTACCAAGCAAAGCATTCCGAAAAGGTTCTTATCTGCCCAAAGTTCTTCTTCATGATTAATATAATACTTTGGGGAACATGAACCCTGCTCTTTCTACATTCATTCTTGTACTCATGAAGGTACTTTTTTCTGAGTGGGTGCTAGTTGGAGAATGGCACCAAATTCTTGTCTTGTTAGGGAAAAAAAAATGGAACTCATGTATCCTGGAATAAGTACCATTGGTTTAGTGCCTGAAGGTTGGCTTAAGTTCTTATAGTGTTCCTTGAGATACGGTATGAGAGACTGGATAGGAAGAAAAACTTAAGAAGATCACATACTTCTTGTCCATTATTAGCCAAGCCAGTCTCAGAGTCTGGAGGAAGAAGAGGAGGCCATGGCACTTCTCCTAGGTTTCATGACACAGATCTTACTTGATTCCTATTGACATTCATCTTTCTTGAATTCTGGCTACCTTGAGATATTTGACCTCAGTTCTCCTCCTTGGTTACTAGAGTACTTTGGGGAGTCTTTTTGGTGTTTTTTTTTTTTTTTTCTTCCAAGTGAGGGGGAAATTTGAAATCTCCTGAGAGAGTTATATGGATGAACAGAACCAGTATCATCAGTTTTGGTCTCTCAACATATATATATCAGCTCTGCTGAAAATTAGCCTGGCTTCTCTGAAGCCATTGTGCCATGGTTAGCATTAGGTAAAAAGAGAAAGATAGGAAGAGCTTGGTTATTTCCAAATTGGTGAAAAATGTGAATGATTTAAATTCCTTGCTCTTTCCATAGCCTTCTGGCTTAATGGTCCCAGAATGACATATTTGAAAGGAGCAAGATGATACTTCTGAGGAAATAGAGCCAGCGTCCTTGGATCCCTGCTCTGGGGATGAAATAAACGTGAGACCTGTAACCAGGCCTCTGATTCTTTAATCAAGGTTTAAGGTCCAGAAACAGAACACATTGTGGCATCTTGGGCTTCACAGAAGAATTTAGAAACTCCAGAAGAAGCTTGATGACTCACTGAAATTCTGAAGGTGACTGGCAAGAAATCCTAAATCCAGCCTTCAAAGTGAAGGTTGCAAAAATGATCCAATTCAGAAACTGTGGAATAGTCTGATAATAATACTTGTCCCAGCCCTTTCTTGTGTCATAGATAAATAGGTTTTGGTTCATCTCCCTATTTCCTTCATCCTATTGTTTGACCTCTACTAAACAAAGTTTTCAGTTAGTGAATTATCTTCTGGGTGTCCTTTTTTACTCTTGATACATCTTGCCCAGGTCTCCAGTCTTGTCTTTCCATTGGAGGAAGAAGATTCTCAACAGGGAAATAACCCAAAGGTTCCATTTGTGAACCAAACCAAGGCGTTTCATGGGCTGGGAAAAGAGAGTTTCAGGGTAGCTGGCAGTCCTGGAATTGGCAAGAAATCTCAGCTTTTGATTAGATAGAACTCTGATTCTCAGGTGGCTATTGCTGATCCCCTGCTTCGAAGAAGTCAGTCTATATATAATCAGGTTGTGACTGACTATACACTGGACAGCAGGGATAGATAGCTAACTATCTTGTCACAAATTCTGTTATTGCTTTTTCCAGATCAGACGTCAAGGAAGCGCTTTTGTGTACTTTGGCTTAAGTGCAAATCACCAAAAAAAAGGCTTATTTTTAAGGTCAATCCATATATATGTCCTGTTTGATGGCCTTTCTTGATCTCTTCAATAGTAGAGCTGACAAATATGGGTTAGCCTGCCTGGCTGAATGAAAATACTTATCTATTGCTACCCCACCCATTCTTATTCCTTCCCCAAACCAGTTTGATTCTTGTTCAGCCTTAGGGATATGGGTCTTTCCTGGGGAAACCCTGACCATTAGATCCCAGGTCAAGGTCCTCCTCAGCTTAAAGTACCTTGGAGAGAGGCCCAGTTTCATTGGACTCATGCTCCTAATGATCTGGTTTGGCTTCTCTCCATATTTCCTTCTCTGCCTGTTCCCTGATCCAGTTTAACAGTTCCGAGACCTTAATTTTAAAGCCTGTTAGTATAGCATAATGTGTCATATTTTTCTTTAGAAAAGAGGACTATGGTTTTAGCCCTGCCACAGATAGAGATCATTTAGGCCTTGGGCTTGCACAATATCAGAAGCTTCCTAAATTGAGTATTGACTACCTGATTACAAGGTTCATCATCAGGAAACTTCCTCATTGTCTTGAAGGACTGTGAAACTGGAAGCACTGTTTGAGAGACATAGAGCTATGTGCACAAGGACTTATATCACTTGTTGAATTGAATTGCACTTGAGATTTCAAACAGTGGTAGGTAGTTTTTCTTAACTAGAAAAGCTCTTATTACATCTTGGAGTGCAGAAATGAACTGTAGTACTAGCAGAATATGCTTGTATGATGGTGTATGCATGAAGGTAGAAAGATACAGGAAAAACAGATGTGTGCTATGACTCTAGGACTCTGTGTTGACTAAACTGTAGTGCCAAGATTTGAGGCTGGTGCTGAAGCACAAATTCAGGAGTCTTCATGGTACATGCTCATGGGTCCCAGATGACGTTGCTGGGGTTAGGGCAGGGTCCTCTGCTCTGCCCTAGGGCCTACAAGATTTTTGGCTATACTCTCTATGTGCATGCTTTATGTCCAGAGTCTCCAGTGATGCACATGTGCATGTGTGTCATCTTTCTGGCAGGGTCACGCAGTGCAAATACAAACGCATCGGTTGCCCGTGGCAGGGCCCCTTCCATGAGCTGACTGTGCATGAAGCAGAATGCACACATCCCACCAAGACTGGCAATGAACTAATGGAGATTTTGGATGAGATGGACCAAACCCACAAGAAGGAGATGCAGCTATATAACAGCATCTTCAGCCTGCTCAGCTTTGAGAAGATCGGCTACACAGGTAATCATCTGAGAGGCTGTGAGGGGCCCAGGGACCTCCTCTTCCTCTGAACATTTTCTTAAGTATATTTTGTTCTATATTTAATCCATGGCCCCTCTTTTCATAAAAAGCTGCACAGTGACTGTCTCCAGTCATTGTACTGTGTATGTACTTTTAGTCCATTCTGATATGGGAAATTAGTTCAACTGTGTGTATTCCTTCTTTTCTCAATGAAGAATGGGAATTTAGAATAAATGTAGAGAGATAGTATAGAAGCACTGAATAAAATGGCATGTTAGGGGAGGAGGGGTAAATAGAGACATATGTCCAGGGTGACAGGGATGCTGAAGTTGCTTAAACTCCTTGGAGAACAGGATTTATGTGTGCTGGGTTGGGCTGGGCTGAGTTGAGCTGTGGTATGGGCATTCCCTTGTTGGAGGTAAGATAGTAGTAGGTGCAACTGCTTGCAATGTACAAAAGACCAGGGAGAACATAAAATCTGAAATCCAGGAAACTATTGCTATGACCCTTTTTGTCTTCTTGAAAGTCAAAATGACATCTGACAGTGTGCTTACTGACAGACATTCCTTGTCTGCCTTCCTGGCTAGGATCCTGTGCTTCAAGAGAATCCCCTGACCCAAGTGGGTGTTACAAGTCCTCTCCTTGTCGGCGGCCTGGCCCTGGGAGGGGAAAGTATGTAATAGGTCTCTTCCAAATTCATCTCATGTGAGTTTTCTCCCTGGTGTTGAAAGGTTAGGGAGGAATCATAGCAAGGTTCATCTTCAGGTTGGCCCAATCTTGAGTTTGTTCTCTTCTTCCTTAGGTACTTAGGAACTCTGGCATAGGTTCTGATTAACGCCAAGGACAAAGAACTAGGGGGCAAAAGCCATGGGGTGGGTTGGGGAGTTGGGAGGACTGGGGAAGAGTGATTACAAGGAACTGGCAAACAGCCTTACTCCACATGCCTTATCCTGAACAGACAAGGATATGTTGTGGATCCAGGTAAGTTGGCTGTTGCCTGTCTCACTGATAACTTTTCACAACTCTTGTAGATCTTTCTCTGGTCTGTGTTTTAGGTTAGGCAATGTGAATCTGGACCAAAAAATGTATGGGTGTGGGTCTGAGTTGAGATGGGCTAGAGCACCTAATTTTTTGTTACTCAGAAATGATGTACCCTTGGGGCTGAGGTGAGAAGTTTCTTGGGGGCCCTGGAGTCTCTTGCCCTCCGGAGAAGAAGAGCAGGGCATCCTTGTTCTTGGGCAATTAATCAGCAATGCATTGTTAAAAGCTGTCAAAGAATGTCTTCCTTTTAGAAGATTCAGACACCAGACTTAGCTGTGAAAACACTGTTCATCTGTCCTAGGCGCTGCTGAGACAGAACGGTAACAGACAGAGCTGTTAAAAATTAGCTGGCTGGATCTCGTTGGATCTTTGGCCTAAGAGTGGGACTTTTAACAGGCAGCAATGCCATACTACATGGGGTCTGAACATGCTGGGGCAGCTGGTGCCATTGTGGGAATCTCAAGCCCTGGCCCCCCAGAGGAGTCCCTGTCTTGGCACCAAGTGCAAGGCTGCACTTGAGAGAAGAGACTTGTTTCCCAAGGTGCTGGGGGCTGGCTTGAGCTGTGGTCTCTGGTGGAATCCCCAGTTTAGGACCATGTTCTTCATCACTAGCCATCTTTGGGGAGTTGGGTGGGAATGAGCCAGAGCTGTTAACCTATGCAGTCTGTGGGGCTGGAAGCCAGATTAGGACTATTCTCCTGCCTGCTATGGAAGTATACACTTTGTGATGAGACAGACACTAGAGAAGCATTTGGGTTATGATTGATTCCAGGAAAATGATGATGTTGGTCCTAGGCTAATACCATAAATTGTGTGTAGCTTGAAATAACTGGTCAACCTTACTACACAGATATGTTGTGCTCGCTCAATTCTCTCTCATAGAAAATGTTGGAAAATATGTATTTCTGTATGAATTGCACAATAAGGCTGTATATGTAGCTGTGCTTTGAGATTTTTTTGGTTTGTAAAGACTTAACACATTAAACCTACCTGCTTGATCCAGGGTGATAGCTTGAGAACATTGGCTATGCCCTCTGGTGGACTTGGCCGGCTAAGGGTTTCCTGGACTGAGCCAAGTGGGACTATGTCTGGAAAGGTTTGGTTAGTTGTGTTTAATTTATTAGCCTCTTTGCAAATCTGAGCCCAGAGCAGCTCAACCCAATGTATTGTTTTCTTTATACATAATCTATACATGTATCTCATCTGGCATTCTCTGTACCCTGCTGAAAACGGACAGTCTGTATTTCCCTTGCCCTGCCCTCTGGTTTGCTCTGCGGCGATGCCAAGTCTGTGCCTTACCTTGTTGACGGCTGTGTATCCAAATCCAAATAAAATGCACATTGTTCTCAGAACCGTATCCTGTCTGTGTGTTCTGCTTGTTCTCCGCCCCTATTCCAATGGGGGCACACACACCTAGTGAGCTTAGTTTCCCAAAGTCATAACTAGTGCCAGTTGCCAACTCTAGCAGTTCCCCCCTCACCTAGGTCTGGCAGGACCCTCTAGATCAGAAGAATTTTAGCTCAAGACTTTAGAACTGCAGGACACTTTTAGATGGTGGCCCAATTATAGCATAAAAATTAATAGGACAGGTTGGACCTGCTAAGTAATGAGTACTTGGGATATGTGATATGTCATTATCCAGCTCTTTATAAATACCAGAGTGGTTTTGCTGTTTACCTTTTGCAACCTGTTGTCTCTCTTCAGCTGATTTTAATTAACCATGTTTGTATTTTATCTTATTTCCCCCCCAAAGCTTATGCATCTGAAAATCTTCCTGTAATTAACTTGTCATTTAAAAATTAAAGTGCATTGAGTTTCTTCTCGGTAAGTCACATTCTTCCTGAAACTAACCCAGCTTCGAGCGGTTGGACCCCTTCGGTCTTCATCCGTTTTGAGGAAGGCTCCACAGGTAGCCCCAGGTAAAGTGAGCTGGTTGTCTGTCCTGCCAATGGCCTTCAATAACTTCCTGGTCTTTCTTCCCCGTCCCTCTCTGTCCCATTGCAGAAGTTCAATTCCGCCCGTACCGTACTGATGACTTCATCACACGCCTCTACTACGAGACGCCGAGGTTTACCGTGCTGAGCCAGACGTGGGTCCTGAAGGCGCGGGTAAACGACTCTGAGAGGAACCCCAATCTGTCCTGTAAGCGTACCCTCTCCTTTCAGCTCATCCTGAAGAGCAAGATCAGTTCCCCCATGGAGTGCTCCTTTCTCCTGCTGAAGGGGCCCTATGACGATGTGAAAATCAACCCTGTGATCTATCACTTTGTCTTTACCAATGAGAACAACGAGACCGACTATGTGCCACTCCCCATCATAGACTCTGTGGAGTGTAACAAACTGCTGGCTGCCAAGAACATCAACCTAAGGCTCTTTATATTCCAGATACAGAAATAGGCAGGGCTGGGGTCATGCTGGCAAGCTCAAGGAGAAAGAAAGCACCACTGAACCGTACTTACCTCGTCTGGGCAGCCTGCACCAGTTGCGATTTCACACTATAATCGGATCATTTTAGAAAAAGGAGGGAGGAAACAAAAACGAAAACAAAACAACCAACCCAAACCAATTGGAACCAAGTCTGCATGCGTATGCAACAGTGTAAGCAGCCACAGCCTGCCTTCTCTCTTCCCCTCTCCTAAATACCCTGGGCCAGGGCCTTCCCCCACCAACAGCCTGCCCAGCTGCCCCCGCAGGCCAGGTCAGTGGGAAGCTAGACAGCAGTGGAGACCTCTGCGGTGCCACCCTCGTCTGCCAGGGAGCGTTTGGGAAAACTGCGAGGCATCCCCTGTTACTCTGTTACATTGTGGCAGAGCAGTGTTGGCTTGTTCATGGTTAAGTGCACAATTTCCAGATGCATGGGGGCTCAGGAGATCCTGGCTGACTTTAGACAGCATATTTGATTGAAATTAAAAAGGCAACCTTGTTTCCTATTTTTTTCTTTTGTTTGGGTGGAGAAGTCTAGCTCTGGTTTAATATTTGAGAATATTATTTTCTTTGATTTTATGCATTCAGATGGGGAATTGGGAAGGGAAGAAAGCTGTCCAATTTCCTTTCCCTTTTTTATCTACTTATCCACAGGAAAGACCAATGGGAATATAATGGTATTTCTGAGAAACCTAACAAGGTGAAGCCCAATTTTCTGGGGTAGGGGCTGGATGATGGGGAATGAGGGAGATCCTCATGAAAGGAATCCACCATCTCTTGCCATTTACCTCTTAGGTATCTAGGAAGTAGACAGAGATGGAAGGGCTGCTTTTAGCTGTCTGATGTGTGAAGCTGGGCCCTCTTCATCTTTTCCCCTTCCCCTCCTCCCTCACAAGGTGTCCTGAGGCCTTTGGGAGAGACCAGCTTAAAGGTTAAGGGAGCTAACTTCAGACTGAGGATTGAATGGAGTGTGATGTGACTTCTAGGCCTAGATCCCTGGGGTGAGTTTTTGGTTAATTTCTAGCACAGAATCCTCATGCTTTGTTCCCAGGGTATTATCTTCAGGTTAATATTTATGGCACATGGGAATAAGCTGTTTGCTTCTCTCTTTCTCTTCCCTCCCAGCCCTACTCCAGCTCCTTCAGGGTCCCCAGAAACCTGCACTCAGAATAATGGAGTTCTTAATTCGTTTTTGTATTATGGTCAATCATGAAAAAAAAGGAATACCATGGGCCACAACGTATTTTTATGTTTCTTACCCTGCCTCCCGCTCCTGTCCCTTCCCACTTGCCAAATATAGCCCAGGCTGCAATTCTCATCGAGACAGGATGATGCCTTTGGGGCTCAACAGACATTTTCGGAATGCAGGGTGAAATTCTGTCTTTTCCCAGAATAAAAGAAATTAACCTCTTTACAGGCTCTTCTAGCAATTATACAATTTTCCAGTGTGAGAATATATTTTATATAGTTTGTCTCTGGCATGTTTGTGGACAGGCCCAATATAGCCGTTCATCAAACTTGAAGAGTTCTACAGGGATATTTGCTCAACACTGTTTAGCAAAGTGAAGTATGTGACTTAGTTGTGGAGGGAAACTGTCCTATGAAATTGTGGCTAGTAGATGGTTTCTAAGGTCAGCTTACTCCCATCACATTGGCCACTTTGGGACACAGTTTTGTACTGTGTCTGTGGAATAACTGGATCAATCCAATTATACATCATGTAAACACCACTGCAAGACTGTGATACTTGTGGCTTCTAGTAAAGCTCCAAGGAAAGCCCTCTCTGCTTTGGGTTTTTCCTAGATTTAGATCATCTCTTCCCAGTCTGGCATGGTTACCTTTTTTCCTGTTGTGACCAGTGACAAATTGGTGAAGCTCATGTGTCAGTGACTCAGTGACCCTCAGGAGGTAAAGGCAACATAGTCTTTTAGAGTTAGCCCCTAGGGTGATTTGTAAGTGGTTTCCAAAAATTGTCTTGTTGACCCTTGGGTGGGTTTTAGCTTTTGCTAGAGATGGGTGTGAATGTCTATGTGTGTGGGGGGGTGCATGGGAGTGTGTGTGTGTGTGTGTGTGTGTGTGTGTATGTGCATGTTCACTCCAGTATGCATGGGGAGAAGGGGGGTGGGAGGTGAGTGTGAGAGAAAGAGAAAGAGAGAAAATGTATGGGAGGTGGGGTAAGAGGAGGAAGGTAGAGTATTTTCCTGACAAAGCTTTTTTTGTGGTCTGTGGTAAAGTGGCAAGGTCGAAAAGGCAAGTATGGGAGAGCCTCTCTTTGCTTTGTACTCTCCTGATCCCACTCCCTGCTCTCAGAGCCCCCTGAAAGCTTCCTGGAGACTGCATACCAACAACTGTTTCTCCTTCTCCCTGCTCCCTACTCCTTGCTCTGGAAGAATGTTACTCATTATAGCTTTTTTGTTGATCAAATACCAAAGAACCACATTTTCTTCAGTCTTTGTCTTCTTTCCTCTCTTCTTCCCAAATTCTGCTTTATACTAAGCCCACTCTTCTATCATCACATACTTTGTAAAATCAAACCAGATTTCATCTTACCCTTTTGGTAAGGAGAAGAGTGACCAAAGTGGTGCCAAATTAGCTCACGCACGGAATCTTGGAAGAGATGTGGCAACTCTTTTTGTAGATGGAGGTCTTTAAGGTCAACTTCCTGCACTATGCTTGCTTTTGGTCAGAGTCCTTCCAAGGACTAGGTAGGGAGCTAGATACGTGTGGGACCTCTCAGGATCTCACCACCTTATGGTGCCATTTGAGAACTACTGACCTTGAGAATAGTTTATTCTGTTCAGAGGCTATGGAGGAAAAGCAACAGATCTTTCTTAGATTTGAAAATGATGAGGTTTCTATGAGCCATGAGGCTGCATGGAAAGGGCCCAGATTTTCTCAAAGAATGATGGTCAGATTATACCAGGCACCTAGATCCTCCTTCCTCCCTTTCCCCTCCCCTAGGCATAATTTCCTGTCCCTTCCTTGGCTATGGGAATCTTGATGTGAAACACTCCATATACTACTGGGCCCAATTATTTTTAGCTAAGATTGGTCCTTCATTCTTTCAATGTGCCTAGGTCATCTGTGATTAAATTGATGAGTATTTTTGCCAGTGGAGTCAGGGCTTTTCTAGAGCCCTGACTTGGAAAGTTCCATTCGAGATTGAGGAAATTCCTCCACCTTAAGCACTCAAGGATTTTGTGAGCTGCTCCTTCCCCCTGCTTTTCCCACCCTCTTCCCCCTTTGCTGTCACGAAAGAACTCTAATCTCTTGTATCTGTATCTTCAGGCCCCTGTGGGATTTTTGGGAATGAATATTAAGGTTTCATTGAGTTCCAAACATCTCCAGGAGGTGAAACGTAAGTGAAAGGAACTTCTACTAAGTGTGAAGAAATACGATTGACATTGGGGTGACAAGCTTTCTTTTGTGTAAAACACAAGACAAAGTTCAGGGGATGTCAAGTAGACATAGCTTATCCTATGGGGCTGAGGAAAGGCAGAGAAAAGATAATTTTTCTGAGTGTGCTCCCTATCTCAACCTCTCACCCTTAGGAAATATCAGAGGGAATGAGGTCTTGAGATGTTGCAGGGGAAGAGATTTGAAAGTGAATTTTTAAAAATACTTCCTTGAAGGCCAAGGTGTATGCACTGGGTACATGAAAGTCCAGGCTTTTAGCTTTTAAAGTAAAAATTCTGTTTAGGCAAGTTTCTGGTTTTGCCAATAATATCCCTCACCATCTCTCTCTCACCCCCCATGCCTCCCTTCCTTCTGCAAAGAAGGAATTCCTTAAACCTTCAGCATTGTCCTCCTATACCATCAGATACTCAGGTAAAATCCAGTGTTAACCCAGCTGCTAATTCGAATGGGCTAATTTCAGGTGGCATAAAGGTGGGTATGTGGGTGTGCTTGGATATGCAAGGGTGTGTGTGTATTATCAATAATGGGAAGGACATTCTTGTAACTGATATTCTGAGGAGTACTATCTGTTGAGTGTTGATCACCTGTTAAAAGGGTATGGGGAGCAAGACAGAATTCTTGGTTTGGGTTTCCAGATGGAAGCAGCCATGTAGTCCATTCACTGTTATTGTTGTCTCTACTCTTCCCTCCACCCTGACTTCTTCAGGTATGATTTACTTGGCTACTGTGTAGTACAGGTGGACACCATTGCATGGATTAATGAATTCTTGTTGACTTTTGGGGGTTGACTCTTGTCAGACTTTGTACTAGATTACCTTTTCAGTTAATTCTTATGAGGGGCAAAGAGAGAGTAGTGGATGGATAGGAGCTAGGAACGGATGGGACTAGCAAGAGTAGGAAAAGGTGTGGTCTCACTGTAGTATCTAGGAATGAATGCACTGGCCTCTCATGAAGGCACTGTTTCTTTGGTTTCTTGAGTGACTATTATATGTAATTCAAAACAGCTGATAGGAGAAAGATCTGTCCTCTTAGTATTTTGGCAGATTCTCTGGAGATTTTTTATGTCCTCTGTTTTTTGAGGATCAAGAAGTTTTGCCCAGGAAAAAATGGGGACATACAAATGATCTTGTAATAACTAGATGGATCTTCAGTGCTGCTATTGTTACTGTTAATGTATGGTACATGGGAGTGGAAAGTAAGAGGATGGTGGTAAAAAAAAAAAAAACAATCAGACACTCTAATATGTTCACATTTTCACTTGTCACCATGTAGAGATGATAAAGCATGGGTCAAGGGAGAGGGGTCAGAGTAGTCAAATGGGTGGCTCCCATGCAGGGAGGATAAAGTTGATAATTTAGAGGAAAGCTAGTTAGTTCCTTTTACCTTATCTGGTAGTTCATTGAACCCTAGAAATGTACTAGCACTCTGTTTTGATGAGTCTTATCACATGAACTTAGGTGATAAATGATGCCCCCATTCCTGACCTTCCACATTGTAGGTATTTCTTACTATGTGCCTTGACAGTCCACCAGAATTCTAGATGGCCAGTTAGACTGGACAGGGTGGCATCCCCAATAGTATGATAAGACGTCACTCTCTCCTACTCTCAATAGGATGGGCTTTGTGGTGTCTGATAACATCCTGTCATGGGAACAGCTACAGGTCTCTGTGTGTGTGTGTGTGTGTGTGTGTGTGTGTGTGTGTGTGTGTGTGTGTGTGTGGTGTGTATGTCTTTATGCAGTTTAGTGTCCAGAAGGCTCTGCTGTGTGATAAAGAGGGGGACCAGCATTCCCTGTTCTTCACTGCCTTCCCCAATTCCCATCCAGCTCATGAGTAACAACACAACTTTCCTTTCCACAGAGAACTCTGAATATGTTGTCTAAAGCCTCCTGTTGAGGCTAAGAGCAGGATCCTATATTTGGTTGAATTGAGGAGGGGAGAGGATGACAACTAAGGTTGGGTGTGAGCTCAGGGTGAGAAAGTCAGGAAGTTGTCATCTCAATAAGAAACATAGCAATTTCCAGGAGACTTGTCTGGTTGGTTTTGTCTTTTAAATGCTTTGCCAAACTGGCACTGGTGACGGGAAGTATTTTTCTAGTCTCCAGCCAAGGCCCCTTCTTTTGGAAGGTATGTATGTATGTGTGTGTGTTTGTGCACACCTGTCTGTCAGTGATGGTCCAAAAGAGAATTGTAAATAAATCATGATGTTTTTACATAGCCTTTCTCCATAGTCACCAAACAGCCCCCGCTTCCTCCCCTTACCTCTTCTACTCCCCAATATTTTCCTCTGGTTTCCCTAGGCCCCCATGGCCCTTATAATGTTCATACACAGCAGCTGAGCCTTACTGCCTGGTTCTGAACTGGGCATCTTGAAAGATTGTAGCAAGTGTCTCGTGCCCCACTGGGAGACGGGCAGATCACAAACCTCCTTGCAGTATTCACTGTGGGTAATTTATTTAACTAGTGAATGTAGATTAAAGTAATTAAAACGAAGAGAAACTAATGCTTTGTCTGCGGGATCATGTGTCCTCCTTGTATCCTAACCCGATTTTTAATTTGTCGTCTTGTTCTTTTGAGGCTCTCCTCTGAGGGCCTAGTAGAGAGCCAGTGGTATGGGGGAAGGGATCAGGGACAGTGCTATTAGAGTGGATACAGGGGGAGAAGAACTGACCGAGGAAACTCTGGAAGTCTTAAGTCCAGATGGAAGGGCAGAATGGATCTTTAGGAGGCCTATTTTAGTACTGGACTCCAGTGACTTAAGAAATAGGGGAGGAAGCTTGGGGCTGGGGTTTTATTAGGGGCTCAGCCATCCATCTCTTCCCCCTCCCTTCCCTCCTTCTCCCTCCTTTCTTCTCCCCGTTTTCCTTCTTCCCCTTCCACAAGCACTACATCCTTTGATTCACTTAAAATGAGAAATTTACAGAAATAATAATTTTTAAACAAAGCAAGAGAAGTGTTTTTAACGCTGTTGGGAATGATTCATTATGTTACTTTTGTGGTCTGCGTTCTGTTTGGATATTTTCTGTATGTAACTGTAGTTTAAAAAAAAAAATTGCCAAACTATGCTTTGTCTGTGTTTCCTTAAAGGGGGTGGGGAGGAAATTGGGTCTCTTCTTCTTCTTGCTAACATCTTCACTTCACTCAGGAAATGGTCCAGGCTTGCCTGGGTGAATATTCATTTGAGACCCTCATTTTGTCTGGGATCCACAAAAGCTGAGAATACATTAATTTTGATCTGGCTTTCCCTAATTTTCATCATAATACAAGCATATTTCTCACATTAAAATACTTAGTATGTCTATTTTGCAGATAAGAAAACAAGCCTACTAAAGTTAAGTAAATTGACTGTGGGTGGTTAGGTGAAGTTAGGACTAGAACCCAAATCAAAATTATAGAATTTCAGTTGGAAAGGATCATAGAAGAGACCATTTAGGGGCAGCTAGGTGGCGCAGTGTTAAGAGTACCAGCCCTGAAGTCAGGAGGACCTGAGTTCAAATGTGGCCTCAGACAACACTTCCTAGTTATGTGACCCTGGGCAAGTCACTTAACCCCAATTACCTCAGCAAAATAAATATGAGTGTCTTTTACATCATGGATACTTTCATATATATGTTTCACCTTACCAATAATCTATATAAAATCTGGATTCCAGAATTTAAACACTAACATCCTTAAAGGTAATTGATTCGAACAGATCAGAGCATACATATTAACCTCTTCCTTCTCAAATAAACACTGCTTCTAGCAATTCAGCTTCACAATATATTAGCCATCTCATATGGTTTGTGCATATTGAATTTCCAAATCATTAAAACCCACTCAGTCTTGTATTTGAACATTTTATTTAACTAAAGGGAAATCCTCAAACTTTGTTGTTGTTAGCCAGTTAAAGACCTTTTTCGGATTCCATTTTTATTGTCCAATATATCATCTATTCAGTTATGTTCAGTAACATGTGCCTACTATATGTTAGGCACTGGGAATATAAAAATCCAAAGGAGTCCCTGTCACCAGCCTACACTGTAAAGTGCTGAGGACTTTGGGGGAGTGAGAGTGGTCAGGATTTGTAGTTTTCTTAAATGTAGGGAGCTCTTTGCTGAAGAAAGTCCTATCGATACAGATATTTGTCTCTTCTGTAAGTTAAACATCAACTTGCTAGGGACCTGGGAAAGGGGTAAGTTACTTACCTTGGTTATACGATGCTGGGCTCTGTATCTGGGTCATTGTGACTCCAAGACTAATATCCACTATACCAGGCCGGCTCTCCAAACAGTTAAGTAAAAAATAATTAGAAGAAAAAGAGAACATTAAAGAATAGGGGGATCAAAGAGGACTTGTAGAAATGGGTATCTGCTCTGAGGCTTTTGAGAGATATATTCTAAGCATATGGGATAGCAAAAGCAGAGTTGGGAGATGGGAACCAGGGGCTTAAGGAAGTTGAGCCCTCTTAAAAATGCACATGAATTTGAAATATGAAAACTTAGGCCAAATCTGGACCATCATATTTCTCAGCTTTGGGTCATCTAAAACCTTTCAGTGACATCTCTTAAGTCAGTGACAAAAAACATCAACAAGAGAAACAAGAAAAAATAAAAACTCAACCCGAGTACTTCCACTAAAGATCTAACACATATCCATTTTTCTGCATATTGGGTTATCACTCCCTAGTATAATTTTGCTATGGGAGAGAAATAATAGTGCTCAGTGAATGTTGTAGACATGAGGTGTGTCTAGAACTATAGGTATTTAAAAGCAGATAATAGCATCCAGTCAAAACAGCCTAGCTTTAAACAACTGAACCTCATTCTGGTTGAAACCTAAGAAATCTAGAGTTTATTATCCAGGATAATTGTCCCTAATCACAACCATATTCAGCTGGCTGAGAAATCTTAAAGGATAGAAAGTTGATAGGCATTGAGAGACATCCCTCCTCTCGCCTCCTTATTCCCAGATCCAAATGAAACAGTAATTCATATTGACCCCTGGAGACCAAAAGTCTCTTCTCCCTAGGAGCTTATACTGTGTTTCAATTAGTAACTATACTCTTCTGTGTTAACCCCTTATTAGTGACATCCTTATATAAATGTCTGACTTGTAGCAATTTCAGGTTCCCTCAAAGAATAGTTACAAACCATAAACTTGAGAGTCTTGCACTTGTTTCAACAGTTATGAAGCTTATATTTTTCTCCATGTCAAACCTTTCTTACAGACTGTATCCTTAAATATATACAACAGAGCCAAGAATTGAAACCAGAAACTCCATAGAAGATCAAATAAGATAAATGTCATAAGATCAAGCCTTCTGCTAACTAGTATTATTTTAATTGAAGCTTTTATTTTCAAAACATTCAAGGATAATTTTTCACCATTGATCCTTGTAAAACCTTGTGTCCCAATTTCCCCCTCTCTCCCTCCCACCCCCTCTCCTAGATGCTAAGTAATCCAATATATGTCATGTTAAACATGGCAAAAATATATGTAAATCCAATATAGGCATATGTGTTTATACAATCATATTGCTGCACAACAAGAATCAGATCAAAAAGGAAAAAAATGAGAGAAAGTTTAACCAAATAACGAAGTGAAAATGCTATGTTGTGATCCATATTCAATTTCCACAGTCCTCTTCTCTGGGTGTAGATAGTTCTCATCATCACAAAATCATTGGAACTGGCCTGAATTGTCTCATTGTTGAGAAGAACCACATCCATCAGGATTAACCATCGTATAATCTTGCTGTTGCCGTGTACAATGAAATCCTGGTTCTACTCATGTCACTTAGCATCAGTTCATGTAATTCTTTCCAGGCCTCTCTAAAATCATCCTGCTGATTATTTCTGATAGAACAATAATATTCCATAACATTCATATACCCCAATTTATTCAGCTAACTATATATTATGATATAACATCACTGACCAACCAGTTCTATACTCGCCTAACTATAACCAGAACTATAACAATACTTTGATTGTCGCTGGCCTCATGGTCTAGTTGTAAGGAAAACTTGTAGACTTGAGAGTGCTAATTAAATGCAATCATCTTGCCTCTCTAGCCTACAATCTCAAAGCATATTGGGAGTTAATCGGCTTCCTAACATCCAGGAATAGCTACAACATTCTTTTTTTTTTTTTAATTTTTATTTTTTATTTAATGATTATATTGACAACATTATTCCTTGCACTCGTTTCTTTTCCGATTTTTTTTTCCCCCTCCCTCCCTCCACCCCCTCCCCTAGATGGCAAGCAGTCCTTTATATGTTGGATATTACAACATTCTTTTGATGTAATAAACCCATTTGAAAAAAAAAATCAGACCTGACCTAGCCATGGAATCATGAATATTTCTAGAAGCTTACCTAGCTTCTAGCTATAATGTTATTTTATAGATGAGAAAACTCAAAAGATGGGTAGTTTGTCCAAGGTTATACAATAAGTTTCAGGGGCAGCACTTGAACTCAGGGCCTCTAATTCTAGAGCCATTGCTCTTTCATATGTACTAATGTTTTCTTGATTAATCATGGATTTGATTTAGATGAAAACTTAGGTTTTCTTCATTTCGAGGTCTAAAATACTATGAGCCCATGCTTGCTCCTAGCAATCATATCTTCTAAGATTATGATCTTCTAAGATAAAATTAACATTTTATCTCAGCCTGTTTTAATAAGCTTATGTGGTAGGTTCCTACCTCCAAGAAGAAAGGACCATAACAATAGTAAGAAAAGATAGAAGAACCTTACAAATCAAACTGGGAATCCACAAGCCTAGGCAGTTTAGTGTTGAGGCAAACAGGACCTCACTGTGTACAATATCACATATGGTTTGAATTACAATCATCAAAGAAAAGGTAATGTTCAGTATATACTAGGTAAGAAGGAAAACATTGTGAGTTTACATCAATCCAGAATAAGCCTTTTCCTACATGAAACCTTTCCTAATTCCACGGCTGCTAATGCTTCTTCCAAGAAAGTTGTCTGAGGGCAATTAATTTTAGTTTTTGTAGTTGTATATAGTAGGCTCTTAATAGATTCAATTCTCTTTCATTTGTATGTTGAAAGAAGAGCTGGTTAACCCAAGTCAATTTCTAACTGATAAAGAGGGAGCAAAGTGAGGAGAGGGGAAGAGGAGAAAGAGAATTTTAAGAATAAGCCTTCCTAGGGTCCCATACCTCTTCTGAGCTACTGCTCTGTTCTGGAAAGTAAAGAAAGGGGGTCAGTACCTGTATGCTGAACCTATTTTGATCTCATTTGAGACCTTTTTAAGTTAAAAAAAAAAAAAAGCCTTTTTAAATTTCCATTTTACAGGATTGTGCAGGGAGGCTCAGAGGTTTACCTAAAGTGTTCTAACAAACATATCCATTAGCTGTAAGGGCATCTAAAGAGGGGATTAATCAATGGGATAGTTTATATGACTAATTTTTACTTTTAGGGAACTCTGTTATACAATATGTCCAAGGGACACCTTATGAATATTTGCTGAGCAACTTCCATTCATGGCAAAGGAACCTCTGAATCTTGTGGGAAGAATTCTTCCAATCTGTGTTTTTGGAAATCAGAGTATCCCTTCATCTCCCCTTTCACTGAAAAACCGGCGGGGAATAGGGAGCTTGGGGGCAACCTTACCATTTAAGTTCTTTAAGGCTTGCAAAGTGCTTTATATATTATTTATTTCATTTGATCCTCATAACCATCCTGTTGAGGTAGATGCTGTTATAGCCATTTTATAGCTGGGGAAACTTAGGCAGAAAAAAGTTCAATGACTTGCCCAGGATCCCATAGCTAGTAGGAATCTGAAGATTTGAATTCCAAGTCTAGGATTCTTTTAGACCATGGGCCGCTTTGATAATAAGAACAATAGCTAACATTTATCATGCACCTACTATGTGCCAGAAGGCAGCTAGGTGGTTACACTGAATAGAGTGCCAGGCCTGGATTCTGGAAGACACTGTGTGATCTTAGGCGAGTCACTTAACCCCATTTGCCCCAGTTTCCTCATTTGTAAAATGAGCTGGAGAAAGAAATAACAAACCATTCCAGTATCTCTGCCAAGAAAACCTCAAATGAGGTCACAAAGAGCCTTACAGGATTGAACAGTGACACTATTTGCCAGGCACTATGCTAAGTGTTTTACAATTATTAACTCATTTGAGCCTCACAAAAACTCTTGAGAGGTGGATAGTGTTATTTTCATGTGAGGAAACTGAGGCACGGGCAATCCTTCAATGACTTGCTCAGGGTCACATAGCTAGTAGGTGTCTGAGGCTGGAGCTGAACATTGTCTTCCTGAATTGAGGCCCCCTCTAAATGCTGTGCCACTTACCTGTTTTAGGGGTCAGGAGCCCAGATTCTTTTAATAAAAATATTTGTATCTTTTGTTTTTATGTCACTTTTGGTTTTATTCCACAACCCTAAAGCCCTAAATTATAACCAAGAATATTAGACAAAAACAGCAAAACGAAACCCATCAAACAAGTCTGACATGACATGGAGCGTTACACACCTACGGTCCTCCACCTCGGCCAATCGGGGGAGAGCTGCATGCTCCTAACTCCCAAGTCTGGGGAGCCGGCTCCTTGTCGAGCCCTCTCTGAACCGCTTCCCTTTCTATTCTGAGGAGTACGCCCTCCTCTCACGACTCCCACGAGACTAAGAGCTGGCCTATTTGAGCTGGGGCTCAGAATTATTTTCCTAGAAAACGGATTGGATTTCCCGATAGTTGAGCAGCGGCACTCTACAACATTCAGTGCACTTTATTTCTCCCTGCTTTGAATAAAATTTCTACCGTGACTTCAGATTCTCCCAATTCGGACTACAATCCCCAGAATGCACTGTGATTTTTTTCACGGGTTTCAGATGGTTCCCGGTACGCCTTGCGATTCACCCGGGGCCGATTGCCATTCCCAGAATGTCTTGGGGCCGCCTTCTGCGGGACTTTGGGACTGGGAGGCGGAGCTTGGAGCTGACAGGCTCAGTATGTGGGAGTCGCCTCGCCGGTCAGACTCCACTTAGAATCTCGCTATGAGGGGGTGGGGGGCTGCGAACCAATGGTGAAGCTGCGCGCGCGCACGGAGGCGTGGCCGCTACCTGAGCGCGGGAAGCTACTGGTAGGGCGGAAGCTAAGGTGCTATGTTGCCGCTGCCACCGCCGATGCAGCGCCTTGGACGGGCTCTCCGAGAGATTGGGACATGAGCGAGGAACGAGAGATTCGCCGTGAGTGAATGGGAGTGGGCAAGGGTGGGGGCGGGGGCCTTCGAGACATCATCTTCTCGTTCCGGTCATTCTTCTGCCCCTCGGATCTTTCTCCTCTGACCCCCTCTTCCCCTTCCCACCTCTTCCCACTCTAGGCCACTTCAGATTTTCCTTCCCGTTCCCCTCCTCCCTTCCTCCGAGTTCCCCGTCACTCCCGACCCTCTTGCCCCTCCCCCACTCACTTCCTCCTTGCTCCACCCCACTCACTTCTAGCTCCCTTTCGATCCCCTCCCCTCCACTCATTTCTCCTGTGTTTCTTTTGACCTTATCCTGCCTACTAACCTCCCACTTTCTCGTTCATGTATCCCATTCCCCTTGTGATCTACTCCCTCCGTATCCCGTATCCACTTAGATCTTCTGTTTCTTCTCATCTTTCCCCTCGTGCCCTTCCCCGTCCTGTCCTCCCCGCCCCCCCTCCCGCTCCCCGTCATGCTGTGGACGGGGTATCCCCTGACACCTTCCCTATGATGCTCACCTCCTCGACCATGTCCTTCCAGCAGAACCTCATTCCCCATGTTCCCTCAGAGTCTCCAACATACCTCTTATGGCTCCTAATGGCCCTCACAGACTATCACCATCCTGACTTGCGGGGAGACCTCGGTCGGCCTCCTTAGACCATCCCCTCTGGCTTCTCCACACAGATCTCCTGTGTCGGGGCTCCTTCAAACACAGACTTCTCCCTCCATTTATTAGGATAAGACACCAGCCCTGTCAATGCAATACATAATATAGCATGAAAAATACAATACAAATACAAAGTAGTGCATGAGTGTTATGCAATGTACATAGTGCTTCCAGAACTGGTTTTAATTCCTCCTGTAATGTTGTGTGACCATTGACAAGATGCTACTTCTGAGCCCGTTTCCCCAGTTGTAAAATGGGGATAACAGTACTTGTTTTTTACCTAATTAAAAGGGTTCTTATGATTATAAAATGAGAAAATAAGCATGTGATACTTTGCAAATCTTGAAATACATAAATGCTACTTATTATTTTTAATCATTGTATCTTGTTTTTATTTCTCGATCTTTTCACCATCCCCCTCTTATAGAGGAATCTCTTGGAGCAAAGAATAAGAGAGAAAAACAACAGTTAAGGAAAACTAATTACATCAAAAAAGTTTTCTTACTAATAGCTCTCTACCTCCATACAGAAAGAGGGAAGATGCCTTCTCATATCTTCTTTGTACCAAACTTGTTTATTTGTTTTCATAGCATTCACTTTCAGTTGTTTTGTTATTTTTTCCATTTATTAAGCTGTTGTGTGGGTTCCAAGAGAGAATTTCATTACTGATCCAGTGTATTAGGAAGGCTTCTTGGAAGAAGTGACATTTGAGGTGATTGGAATTAGAAGTAAAGAGGTGATAGAAGGTCTTTCCAGTATGAGCAAAACTCTGGGGACAAAAGGAGAGCATGGCACATGGTTTTTCATTTTAACACCCTACCATATGCAGAGCATTGTGCCAAGAGGAACAAAGTTTAAGTAAGATGTGGCCCTGGCCTATGTAGACCTCACAATCTATTAGGGGAATGACATACAAACAAATAATTATAAAGCATTTTAGGTTTTAAATTCATTAGACTGAAGTACAAAACACTGTGTAAGATCTGAATGGGGAATGGTCAACTCAACCTCTTCCACTCTATCACCAGTCTTCCCTCCTAAACAGTGAAGGCCTCCTATCTCCTAACTCTGAACAGGAGCAGCGGCTTTTCAGGGCTACTTTACTTTCTTCTGTAATAATAATAGCTAGCATTTATATAGTGCTTTAAAGTTTACAAAATACTTTACAAATACTCTCGTTTTATCCTCACAATAAACCTGGGATGGAAGTGCTGTTATTTTCTCTGTTTTACAAGTGATCAAACTGAGACAAACATGACTTGCCCAGAGTCACATGACTATTAACTGTCTGAGACTGAATTTTAACTTAGGTCTTCTTGATTCAACCCAGTGCTCTCTCCACAGAGCCACCTAGCTCCAGATAGGGTATCCTTTGAGGCTTTCAATACTTTCCCCCAGAATTAAAGAAGGCCAAGACTAAGGCCCAGAAGAATGGACAGCTGAAGGAGGAGGCTGTGCTCTGCAATCAGTTGGGGGAGATTTTGGCTAGCCATGGTAAGTATTGCTTTAGACAGAAGTCATCAACTGTAAGCAAGGGGGTGGAGCATTATATTTTGGATTCTTAGACTTTCCCTTTCTACCAAGTGGAGAGGCAGAACTGGATAACCTCTCTTCAGTTGTGGTGTATCTAAGTTCCTTCTACAGACATCCTGGGTGTATGAGGGAAAATAGACATATTTTTTAACTCTGGCCTTTCCTTGAGACTCCTTGGAGTTTCAAGCTGGCAATTTTGGTATAGGTTGAGAATCAGGGAATCAGTGTTGACTTTCTTAGTTAACTCTTAGTACTGGACTTAGAGACCAGTACACAGTGGTGGGTAGAATCACAGTGTAGGAAAGGGTCTTGGAGGTGATTCAAGGCAACTTTTGCTTAGGCAATAATTCCCTTTACAATTGCCTAGACAGTAGATATTCAGCTCCTGTTTGAATACCTTCAGTGACAGGGAACTCACTACTTCATGAAGGTACATGTGTCATTGTTGGATGGGTCTAATTGTTAGAAAAGGAAGAAAAGATTGATTCCATGAATGGCTAGGAGACATAGCCTAACCTCATAGAGGTATGGGTCTAATGAGAGAGTTATCCCATAAACTTGGGGTATTCCTTGAGGATGATAGCCCTATCTTTAGAGATTCAGTGGTCTAAGTTAGAGAATCAGGCCACAAACAGAATAAGTAGCTATTTCATACAATAGTCATAATGGTGCATTGAATGAGAAAGAGCCAGGTATTGGGTTGGTGACTTGATCTAGTGCTTCCTGGAGGAGGTGGCAATGAGATGATAAACTGTGATATAGAAGAAAGCAAAGACAGGGAATAAGGAACAAGAGGAAATGGACATTTTGCTCAGTGAGCAGATTTAAAGTAAGAGAATAAGGATCATTGGTGGAGCCCCTAGATAAAAATAATGTTAGGGAAGAACTTGGTAGAATAGACCAATCAGGAGTTTTTGTCGGTTAATATTTGGTCTATACCCTAAAAGGTCGATTATGACTATGAAAGTGCTATAATTAGGCAACAATTCTCCCTGTTGTGTATTTAACCTTCTGGAGGTAGGGGTGGGGGGATTAGAGAAGGTGATGGCCAGACCTAAGGAGAAAGGAACCCATGTGAGATGCAGCCCTGCTTCCTGAATATCATAAGGTCAAATGGATAGGCCATTACCCTTGACTATAAACAGTAGCCCCTTTGTGAATATCTTACCTCTTTTCTGTCACCCCAGCTTAACAATGGCTCTCCTTTTTCCTTGGATTGATCCAGGCAGTTACAGGGAAGCACTGGCTGAGCATCAACAGGAACTTCATCTTCTGGAAATCACTGGGGATATGTTGGGTTGTGCTGTGGCCCATCGAAAGATTGGTGAGCGTCTGGCAGAGCTGGAGGATTACACATCTGCCCTGAAGGTATGGTGGGAGCCCTTTGGTGAGAGACTAATAGAAAGCAAGAAGCTATCCCTTGTCTCCCTCCCTTCCCTGCCTCCCAACTCTCCTTAACAGAGTTCAGTGACATATAAGTAGCTACTCCTTACTCTTGGAGAGTGCTTGGAACAGGACAGAGAGACATATGATTTTGCTTTTGGGAAGTGGCTGTGCCTTTCCCCACAAGGAGGAAATCATTAGCTTGTCTGTAACCTGAGTTAGGCCTTAGTCAATAGTCACTGATTAGCTTTTTAATACATGCAAAGCATTAGATCGGCCTGTACTATATATTTAGAATCAGAAGGGCCTTAAGTCATTCAGTCCAATTTGAGACCTAGAGAAAGGATGTAACTTGCTCAAGTTTACATAGTAAGTTATTAAAATTGGGACTCCTTGGTCTAGCATACCTTCCCCTGTAGTAGGCAATGAAGAAACCTTTTTTGGTCTTTTATTTTTTATCTTTCTCACATATTACATAATTAATGAGATACTAATGTAGGGCCTTTTAAAAAATCTTCACTCTGTTGTTAAGAGTCATTGAGGCTACTAGAATAAGCTGAACTTTTCCTTCATAGACCCTTGCACATAGAAAGTACGCAAATAAATACTTGTTGACTTGAATAAGGTTTCCAGAAGTGGGAAGGAAATTGTGGGAATTGAAGGATTTGTCACCTTTTATTGCTAAATATTTTTTATTTAGGGAGATGTAAATCTGATTGGTGGCTCTTTGTGTATACGTGTGTGACAATTTACAATTTATTGTCTGTCTTTATCTCTAGCACCAGCATCGTCATCTGGAGCTGGCACAGTCTTTGTCCAGCTACATTGAGCAGCAGAGGGCCTGGGCAACCATTGGCCGAACATATCTGGCCAGCTATGATCACAGCCAATCAGTTGATGCACTCCTGCAGGCACAGACTGCCTTTGAGAAGAGTTTGGCAATAGTGGAGGAAAAGTTAGAGGGTGAGTTTCCCTGAGAATAGCAAAGGGAGGGAGGGCTACCTTCTGCTCCAAGGTAGGGATTGAAATAACAAGAACACCTGTTTATCCATCATTCAGCTTTCTAAGATGGAAGGCAGAGGAAGTGCTTTAGGATCTTGATCTGTTTTCTATCTTTGAACCAGGGGTGATGTCACTCTCCTTAGTTTGATGAGATTTCTCAGCATTCTCAGAATGATCTATTTTCCAGGGCTTTGGAAAGATAGTTGTTTCCTTCTCCACTTGGATCAGGAAGAAATTTCCATTTTCCAAGTGAGATATGAGAGTTTTATACAAAATTCTTGTACGTTATGATTAAAAAAATAAACATATATATGACCTCTGCTGTCAATGAATCCAAGGAGTCCCTTGTCTGATGGGAGAAATTTGTGGAATCTTTCTTCTAAGAAAGGAAACATAGTCCTACTTTCCATCAGATGCAAATGGAGTTTAAAAAATTTCCAGTGCCTTGCTTTTTTTTGTGTTTTGGTTTTTTGGGGGGAGCAAGGATAATACCAGTGAGATCAATGGTGAAAGTGTGTTGAGGAAAGAGAGTGAGGATCTTACTGGATGTTTGAAAAATGGGCCAGGTAAATTGGGGACTTTGGGAGGAGAATGGACAGAGCCATTGAAGTCTGAATTGGGGGATTTCTTTTAGGAGTCCTGACACAGCAGGAACTGAGTGAGATGAGGACCCGTCTCTACCTCAACTTGGGCCTTACCTTTGATAGTCTGAAGCAGCCAGCCCTGTGTAGTGACTATATCAAGAAGAGCATCTTTCTTTCCGAGTAAGCCTCTTACCCCTAGGTTCCTGTCTGCCAGCCCAACTTTATAAATTAAGTACTAACAGTGAATCCCAACAGGTTGGGACAGTTGGGGGATCATTCCTTTGGGAGGGGATTTGTTGATTCTTAATAAAAAGTTGTACTTCCTGCCCCAGGAAGGCAGATCAGTGAAACAGGTCTGACTGTCCTTGCCCTAAAGGAGCTCCAGTTTGATGAAGATAGACCAAGGCTCTGTCTTGAAGAAGAATCAGGATACACACACACACACACACAAATAGGAAAAAAAAACACCTTTTGTGAAGCAGCTTATTTCTTGAAAAGAAACATTATTTGTTACATTCAGGGCATTGTACCAGGCATTGGGGAAGACAGTGTTTAGGTAAGATTTTTAAATTAGAAGAATAAAGTACAAATGTTGAGAACTATATAATGTCGTATTCCATGAACAAAGTGTGATATGAGGTCTAAGAGAGAAGATTGTTACTGATGGCCAAGTGTTACCTTACTAGAAAAGGTAGTATTTAAGCTGGGCTTTAAAGGAAAGATAGGAATTCAGTGAGTAAAGAACTTGAGGACTAATGGCTGTATTACAAGAAAATATAAGTTTTCAGATATGGCCAATATCTGAATTAATTTTGTTTGAATATACTTATTTATTAGAAGGAATGGTTTTCTATTCAAGGGGATGAGGGGAGTTTATGGATAATGAGGCAAAAAAAAAAAAAGTGAAATGGGAAAAAAACATCAATAAAACAAAAAGTAGAAAGATGTTATGAAGGGAACACGTAAGCAGGGCAATTTTGTTATTATATTACTGTCTCTAATATACATGTCAGTCAATAAACATTTCTTAAGTGCTGGCTGTGTTTCTGGCATTGTGCTGTACATTAAAAATAGAAAGAAAGGCAAATGACAGTTCCGGCCTCTGGGGAACTTATAATCTTAAAAAAAAGACAAAAAACCTCAAAATACTATACATAATAGAAGTTCACCATTTCATATATAGTCCTTATTTTCCATTCTTTGTATCCTGAGGGGTTTGTGTTCAGTGTTTTATAAGTCCATAATTTACAAAGGAAATTCTTTTTTGTAGGAAGGGAAACAGCATGAGCAGAGTCCTACAGGCAGGAAAGCCCAGGGTGCATTGGAACAGAGTAGTCCAAGTTTTATGGAGTATAGAGTGTGGCCATACTGCAGCTTTCTTCTTTGATTTGAGCTGTGGAGGATTGAACAGAGCAGGAAGATTTTTTGAATACCTTTGAGTCTTTCTGATTGTAGACAGAATCACCTAAATGAGGATCTTTTTCGGGCTCGCTACAATCTGGGCACTATTCACTGGCGGGGTGGGCAGCATTCAAAGGCCATGCGCTGCCTGGAGGGAGCACGGGAATGTGCCCGAATCATGAAGAGGAAGTTCATGGAAAGCGAGTGCTGTGTTGTTGTTGCCCAGGTAATCAATATTGTCTTAGATCCCATTCTGCTTCAGTCCATGGTCTAATGTCTGTGGGTATTATGTCTTTCTGAGACCATAGGGACAGGTTAGTTGCTCTGTCCCCGTGGTCTCTCTTAGGAATACCTCAGAAGTTTGGGAAGGGAAAGATACTGACTAGGTCAAGGACTTAAACATTTTTTTCCTTTATTCTTCAGATCCTCCAGGACCTGGGGGATTTTGTGGCTGCCAAGCGGGCCCTAAAGAAGGCCTATAGGTTAGGCTCCCAGCAGCCCAAGCAGCGACACACAATCTGCAGAAACCTCAAGTATGGTGAGGCTTGAATTGGATTGCTTCCAGGGGACTGGGCTGGTCTCCTTTCTTCCCCTTCTGATTTCTTTCCTGGTAATATGCTATATTAGAGAAAATATTTTGGAAATCAAGGTCCTAATCCTAGCTCTCACTAACTTGCTAGAAAAGTATTATCGTGTAGTAGAAAGAGCATCGAACTAGGAATCCAGCCCTGATTCTAATAAAATGAACATGATAATTGCTTTGCCTACCTTCAAGATAGTGGATTGTGAAAGCACTGTGTAAAGGGATGTTGTTGCTGTATCACCCTTCCTTAAGGGGGCAGTATTGTGTAATGGAATGAGCTCTTTGAGATTGGAAATTTTAGTTTTGGTCCTGACTCTGCCATTGACTAGTTGTAGGAATTTGGCTGGGTCATTTTTTCCTAAATCAGTTAACTTGTCTCCAAAATGGGGACAATAATAATTCCACAACCTATATTTCATAGAGTTGTTGTGACAAAAATGCTTAAGGAACTATATCAATGACAGCTTTTTTTTCCTCCTGTAAAATAAGAACAATAATATTTTTGCAAGTAGCTCACAGGATTGTTGTAGTATCAGATAAGAAAATTTTGAAAAATATGAGCCCTTATTATAATTTCTCCCTCTCTGGGTTCCCTCTCCTCCCTATATCTGAGCAGTGGTAAAAGTGGTGAGTCTGCAGCAAAGGCTGGAGGAAGCCGAGCGCAATGACCTGCATGAAGCTCTGGGCATCTGTGAGCAGCTTGGGGACCTGTTCTCCAAATCTGGAGACTTCCCCAAAGCAGCTGAGGCCTACCAGAAACAGGTATAGTAGTGCCCTTTGCTAGCTGGATGTGAGGGTACATTTCTTTTTTGGGGCTGGACTTTCTTTAAAAAGATTTCCAAGATGTAGCAGGTGGGAGATTGAACAGAGTTGTGTTGAAGAATAGTCCAAGGCTAAGAAAAGTCAGAAAAGATTTGGAAAGCTGTAGATGAAGGATCAGAGAGAACCTCCCTTGTTGTGGCTGTTCCCACTTAGTTGCAGTTTGCCAAATCTGTGAAGATACCAAACCAGGAGTTGGCTGTCATTCACGTCTCACTGGCTGCCACCTTTGGGGACCTGAAGAACTATAGTCAGGCTGTGGAGCACTATGAGGAAGAACTGAGGTTACGGAGGGGCAACCCACTAGAGGTAAACCATTCCTGTCTCTTCAGATTTGAGTCTTTGTTTTCCTTCCCTTCCCCAAGGTACCTCCTTCCTTTACTGATTTTGATTTGATTCCATTGTCTCATCTCTCCAACACTTGATCCATGTGTGATTGGTCTTATACTTGGCTACATGTTCTTTTGTGTATTTTTTTTTCTAAACAAGGTCATATCCCTTTCTTCCCCACTGTCCCCTTAACCCCAACCAAGAAGTCCTCACAAACAAGTCAAGTCAAAAAATATTTATTAACACAGCCTTCATATTTATAGTATACCTAATACTCTGATAAGTTTGTCTCTTTCATTATACGAGAAAGTATTTTCAGGGTAGAAGCAGAGTCTTTTGTTTTCTTGTATCTATCAATAATTTCAGTATTAGGAGCATAAAGGGAAAACCACAAATTTCCCTGACTTCATTAAGCTTGCATTCTAATGAGAGAACACATGTGTATGTATATAAGATGCATATGCATATAGGTATGTAAATGCAAGCTTATATATTGGCATTAAAGCATAAAACTACAATAAGATTAGAAAACCACATATGTTATGTGTGTGTGTGGATGTGTATAAAGAGCTGCTATAGATGACTCAGTGGATAGAGTGTCTGACCTGAAGTCAGAAAGACCTGACTTCAAATATGGTCTCAGACACTCACTTGCTGTGTGGCCCCAGGGAGATCACTTAACCTCTCTTGGCTTAATCTATTGTAGAAGGAAATGGGAAACTTTACTTCAGTGTCTTTGCCAAGAAGCCCCCTTACAGAATCACGAAGAGTTAGACATGACTGAACTATGTATGTATGTGTACATACATAGTAATTATAAAGTAATTTGGGGGGATAGTAGCAGCTGGGGAGATAGACATCGCACATCAGAAGTGCTTTTATGTAGGTGATAAATCTTGAGCTAAGCTTTGAAGAGAGCTACGTATTCTGAGAGGTGAAGGTAAATATAGTACATTCCAGGCTGGGGAGAGTTTGTCCACAGGCATAGAAATGGGAGGTGGAATGTCATATATGGGAAATGGCAAATATACCAATTTCCTTTGAACATATATTCTGTGAAGGAGAATGATATTAATGACATGAGTGAAAAGCTTAAAAGACAGGATTCTGGTTAGTTATCTGCCAGTTTATTAATTAGGTTAGCAAATAATAAATTGATTGTCAGTGGACTCTCTCAATAACCAGACAGATTATATGTAGATTACTGAAGAAGATTAGAAAAATGGGCACAATTGAGAGGTGGGTGTCAGTCCTGATTGGTGAACTATCAGTGAAGAAGGACATATTTATGAGGAAGTGGGCCAAAAGTCTTCAGGCTCATCCTGCTGAGAACTTGACTTGATCTTGAGATTCATTCTCTAGCAGTCTCTTGAGACTTTTTTCTAGACAAAGGTATCCATCTCTGCCCAAACCAGTTAAGTTCAATAGTAGTGGATTTCAAGGGTCAGTCTAATGCTTTTTAGGACCAGAAATTTGCCTAGATTAGATTCTCTTTACGTTTTAATCAGAAGTATTTTAATTTATAGTAAGTTATATGTTATTGTATATAAATAAAAACTTGTTATATAAATGTAAAAAATTACAATTAAAATAATAAACAATCAGAAATAAGCTCTCTTAATTGGGGGGGAACCCACCCAAAATTGAGAAGAATGTTCTTGAAGGGTTAATGAATTGTTCAGCACTGTCCTTCAGAGACTAACTTGACCTGCAAAGACTGGGTTTTGAATGAGGAAGTAAAAGAGAAACTCTGGGACCCAGTATTAATAATTTGTTATTAATAAATAGCTTCTCCCAATAATCTTGGAAATACTATATAATTGTCTCTTTGGAGAGGTGGGTAGCATTTTTCACCAAGGGTCCTTTGACATTTTCGTGGATCATTCTTTGATCAGAGTAGTGAAGGCTTTTACAGTTGATCATCCTTATAATATTCCTTTTATTGTATACAATATTCTCCTAGGTCTGCTTACTTTACTCTGCATCATTTCATATTGCAGCAGGTCAGCAAAGAGATTAGAGCTAGACAATGAAATCTGAAAATTATCAACATAGGAGAGGATGTGACCAAAAAATATTTGTGACTTCTTCAACCATTCTGGAAGACAATTTGGAACTAAGCCCAGAAGGCATCACATCACTATATCCCAAAGAAATCAAAGAAAAAAAGGAACTCCAAGTAAAAAAATAATTTATAGCAATTGTTTTTATGGTGGCAAAAAATTGAAACTGAAGAGACGCCCATCAATTGGGGAATGGTTGAACAAGTTGTGGTTTATGATTGTGATGGAATGCTATTATGCTATAAAAAAATGACAAATAAAATTATTTCAGGAAAAAAATCTGATTTTTTTGTTACATCTTCTCCTATGTTGATAATTTTCATATTTCATTGTTTAGCTCTAATCTCTTTGTTGACCTGCTGCAATCTCACATCTCTGATTGCTTATTGAACACCTTGAACAGGTTGTCCTGTAGAGATCTTAAACTCAGCATGTTCAAAACTGAACTCACTTTTCCTTCCAAAAATTCTTCCTTCTTCCTAACTTCCTTAGTACTTTTGAGGATACTGCATTGTCCTAGTCACCTAAGCTTGACACCTAGGTATCATCTATGACTCATCTCTCTCTCATCCCTTATATCCATTTTGTTGTCAAAACTTTTTGATTTCACCTTTGCAACTTCTGTTGAACACCACTGCTCCTTTTTTTCTTCTGACACTGCTACCACCATGGTGAAGGTTCTTATCACCTTCACATGGATCATTTTAGTAGTCTGTTGTGGGCAAATTGCCACAAGTCTCCTCATTCCAATCCACTTAGTCATCAAAGTGACCTTCCTAAAGTGCCTGTCATCCCCTCCCTCTACTCAGTAAATGCCATTGGTTTCCTATTACCTTCAGAATCAAATATAAAATCTTCTAGTTGGTATTCAAAGTTCTTTATAACCTAATCTCTTCACTACCTATTCAGTTTTTTACCTCTCCCCATCTCTGATCCCCAATGTACTCTTTGATCTAGTAACATTGGCTTCCAGTTGTTCCTTGAGTAAAACATTCCCATCTCCCAACTCCAGGCATTGTCTCTGGTTTTCACCCAGGCTTGGAATTCTCTCCTTAACCTCTATCTCCTTGCTTTCCTGGTTTCCTTCTAGTCCTGTCTTCTACAAGAAGCTTTTCCTAGTCCCTCTTAATTCTAGTGCCTTCTCTGTTAATTTTTTTCAACTTATCCTATGTATATATCTTGTTTTCATTCTCTTTCTTTCATTAGACAATGAGTTCTTTGAGAATAGGGACTATATTTTGCCTTTGTATCCCTAATACTTGGCACAGTGGCTGGCATATAGTAGGCACTTAACATGTTTATTAAATGATTGTCCTAGAGGCTATCCAGTGACATTTTCAGATCTATGCTTTAGGAATATCACATCTTGGAGAGGCCTTCCCTCAAAATAGATAATTGGAAGATGTAAGGTGCTTGGAATTAGTGTGAGTATACCTGGGAATGAGATTGCTGAGGCTCCATCTCTCTTCCTCCCTTCTATGTTTCTAGGAGGCAAAGACCTGGTTGAACATTGCCTTATCCAAGGAAGAGGCTGGTAAGCCCTATGAGGAACTGGAACCATGTTTCCAGAATGCTCTCCAATGTTCACAGGAGGCCAAGAAGCCTTGGCTACAGGTGAGACCTGTCTACAGTCCTCCTCCCTGGATTCCCCAGAACTTTTTCTCCTGACAACACTTTCCAATTTTACTTTTAGGATCCTTCCTTAAGATTCTCTCCCCCCCCCTCCACCTCCCTTATGCTTTCCTATAGTATGTTGCCTTTACTAATCTCTACCTCCCTAATTGTCATGGATTTTTCTCCCTCAGAGGTTTAGTTATGATCTTTGATCCCTATTACATTTCCCAGCGGCAGGTCCTGCAGCACCTCCATGCTATACAGCTGAAATACCAGCCCCTTGAAGCCCCCAACACTGCTTCCAAGCTGCAGGAACTGAGCTGTATAGAAGGCTGCAGCCCATCCAAGGATATCAGTGAGGAAGAGGAGGAAGAGGAGCTGGAGAATAGTGAGACCTTGGAGGACAGTGACATGGAACTATCTGAAAGTGGTGAGTAAATGCCCTAATGACCAGGAATTCAGTCACAAAACCTTGGGAAACCGTGGCCACAGGCTGCTGTAGAATTCCAGCCTTCTCAACATTAACAGCTTTAAAACTCGAGGTAGGGAGTATTGCCTCCCCTTGTACTCAGACCTATCTTGTACAAGGTAAGGCATACAGAGAGTGTATGGTGCATCAGTTGGTTAATTCCTATTACTTATTCTTGATTAAATGCCCATTGATATAGGCTTTTGATCTGGGCACTTTTTGGAACAAAAAATATAGATGACTTTGTCCTCCTGATAAGGGATAGCAAGTGGCTAGTTCCTTTTTTTTTTTTTTTTTTTAAAGCATTCTCTGCCTTTAGCTCTCTTCTCTCTGCTTTTCCTTGGTAATCTTTATTCACTGACTGGTTTTCAGCTATCATATTTAAGTTCCAGCTTTGATTTTTCTCAAAATTGAGACCTGAATTTCTACTTCAACATGTACAAAATGTAAATTTTCCTCCAGATCTTGTTTCCTTGCTTGACTTCTTCATTTGTTGAATGAGATTAACATTTTCTTATTCATATTCCTTCAGATTTCCAGTTATATCTGATGTCATCTCTTTTGCTCTGTCCATTCAACTAATTGCCAGATCTCTACTTCTGAAATATCTTTGGCTTTTTTCTCTTTCTTTTCATTCCCACCCCTTTCAGCTAGTTTATTTAGCCAGTCAAGCATTTTCTAAGCACTGGAAATACAAAGAAAGGGGAAAAAAAACAGTCCCTGTCCTCATGGAGCTTACATTCTGATGGGGGAGAAAACATGTAAGCAACTAAGATTAAGGCAGTAGACTTTAGAAGTGCATATCTTCTTTAGCCCTTATTAGGAATTGCTAAGCCCTCTTATCCAATGTCTTTGCTTCTATTATTTTCCTTTTCAAGTCTTCCACTCTGCTAATTCAGTTTTCCAACAGTACAGCTTCATGTGACTTTTCTTACAGTTGTAGGATCAGAAAATTAGAGATCTGCAGCTGGGAGAAACTTCAAAGGCCATCTAATTTAATTATCCTGTTTTCCTATAAATCTTCTATGACTTCCCATTTTCTTCAAATGATTTGGTCCCATTTTGTCTTTCCAATCTTAAATTCTATTGCACATTTATATACTTCCTGTGCTCCTGCTTAGTTAGACTATATGCTGATCTCTAAATCTGTTCTTCTACACTATACCCATACCTCGCCTATCCTTCCTTCTGTTTCTGCTGGTCAAAAATCATCCCTATACTTAAAGACTTTGCTCCAAATATATCATATCCTTGAAACTTTCCTTTTTTCCTCCCCTAGCTGGAAGTGATCTCTTTACTTTCATAGCACTTTTATGTACCACTTTTATGGCCCTTTTTATGTCTTGACCTCTGGTGATTAATGTTTTTTCCTTTTTTTTTTTTCTTTTTTCCTCTTTTACTGTGTATGTTTTTATTTACTTCAGTAGGCTCCATAATGGCAAGATCTATATCTCATTCATCTTAGTATTTTTTTTAGCATCTTTCAGAGAACATGATAGGGACTCAATAAATGTTTGTTGATTTGACACATGGAATAGGACATAGTAACTAGATCTAAAAAAAGACCAGAGATCTCTTTAGCCATATGATCACAGGATCATTGTTGAAAATATCCTCAGAAGTCATTTAACTAATTATGAGCTTGTGGAATCTGCACACAATATCAAACAAATGGAAAAGGCATTTTGGGATTTGTGGGAGAGGCCACTGGGCATGATCTAGACTTATAATCTAAGAACATTTGTCTAGGTAGCTATCAGCCTAAGGTACTATATCTTTAGGGCTTGGGATGAGTTATCTATCATGATTGTTCCAGAGAATGAAGGTGCTGAGGAGGAAATGGAGAGCTATGGACAAACTGGCCCTGGCCGTCGAAAACTAAATAAGGTAGGTCTGGTGAAAAGAAAGAGGTAGCCACCAACTTTCAGACATCACATTTTCTATGGCCTCATCATTTTATAGCCCTATTTTCTTTTCCTTTTCTCCCTGTTCCCACTTTGACTTGTGTGCATTCTCTCTTCATTTCTCCCTTCATTTGGTGCATTCTCCATAGTGGAATCGTCGAAATGATATGGGGGAGACAATGTTGCATCGAGCATGTATTGATGGGCAGTATCGCCGAGTCTGTGACCTTGTGGAACAGGTATGACTCAGGAGCTTCAAAGGAAAAATTAGGGGTCAATATTGAAGAGATTATTACTAGGCCCCTCGCCCTTGATTCCTAAAGTTTCCTATACTAGCTTGAAATTATTCCAGAACTTGGGTCCTAATTTCAGAGTCATGCCCAGGGCCTGGGTTTTTCCTCTCATTTGTCATAGGGTCATCCTCTGAATCCCCGAGACTACTGTGGCTGGACTCCCTTACATGAAGCCTGCAATCATGGGCATTTAGGTGAGGGAAGAGGGTTTCAGAGCTGGACTGTGTTTGTGAATAAAGAATCAAGATGGATGGAAGGGAGTGAACTGATTTGGAGGGGATCTGAATCTCATAATAAGGACATGAATAGAGAACTTAGTGGGGCTTCTAGTTGACTAGTGACTTTATACTTGGCTGGGTGTTCTGGATCCTTTAGAGATTGTTCGCTTCCTGCTGGACCATGGTGCTGCAGTGGACGATCCTGGGGGTCCAGGCTGTGAGGGTATCACTCCTCTTCATGATGCCCTCAACTGTGGTCATTTTGAGGTGGCTGAGCTATTAATAGAGAGGAGAGCATCAGTCACTGCAAAAAATAGCAAGGTAATGGGACTTGAGAGTGGGGAGGATGGGCTCCTGTGCTTCTATTGTGGGATGTATTAGAGGGAGAGGAATCTAGAGTCCAACTCTTTCTTATAAACTGGGAGGTCACTTTGGATTTGGAGGTGAAGGCATTTGTGGGAAAGGTAGTGGAAGGGTAAGAACTGAGGGTCCTCTAGGATTCCAGGATTCAAATGACTGTGATCTTCAAGACAGGACTAATGTTTGCCTTTATTTCCTCTATAGGGTCATACCCCCCGGGAGACCCTCCGGCAGTGGGTGAAACTCTATGGCAAGGATTTAGATCAGGAAACACGTCTTAAAGCCCAAGCTATGGAAAAATTGCTGCAGCAAGCAGCTATGGAAAAATTGCAACGGATAGCTTCACTGGGCCAAGGTGAGCCGGGTTGCCATCCTCCAGGGGATTTCCTGGGAGTTCACTTTCCCTTTTATTTCAGCATGCATGACTCCATCCCATGGGGCTAGAGACACTTTTTATGAAGAAAGTGGGGACTTCTGGAACTCAGGAAACTTGATTGCCTCAGTCATAACTAGACCTTGAAAACAACTGGATCCTTGAATAGATTCTGCTTGATATTTGGGATAGAATGGATAGAAAGCAGGTTTCAGAGCCAAAAAAGACTAAAGTTCAAGCCTCTATGCTGATATCTATAGTCTTTGGAACCCTAATCAAGTTGCTCAATCTCTCAGTGTTCTAAACAGCTCTCTTAAGAGTATCAACTGCAGAGAAGATGTCAGGCTGCATTGGTTAAAAATGTTTCCTTATCTGAAAGTTCCCTTTATCAATGAATTCATAAATCCAGTCTTTATTCCTATACCTTTTTTAGGTCCATGGGATAGATTGTGGGAGGCCAGCCTTTAACTTCTCACAATTGTTTTTCTTTTCTCCTGCAGCACCCCAAGGCTGTCTTACTCCACAAACCATCCAAACCAATTCTCTGTTTGACCCTGAGACTTCCCCTTCTTCTAGCCCTGTCAGGTCTTCCCATTTCTTGGCCAAATCAGAGGCTCAGCATCCTTTTATTGAGAACAGGTCCCTTAATAAGCCCTTGACCTCCCCAGAACAAGGATTGGGTATCACCAGGCCACAGAGTTATCATGTTGGAGGTGAGGCCAGTAGCTCTGAAGGGGATGATGATAAGGTCCCATTCCAGCCAGTTAAGAAGAGACCAAGACTCCTTAACTTGGGGCAGCGAGCAGAAGGAGCAACACTGTGCTCCTCTGAAAGCACAGAGTCAAACGTGGCATCTGCTAGCCGGGCTGTGTACAAGGCAGCGATCCGCGGTGTGGGCAGTGCCCAGGCCCGGCGCCTGTTCAAGACCATAGCAAAAGGGCCAAGTCAGACACCTGTCGCCCAGTCAGCCCTCATTCCTGAAGAAGAGTATTTGAATGGAGATTGGCTGGAGGATGATTTAGAGTCCCGCTGTGTTCGTCGCAGGAAAAGCCACTGTATCCCAGACAATGACTCAGACTGCACATCTGGGCCAGAAAGCGATGGTGAAACTATCTGCTTAAGTTCTAAGCCACGTTCCCGACAAAGCCAACTCACTCGCATTGTGGACAGGACAGTGCTGGGCAGAACCAGTGGGAGCAGCAACTCAACAGGAGAAAATCCCTCTGTCTCCAGGGTTTCAGATGTCAGTGGAGAGAATCCTTCAGCAGGATACCTACCAGTGAGTGAGCCAGGAGCTCTTAGGAGAGATTGAAATAGATAATCTGACCTTGAGAATATCCCCTGACCATGGGAGGAGGCAGGAAAAACACTGTACGAGGGGATGCTCAATAAATATTTCTTAACAGGTAGAGCTGTCCATAAGTAAAGCATGTCACCTTGGGAATTAGTTCCTTGTCACTGATAGTCTTCCAAAGCTGGATGACTACTCATCAGGAATGTTATAAAAGGGCTAGGCCACACAAAATGCCACCCCTCATGGTAGCTATTTGCATGCTTTGGAAACATTTGGGTCCTTTCTCCAGGATGGCCTTAGGGAGTATTAAATAATCATTTGCCCAGATTTTCTTTTTCCTCCTTCCCACAGTGTTCAGTTGCACCCCCAACCATACGGATCCGGGTTCGGGTACAAGATAATGTCTTCCTTATTCCAGTTCCCCAGAGGTAAGGAGTCAGCCCTCCTGCCTGCTTCTCTTAGCTTCTCATCATTTATTCATTTCAGATCAGATATTTACTGGGCACGCACTCTGTACTCAGGTCTTTTAGGCACTTGGAGAAAGCAGAGGAGTAGCAGAAATGATCCTTGTCTTCTAGGAATTTACCCCATTGGGAAGTAGTCTTGGAGGAGGCAGGATATGAGCTGTCATTGAAGAATGGTAGAATTGGAAATGAGATTGGGTAGAGTGAACCTGGGGTGGGGACAATGAAGAAGCCCACCTAGCTTCCACAGATACATTTTTTTGCTGGGATGATAGGAAGCATGGTTGACTAGGTCTGGTAAATCTATGACAACATCAGGTGCCAGACTGAGACTTAAGCACTTGGGAAAAGAGGAAGGATGTCTAAACGTCCTGACAAGGTAAAGAGAAAATATGACAGGAAACATTCCCAAGAGCCAGATGCAGGCTCAATCCCTTCTCTATTAAAGAAGAATCTCTTCTCTTCTCTTTAATCTATTCTCTTTAATAGAGAATGAGATAGGCCTAAGGTGACAAAGATGGGGTGGCTTGCTTAATATCATGTATAGTTGAATAAGGAAGAGAACCCAAGTCTTCTGGCCCCAGTTGTACTTCATGATCTAAACTGTCGGCACTGCCCTTTCCATTTTGGAGGAAAGCAATCTGGTTTGAAGACAATCACTTCTAATTCCTGTATATATAAATATTAACAGAATAGAGAAAGGATTTTTTAAGTGCTGAAGGAACATAGACTTAAGGAATGATCAGAGTTGAATTTAGGTCCTTATTCTAGAAATGAGGAGTTCTTTTGAATACATACTTTGGTGGTTTGCTGTTCCTGAAGATCCCCTTTTGAAAGATTTACATTCCTCCCATCTCAGGGCGGGTAGAGTAGATCCTGGGGAGGGAAGAGACAATGATTCCATAAGTTTCTTCTCTGTTCTTTCCTGGTGGCAGTGAAAGACATCCTGTGTCCTGGCTGGCAGACCAGGCATCTCAGCGATATTATCAGACATGTGGGTTGCTAACCTGGCTTACTTTGAAAAAGGAGGGAGCCCTATTAGCCCCTGAAGATCTCATCACTGACGTTCTGCAGAGCAATGAAGAGGTGAGAGAGGGTGAAAAAGCCTGCCTACTCTTCAAAGTAGTTGGCACATTCTTTTCCCCTTCACACATACTTGAAAGGAGTTACCCTAACAGGATAAGGCCTGTGAACTGACAAATCACCTTTTATTTCAGGTGCTGGCTGAAGTGATCTCCTGTGACCTAACATCCTTGACTGATCGATACCGAAAGGTTTGTCAAAACCTAAGGGAAGGTAAGAAGCCCCCAGGAAATCAATAAGGATTATCTGGGAATTCTTGTTTAATGGCAGACATAGTAGAGCAGTGGTTCTCAAAGTATGTTCTAGAGAATCCTGGGGATCTCTGAAACCCTTTTAGAGGGTCTACAAATTCAAAAATAGTTTTTATTTCCAATATGGTAAATGTCTATAAATATAACCCAGATAAACAAAAACACTTTGGAGAGATCCTCAATAATTTTTAATAGGATAAAGATACTAAAAACAAAAGTTTGAAAACTACTGTAGTAGAATCTCCCCAGCTCCCTTTACTGCTGGAGGGCAGGGTATGAGGAAGGTAGTGGAAAGTTAGCTAGTGATTGCTCTTTAAGGAGGTCTCTCTATTTGTGAAGACGAAAAAGCTCTGGCTACTGAAATGTTGGCTTGAGCATTTGATTATCACTTAGGCTCTAGTTCCCTATTAGCACTTTATCAATATTGTTTATACTTTACTTCTCTCCCATCCTTCATGGAGATCCCTGGCTTCTTTTCTAAGGGGAAAAATCAGCCCTGGAGTATAAAGATTATCACATCTGACTAATTACTAAGATCAGATGAAGACTCAATTCCTTGGCTATTTGCTCCCTAGAGAAACCCTGTTGAGAAAAGGAGGTATGGAGAGAAGTTATGGGGAACTCTTGGGCAATGTAGTATTTAGTTCCAATTTAAAATTTTAAAGATAAGTTTAAAGCCTATTTCATCCCCTTCATATAATACACATGAGGAAAACAATTTCAGAGAAGAGAAATGATTTGTCAGTACTACCCAAGTCGTCTAATAAAGAAACTGGTCTCCCCATAAAGATCCTCTTCCTATACCCACCCTCTTCTGTTGTAGTTGTTCTGAACTCATTAAGGGGATAAAGGAGATAAAGAAGGGAAAGCTACAGTCTCAGGGAATTCACAATCTGGTTGAGAAGAGAAGCTCCCACATCTCAGGGGTACTGGGCACCCCTAATCTCCACAATGTGGAGGTTATAGTTTTTGTGCTTACTAACAGGCATTATAGAGGGGTTCCTCATTCAGATATTGATAAGATTAAATGGCCTCTGAAGCCCCAACTCTGCTATTTGTAATTCAAGTATTAGCTAGATTTTTGCTTTTGGGAATGTTTTAGAGGGGTTTCCTATTAAGGATTAGATTAGATTGATTATTTCTGAAGTTTTTTTAAACTACAAGATTTTTCAATTTTGATTCTCAAATTTCAAATTTGACTTGTGCATATTATGTGGGAGATGAGAAAAATGTCGCTTATGATTTTATAATCTCATAAGTATAACCTAGATGGGAGAAGTATATCTGAAAGGAATAATAGAATCAGATTTAGAACTTGACGCGTTCTTAGAGATCATATATTCTATTCATTTTGATTTTACAAATGAGGAGACTTGATATCTCTGAAATTATTTCCATTGCATCATAGTGACTCTCAGCTCCTTAGCAGGAGGCCTAGCAGAAAGAGTTGGTGTTTGGGAGTGAGAAGGACTCAGTTTATATTTAGTCTTACTTGCCTTATCCTAGTTCTTTTTTCTTAAAAGACTTAAGAGCATACCTAAGATCTTATGAAAAATGAATATAAACTATTGACTATTTCAGACTAAGATGGTAGGAGTTTGTTTCTATTCCTCACCTACCCTACCCCAGATGTGTTGATATGAATCTCTTCCCCTTCTCTCTTAGCTGAGAACCAGCTAATTCTTCAGGCTCTGGAACAGCAGGGGTCAGGCCCCTCATTCAGTGCTTGCTCCCTTGCCCTGCGTCCAGCCCAACTCACCCCATTGCTTCGTGCCTTGAAGCTTCACACATCACTCCGGGAGCTTCACCTGGTAGGGAATCGACTTGGGAACAATACAGCTATGGAGTTGTTGTCCACTATTAGCACCATGCCTGGCCTGACTCTCCTTGATCTCTCTTCTAACCACCTGGGTCCTGATGGCCTTCACCACCTTGCTAATGGCCTCCCAAACCATAGCACCTTCCAGGTAAGGGTTGTCTGTTGGAGGAAGAGAGTGTAAGTGGAATTCTGAAATTAATCTGCCCTGGCTAGTGTTTCCATCTTGGAATGAAAATCTTTGAATCACAGTTATGGTATCCACCAGCATAGCATCATATCCACAGTAGTGCTTAGCCAAGGAACAAACATAATTCATATTTCTTTTTTTTTCCTTTTTCTTTTAATTAATTTAAAACTTAAATTCAAAATAGAGAAAGAAAAATAAAAACCTACTGCTATATGCACAGCAGAACATGAAAAGGATTCAAAATATAAAACAATGAATTTCCATTTCAAGAAAGCTTATATATAAATAATATATATTGTGTTCAGTGCTGTTAATCTTTTCTTTGTTTCCTTATAGGTTTTCTTTTGTTCTGAACTGCATACTTTTTACTTTATTCTTTTTTTATCTCCTTCCTCCATCCCACCTCGCCCAAGAAGGTTACAATTAAGTGTGGATATATTTATATATACATATACATAGATGTCATAATCATACACATAGCATATACATGTATATATTCATACACAGCTATATAAGACAATATTATGCTTGTTGTCCTTTGTTTCTCTGAAGGTTGATAATATCATCCTTCATAAGTTCCAAGTTTTTACATATTTTTCTAAATTCGCTACTCATCATTTCCTGCATCACAGCAATATTCCAACCTCATACCATCAAGTTATTTTAAATAGTCTAAAACAATATTGATTACTAGGACTAATATATAATTTCTCTATTTTTCTCTTTTGATTAAATCTTTTAGCTTTAACTTTGCTTTTTTTAAAACCTAATAAATTCTCCTGATTTTATTATATTTGTTTATATCTCTTATTTCCAATTTTTCCTGACTTTTCTGCTTTATTTCTACTTGATAGCTTGACTTCTTATTAAATAACCTTCCCCTTCCTCCAAGATTCTCTTTCTTATCCTGTCCTTCCACCGTTTTCCTTTGCCCTCTTATTTCTATCTGGATTGAGATAGCCTTCCAAATATATATGGTGTTCCCTCTTTATCTCATTCCCATTAATCTATACACTTTTTTATACCCCCTATCTTATTCTCTCATCCTCTTATTTCTTTATAAATTTAGAAGACTTTTGTTCCCTTCTAAAAATATATTAATTTCTTTTTAATTCAGATCTGATGTAAGGTTCCCTCTTGAAATCCCTGCCTTATCAAACTTTCTTCAAACCTATCCTCTTAGCCTATTTCTTTTTGAACTTAGAAGACTTTTATGCCTTTCTCTCTGTTTCTCTGTGCTTGTTTGTGTATTCCCTCTTTAACTAGCCTTACTCCCTCATCTGTATCATTTCTTGTGTCATTCTTCCTCTTGTATCTCATTTATGTATACCTTTTTGTTTGCAGTTTTTTTAAGAACCACATCATATTTAATTCTACCCCAGTCTTTCTTGTGAATAACCCAATTACTAATGACAGTCTTACATTTCTACACATAAAAAGTAAACTGTTTATCCTTATTGAGTTCCTTCTAATTATTACCTTATATTTCTCTTGGATCTTATATGTCCACATTTTCTATTTTTGCAACAAAATCCTGAATGTTCATTTTCTTTTGTTCAGTATTATCCTTAATTTTGCTGTGTATGATATTTTTAGCCGGAACTCTGAGTCTTTTTTTCTTTATAGTGTTCCAAGACCTTGGGTCTTTTAGTGAAACTGTTACTAGGTCTGTAAGTCATAGTTCTATAGCACTTTTTTCACATGAAAATTGTATGACCTAGGTGTAGTGCATATTTTATTGTCCTGTTTTACAGATGTGGAAACTGAGGCATAGAGAAGGAAAGTGAAACATGCCCATGTTGCACAGCTAGTAAGTGTTAAAGTTGAGATTTGAACCCAGATCTTGTAACTTCAAACCCAGCAATAATGCTACCGCATCATTGCCTCTTGCCAATGGAATTTATGATCAAAGAGTAGCTCCTTTGTATTTTGCCTCCTTTTGAACACTTACTGGAATCTGTAGGAAAGAGGATACCAGGTTTTTGCCCTAGTCAAACCTCAAGAGGAGTGGAGACATAATCCCAGTTTCCTAGCAGCCCTCAGATTGTTAGGAAAGACATGGCCTCCACTTCAGAGGGCTGGGAGTCTAATAGGTTTTGCTCTTTTTATGTAATATTCAGTTTAAAAGCCTCTTTCTTTCTTTTTTTTTTTTTTTAAATTTTTATTTAATAATTACTTTATATTGACACTCATTTCTGTTCCAATTTTTTTTTCCCTCCCTCCCTCCACCCCCTCCCCTAGATGGCAAGCAGTCCTTTATATGTTGGATATGTTGCAGTATATCCTAGATACAATATATGTTTGCAGAACCGAACAGTTCTCTTGTTGCATAGGGAGAATTGGATTCAGAAGGTATAAATAACCCGGAAGAAAAACAAAAATGCAGATAGTTCACATTCGTTTCCCAGTGTTCTTTCTTTGGGTGTAGCTGCTTTTGTCCGTCATTTATCAATTGAAACTCAGATCTCTTTGTCAAAGAAATCCCCTTCCATCAAAATATGTCCTCATACAATATCGTTGTCGAAGTGTATAATGATCTCCTGGTTCTGCTCATTTCACTTAGCATCAGTTCATGTAAGTCTCGCCAGTCCTCTCTGTATTCATCCTGCTGGTCATTTCTTACAGAACAATAATATTCCATAACATTCATATACCATAATTTACCCAGCCATTCTCCAATTGATGGGCATCCATTCATTTTCCAGTTTCTAGCCACTACAAACAGGGCTGCTACAAACATTTTGGCACATACAGGTCCCTTTCCCTTCTTTAGTATTTCTTTGGGATATAAGCCCAATAGAAACACTGCTGGATCAAAGGGTATGCACAATTTGATAATTTTTTGGGCATAATTCCAGATTGCTCTCCAGAATGGTTGGATTCGTTCACAACTCCACCAACAATGCAATAGTGTCCCAGTTTTCCCGCATCCCCTCCAACATTCATCATTATTTTTTCCTGTCATCTTAGCCAATCTGACAGATGTGTAGTGGTATCTCAGAGTTGTCTTAATTTGCATTTCTCTGATCAATAATGATTTGGAACACTCTTTCATATGAGTGGTAATAGTTTCAATTTCATCCTCTGAAAATTGTCTGTTCATATCCTTTGACCATTTATCAATTGGAGAATGGCTTGATTTCTTATAAATTTGAGTCAGTTCTCTATATATTTTGGAAATGAGGCCTTTATCAGGACCTTTAACTGTGAAAATGTTTTCCCAGTTTGTTGCTTCCCTTCTAATCTTGTTTGCATTAGTTTTATTTGTACAAAGGCTTTTTAATTTGATGTAATCGAAATTTTCTATTTTGTGATCAGTAATGGTCTCTAGTTCATCTTTGGTCACAAATTTCTTTCTCCTCCACAAGTCTGAGAGATAAACTATTCTATGTTCCTCTAATTTATTTATAATCTCGTTCTTTATGCCTAGGTCATAGACCCATTTTGATCTTATCTTGGTATATGGTGTTAAGTGTGGGTCCATGCCTAATTTCTGCCATACTAATTTCCAATTATCCCAGCAGTTTTTATCAAATAATGAATTCTTTTCCCAGAAGTTAGGGGCTTTGGGTTTGTCAAACACTAGATTGCTATAATTGACTATTCTGTCTTGTGAACCTAGCCTTTTCCACTGATCCACTAATCTATTCCTTAGCCAATACCAAATGGTTTTGGTGACTGCTGCTTTATAATATAATTTTAGATCAGGTACAGCTAGGCCACCTTCATTTGATTTTTTTTTCATTAATTCCCTTGAGATTCTCGACTTTTTATTGTTCCATATGAATTTTGTTGTTATTTTTTCTAGATCAATAAAATATTTTCTTGGAAGTCTGATTGGTATAGCACTAAATAAATAGATTAGTTTAGGGAGTATTGTCATCTTTATTATGTTTGCTCGGCCTATCCAAGAGCACTTAATATTTTTCCAATTATTTAAGTCTGACTTTATTTCTGTGGAGACTTTTTTATAATTTTGCTCATATAATTCCTGACTTTCCTTTGGTAGATAGATTCCCAAATATTTTATGGTATCAACAGTTATTCTGAATGGAATTTCTCTTTGTATCTCTTGCTGTTGGGTTTTGTTGGTGATGTATAAAAATGCTGAGGATTTATGGGGATTTATTTTGTAGCCAGCTACTTTGCTAAAATTATGAATTATTTCCAATAGCTTTTTAGTAGAATCTCTGGGGTTCTCTTGGTATACCATCATATCATCTGCAAAGAGTGATAGTTTGGTTTCCTCATTGCCTACTCTAATTCCTTTAATTTCTTTCTCGACTCTTATTGCCGAGGCTAGTGTTTCTAATACGATATTAAATAATAATGGTGATAGTGGGCAACCTTGCTTCACTCCAGATCTTACTGGGAAAGGTTCCAATTTTTCCCCATTGCATATGATGCTTACTGATGGTTTTAAATATATGCTCCTGACTATTTTAAGGAAAAGTCCATTTATTCCTATGCTCTCAAGTGTTTTTATTAGGAATGGATGTTGGATTTTATCAAATGCTTTTTCTGCATCTATTGAGATGATCATATGGTTTTTGTTTGTTTGGTTATTGATATAGTCAATTATGCTAATAGTTTTCCTAATATTGAACCAGCCCTGCATTCCTGGTATAAATCCTACTTGGTCATAGTGTATTATCCTGGTGATGATTTTCTGTAATCTTTTTGCTAATATTTTATTTAAGATTTTAGCATCAATATTCATTAGGGAGATTGGTCTATAATTTTCTTTCTCTGTTTTCAGCCTACCTGGTTTAGGTATCAATACCATGTCTGTGTCATAAAAGGAGTTTGGTAGGACTCCTTCAATCCCTATTTTTCAAATAGTTTATATAACATTGGAGTTAATTGTTCTTTAAATGTTTGGTAGAATTCACATGTAAATCCATCTGGTCCTGGGGATTTTTTCTTAGGGAGTTGATTGATAGTTTGTTCTATTTCTTTTTCTGAGATGGGACTGTTTAGGATATTTACTTCTTCCTCTGTTAGTTTGGGCAAGCTATATTTTTGGAGGTATTTTTCTATTTCATTTAAGTTGTCGAATTTATTGGCATAAAGTTGGGCAAAGTAACTCCTAATTATTGCTCTAATTTCCTCTTCGTTAGTGGCGAGTTCTCCCTTTTCATTTTTAAGACTAACAATTTGATTTTCCTCTTTCCTTTTTTTAATCAGATTTACTAAGGGTTTGTCTATTTTGTTGGTTTTTTCATAGAACCAACTCTTAGTTTTATTAATCAATTCAATAGTTTTTTTACTTTCAATTTTATTGATCTCACCTTTTATTTTTAGAATTTCAAGTTTAGTGTTTGACTGGGGGTTTTTAATTTGTTCCTTTTCTAGCATTTTTAGTTGCAAACCCAATTCATTGACCTTCTCTTTCTCTATTTTATACAAATAGGCCTCTAGAGATATGAAATTTCCCCTTATTACCGCTTTGGCTGCATCCCATACATTTTGGTATGATGTCTCATTATTATCGTTTTCTTGGGTGAAGTTATTAATTATGTCTATGATTTGCTGTTTCACCCAATCATTCTTTAGTATGAGATTATTTAGTTTCCAATTATTTTTTGGTCTACTTCCCCCTGGTTTTTTGTTGAATGTAATTTTCATTGCATCGTGGTCTGAAAAGGATGCATTTACTATTTCTGCCTTACTGCATTTGAGTTTGAGGTTTTTATGTCCTAATATATGGTCAATTTTTGTATAGGTTCCATGAACTGCTGAAAAGAAAGTGTATTCCTTTCTGTCTCCATTACATTTTCTCCAGAGATCAATCATATCTAACTTTTCTAGTATTCTATTTACCTCTTTGACTTCTTTCTTATTTATTTTGTGGTTTGATTTATCTAATTCTGAGAGTGCAAGGTTGAGATCTCCCACTATTATAGTTTTACTGTCTATTTCTTCTTGCAGCTCTCTTAGTTTCTCTTTTAAGAATTTAGATGCTACCCCACTTGGTGCATATATGTTTAATATAGATAGTGAAAAGCCTCTTTCTTAAGGCAGCTCCTTGTCTTAATGCTATAAACATGACCTTCACCCTTAAACAGGTCTTGTGAGAGAAACCTTTAATGGAAGACAAAAAGCTTCCATACCCCAGCTGTCCTGTCCATTACAGCAGGCCAGAAAAGGAAAGCTTAAACATCACAGGGACCTCACCTCAAGGAAGCTTATTCTCTTGCCTCCTCTTTCTCCTATCTCCTATTCACTTGTTTTGCAGAATCTAGAGAAACTAAATTTGAGTATGAATCCTTTGGGAGATGGTTGTGTCCTAGCCCTAGCTTCCCTCCTTCAGTCCTGCCCTGCTCTCAGTATTCTGCGACTACAAGCCTGTGGCTTCACTTCAAACTTCCTGCAGAATCATCAGCACACCATGGACAATGCCTTGCAGGGTGAGTTAGCAGCTCCAAGACCCAGATGAATCTTTTCATCAGCAAACATTTATTAAACTTCTGCTCTGTGCCAGGCAGTGTGTGAGGAACTGGGAATATAAATACAAATAAATGAAAATTTTCTACTCTCAAGGAAGATTACATTTGAACAGGGAGAAAACTACTACATATATAAATAACTGTAGAATAAATATAGATAGAAGAAATTAAAAGTAGAGGAGGGAAGATAGAAACAGTTGGTAGCATCAAGAATGAGTTCATATAGAAGTGGTGCTTGAAGGTAGAGAAGGATTTTTTTTTTTTTTTTTGGTTAAGGCAAGTGGGATTAAGTGACTTGCCTACAGTCACACAGCTAGGAAGTATTAAGTGTCCTGAGTTCAGATTTGAACTCAGGTCCTCCTGACTTCAGGATTGGAGCTCTATCCACTGGTAGAGAAGGATTTTATGCAGCAAAGCTAAAGAGAATGAATTCTAGCTGAAGGAGGCAGCCAGTATAAAAGGAGAAAGGGCTTCCTTGAGAGGAAATGTTAACTTTTCTCTCTATAGAGCTCTTTACTCAGAGGCTAGATTATCAAATAGTATCAATGGATATAGAATTATATTGAAGAGGAACATTAGTGACTATCTAGTACACACCCAGCATTTGACAGAGGAAGAAGCAATCTTGTATCAAGTTAACTGTTCAAGATCACACAGATCACAAGTAGCAAAATCAGAATTCATACCCAAATTCCAAATCCATTATTTAGCTCAGAGGTGTCAAAACACATGGCAGGCAAAGCTCCCTGGTATGACCTGGGCCAGACTAATATATAATTGGAAAATAATTTTACAAAATAAAAATACACGAGGCCACAGATAATGTTAATGGGTTTTATTTGACATCAATGGTTTAGCTGACTATACAATGTGTATGTGTGTTGACTTTTCCCTCCATTCCCCAGAATAATGAAACCTAGATGTTATGTTGAAGAGAAGATCCCTATATGTGAGATTGACCTAATTTCCCATTTTTCATAAATCAGGTTAGCTTAAACGCAGAGCACACTTGCATATGATTATGAATTTTGAGAAGGAATAGTACCTTAATTGTGGTAAATAATTTCTTCAGAAAAGCTTCTTAGAAGAGGTAGGCTAGAACTGGAATTCTGAGCCTCGAGAATTCCTCTTGGAATTTTGGAGAGGGAAGTACACTTGTATTTCGAGAGCAGCAGATAATGTGGCTTTTGGGATTGGGAAAATAGGAGGATTACTTTAGTCATCTCCATAGTCCTGAGTACTACCTTGTACAAACTCTTTGAATCTTTTGGACTGAATATAATTTCTAACACCATTCTTCAAATATGTTTTCCTTGAAGTGTAGGTGCCCTGCACCTGAAGCTATTGTCTCTGTCCTATAACACACTGGGTGTCCCTGCCCTTGCTCGGGTTCTTCAGTGTGTGCCTCACCGTGTTCTAACTCAGCTGGAGCTTGGCTCTGTGATGGCCAACAGGAACAGTTCAGGATTCATGGAATCTATGCTCAGATATCTGACACAGGTATGCAGTAGAGCCCCTTGGGATGGGGGAGGAAGAAAGCAAGCAGGACAGAGACTAGCAAAGTACTAAAGATGTTTCTGGTTTTGGTTTACTGAGATGAGGGCCTTTACATCTCCCGGACAGTCCCTGTCACATAGTAGTCACTTAATATTTGTTGATTCACTAAAAAGAGAAAAATAGACAGTTCAGAGTATGAAAGTTTCTTATATCTGAGTTTGGGGAAAAAAATTGGAGATCTTAAGGAAAACAAGATCAATATTACTGTGATTTTTGTCATGATTTTGTAGGCTTTGAACAATAGGATTTTCCAAAACTTGAAAATTAAAACACTGGGGAGAAATCTGTATGTCAAATATCAAGTCTCAGTACAAAAATGAGCAGTTATGATTTTTGAGTGCAAGCAGGTATGGATGGAGGATGACAAGCTTTTTATTAAGCACTTACTATATGTCAAGACACTGTGCTAAACACTTTATAAATATTACCTTATTTGATTGTATAATGAAAGGCTTATGCACAAAGGAGCTCCATACATACTGCCTCAATATGAAAATCCTCCCACATTTTCTTTCTCTATGATTTCACCTCACAAGTGGACAGGATATGGACTCAAAGCTGTTTAGGGAGTGGATCTGGCATACAGAATTCTGAAAGAACCCTGAATTCAGAAATCATAGAACATTAGGGCAAAGAAATAAGGGTTATTTGATACATGGAGCATTGGTTTCGGCCTTGGAAACCTGGGAGAAAAAGGTTTTATTCAGGGAAAAGGACTCAGACTTCCTAGAGATCATAAGTTTTTTAAACCTCTCTTGGCATCTGACTTTGAGTCTCTGGTGCATGTGTTAAGAAATCTTTTAGTGTTCCTCTCTCTTTCTTTGTACTCTCTTGAGACCCTACTGTTTGCATCTAGGAAGGCTGTGCTCTGACACATCTGAACCTGTCTGGCAACTACCTGAATGATGAAGCTGTAAGAAATCTGAGCAGGTAACTTGGGATCCAGGGCCTCTGCCATGGCTGAGATAAACATCTAGCCACCTGTTATATTACTCAAGGCGAGGAAATAGTCCAGAAAACATAGCCCAATTTACTTGCTTCCTACAATGTCCCTCTCAGTAGTCAAACATGAACAGTAAACAGTTTCTCAGACTAGGCATCTGGAACACACAAAAAGTCCTTTACCACAGACACAAAGATACAGTTAATTCAAGGTGGCAGTCGCAGTGCCAGTTCTTGCCTTGGCTGATTTAGGAGTCATCTTAATGATTTTATGATTCTAGATGCCTTGGTCTCATCATCCAAGTCTAACTTACTCCTCACCCACACTATCCTCCATTTTACATGACATCCCAAATTCTTTATTTTACCTCAGTCCAAACCCTGTTTCATTCTCTTCTCTCCTCTTTAATTAGATGTCTAAGCCCCATCTTCATTTCTTTCATCTGTTCACCTGAGGCCTAGTGCCTTCAATCTTAGCACGCCAGGGTTTTTGTTTTGTCCACTGGTCATTACACATTAAAACCTATAAACACTTCTACTTACTCAGGCCATATGATAGAGTACTTTAGATATAGCATAGAGATTCAGGGAGGCTTAGAGACAAAGATTAAGGAAAGCTTTCTTTTTATGGTCATTTGGACAGCTATAAGAATCAACAGTTACTCCTAGAAGCCCAGTAGATTTTAACTAGGCTGTATGAGGCAGACTCTTACCCATATCTCCTTGAGGTCATTTGAGGGGACCAAATGAAGCTCTCTATTGTGTCTTGAATTTCATATGTATTTGGTGTGATGGGGCTTATCTATTCATACTCAAATTTTTAATTTTTTTATCTTAATGTTTGTTGAATGGAATGGAAAAAGACCATCCCTAGTAATGGAGGTGGCCAGGAGGTACAAATGTTTGTTGGGTACCATTTCTTTCTTCTCTCCTTCCTTCTGGATCTATTCCCCATTGTTTTTATCTTATCTTTCTAGATGTCTTCCTATCTGTCCCTCATTAATCTCACTGGATTTGACCGCCAACCCTAAAATTAGCTGTTGCAGCCTGGAAGAAATTTTGTCAGCTCTTCAGGAAAGAAATTCTGGCCTTGACTTCCTTGGTCTTTCAGGTAAGAACTTGGTCATCCTGACTTTTCACCCCTAACTCCAAGTCAATTCAGTTGACCAATTTTATGTCTCAATTCTCAGTTGGACAGAAACAAGGATACAACGTCATCTTATGATGAAATAAGATGTAGCATATCAGGAAAGTGACAAAGATGCCATATATTAAGTGCTTAATGTGTAGAAAGGTTGTTCTGGGAGCTATGGGAAGATTCAGAGGAAGAAGATACACATTGAGGGGTAGGGGATGGGGAAAGAGGCACAATCCTTATTCTATAACTTTCTGAATCTGGCATCCTCTTTAAGACTTTTGTGAAGAGGAAGCAGCATTTCCATTTGACTGGGCCCATCTGGAATGATTCATACCCTGATTTTGCTTCTGAGAGTCATCAGAGTTTCTAAGCTCCTTCCTTTAGCAAATTCCTTCTTATCCTAAGAGGACAGTTTGAGGATTAGGAACCAAACTTTGGAAATTGCTTCCTTAGGATCATTCAGCTAGTATTTACTGTTCAAGTAGGTCACCTGGTAACCATTCACAGCCCTGTTTTAATTAGCCAATTTTCTGACTGAGGTGTTCCATTGTCCTTAATGTTTATCTTATCAACTACAGATAGCATTAAAAAGCTCTGGCATTATACTGTCTTTCCTGTGAAGCTGGGTGAGGAATGTTCCCAGTTAGGAATCTTTGCCATTAATTCCTAAGCTACCTACTAATCATTGCCTCACCAAATTTGGATTCCTTAGCCATATATAATACTTCTAATTGACCAATTAGCAGCTTCTTTTGTAAGTATTAAAATTATATGTGAGCCATGGAACTATGATTTCATGTAAGCTACAGGACCTCAGTTTCAAAAAAAAAAAAAAAAAAATGAGATGACCAAGAAGGTAAGCCAGTAGTGTATATACCTCTGCAATTATCCTGTTTTCAGGATCCATCTCAGCCTTTTCTTTTCAGAGGTTGAAGGAATAACCACATTGGTTGACAGAATCAGGATCCAAAAAGATATTGATAGACTAGAACATTGGACTGATTATAATAAGATAAAATTTAGTTGGGATAAATGTAGTCTAAGCCAAAAAGATGGGAAAGACATGGCTAAAAAGAATTTTTGAAATAAAAGATCTCATTGCAAAACCAGTATGCAGCAATATAATGTTATGGTAGCCAGAAAAGGTAAAACAAGGCAAACTTTTTTCCCTCTACTTAATACTGTTGTTTTCAATTACATATAAAGATCGTTTTCAACATTCTTTTATAATATTTTGAGTTCCAGATTTTTCTCTCTCACCCTTTCCTCTCTTTTCTCCAAAACAGCAAGCACTTTGATATGTTACATACACATAAATATATATATATATATACATACATATCATATTAGTCATATTTTCACATTAGTAATGTGAAAGAAGAATCAGGACAAAAGGAGAAAATTATGAGACAAGGAAGAAAAAAAAAGTAAAAATAGCATGCTTTGATATGAATTTAGACTCCATAGTTCTTTCTCTCGAAGTGGATAGTATTTTTGTTTGTCTTGTTTTTTCCCCCCATTTAATAGTATTTTATTTTCCCAGTTAACATATAATTTTCAATATTCATTTACTATAAGATTTTGAGTTCCAAATTTTTCTCCCTCCTAGCCTCCTCTCTTCTCCCCAAGATGACAAGCAATCTGATAAAGATCATAGATGTACAATCATATTAAACATTTCCACATTAGTCATTTTGTGAAAGGAGAACCAACAACAAAAGGAGAAAAACACGAGAAAGAAAAGTGAAAATAACATGCTTTGATCTGCATTTAGTCTCCTCTCCATGGTATTTTCCATCATGAGTCTTGAAATTTCAAGACAAGACAATTTTAATGCATTAAGAAAAGTGTCCAAAAATCCCCTTATACATTGTTTTGATCAGACTATATCTGGAATATAAACGTTAAATTCTGGGTATCATGTTGGAAAGTAGGAAAACCAGAATGGTGAAAGGCCTCAAGATTGTGTTTTTGAGGATCTTTTGAAGTAAGTAGTCATGTTTAGCTTGGAGAGAAGATAGTTTTGTGAGGGCAGAGTGCATCATTTTTCACATTGATGCCAGTGAATAGCGATTTGTTGTGCTTGGCTCCCAAAAGCAGAATTAGGTGTAAAGGAGTAAAGAATTTAGCAGACTGCTGCAACAAATTAAAGTTTGATGGTGGGAAAACTTCCTAGCAATTAGATGCAAGATTGAAATGGATTCCCAAGATATCTTCTAAGACTTCTTCCTGGAGGTATATTTGAGAGAATTACTATTCCAGGACTCTTTCAATCAGATAACCTCTGAAGGCCCTTCCAAATTAGACTGTGTGAGGAAGGAGTTGGTCCTTAGGATTCCAATCTTGAGCATGACTAGAGTAAGACTCACCCTGTTGCCTTATGGCCAATCCAACTGAGGAGAGTTCGTTGGAAGTCAATCAACCAGCATTCATTTGTGTTTTAACTAAGTGGGGTTTTTATTCACCCTTCACTGAATACGTATATTGAGCACCTGTTTTCTGCTTGCAAAGACTGTGCTAATGCTGGGAAGAGATAAAAAATGTAGTCTAATAAAGGAATGAGATACAGATAATATATTAACATTGTGAAAGAGGCATTAGAAAGGTGCAAACAATGTGGCATGTGCAATTCCTAAAGAAAGAATTTATTATTAATTGGGACTAGGAAAGGCTTCCTGGAGAAGGAAGCATTTGAGATGATTCAACAGATCAAGTGAGAAAAGGAAACAGCCTGAGAAGAAGAGTAATAGGATCAGATCTGCTTATGAGAATATTACATTTAAATGAGAAGCTAGAAGGGGGGAAAGAAACAATTTAGGAGGCTACTTACAACAGCCTAAGCACATGGTAATCATAGGAACCTATTCAATGGGCATAGGCTGTAGGCACAGAAAATATGGTGGTGAAATTATCAGGGAGGAGACAACTTTTTCAAAATGCTCTCTCAGACAAGGTGTTAAATACAAAATTCAATTTGGTAGGAATTATGTTAGCCCCCCATAACTGGCTATTACTAGCAGATTTTAAAAAAGGGTTTTGTTATGGCTTCAAGGAATTTCTATTTTACTGTTGAGGGGGGAGCTTAATGCAGAGATGGTGTGTTCAGGTGGTAAGCTAAGTGATATGCTTGCTACTAGAGTGATAAGTGCACATATAAGACTACCTACTGTTCTATTACTTACGATCTTGTTTTCTGCACTCTGGCTGATTTTGCTTCTGAGAGTCATCAAAGTTTCTAAGCTCCTTGCTCATAATAGGCACTGAATAATGTTGTTTAATTTTCCTTTGCCCTTTAGATGTGAGCTTCTGTTATGTTTCTATCTAACCAACAGATGATTTCTGAAGTCTGTAGAGTCATTGAATGGACAATTGATATAAGAGTCTGAGAAAACAGATACATGATGATTTTTTGAATTTGTTCTTTCTCTAGTCTACTACTAAACTATGAATCCAAACAGAGTAGGAAATTGAAGTTAGCATTGAAATAACAGAAATACCAACTGCCATGCAAATCCAATCAAGCAGATTTAGTCCTTGCTATCCCACATATCATGTCCTAAGCAGTGCTTGCCTGCTGAAGTTCAGCCTTTGGCAAATATTTGTAAAATTTAAGTTTGTTTCTCTCCTTTTTTGTAGCATTGCAGGCTTCTCTTTTTCCCTAATCCTGATCCCAGCCTCCCCATTCTGGGTGATTCTCCTAGTTTGGATTCTTCCTGCTCCTGATAGTTGGCCTTCAACAAGAAATCTATATCAAAATGGCCCTATTATGAAGTTCCTTTCCCATTCAATGTTATCATTTGTGAAGCAGGAATAATAATCCGTGCACTAGCTACCTTTCAGGAATATTGTAAGGAGACCACTTCTAAACTTTCAAGTCCTCTCTATTAATCCAAAGTCACTGATCTTTAGAATAGTGGATTTTCTATGTATCCCCTTGCATTGCAGTAAGGACTAGATATTGCGCTGGATTAATTTTAAGTTTTTTTTAAAGTAGCATTTACTAGTGCTTCTACCCTGGGCTTTCTTAGGAAACTGACTAACAGTGGCATTCAGAAGTTATTCTCTGCACACCAGGACTAATAACATCCTGATTGGAACCACTTTTAATAAGATAACCAACTTTTCTTTCCAGTCAGAGATGGTTTTACCTTGAGCTGTCTATGTGCATTCTCTTCCCCATAAACAAGGGCATCTGTTTGAGAGCTGGTTGGCAAAGGTCTAAAGCCCAGAACTCAGACTAGAAGCATTCTTAATTACTATGGCTCACCATAATATTTTTTTTAATTTTATTTTATTTAATAATAACTTTGTATTGACAGAATCCATGCCAGGATAATTCTTATACAACATTATCCCTTGCAATCGCTTATGTTTCGTTTTTTCCCCTCCCTCCCTTCACCCCCCCCCCAAGATGGCAAGCAGTCCTATATATGTTAAATATGTTGCAGTATATCCTAGATACAATACATATTTGCAGAACCGAACAGTTCTCCCACTGCACAGGGAGAATTTCACCATAATATTTTAAAGTTAAGAGAATTTTCCTCACAAAAGGGCTATGAGGTGGGCAATGCAAGTAATAGTATTCCTGTTTCTGTTAATTTTACAGGCTTAGGGAGGTTAAGCAGGCCCATGATGCTGGAACTGAAACTAAAACCCAATATTCTCTTAATTCAAGTCCAGTGCTCTTTTCACTACATTTTGCTGCTTTTCCTCAAAGTTAATTACTTTCTGAGGAAATCCTTCATTGGCCTCATTAACACTGAGCTTTAACCACCTGAGTCTATTATCAGAGCTAATAGCAGTCATTTACATTTCTGTAGTGATGTATATAATAACCTTCTTATTCTCCCAGCCATCCTTTGGGGGATTGGGCAGATGGTGAATAGTACCTTCATTTCAGAGTTGAGGGAACAGGTGTAGGTCAGAGAACATCATAGGATTCAGAGCTTGAAAAAACATTAGGATATTTGGACCAGTTTTCTCAAAACCTATGTGATGAAAAGTTAGGCTAAATGAATTCCAAGTCCCCTTTTTAGCTCTTCATCCTTATTGTCATATTACAGTTACAGAGAATACTGGGGTCTTGGGGAAGATGTTATGAACTTCTATTTTTATTTAATCATATGGTATCCTGTCTTCCTATTCTATAGACTCATAAATATTAGTGGCTTGGATATATTCTACATAAAACTTCCTGTATCCTCTTTTTAGGATGCTCCATTGAAGGTCCCTTGGGAAGCTGCACATGGGAGAAAATTACTTCCCAGCTTCAAGAGTTACAGCTGTGCTGCAGCAAACTGAAACCTACTGACCATCAAACCCTAAGCCAGCAATTGGCCTTCAAGCAGGGTCCTAGCTCCATCATACTGAAACACCACCACAAACTTTTCTTTGGACGCCATTGAGCAGTAGCAGCTTTTTTCTCCTTCCATTTATGTACAATATCAGCTCCAATAAGCCTGCCCATGGCTTTAGACTTTTAAAATCCTCAATAAATCACTGCTTCTTTTATTTATCTACATCATCCCCATGCTAATCTCTGTCTCAGCTTTTCATTGCCTTTTCCATTTCACGACCCCATTTGAAGGAATCACTGAAGGCCTGTTGGAGATTTGGTGTTTCTAAGACCCAAATCTCTCTGGTCACCTAAGATAGGGATAGGAAAGCTAATAATAATGATATAGTAAAAAGATTAGGGAAAAGACCTTTCAGCCTATTTGACTTGTTACCACACTTAATCTCATCCGGGGCTCTAGAATAATTCAGAGGTTTGTGTATTCATTAATAAAATTTCAACATCTCTAAATCTTTTTAAGTTCAGAATTCCCAAACCCAGTTCACCTGAGGTACTCTCATTTCTTTATATATCAAATCCCTCATCTCCTAGGTTTCAGCAGTTAGAATATGTAATTTGCTAACGATGAAATCAATAATAGATGTAATTATCTACGTATTCCAATTATAAAAATCATCAGGAATCCCAGCTGTTGTTGTAACCGCTCTTGGCAACTAAGAACAAATTTGCCTGCTTAAGTATACACAAGGTAGGTTGCAATGGCTGAATAAGGAAGTGTTTTTTCCTCTCACCATTTCCCCATCTCCAGCCATTTGAAAAAAAAAAAAAAAGCTTCACAGGTGACTCATTTCATCACAAATTAACCATTAAGACAGTTCTAACAATAAAAATATCTTCTCCTTAAGGCTTCTCCGATGATTATCGCCTCAACCTCTAAGAGGCTTTTGAAATGACTTTGAAGCTTTCTCAGTGTAGGAAGGAATTTGCTCCCCGTTCCTTTTTACATTGAATAAAAAGGCCTGATTTCCCTTTTCTCTTGCCGGGGGCCTGACGGCCGGGACCGCGATGGAATGTTTCGGAGGAAACAACGCCCTACCCCGAAGAATTAGCCAAGAGTTAAATAGGTGAGGGAAAACCAGTTACAGGACCCGAACGGACTCCGCTCTGTACTTAGGAACAAAAATGATGCACCCCAGAGAGCCAGGGAATGCGATGAGGTTCCTTCGGTGGTGGATTTCAGGCTCGCCTCGAAGGCAGGACCACTACTCAGGCAGCAGAACAGATAGAGCCCGACGCAGTAAACCCGTCTGCGGGGCGGGGCTCGTAAGGCGGCTGGAGCTTCCGAGCACCTCGTGAGGAACTGCGCAAACGCGGGATGCCCGGCGTAAGCGGACGAACTCCGAAACATCGATAGCCCGAGAGATCTCGGTCTGGCGCCATCTTGGACCGAAAGATCGAGCAGCTTTGAGAAGAACGAGCCCCAGGTACTAGGAATAGGTCCCAGTAGGAGGTCGACAGCCCCCCTCCAAGGCGGGTCCTAGGTTCTAGGGTCTCGGCGGCCCCTGAGCCCTCTCTGAAGAGAAGGCCTGGCGGCAGCCGCGACTCTCTTCCGCCCCGCCTGGTTTCAGCTCTGCGACCGCAGACGAGGGCCCGGGCGCCGCCGTCGAGCATGTTTCACGGGATCCCAGCCACCCCCGGGATGGGAGGTGAGTGTCCCCTCTCCGGCTTGTCTGTCCACCGTCGGGGGAAGGCGGGGTGAGTAGAGAGAGGCCGAGGAGTATAGGAAGAAAGCGCGGGGACCACCTGCAGGGGGCGCCTGGAGCCCGGGCTAGAGGAGGGGGGCGGGGTTCTGTCCACACTACCCCTAAGATCTGGTTGCCCCCGCGCCTCGTCCGGCGTCCGGGACCCAGGAGGACCCGAAGATCCCGAGAACCGGAACGAGAGATGGCCAGCCCAAGGCTCGCCTTGGTTCATGGAAGGAGCGCCTACAGCGGCGGGCCCTGGGGGGCGGGGAGCGGCTGTAAGTGTGGGCAGGAGGGGTAGCTGCCCCCTGCACCTGGTTTAATGACTTTTCCTTTGTTTTCAGCCCCTGGGAATAAGCCGGAACTGTATGAGGTGAGCCCTGGGACCCCGCGGGTGGAGTTTCTTTCTCTCTGCTGGCTTCCTTCTCCCCAGTGCCATCATCTCCGGCTTTGGGGAGGAAGAGATGAGAAAGCCGGAGAAGGAAGACCTGGATGGTGAGGGGCCCTGGGCTTGCCCCTTGCACACCCCAGCCTTAGAAAGGCTTTCTTTGCTCTCTTGCAGGAAGTAAAGCTGTACAAGAATGCCCGGGAAAGAGAGAAGTGAGTCCCCTAGAGGCCCGGGAGAAAGGCATGAATGGGCTGGGAAGGGTCCGCGGTGGGGACATACTCACTGTGACACCTCCAGGCTAGGTACTGGGAGCCCTATTCTGTTGAAGCCTTGAGACTATTGTAGTCGATGGCTGTCACTGCTGAGCTCTGTTCCTGAAGTTGGGAAGTATTGAAATGTCAGGAAAATCACCCTTCCCCTAAACCTATCTTTATTCACTTGATTCTCTGCTTGCCGTGATTCTCACACCTATGACCTTTTCTGACATATGTGGCTTCAGCATCGCTGTCTAGGGGGGCTCATAGAGAAAAGTGAATTGAGGGGCTGGAGACAGGGCTGCCCCCGAAGATGGAGGGGGTTAGAAGATTGGTGGAGAGCGTTGTTTTACCTGGGTACTTCCTGCTTGACTAATCAGGCCCTTGCTCTTAGGTATGACAACATGGCAGAGTTGTTTGCTGTGGTGAAGACAATGCAAGCCCTGGAGAAGGCATACATCAAGGACTGTGTCACCCCCAATGAGTGAGTGTCCTGAAGGAAAAGATGCTGGGCGTGGAGGGGAGAGGAAGGGAAGGAAAAATGACTCCTTTGATACCTGGCTTGGTTTCTAAGTATTTTTTCTGGTTTTCTAGATACTCTGAAGTTCTGTGATAAAACACCTCCCTTCTGCTCTTCATTATCACGTGTCTCTATGTATAAAGACATAAAATAAATCTAGGAAGCAGCAATTAGAAAGAATCTTCAAGCTCTGGAAACATTGCTAATTTAAAACTATCTCAGGGTTAGAGTCTGATTTTTCAAAACAAATTCCAAAGCTTATCCACTCTTTATCTTTATTAATTTGTTTCTAACAGAATTCTAAAACGTTTAGGAACAAGGTACCTAGTGGTCATTTAGTCCAATCTTCCTCTCTGTTGTAGATGGGAGGAAACTAAGAACCTGAGGTATCCTGGCCAAAGTCAGTGACAGAGCAGGGATTAGAACTCATTTTCTATTATATACTAATTCTACCAATAGTTGTTAAAGTTCTATATGTAAGGTAATGTACTACGCATATGTTTTCATATATGTAAGTCAACAAACATGGATGTTTGCTGAATATGCTGAAAGACTGAATCTTTTAAGTATCCTTTCACATCTTTAGGTTTTTCAGTTTATGTGTCTTTTGAGCTTCTGTTATGAAGAAGCATGTATTGAAGAGGATGCAAAGAAGAAAAGTATATCAACCAATATGGTACAGTGGAGATTCTAGGTTCAAATTCTAGTTCTATAACTTAATAGCTATATGAGCTTAGCTGAGATACATAAGTCCTTTAAGCCTCAGTTTTCTCTATAAAATTTGAGGGTTAGACTAGATGACCTGTAAAGTGCTTTTCAGTTCTAAGTTTCTGAATCTATGAATAATACCGATCCTTTGAAGTACATTTTAAGTATTACCTCTTTCTTGAAATCATCTTTGATTCTCCCAGTCATTAATGAACTTTCAGATACTATACTGTAGAGAATTCCCAGGAAGCTAGAAACTTCAATACCTGGGATGTTCTCCTTCTAAGATTAATCAAGAGTGCATTCAAGCTTGAAATCATGAGAAAACATAAGATCCTGGCACAATTACTGGGGCATTGTGAACTTTAAGTAAGATTGAGTCCCTAGAAACTTAACAGCATGCTTCAGTGAGTTAGATCATAAAAAACAGAAATCAGGGTTGGTTACAGAAAAATGTTTTTCATATTAACATATGCTTTTAAGATATATAAGCAACACAATTTCTCTCAATAATATAGTCTACTTGGTGATTGGGTGAATGATATGATTAGGGCTAAAAAGGGGATAAAAATGATTATTTCATTTGATATTCACAAAAGTCCTGTGGAACGGAAAGTACAATTCTTTTGATGCCCATGTTACAGGCAAGAGACACAGTCCTAGAGTTAACTTATTTAAGATCATAAAGTTAAGTAACAAAGTCAGAATTTGAACATAGATATTGACTCCAAATCTGATGTTCTTCCTATTATAATGAGTAATGAAATTACAAAGCAATATGTGATATGAATATGAAACATGAAAGTATTCCTGTATTCTATAAGGACCTCTTAAGTCCTTATAAGGATGCATAAATCTCATTGGAGACTTCAATATGTGAAATGTGAGTTTGAATCCTGGTTTTGCTACCTTCTGGGTAGTGCTAGCTGTGTGATCTTGAGCTTCTCTGAAGCTCAGCTTTTCCTTTGTGTTATGAGGGCTTTAGACTAGATAATGGCGAAGATTCCTTCTGTCTGTGAGTCAGGCATTTCTCTCAACTGCCCTAGATCTTCCCCTAGCCTAAGTTCTTTTTCCCTTAAATTAATCTCCCAGAGTTTCAAGTTCCTACTTGGTCTGTAAGACCCAAACCCCTCTCATCCCTGGTTGGTTTCTGATCCTGGACGTTCAGATGGGTGTCTTTGTCTTAATTGAAGGTTTGGGTCCTGGCCCATGTTGAGGTTGATTTCTCCACAGGTACACAGCAGCCTGTTCCAGACTCCTAGTCCAGTACAAAGCTGCCTTCAAGCAGGTGCAAGGCTCAGAAATCAATTCCATCGACGAGTTCTGCCGAAAGTTCAGAGTAAGTCAATTCAACCTAATGAGAGTACCCCAGGATGCTTTGACCTTTGCCCCTACTCTGAGCTTTCTTTCCTTGTGAATGGACTCCCTTCAAGGTATTAGGGCTGTCTTCATATAAATTATGTAACTTCACATCTCCTTACTTCTCTGGCAGCTTGATTGTCCACTAGCCATGGAAAGGATCAAGGAGGACCGACCAATCACCATCAAGGACGATAAGGGTAACCTCAACCGATGCATTGCTGACATTGTCTCAGTAAGTCCCAGGCCCTCAGAAAGGTCATTCTTCTCAGTTTCATTTATGTCCCAACATCAGAGTAAGGCAAGAGGAATTGTACTTTAGGACTGATGGGAGATCCATTAGCAAGACCAACTGAATAACCTCTCAAGTTTGAGGTTGTAACTTTCAGTTTCTATAGAGAGCTAGAAGAATTTTTCAGTGCCCTGCATAGAGTATGCAGTAGCTGTATTTCTTCCATACTCAAGTGACCTCTGTTCAAAGTGCAAACTGGTCTTTCTAAGACAAAAACAAAGAAAACAGAAGGAACTCTTCTCCATTCCTCAGGCTATCATGGAGAAAGAAGTGTTTTTTTTTTTGTTTTTTTTTGTTTTTTGTAAATAGAAGGATTCCATTATAAAAACTAAAAGGGATTGGAAGAGGGAGATTGGAAGTTGAATTTTCTACAGGGTGGGGGGGAGGGGGGGAGAAGCAGGAAAAAAGGACCACTTACATTTAAGTAATAGATGTAAAACTTTTCTGAAAGAGGAAAAAACTAAATCCTTTAAGGAAAAAGTAGCTTTTTGTCTTTTGATAAATGATTGGATCCAAGCATGCTGGGTGATGATGTCAAAGTGGAATTTAGATTTCTGGACAGAGATGGGAATTAATAAGCTCCTGGCCAGGAATAGAATGGACCTAGCTAGGATTGTTAAGAATATATTTGTTTGCTGTCTTAGAAAAGGAGAGGCAGAAAACTTTCTGCATATATCCACCAACTAGAAATCAGAGAGTGACTACAATGTAGAAAGAAAAAAAAATATTCCTTCAAATTCAAGTGAGACATTTCAAGAAAGGAGTTATTGATAAAATGTATGGCCTCATTATTTACAGAGGTACAAAGTAGGGATTCATAAGGAGTCCTAGAGATAGTAATGAAAAGAAATAAATTTGACTGCACAGGGATCACTGAGACATGGTTGGATAAGACTCAACTAGAATAGTTTTTGAGAAGAGTATACTTTCTTCAGAAGGAATTAAGGTAAAAGTAAGAGGAAAATGACACTAACTACTGAATAGCATTGCAAATAATGAAAACTTCTTGGGAGGAAATCCAAGGAGAAAACTCCTAGGGCTGTCCTAAGTGCTTTGTAGCTATTGTCTCATTTGATCGTCACCATAGCCCAGCAAGGTAGACAAGGTAGGTAACAAGGCTGTTATCCCCATTTCATAGGTGAGGCAGGCAGAAGTTATATGATTTGTCCAGAGTCATATGTAGTTGGTTATTTGGAATCTGAGGCAAAATTTGATCTTAGGTCCTTCTGATTCCATGTCCAACATTATATCTACTACATCTCCTTGATGCCTTTTTTGTTTTTGCACAAGAATAGTGTACATCAGTGATATCATCTGTCCATTAAAACAATATAAAAACTTAAGTTCCCACTATGTGGAGGGGAAACTGTCTTCCAACTATTGAAGGAAACTATTTAGACTTGTATTGTTTGGTATAGGGGGTATACTGAACAGTATATAAAAGTAGAAAAGAGTTGACCTATACAAAATCAGACGGACTACTTCAGAAGGTAATGAATTCTCCCTCATTCAAGAACTCAAAATCACAGGTGGCCTATTCTCATTGGACTGCCTGGCCTCTTCCAGTTCAGTGGTTCTGTAACCTAGACAAATGGGGGATTAGAAGTGAAGAGAAGGTGTATGTCTTATGTGGCATATTTAGTAGAAGTCCATCTGGACAGGTCCTGATATCCAACACAGCTGGGTGGGATGTGAAAAAGTGTGATCTAGAATGTGTTAGATGGGTTGAGATGAGATGAATTTTCAGATCTTTACTTACCATTCAGTTTAGCTCAAAACCAGGGGCAGAGACTTGAAGCCAGGTGGATAAACTCAAGGAAGGGGCTTCCTTTTGTATGTAGACTTTGTATGTCAACCTGGAAATCCAGGTGAGCTAGGCGGCACTATGGATAGAAGGCTGGGTCTGGAGTCAGGAAGATTCATATTTCTTAGTTCAAAGCTGTGGCCTCAGATATTTACTACCTGAGTAATTTGGCAAGTAACTTAACCCTGTTTACCTCAGTTTCCTCTTTTGTAAAATGAGCTGAAGAAGGTAATGGCAAGCTACTCCAGTATATTTGCCAAGAAAACAATGGGTTCTCAGTCAGATATAACAGAATGCTCTCAACTATTGGAAATCCAGTCACAGTATATCCCATGACATTGTTTCTATAGGAGAATGCTCTCCAGTTTTCAAACAGCTAATTTGGAAATGGAGTGAATCTAATGAAATGCAATATTTTGGGGACAGCCAGTATTTATAAGGTGATCATAAAACAAGAAAAGGGGCCGGGGAATCACTGGAGAATTCTCCAAGACAACAGCTGAGTGTGTAGGTATGGCCAGATGGCTCTGCAGAGAACTGAGCATCAGGAGGGATGTGGAAATAAAACAAAATTTCTTTGCTTCCTGCAAACCACTGAGCAGAAAAATGGTAGATGTGGAAGCTTGGCATGTCCCTGCCTGCAAGAAATAGTGCTAAATTGCAAGTCAGGAGACTTTGTTCCAATCTTTGCTTTGCCACATTAACTCCCTGTGTTATAACCTTAGTCAAGTCTAGCATTTGGAGATAGTTTCCTAGTGTCTAAAATAAGATTGAACTAGATCATCCAAGTTCAGAGTTTTACTATCCTTGTACTTCATACCTTGTATCAAAACTGAGCAGTACCCTGAGAAAAGGGTACTGAGGACTAAGGTGAGAGGATATCCCAGAAGGACAAACTGTAAAGACATGACATGGGCTCTGATCTGGGAAAATAAAGGGCATCTTATGAAAGATATGCATGTGAACCATATTAAGTCCACAACAAGGGAGCATCCCTTGAAAACCTTAAATAAGTTTAAATTGTCAGCCAAAAGGTGGTATTAGCTGAAAAGATAAATAGGTTGGGGTTTAGGGAGGAAAAATAAATTAATAGAAGGCAAAATCAGAATGTACTTTTTTTTTTAAATTAAAGCTTTTTATTTCCAAAATACATTCATAGATAATTTTCAACATTCACTGTTGCAAAACCTTGTGTTCCAAATTTTTTTCCCTCCTTTCCCATACCCTCTCCCCTAGATGGCAAGTGACACAATATTTGTTAAGCATGTGCTTTTCTTCAGAATGTACTTTTGAAGGAAGCAAGATGTTTGGGACATCCCTAACTTTTGTTTTTAACTCTGCCCTTCCTCAAAGACCCTTAAGTTAATGCCTCTGTCTAAAGTTTGTGTTTTCTCCCCAGCTCTTTATCACTGTGATGGATAAACTCCGTCTGGAAATACGTGCCATGGATGAGGTAAGATGTCTATAAGGGGACAGTGAAAAATCCAGCCTCCAACTCCTGGCTGAGTAAAAATGGTAGAAGGGTATGCTCTTATTTAGGGAAGGCCTGACTCTATAGGGCACTCTGTTCTGCAGGACAGGCTGAGTTGAGTACTATTCGCTGAGTGTGGGGAGTAAGGGAGTGTTAACCCTTCCTGGGATTTGAGATATCATTACTTTCAGATCCAACCTGATCTTCGAGAGTTAATGGAGACCATGAACCGCATGAGCCACTTGCCTCCTGACTTTGAGGGTAGACAGAAAGTCAGCCAATGGTGAGTGTTCCCTGGGAGCTGGCTTGGAAGTAGTCAAGTCATTGGGAAAGGGGACTCAAAGGATTCTGTGTGAGAGTCATTTGGAGAGCCCCTAAAACTGGACAGTTTTTAACCCTCCAGAGGGTAAAGAGGTTCAGGGGAGAGTCTAGTTTCTGAACCCTCATGAATAACTTCTCCCAGTGACCTTTCTCTCTTCCCACAGGCTACAGACCTTGAGTGGCATGTCAGCTGCAGACGAGCTGGATGATTCTCAGGTCCGACAGATGCTGTTTGATCTGGAGTCTGCCTACAATGCCTTCAACCGCTTTCTGCACGCCTAAACCCAGGGCTCTTGGTCCATCCCACTCAGCTATAATTTGAGACCCAGGGCTAGGACCATGGTTTACAGGGCTAGGATCCCTGAATTTTTGGGGAGGACCCTAGAATAAACTGCTCATTTCCCCCCTTTCTTCCAGCTTGGTGGGGTAGGGGTTGGGAGGGACCTGTCTCAGGGTTACAGGAGAATGCTTTTCTTTCACCACTTCCTCAAGAAGGATTGTAAGTGGTGACCTAGGGTCGACCTACACCAGAGCATTCTGCTTGGGCTGACCCCAGCCCTTATAACCCAGGGTGCATTAACACAATCACTCCAGCTCACTGGTGGTATATGAGCCAAGTCAGCAGGGGCTCTTGGTTTCCTTGGAGCGTGTTTTCTTCTCCTCTTTCCTGCTTTCTGAGTTCACCTGACCCTCATCTACCCTTGGCTATTTTCATCTCTGTTCCTTGGAAGAGGTGGAGCATGGATATGGGGCTAAGTGGGTAGTGTCCTGGCTTATCCTACTGGTCTCCCAAAATAAAGTCTGTGCCCTATAACTGGAGTCAAGACAACTTAAGTTCAAATCCAGCTTCAGACACTTTACCAGTGTGTAACCTCTGAATAAGTCACTTAACCTCTCTCAGCCTCCAGATGTAAAATGGGAATAGTGTCAGTATCCACATAGGATTCTTGTAAAGATCAAGACAATATTTGTAAAAAGTTTAGTACAATACCTGACAAAGTAAGCTATATAAATACTTATTACCCTTCCCTTTAAGTCTCTTACTTCCATACACTTGGGTGTGAAGAACTGGAACTTAATTCATATCCATTAGAGTCCTTCAAACTTTTAAATTCTATACCCTTTTCCAGGGAATATTCTGCTGAACCAAGTCAACCCCACTTCCCTAAAGCACCAACAGAGTCAGATACTTGTCTTTTTGTCGTGATCCTCTTGGACCCAGCTTTGTCCACTTTATACTTCCAAGCCTTCCCCTAATCCCCGTCCCTCTTAAGATCAGAGTTTAGGCATTAATACTAGCTGGTGTGAATTAAGTGTCTAAATCACTGTATCCAGTCTCATGATCCCAGAGATCTTCCCATTTCTAGGGAAATCTGAACCCAGTCTGTAATCCCCATTCACTACCATGGTTGTGACCTTTGTCAGTACATAGGGCTAGACAAAACAGGCCTGGTTGTGTGAGGAAAAACTAATCCAGCTGCAATTGGCCTTGACCTGAAGCCATTTTGTTACCCCAACGCCCAGAGTGGAGCAGGATTGTTCTTGGGCCACGTGTTTGCTCTGGCAGAGAGGGTAGATCAGTTAAATCATTTTAGGAGAGTTGTGCATTGGGTGATGATCAGACTAAAGGAGCCCTCAAACATCTCATCAACTCTTGACTGTTAGGCTCTGGTCTGCTATCTTGTATGCTTGAATTTAAAATGAACATTAGCCCCTTTACACAAGAAACTTGACCACATTAGATGATTGAACAGCTGGATAGGATTCCATCACCAGGTTATTAACACTAGAAGGACTGGGTTCTTCAATTGACAAAATTTTAATTTTGAAATAAAATTGTTCATTCTATTAAATTTTGGGGGTTTTGCCTTATGGATTTAAAAAAAATGCTGTATCAATTGATGAAGCTTGGCTTTTGAGATAATTCTTACATTCTGGTCCATCTAATACTTAAGATCCAAAAACCTAAGGCAAGTCCTAGTTTTTTGAATGTTAAATATTATCAAAGGCTACCCCATCCTCATTATGGGACAAATTTTCCCCATGGACAGGTCAAGAACTAGATCTGGGCAAAAGTTGGTTGACTTTTTTTTGACTTCCATGCCACCCTTGTCTCCTGCTCACTACATTGCCACCAATAGATAGCTTCAGAAAATCCTTCCAATCTGTTTTTACTACTCTTTAATTTTTCTTATTGTGTATTTCCTCATCTCAGACCTTTCTAAGCCTCAAAGGGCATTTTATTCACTATGCATTTTGGAAAACACATAGTAGATGACTGTGGCTTCATTCTTCAAGGGGCTTTCAGTCACTTGTTTTAGAGTTAATTTTCTGAAAAGCATTCTCTTTTGATCATTTTCTGCTTGAGATAGTAGGCAAAACGAGAAATCTCTTCTAATTCAACAGTCAAGCAAAGGGAATTCCCCTCTGGCCATGATTTAAAAAAAAGTCATCCTCCACTTGAGTTTTTCATCTATCAAGAGGTTGATAATGTTTCAGTGTTGATAATGAAATTGTGGTCACTATGCTGTTCAGAGTTCCCAAGTCTTTAAAATTTTTATTATATCAGTGTGTATAAATTGGTTCTGCTCACATACCTTTGTCAGATCACACAAGTCTTTCCAGATTTCTCTAAAATCATCTGTCATATCTTGCAGCATAATAGTACATATTTCCTATACCGTAACTTGTTCATCCATTCCTTTATTGTTTGCTACCTAAAAAAGGAGCTGTTATAATTATTTTTGTATATATGGGTTATTTTCTTCTTTCTTTGATATCTCTGGGGAATAGACATGGTAGTGGGTTTATAACTGGGTCAAAAAGTTTGTACAATAACTTTATATGTATAATTCCAAATTATTTTTTTTGAAATTGGCCAGACTACCAATGGTGCATTGATGTATTTGTTTTCCCTTTAGCATTTGTCATTTTCCATTTTTTTTTGTTAGCAATAACTTCAGTTGTAGTTGATGTGCATTTCTCTAATTATTAGTAAACCAAGTATATTTTCATATGGTTGATAGCTTGGATTTTTTTCCCTTGAAAAATTTTTGGCATGGTCTTATCATTTGGGTACTGAGTGACTTATTCTTGTAAATCTGAATCAGTGATGTCAAACTCAGAAATGGATCTTTACTAGCCAGATACTGGTTTAGAAAATCACAAATAAGCATGATTATTTATTTTGTATTTTTATTTTTGTTAAACATGTTTCTGTTATATTTCAATTTGGCAGCTCTAGGTAATTTAAAGAGGCAGCAGTTTGATACCTTTGCCCTATACTTTACACCTTTTATACTAGATTATAAAGAGGATAGAGGGCTAGGACTGGAGTCAGAAATTCAGTTTGGATTGTGTTCAAATCCGATCTTAGGTCACCAGCTGTTACCCTAGGCAAGTTGTGTAACTTAAGTGAGCTTCAGTTCCCTCATCTATAAAATGAGGATAATAGCACCTACCTCCCAGGATTGTTGTGAAGATCAAAAAAGATATCTCAAGTGCTTTGCAAGCCTTAAATTAAAGCATTATATAAATGCTAGTGGCTATTATTATTAAATGAGATCTTGATCAAAAAAACTTGCTGCAATGATTTTTTCCCCTCATTTACCAATCCTAATTTTAACTACATTGGTTTTTGTGCAAAAACTTCATAATTTTATGTAATGAAAATTGTCCAATTTATCTTCTGTGACCCTTTCTGTTTGATCACGAATCTTCCCTTACCCATAATTCTAACATGTAATTTCTTCCTTGCTCCTTTAATTTGTTTATGCCAGGCTTCATGTCTTAAGTTATTCCATTTTGGATGGTTTGGGTATTGAATGTATGCTGTTGGCTTACCCTACTTTCTGATATACTGCTTTCTGTTTTTCTCCAAGAGTTTTTGACAAATTGAGTTCTTGCTTCTGAAGTTCGGATCTTTAAGTTTACCACATACTGGGTTACTGGCGCTTACTTTAGTATATTGTGTCCATAATCCTTTCTACCAAGCAGTCTTTCTGTTTCTTAACCAGCTCCAAATTATTTAAATGATTAATGTTTTGTAATATAGTTCCTTCCTTTCTCCCTTTTTTCATTAATTCCCTTGGCACTTTTCATCTTTTCTTTCAGAAGAATTTTGAAGTTTTTTTTCCTAGCTCTATAATCCTTTGGTAGTTTTCTCTCTGGAGATGGATAGCATTTTTCATCATTCACTCCATTTGTAAAAAACTAACTTTTGCTTCATCTCTTCCAAGAAATCTAGTTGGGTTTGTGTTTAATCTATGGTTTTCTTGGGGGTCTTGCTTGTTGATACTTCCAAGTCAATTCTCTTTTTCTGCCTCTATGTCACAAGAGCAGCCTTGCCAACATTCCCAGTATAGTGGGGTTCTTTTTTCTTTGAGACTAATTCCTGACTTTGCACTTGAGGTTAGAGCTGGGCTCTGCAGCACTTCTGAAAGGAGGGTTTAAGCTGGTCCTGTTGCTGCTTTCAATGGAGTGTTTGTTCATTCCAGGATCTTAGGAACAGGCTGAAGAGACCTGCAAGTTTTTGGGGTTGCCAAAGTGGTCAGAATGCTGCTTGACATGCTCCAGGCATCATTTATAAAGTCCATGGATTTCTCTGTCCCTGGGATGACCTAGACTGGAAAAAATTACTTATTTTTTCCCTTACATTGCCCATCAAGATTCAGTCTGGTGCATTTCTTCTTTCTTGGAGGAGCTGGGCTATACTTTTCTGATATTTTGACCAAATGTCTCCTGGTATCATTTTGATAAGGTCCTAAATGGTGGGTATGTTGAGCAGAGGGAAATTTTTTTTTTCCTCGCTGAGGCAGTTGGGGCTAAGTGACTTGCCCAGGGTCACACAGCTAGAAAGTGGTAAGTATCTGAGGTCAGATTTGAACTCAAGTCCTCCTGACTTCAGGGCCAGTACTGTATCCACTGCGCCACTTAGCTGCCCCATAGTTAATTCTTTTAGGGTATTAAGTCCTTTCCAGGATTTAGCCTGCCAGCTAAGGGCATGCCCCAACTTCATGGAATGTTCTCTTTCTACTGGGTAATTGTGAGTTCCACTAAGGAACTTGTCTTTCCTATGCTCTCCCACTTTTTTTTTTTTTTTTTAAGATAAGAGATTTATTATTGGGTAAGCAAGGTTAAAGTATAGGCAAAGGTAGAGATAAGGAGGGCACTGGACAGAGGGTCCTCACATGGCTAGCATGTTTGGAATCTCAGAGGGGGTCCCAGTTTTAGCTCAAGGGGCTTTTGGGTGTAGCTCCAAAGTTGGCTCAGATCCAGGTGGGGCTGGGACAGGTCAGATGTTCTATTGGAATTCAAAGGGACCAGAATTTGTGAGTTAAAGGGTAATTTACATTATAACTAGGAGAGGGTGGGAATCTAGAAAGGACTTTCCCACATCATTCCCCCCTTCAAGCAGTTTCTCCCACTCTTACTTCATACAACTGGTGTTGTATACCTTCATTTTGTCTGTTTTCTCCCAAATAAATCTACCTTTTGTCAAAGAGAATGGCCATTGTGAATTCTTCACGTGATTGAATCCCAACATTTGGTGCCCCTCCTAAAGCACATCATCTGGGGCCGTAGGAATTCATTTAACACTTTTTAAATGCTTCCTGTACACTCAGGGAGGTACCACCTTCATAAAGCCTTCCATCTTCATTAATGTTCTTTACCTCCTGAAGTTATTTTGTGTTAAATGTCCCCTGGAAGAAGATAAACTCTTTGAGGACAAAAACTGCTTTGTTTTGTAATGCCTCAGTTTCCCTGAATTATTATGCTATATATACCCTGAATAAAATTATGATCACCCCTCTCCCTTCCTTTTCCTTACTCCATTAAGCTCTGGTCAATGAGCTGTAAAACTCCAGATGATGAATCTCAAATGTCTGGGTATCTCCTGTCCCAGTTTCTTGTCTCCTCCTCCTACCTTCTTGACCAACCCTTAACCTGTCAGAACTAAAGTTATGATCCTTCCTGAAATTATGACTTACCCAGTGTTCTCTCCCCTTGCCTTTGTTTCCCTTATAGCTGGAGTCCTATAAAAGGTCTGGGTTTTAATCACTAGAGGTCAGACATCTTTTGGGCAAGAGTCCTGTCTGACCATTTAGCCCCAATTCTCTGCTATTAAAATATTAAAAATCTAATCTCTGTCTTGCCTTGGTTACTCCGGCATTACAGTTTGGGGGGGTTTGCATATATGAGATACTTATATTTATTTAGTTATATGTACAGAGCATTTTGTAAGAAAAGATTAAAACACAAAAAAAGACACAATTCCTGACTTTTAAGAAGTATGAACCTTCAGTAAAAACATTAAATAGCTGTTGATGATTCCTGAACTCCAGGGACTTTATAGTCTTTCAGGGAAGATGTTTTAAAGTAAAAAATAGAATATTGCTAAGTGCCCAGGGAAGTACTAATGGAATTTATTGGGCATAGTCCTGGGATGGATGAGGAGACAACAAGGAAGGAAATGCAGGATGTAACAGATGGATGTAGTATTAGTTCCTGTCTGACATAAAGGGAAAGCTGGACAAAGAAAGGAAAATCACCAAGAAATTGGAGAACAATTTGAAGCAGGCTAAATTGAAGGTTTGGGTCAATTATTGTGAGAAATGGATGGGCATTTATGTAGTTTCCACTATTATGAAAATTAAATTAGAGAAACTTAAATTAGAAAATTAAAACTCACAAGGACATCAAAATATACAAGAGTGGAGATTAGTTATCTTCCCCTCAAGAATATAAAAAAGAAAAAGTTCCTTGGGGACAGATACAGGCTGTTGTGATCAGGAGTGGTGGCCTGAGATTTGAAAAATAATCTTTTGTTCTTTGCCCCTAGACTTCCACTGTTATATCTACCTCCTTCTAGAATGTAAGCTTCTTGGGGTCAGAGACTAGCTATGTAACGAGGGGTGAAGGTTCATATCCTGTGATTTTTGAAACATCCAATTAATGGGGAATCAGGGAAGGGACTTGCCCTTCAAAATAAGAAATAAAATGCTGCCTTTGGAGGTTCAAAGGTGTGTCTACTAACCCACATTCTTGCAAGAATGTAAAATCTTTCCTGCATTCATCGATGAGTCAGTGGAATTTCTCGGTAAGATATTTTGTTTATTATATTATTAATGCTAAAAGAGAATAGAAAGAAGGAAATAATTTTTCCTGGACTTGGCTCAGTGAGATTTTGCCACCAGGAAGTACTCTATCCTTTGAATCTAGGAGAAAGCCATGGAAACAGATTTAACAGCTGTGTGTGTGTGTGTTTAATAATTTTAATTTAGTTTGACGAGCATTAAGTTCCTAAAAAGTGCCAGGCATTTGGCTAAGTGTAGAGGATACTAAGAAACAGCAGTCTCTACTTTCAATCTAATTTTTAATTCAAAAACAAACTATACAGACAAGTAAATGTAAAATACACAGACCTTGCTTTAAGGCAATTCACATTATATAAACTCAACTCTACATAATGAATTCTGAAATCCACATTGCAACAAAATACCTATGTTAATGCTGCTGCATAATGATATGTTGTCCCTGTTTGTGCCTCTGGGTTCACTGTTCAGAAGCCATACCCCCACTCCCACTCCCCCCCGGGCAAAAAAAAAAAACCTGCAAGTGAAAGTAGAAGAAAGGACAAGGAAGAACTCACTGGCTTCTGTCTATCCACACTTTAGTTTGTGTCTGGCTCAGGGTCCTGCATATCACCTGTCCTCCTCAGTCGGTCCACTTTTGGCCCTTACTTGGCTGGTCTTGCCTCCACCTACTCTCGCTTTTTTTGTTCCTTCCCCCCAAGACATCCTTGAATTGAGGGTTGGGCCCCTTCCTACTTGCCTCCCTGCCTTTCAAGAGTCCATGGGCTAATTTGTATTAAGTAAATTTTTTTACCAAGACATGTGTTGTGTGTGCTCAACACACACACACACACACACACACACACACACACACACACACACACACACACGGTGGATTTGGGGGGGTGGGGAAGGAGATTAGGTATTCCCAGAGACTGAGGTCAGGGAGATCATTGGAAGCCTTGGGTCATAAAGGTATGGATTCAAGAGATAGAATGTCCTTTATGAGACACAGTCCTGAAAGTAGGAGGGGGAGCTATGTATAACCATTCTAAATAGATTGGAGTCAGTTTGTAAAAGGCTTTAAATGCCAAACAGAGGAATTTGTATTTTACCCCAGAGACAACAGGAAGCTTCCTAGGCTTTTTGAGCAAGGAAATGATTTGGTCAGGCCTGTACTGATGTATAAGTTAACCTTGATAGTTTGTAAGTTACTTCTTTCTCTTGTCTTCACCTATATATTCAATGATACTTTTTACCCAGTTATTGATACTTTTTATTCAGTTACTATAAACCACCATCAATAGGACTAAGGAAACATGCAAAATAAGAAATAGAATTTTACATAAAATCCTTAGTATATTGGATAGTTTAACAAAGTAAACCCAAATCGACAAATTTGTCCCCCTCTGGTCTGTCATTTGACACTTTTGTTTTCTTATTGTTATAACTCCCATTAATCTTGTTTTGAATCGCTTTATTCAGGTCTTTTCGTGTGTCTTTTTATCCTTCATATTTATGTTTTAGGGTGCCACAGTACGTAGAATTCAGTCACTGAACACAGGTTGTTTCCAGTTTTCCAGTGTTTATTTACAAATAAAGTACAATTGATTTTTTTGTGTGTGCGAATACTTTTTTTTTTTTTGGTGATATATTAAGGACAAAGTCCTAGCAATAGAATAACTGAAAATATATTTGTTTTGTATTTAATATTTTATATTACCACTTAACCCTCTAAAGAGTGGGACTCCACTCCCACTGACACTCTAATGGAACTCTTTCTTTCTCTCTAGACCCACCAATGTTGAATCTTGAGTTTTTCTTGTGTTATCTTTCTTGTGCAGGTAAGCTTAAGGCTAAAGTTATCTTGGTTTGCATCTCTTAAGGAATTTGAGCAGGTTATTTATTAGTCTGAGTTATCCATTTCCAAACAACCAAACAGCTTTTGAATGTAATACTTGCAGTTTTCCCCAATGGGAATAATTTAAGGGCATCAAAGAAAGATGGAAAAGGCTCAGGGTATAATAAAGGGTCACTTCTAGCACCCTCAGGTTACTTTGGGCATTTGCTCTTAATGACCACAACTTTGGGTCCCAAAGCTGCTGGAGTACTGAAGGATTAGGGGGTGAATAGCCTTTCTAGAATTAATGTTCACCTGTCTGTGGGTCAAAAAGACAAGGATCATCCTCATCAGGATGAGTAAATGTATAATAACCTAAGAATGTCTCCTTTCCCTGTGATTGAGTATAAGGGAGATACTTCTCTCTAAAGGTCTTGGGTTATCCGTGTCACTCTTCCCATTCCTTACAAGAATAGTGAGACATAATGTAGGGAAGTTTGCTTAGATTTATTTATCCTGTTGCCCACATGTAATGGCTGTAGAAATCAATGGTCCTAGTCCTTATGCATACCCAGAGGTTTGGACTACATTGCTAAATAAATCCTCTGGATGCAATTATTGGGTGTCATTATTCCATCATGACACTATAACAATGGCTAGACTGGAGTGGAAGAAGGCTGTTCAGACTGGCCAGGAGCAGCTTCCTGTAGGCTGTTACACTTGACTTAGAACAAGACAATATCTCAGGACCCTCTCAGGGTATGTTTGGGGAAGGAATGGGGTGAATAAAGTGTGGCCAATGCCATTGCAACAGGGCGTGTCCCTCCAGCTGGAGGTTTTGGGTGTCTAGTTGACAGGCCTCTCTGAATTCTTAGAGCCAGACACTCCTAAGCTAAGACTAACCCACCAGATGTCTTGCCCCTTCTTCTGGCTGGTCTGGTGCCCAGACCTGAGCTGGCTAAAAAGTGCCTGATAAAACCAGGTGGGCAAAGGCCACAAAGGCGTGTGGCAGGGAGAGGCCGATATGGTGAGAGGACTTGACAAGAAGCACCCTAGTGTTGATCCTCAGCTTCCCGGCCCGCCCTTCCTCTCCTTTGGACGTGTTTTCCTTGGATCTTCATCCTCAGTAAGCCCAGCTTCAAGGCAACCACAGAAAATTGATATCACTGCAGCCTTGAACACTCTAGGGAAGGCATTGTCATTACTCTGGTAAGATAAAGGCTGTCTTCCTTATTCCCTCCTGCCCTGAGATCTGCCACGATCTGCCATTATCCTCATGTCCATGATCTTAGTCTCGAGCTAGAAACATTGGTTTCTTGGTCCCCTGCCCAGCCCCTCGGCCCCCAATCCCCAGGACACCTTTTCCCTCACATCCTTGATTTCCCAAGATGCCCACAAAAAGTATGATGGTACTGGGACCTCATCTGTGGGACATGAGTTCCCAACCAGGAAACTGGAGCATGTGGACAGTAACATCATTCTGTGATGAGTTTCATAGATCCCTATCTCTGGCTCTGAGAAGCAGCAGCAGCATTTCTGCCTTCCCTGGGTGACAGCAACACACTTCAAACCCCCAAACTTCTAATCAGCATCCTTGAATTCTCCCCTTGATTAATTTAGGATCCTTGAATCCTTCTCTGTGGAGCTTGCTTAAACTCTCAGGATGTCTGAGCAACACTCTGCTGAGGATTCTGGTGATCTCTCCCTAACTGACCCATCTAGGGTCCTTGGGACAACAGCTTACAGGGGGACTTGTGAATCCCTTATTAACCAGCCCAAGACTCCTAGCCTACCTCCTCTCCTCAAGTATACTGGAGAATGAGGACTGTAACCAGACATGTAGGACACCTTAAAAAGACTGGGAGAAAGAATGAGACTCTTGGGATTGCTCCCAGGGAACAGAAGACTAGATCAGATTTGAAAAGAGGCTCAGGGGCTAAAATTGGAAAAGGAGATAATGGGTTTCCTCCTACAGGAAGGTTTTCAATAGAAGACTTAGACAGAAGGGTGTGTATTAGAGAGGATTCTTTTCGGGTATTTATTGAACTATGTGCTCTCCAGGGTCCCATTTCTGACCCTCCCCCAATTGCAATCAGTTCCTAACAATAAGATCCCTCACCACCCCTCCACTCTCCCGCCCCCCACCCCCACCTATCCACCCCACCCCCAGCTCTGGTATTTAGAATTGTGAAAGAATGGAGATGAAATGGCAAAATTCAGGAATTTCAGTTGCCTCTCTTAGATTGTTTCTACTTGTGGTGGCCTGGAAAGGGTTTGGGGGAGGGGGGAAATGGGGAGGAGGATATGGAGGGGAAGTATCTACAGATCATTGGCCTATGCTGGGACCCCCTCAGGAATTGTGGGCTCTGGCTCCGGGACAGCAAAGCAGTCTTCTCTCCCACAGCCCCTCTCCCTGCTGATCCCTCTTCTCTTCCTTTTCTTCCCCCAGACCTAGTTCTGCTGCCAAGAGAGTTTCTCAGATGTGAGTCTGGAGGGAAGGGGAGGGAAAGGGAGAAAGAAGAGAGGAGAGAAAGGAGTTTGAGGAGCCCATAACAGAAACAGGTACAGGGATGGCGTGAACTCTGGGAACCCCCTTCTCCCCAAAGCACATGGCCCAGAGGATAGGATGAAATTCAGAGAGATTGTTATCTTTTTTCCCGCCCTGGTCTGGTCTGAGGTCAGTTTGCAGGCCACCAGGGCACAGACAAGAACCTGACTTTAAAAACAGACTTTTTGTGTTGATGTAAATCTGAGCTTGCCCATCCAAATATGTTTATGTAAATTTGTGTGTATCTTTGTGTAATGTCTGTAATAGGAGGCACAGACCCCCATGAACATCATCTCCCAGGCCCGACATCCAGGGAGACTGGTGCTGGCACATCATGGGCTCTCTCTGCCTACCTGCATCAGTATCATGGCCTGATCAGAGTTGGATGAACTCCTGGGGAGTCCAGGGAGGACCCTGAGCTGTCACCAGCTGGGTGGGGGAATTCAGGTTTTCATGGTTCTCGGTAGACGTAGGGAGGAACAGATCTCGCAGGACAAAGGGCTGCCTAACAAGATAAGGAGCCGGAGGTGAAGGAAGCGAGGGGGAGACTCTTTGAGGGAGGTCACGGGTTTGGGAAATAATCCGGAGGGGAAAGGGTAGGGACAAAGAGACTGCAAGTTTAGGATCCCCACAAGGGTGGGGGAGTGAAAGTCGGAGGGGCTGGGAAAGGGAATGAGGAGATGAGGGCTGGGTACTTCTGCTGGCTCTATCATCTAGGGAGGATCAGCTGCTGGAATGGTTAACCTGGGGCCATCTGAGCTGCAGCCAATCACAGTGCCTGGCAGGAAATACCTGCTTGGGAGATTCCCCAAGAGTCCTCCAGCCCAGCCCTGCCCTGGCCCAGGACTTCTGGTGACCAGCTGCAGTCCAGTTCTCTTCTTTCTCCTCTTCCTGAGACCAAGATCTGCACCAGGAGGCCCCCACTGCCCCCTTCAACCAGGCCCCCAGAGATCCATAGCCCAGCCCCACAAGTCCCCACCTCCACCTTCACCTCCAGGAAGCCCTTTAGCACCCCCTTCCCTGAAACCTACCCTGACCCTTGTCTTCTGGAGAGTCTTCTGGAAACCTGAGCTATGCGGAGCGTGGTCTGTCTCTGGCTGGGGGCATGGCTGGGGATAGCCCTGGGGACAACCCCAAGACCTGCCAGCCTATTGACCCTGCTCAACTCAAACCAAAGTTCTATGGACCAGGAGTCTCTGAGCAACCTGTTAAATACACTGGTGGCCCGTGTGCACTGCTCTGATGAGCCGTGTGGAAAGGTAAGAGACAGTAGGGATTCCTTCTACCCTACCCCACCCCTAACCTTTCCAGCCGGCCCTGCCCCAGCAGGGCCGGGAGCAAAAGGGACAAATTCCAAGAGGGAGGGAAGGAGGGAAGTAAAGAGGAAGGGAGAGGAGAAGAAAGGAGAGAATGCATTAGGGGTGTGTTGGGAGGCAGGAGTCAAGGAAGAAAGAGGACCCTGGAGGGTCCATTCCAACTCTAGGAATAATTACCAATTTTCCAGAATAGAGAAGGACCCAGGAACTGAGAAGGGGTTTGGCCTGGGATGGGAACCAGAAAAGGGGGACAGGGCAAGAAGCAGGCTTGTGCCATCCAACGCCACCTTTGGAAATGGAAGTGGGGAAAGAGACTAAGAGCCCGTCTTGGGGTGGGGGTGAGGTGGGGTAGACTTGGGGGGGACCTTCTTGGGGGAAAATAAATTTTCATGAGATTAAGAAAGGAGCTTGTACCCTACTAGGGAAAGGAAGCCCAGGACCCAGGGATAGACTAATGTCTCCTCTTTTGTTCTTCCTTTGCCCTTTCTTCCCTTTTTGCCTTGAGACAGGCAACTTCCAGACTCCCCGACTTGGGCTCAATTCTGTCCCTCAAGTTCTTAGCCGAAAAGCTCAAAAGTCAGCCTGGGGGACAGAGTTGTGAACAGAACCACTGAGTGTATTTTCTCCCTCCTGTCTGAGTGAGAGATTGCTGTGGGTCTCCCATCTGTGTTCATGAGCAAATGGGACTGCCCAGTATGTGTGATTGTGAGTGTGTGTGCAAGGAATCCTGTGTGTGGAAAGTGTACTTCTATGGGTATGTGTTAGAAAAGAGAGAAAGAGGGGCAGCTAATTGGTTTAGTGGATAGAGCATCAGCCCAGAAGTCAGGAGGACTCAAATCTGGCTTCAGACATTTAATATTCCCTGGGCAAGTCACTTAACCCCAATTGCCTCAGCAAAGAGAGAGAGAACTTGTATATATAGGTGAAGAAAAACTCTAACCTAATATAACTAATATGAGACGTGACTTGCTTGGGTGTGAGAGGCTTCCCCTGTGTAATTCTATCTACGCCCACGTCCTGTGTATGTGTGCGAATGGGACACCCCTCCCTCTGTTTTTCTGCAACGGAAGCTTTATGGGTGGAAGAGGGAGACTCCTACACGGGTGGGTGACAGAGCTCCGAGCCTTTTGTGTGGGAGAGCCCTGGGGACCGCAGCTGAGGTGTCCCACGTGTATCTGGGTCCCGCCTGTGAGGTCCAGCCTTGCTTTCTGTTCTCAGTTTGGGAGCACAGGAGCACACAAACCCCAGTTTCCTGACTCAATGCCTGCAGGTGCGTCCGTCACATGTCATGGCCTCGTGCTGGGGCTTATCTCCGTCCTGACCTGGACATGGTGCTGAAGCTTGCAATGTTATTCCAAGTTGAGGAATGGTGGGGACAGGACATGGGGGGGAAGACAGGGATTCTGAGGAAAGGATGGGGCCAGTCAAGGGGAGGATGGACAAGAGTATTTCTAACCTTTCCTTCCCCGAGGTGGGGCAGCGGATACAGAGAGCTGGGTCAGGAGTGAGGAGTTCAAATTTGGCCTTAGACATTTATTATGTGACCCTGGGCAGGTAACTGAGCCTCTCTCTACCTCAGTTTCCTCAGCTGTATAATGGGGATAATAGCACCTACCTCGGAGGGTTGCAAAAATTGCTCCTGAAATGCTTATTCCCCAAACTCCCCGAAGCCGCCCTTCCTCCTGTCCTGACTTTTGTGACTGTGCTTTTGTGCCTGCAGTGCATGACCGTGGAGAATGCCCTGTCCCTGGCAGGTTCTGGGTTGATTTTAGGTTCCCAGAATGTGACCCGCTTCTGCGCTGGCATTGCTCTCTATCTCAGTGACCCAGAGGGCACATGTGCTGCCATCCGGGCTGGCAGCTGGGGCTCCCGGGCAGACAGCCTCTTGGCTTCCTTGGCCTCTGCCGGGGCCCGATACCCCATCATCCTGAATCAACTTCTTCAGCAGATCCGAGGGCATTACCATGGAGAACCAGGAAATGGCAAGGTGAGGGCACCAGTGGGTTAGGGGGAAAGTACAAGGGCTATGGAAGAGAAGAAATCTGGGCTTGAGTCCCAGCTCTGTCCACCGGCTCTGTGTGATGCTGCAAAGTCCCTTTCCTTCTCCCTGCGCCTCAGTTAACCATCTTTAAAATGGGGGCCTTGAGCTCAGTGACCTCTGAACTAAGGTGCTCAGATACCCTGTAAGCAGTGGGAACCACCGAAAGTTTTAAAGGAGGAAGTGCCTTGGGACAAAATCCTTATTCTGGGTGCCTTGGGAAGATTATTCTCCAAGCTCTGCAAACATTGATTTGGAGGAGGGAGGACCCAGAGGCTAGAACTAGAGTGTAGGCCAGAGGTCTGGGGCAGGAGCAGTGTGAGGCAAGAGCTGGATCTGAAAGGTATCAGAAGGACTTGAGGATTGATCAGGAGATGACTGAGGTTTCAAGCCTGCATGATTAAGTAAATCATTCCAGAGGAAGAGGTAGGGAACAAGCTGAATTAGGGATATACATGTGAAGTTGGATATCCTGGTGAGACGATCCCTAGGCCACTGGAGATGTGAGTCTGGGGCCCAAAAGAGAAGTCAGGGCTTAAAATGCCTATTTGGGGGCCATCTGCATTCCCTTATTCCCACCTTCTACCCTCAACAAGCAAACTCCCTCCTTCCCCTGCCCATGGCTCTGGGGAGAGAAGAGGTAAGGGAGGGTGTAGGGGCCTGAGTTCTGGTCTTTGTTTCCTAGAGTTGTGTGGAGACACACCAGATTTTGGAGGAAGCAGCAGGAGCCCAGGGACCTGAGAGCAAAGATCCAAGTTGGGCTCTGGCTGCCCTCCTGGACCATGCTCTCGCCGGCTCCTGCTTCCATGTCCTGCCCAGTCCCCAGTACTTCATCAACTTCATCTTCCGACTTCATGGCAATGAGTCACGAAACCTTACTCTGCCTGGTAAGGAGTGTGTGTGTGTGTGTGTGTGTGTGTGTGTGTGTCTGTGTGTGTGTCTGTGTCTGGGGGAGGGGAGGACTGGGGCTGGAGATGAGAGCTTGAAAAGAAAGTGAAATGAACCACTACATAGAATCCCCAGTCCCTCTATTTTTGTCTGCCTGCATTTTGGATTTCCTTCACAGGCTAATTGTACACTATTTCAAACTCGGATTCTTTTTGTACAGCAAAATAACTGTTTGGACAATATATTTATATTGTATTTAATTTATACTTTGACATAATTAACTTGTATCGGTCAACCTGCCATCTAGGGATGGGGGTGGGGAGGAGGGGAAAAGTTGGAACAAAAGGATTTGCAACTGCCAATGCTGAAAAATTACTCATGCATATAACTTAGAAATAAAAAGGTATAATAATTTTTAAAAAAAGAAAGTGGGGGGTCTTGGATGGGCTCCTTTTATTTGTTTTGTTTTGTTTTGTTTTTTAATAACTTTTTATTGACAGAACCCACGCCAGGGTAATTTTTTATTATTATTCCTTGCGCTCACTTCTGTTCCGACTTTTCCCCTCCCTCCCTCCTTCCCCCCTCCCTCCCTCCCTCCTTCCCCCCTCCCTCCCTCCCTCCTTCCCCCCTCCCCCCTCCCTCCTTCCCCCCTCCCTCCCTCCCTCCTTCCCCCCTCCCTCCCTCCCTCCTTCCCCCCTCCCTCCTTCCCCCCTCCCTCCTTCCCCCCTCCCTCCCTCCACCCCTTCCCCCCTCCCTCCCTCCCTGCACCCCTTCCCCCAGATGGCAAGCAGTCCTTTACATGTTGAATGGGTTACAGTATATCCTAGATACAATATGTGTGCAGAACCGAACAGTTCTCTTGTTGCACAGGGAGAATTGGATTCAGAAGGTATAAATAACCCGGGAAGAAAAAGAGAAATGCAAACAGTTTATATTCATTTCCCAATGTTCTTTCTTTGGGTATAGCTGCTTCTGATTGGATGGGCTCCTTTTAAGGACAATTTTGTTTGACCTCTGATGTAAAAGGGTTCAAACCTAAGGAGAAGGAAAACTAATGGGAGGAAAGTCCCCATAGGGGAAGAAATGGAATAACAGGGTTAGAAATAGGCCCAGGCCACTTCCAAAGATCTTGTGATGGAGAGAATGATCTACATCTAGAGAGAGGACTGTGGAGACTGACTGTAGATCACAACATAGCATTTTATTGTTGTTTGCTTGCGTTTTATTTTCTTTCTCATTTTTTCCCTTTTGATCTGATTTTTCTTGTGCAACATAATAATTATAGAAATATGTATAGAAGAATTGTACATGTTAAAGATATATTAGATTACTTGCTATCCAGGAGGAAGGGGGGGAATTTGGAATATAAGGTTTGCAAAGGTCAATATCAAAAAATTATCCATGCGTATGTTTTGAAAATAAAAATAACTTTAATTAAAAAAAGAAAAAGAAAAAATAGGCCCAGAAGGTGCTAAAATATCCAACATGTCCTGGTCATTGTGAAAACAGGGTAATGTACTTTTCAGTTCCTTTCATACACCTCTCTCTCCATCTCTCTTCCTCCCTCCATTGCAATCTTTGGATGTCCTCAATTTAATTTTAGCCAACGTTTATTAAGTACTAGCCACTTGAAAAGAGTACTATACTCAGTCCAGATATTCTTGGAGAAGTGGAACAGTTCTGGAAGGCTTCCTGAAGGCAGAGGCAGTTGTGGGGGGCGGGGGAGGTATAGAAGAAAAGGATCTGGGGCTAAAAGCAGCACCCTCATTTCTCTGCCCAGAGTTGCAGGCTCTGATGAGCCAGCTGAATGTGGGGATGAAGGCTGAGGTCCATCACCATCACAGCAATGAAGAGCACCACCATCATCACAGAAAGAATGGCCTGGAATCCAAGACAAACAGCCAGCTAAGGACTCTTCAAAAGACCCAGCTGAGGGACTCTGACAGTGTATGGGACACAGTAAGTCAGGAGGAAGAGAAAGAAGAGAAAGGAGAAAAGCAGGAAGAAAGGGGTTAAGCTACTTTTCCTCCTTCCTAATTCCATTCCTGTGTCTGCCCTAGGTATGCCTGAGTGTCTCAGATGTCCTGGAGGTATATGGGTTGTCAGAAAAGGAAGGGGTATCCCCAGAGGCTTGGGCCCAGCTCAGCCCAGCCCTACTCCAGCAACAGCTCAGTGGGGCCTGCTTATCTGTTCAATCCTCCTCCCAGGAGCAGCTCAGCAAGTCTGAAAGTAAGTGTCACTCACTAGAGCTGGGACCACACAGTCCCACAGGGGAAGAAATGGAATTACAGGGTTAGAAACAGGCCCCTCTTTCAACACAGATTCATCTTTGGAGCTACTTCCTTTTTTTTTTTTTTTAATATTTAGTCCTTTTGCCACTTAAGGGGTGGGATGGGATGAGGCTGGTAGCCCTTAATCCTTACATAATCCAGTCTCAACCACTTGCCAGTCTTACTAGAATATCACTTGACCACAGCAGCAGAAGGTTGTGGGAACAAGCATCCACAGAAAATCAATTCTCTTGACTGTGAACCACTGCATAGAATTCCCAATCCTTCTATTTTTGTCTGCCTGCATTTTTTATTTCCTTCACAGGCTAATTGTACACTGTTTCAAAATCCAATTCTTTTTGTACAGCAAAATAACTTTATGGACATGTATACATATATTGTATTTAACTAATGCTTTAACATGTTTAACATGTATTGGTCAACCTGCCATTTCGGGGAGAGGGTGGAGGGAAGGAGGGGTAAAATTGGAACAAAAGGTTTTGCAGTTGTCAATGCTGAAAAATTACCCATGCATTTAACTTGTAAATAAAAAACTATAATAAAAAAAAGGAAAAAAAAATTCTCTTTGAGAGAAGGATCTGAGAAGTACCCTATGTATTAAGAGGCAGGTTAGTCCCCCCGTTGTCCTGAGCTCCAAGTTTACCACAGTATGCACTATGCTAAATTTCCTCTCTCCTCCAAGAAAAAGCTTCCCCGTAATTAGAACTGTCCCCAAAATGGACCAAGCTGCTTGGAAAGGTAGGGAGCTTCCTGTCTGGAAGTCTTCTCAGAGAAAGACTAGATGACCACTTGTGTAAAATGTTGCAGAGGGGATTTCAGCTCAGGTAAAGGTTGGACTGGATCCCTTCTGAGGATCCTTGTAGTTCTGGAATAATGCTTTCCCAATTTAAATCTATTTTGCATAACTTTCTCTATATAATAGATATTGTGTTTCTTGTATTTTGAATATGTAGGGGAGATAAGATAGGGAAAGAATTTGAAACTGAAAATTAAATTTGAAAAAAGTTGCCACCGTAAGATCGGAACCATTCTTTCCCGCCCTTCCTGAACTTGGATCTCCCTTGAACTTCCTTTCTGGCACTACTATTTCAATTTTTTCCTCATTCTTCCACTTCCCATAAAGATTATTTGTGGCAAGGGGGAGTGGGAAGGGGGGAGAGAAGTATGGTGGTATCTCTTACAGTGGGATTTTTATCTGTTTTGTCCCAATCCTTCCTCTCTGTCCCTTTCTTCTGTCTTTATGATTTTCAGCACAGGAGGGAAAGAGCTCAAGGTTCCCTGTGCATGGACCCCAGGAGAAAAGGGGGCACTGGATGAACTGTCTAAACCCAGTCCTATCTTCTCATTTACCTGTACCCCTAAACCATCTCCCTAGCCATACTACCCATGTGCTTCTGCTCAGGCGGGAGTGGCAGCAGGGAACCTATCCTCAGTCCTAACTTCTCCCCTCTCTGTACCCACAGAATACCTATATAGCTCCCTAGCTGTGCTGATCATCTGCCTCGCCTCCGTCTTCGGCCTGGTGGTTCTGTTCTGTGCCTCCTGCAAGGATATCTCCCACTATGTCATCCAAACCTTCCTGGGCATGGCCGTGGGTTCCTTAACTGGAGATGCTGTACTTCATCTCATCCCTAAGGTACGTCCTCTCAAAGTGTCCCCCTGAACTGCTCCCCACAAAGGCCCTGAGCCCTCTTGCACCCCTTCCCCTGAGCCCTGTGTAGTTAAAATGTGGGGACATGGGTGGGCTCTCCCCTTTGCTAGTATTCACTTTGATCTGGAGTGTGGCTCCACACCTTGGTAATCCCCCCCAGTGATGAGCAAAAAGACCCTCTTCTCCTTTTTGAGGACTGTCTCATGCCTCAGCTGACATGCCCTAGAATCAGTCAGTCAATCAGTTAGCCTGTCTTAAGTGCCTTATCCCTATAAGGCACTGGGGACAAAAGAAAAGCAAAAACCCTCCACATTTGTCTCTCTGTTCTGCACTCCCCACCCCCCTGGGTCTTTCTCTCCAGGTACTTGGCCAACACTCCCATGGGAGCGAAGGTGGGCATGGAGGGCATGGAAGTCCTGAGCTTGTGTGGCGGCTCTTGGGTGCATTGGGAGGCTTCTATTCCTTCTTCCTCCTTGAGAGCCTCTTCAACATCCTGCTGCCTCGAGATTCCGAGGTGAGGAAACCCCAGGAGTAGAAGAGGTGATGGGGAAAGGGGCAGAAGGGAGGGAGAGGGGTTAGGATTGGAGGGGGGAGACACTGAGTCAGTGTTTGGGGCAGAGAGGAGGCAGAGCTTCTGGACTTTGGGGTGGATGTCCACTGTCCCTGCAGGACAAGGAAGAGAGCAGTACTTGCAACCACAGCCACGGAATGCCCCTGCAGATGGTGAAGAATGAACTGTCTCACCAGAAACAGCAACAGCAGCCCGAAGGCTCCAGGACAGACCTGGTAATTAATGGCTCCTTCAGTCAGCATTAAGGGCCTAATCAGGGCAGGACCCAGTGCTAGAGGCTGGGGTGAAAGGAAAAAAAAAAAACCATGCAGCTCTAGTCCCAGCCCAGCTCGAGAGTCTGTCCCTAATTCCCAACCCCTCCCCAGGATAAATTCTAGTTCCCCAGGCTCCCCCAGTTCTCTGCTACCCACATCTCTTTGCTTCCCCAGCCCCTTTCCTGTATAGTGGGAAGGGGGACACTGTGAGGTAATGCACCAGGATCCAGGGGAGCTCCCCTAATCCCAGGCAGGGGACCTCTAGCAAACTCCCAGGATTTGCTACCTGCCTCCCTGAGGCTCCCCCAAACCGCTTCTATGAATCTGGAGTGGCGAGGTCATGGCCGGAGCCTGTGTGAAGGCTGCCCTCTGGCCAGCCTCCCTGAGCTTCTGCCTCCCCCTCTTCCTCCCCAGGTGTCAGAGGAGAACCCAGAAATTTCTAGTCGGCATCGCAAAAACCTGAGCCGCGGTAAGCCCGGCACTGGCTCTGCTGTCTCTCTGGCCTGACCACTCGACCATCCCTTCTTCTGTCTTTCCTGTCCTCTCTTTTCTTCCTCCTTCCCGAACACTGTCCTCCTTCTCCATCTCATCCCTATTGGGTCATCACAACCTTCTCCCTTCCTTCCCACCTCTGCTGCCTCCTCCACATCCTAAAGCTGGTTCCCCACTCAGTTCTTCTTTACCAGTGGGATTGTGAACTTGAAAGTCAGTAGGATCCTTCAGGGCCTTCATCCAGTTCATTTTTGTAATAACCTTAATGTTTGCAAAATAGTTCTTCTACAACACTCCTGCAAGACACTCAGTCTGAACCATTACCCCATTTTACAGATGGGAAAAGAGAGGCCCAGATAGAAAGTGACTTGGTCAGGGCCAAATGACGGGTAAATTAGGGACAGAGCCAAGATTCTAAGTGGCTAAAGTCTAGTGTCCCCTTTTTACTATGTCACATTTCTAAGGAGGAGTCGGGATCAGAGAGGGAAAAAGATTTTACCTGAAGTCACACAGCTGGTGAAAGGTCAGAGTTTGAACATCAATAATCCACGCACTCTTTGCAATATCTCACTTTTGCTCTGAAGAGAATCCAGATACCTTAACCTGATATTCAGGACCATCCACAATCTAGCCTCAAACTAGCTATCTAGGATGGACTCTCCTCTTTCTACTGAATATGCCTTGCATGCTCCTGTCTGGGTCTTTGCTTCCCCTATTTGGACATTGTCCCCCAACACCCCTGTTCAAGTCTGCCAATCTCCATCCTTCCTCTCAAGTCTCAACCCTTAGAGAAAGCCTTCCCTGTCTGATCCACTAGTTCACAAAAGCAGCGGTTTCTCTCTTTACTGAAGTCTGTCTCATGGTACCATCTTTTCATTTGTTGAAAGAAATACACAGGCTCTGCCCTCATGAAATGTAGAATATAGAAGCAGCATAACCCACAAACACGGAAATCTGTAGTGTTAAGTGCTTTGGAGAGAGGTACAAGCAGAATGCAATGCTAGGTCTGTTAACCAGCCTCTGGAGAATCAGGAAGACTTAATAGAGAAGACAACATTTGAGGATGAATCAGTTTAATAAACATTGATTATATAGATGCCTTTTATAAAAGGAACAGTACTCAACAGTACAGCACTATCATCCAAGATATAAACTTATAAACCAAAAAGTATATACAAAGTTATATATATAAGGGGGAGAGAGAGATAGAAGGAGGGAAGGAGGGAGACAGACAGAGCTAACAGCTAATGCAGGAGATAGGTGGGATGTTGAATTTAGGAATAGGCAATAGAATAGACTTGCCTGCAATAAAATGTTATGCTTTAAGCCAGGAAGATGAGTTCAAATCCCACTTATTAACTATGTGCTCCTGGGCAAATCAAATAGCCTTTCAGATGGTTTTCTGAGACTGTATACATATTAGGTGGTGGTAGTAATAGGCCAGTTTGACTGAACAGAGGCTAAGTGAAAAGGAATTATATGAAAAATAATGATGAAGAAGTAGGTGGGAGCCATATCAGAGTAGTCTTGTTGAAATGGAAAGAGATTTGGACAGAAAATGCCATCTGCAACCAGGGAAAGAACTAGGGAAACAATTGATTTACAACACATGCTATGTTCACTTCTTTTTTCTCTCTTTTTTTTCTCTCTCATGGTCTTTCCTATTTGCTCTGATTTTTCTCTCCTAATATAATTCACAAAACAATGTGTATTAGAGCACCAGCCCTGAAGTCAGGAGGACCTGAGTTCAAATCTGGCCTCAGACATTTAACACCTCCTAGCTGTGGGACCCTGGCAAGTCACTTAACCCCAATTGCCTCAGCAAAACAAAAACAAAATGACCAATGTGTATTAAAAATAAATACATTTCTTAAAGAGAAAGAAAAAATGGAAAGAGAACTGGATGTAGTATTAGAGAACTTGGGTTCAAATCCTAGCTCTGTTACTTGTGTAACAGAGTAAATCACTTTCTTCCTTTATAAAAGGAAGGTTGTGGTCCAGATCACTTTTGGGGGTTGGAGGGCCAAAGCCATTGAAGGATCACAGCTAGTAAGTGTCTGAGGCTACATTTGAACTCAGGCCTTCTGATTCTAGGTCCTATTTAGTTACCTGGCTGCCTCTGTAGAAAATGATCTTCCGGGGGGGGAAGGGAAAGGGGTTCCCTAAATGAAATTTCCTTTCAACAAAAGTCTCTCCCAAATAGAACACAGAACTTGGAGAGCATCTGGAAGAGCTGCCCCTCTCCCACATGAAGCCCTGGGGATTCGCTAAGGGAATTCCCAGATTGCCTGGTAACGGCTAGCTTTTCTCTCTCCCTCTTCCAGAGCTGCAGCTTCTCCCCTACATGATCACTCTTGGAGATGCCCTTCACAATTTTGCAGATGGGTTGACGGTGGGTGCCGCCTTTACTTCCTCGTGGAAAACGGGTCTGGCTACCTCCCTGGCTGTACTGTGCCATGAGGTGCCCCACGAACTCGGTGAGACATCTTTGCCCAAATTCTTGATCCCAGACTAGTGGGGGCTGGCACAGGCTCTCAGGGAAGGGATAGGAGGGTGGGTTATTAGCACACCCCTGTGGCCCATGAGGAACTGTGCCCAGGCGTTGGGGGGCATCTAAGGCCGCTTAAAGACCTTTTCCTTCTTCTCCCCAGGGGACTTTGGCGCCCTGCTCCACGCAGGGCTGTCAGTGCGTCGCGCCATGCTGCTGAACGTGGTCTCGAGCTTGACAGCTTTTGCTGGGCTCTACGTGGCTCTGGGCATCGGGTCCAACGAGGAAAGTGAGATCTGGATCCTCGCGGTGGCCATTGGGCTCTTCCTCTATGTGGCGCTCTGTGACATGGTCAGTGCTGGGGCAGAGAAGGGGGTGGCTGGCACTGGGGCCGTGAGACATCCCTGGCGGTGATCCTGCCCAGGTGGTAACTCTGCCCAGGTGGGGATGCTACCCCAGGTTGGGACCCTGACCAAGTAGCAACTTTGCCTCCTTCCTCTCTGTTAGCTGCCATCAATGATGAACGTGAAGGACAAGAGACCCTGGCTGCTCTTCTCCCTGCACAATCTGGGGCTCCTAAGTGGCTGGGCCATCCTGCTGGTGCTATCCCTGTATGAGGAGAACATCACCTTCTGATCCCTCGCTCACCTCGTTGGCTACCTGACTGACATCTGACCCTTCACTGTCCACCCTCTACTCTCCATCTCTGAACTGGGCTCAGCATAGCCTTCTGGCCTCTGACTTCTGACCCCTCCTGTCAACTTGTGTAATGCACTAGACACTTCTCTGGGATGCTCTTTGATAATTCCTGAGTTGGGGTGCCCCTAGGTGCCCTCCCCACCCCTATTACCCTCTGGATCTTTTGAGATCCTTTCATTAGGGCCTGAGAATTTCTACAAAATACTTTTAACACAGTCTAAAATGCATACATAACTTCCACCAAAAGGGTGAGGAGGGGCTCGTCTCTCACTATCCCCCATCCCCACGGCTTTCTAATCTCCAGTGATTTCATGGTCCTAGATAGCAGTTTCATGGAACTCATTCCCTCGGGCCTCTGGGAGTTCCAGCTGCACCTTTTGTGCTAGACACAGGGGAGCAGGGTAGCCCAGAGGGAATTCCAGAAGACTTGCAAACCTATTTTTTTTTCCTTTTTCTCGGCTGCTTCAGTGGGAAGGAGGGGAAGAAAGAAAGGAAAGAGGGACTCCACTGTGGAAGGGGAGCAGGATAGAGTTCCGGACAGATATTGGATGTCTATACAAAGTGGACATCTTTCTGCTTAGCTAGAAATGGGACAAGATGCCCTGGCTCTTCCCTTTGACAGTATAATTCTCTGTGATATTTTGAGACTAGATTAGAGAATTTTATCTATAATGGTTGTGGTCTTTGCCATATCTCACAGATAGCATCCTTCCCTATGGTTGCCCTAATATGGAGGGCAAAGCTAGGGATGTTCTCCCAGTGTGCAGAGATGAAGTGCCACTATGATGGGGGGAAGACTGTAACCCACATCTCCTAGATCCTAGATCCTAGTAAAAAAGGGAGTGAAATTGTATGTGTGTGCGCGTGTGCATGTGTGTGTGTGTGTGTGTGTGTGTGTGTGAGAAGGATGGCTAGAGAAGTAATTATATGAGATTTTCTGAACATGTCGGAGATCTGACGTTAGACAAAAGGATTCTATGGTGAAATAATCCTAGATGGGTTTATAAAACTTTTTCTGTGTCCTGCGTTCCTTTGGCAGTTTGATGATGCCAAAGGACCCCTTGGAATAATGTTTTAAAATGTATAAAATAAAATATATAAAATGATAAAATCAATTATGTTCAAATATAATAGTTTAACTCTTTAAAAAAATTCGTGATTGTGATTATCTAACGTGGTTCTAATTGAACACAATTTTAAAGTAGTAATGAGCATAAATGATATTTGGAGATATTGGCAACACCTTTAATGTGATATGAAAATATCTGTGATTTCGGTTTAGTTACAAGTACTGCTAATTTCCTCTTGGTTTTTTTTGCCTACATTCCCAAATGTTCCATACCAGAACTTAGTGAAAATAAAGATGTGATTTTTTTTTTCTTCATCCAAATTCCAAGTTAAAAAGCTTCTAATCAAGGCCAGCTAGCTGGTGCAGTAGATAAGAGCGCCATCCCTGAAGTCAGGAGGACCTGAGTTCAAATCTGGTCTCAGACACTTAACATTGCCTCAGCAAAAATAAATAAAAAAGCTCTTAGTCTTAACTCTTCATCAATTCCTTGACCAGAGTTCAGAAATGTTCCATCTAAGAACTTAGTAAAAATAAAGATTTAATTTTTATTTTCTTCATCCAAATTCACAGTTAAAAAGTTCCTAGTTTTAACTCATCAGTCTCTTAACCAGAGTGCCAAAAAGTGCTCATAAAGGGGTGACCAAATCATGGAATTAACCCAGGCAGATCTCAGGCCAATATAGTAAATCCATGGTCTGAGAGAAGTCAATTTTGATGTCTCTTCTCCTTCAGACTGCTGACTTCAACTGGTCTCCCTGCTTTCTCCAATCTTTTCAATTCAGAAGAATTTTCCTAGTGATGAGGTTGGGGGTAGTCAGGGAGTTGTTAAAATTCCCTTTTGGTCGGCACACAGGTTATTCATGAAAGAATTCATGAACCCGAAATATTAATTGGCAAAAATGAAAGTTTACTGTTGGATAGGAAGCCAGTTTTGCTAGGAGACTGACTTCTTTAGTGGCAAAGTTCTAGGAGGGAAATGAAGGCTGACACTGAGAAGAGAATGCCTTCTCATCAGGCAGGGTCCTAGCAGCTGCACTGAACTTTCTGCAAAGAATAAGTTCAGAAACTGCTCTTTAAAAGGGGTCTTTGAGGGTCAGGTTTCAGAAAGTCAAAGTCCCCAAGTCTAGATGCTTATCAGTATCTGGCCCAGATCAAAGGGTCTGGCATCCTCAAAAGATAAAACAGGCTGCTTTTTGACCAAGATTTCTAATTGAATCAAAGGGTCTGGCATCCCCAAAAGATAACTTATCTGGGGGAATATGCTTTCTCAGGAGGATCTGAGACTCAATAGGGAACACAATTTCAGACTGATAATTTTAAAGGCAACATAGTTTCAGTAAAGGAAACAGTTTCCCTCCCCCTTCACTAGTGCTCTGCTTATTCTGCTACTATTCTACCAAAAATATTTAGGTACTCATCAATGTCTACAGTAAGACTTTTTTAAAAGTGCTTACACTTCTGACCCCTTTTCACATGAGTTTTATATGACCATGGATATATAGATATATAAAATAGGAAAACAAATGTTTATTGATAAATCATAATTTTGTGACCTCCCTCATATTCAGTTACAAGACTCCATATGGGCAGAATGGAGGGGTGTTAAGAAATTTAAGTATCTGGAATCTACAGGACAAAATACAATTGCTATCCTTTCATTCAAAGTCTTCCATATGGTCCTAGCCTACTCCAGTCTTGTTATTCTCCTTTATCACTCCACAGTCTCACAAATTAATAGTACTCCCTTCTTTCCTTATGCACTCTCATCTCTGAATTCCTAATGGAAGACATTCCTGCTCTAGCTCTACCTCTTTTTTTTTTTTTAATTTAAATTTTATTTTATTTAATAATAACTTTGTATTGACAGAATCCATGCCAGGGTAATTTTTTTTACAACATTATCCCTTGCACTCGCTTATGTTTCGTTTTTTCCCCTCCCTCCCTCCACCCCCCCCCCCCAAGATGGCAAGCAGTCCTATATATGTTAAATATGTTGCAGTATATCCTAGATACAATACATATTTGCAGAACCAAACAGTTCTCCTGTTGCACAGGGAGAATTGGATTCAGAAGGTAAAAATAACTCGGGAAGAAAATCAAAAATGCAAATAGTTCACATTCATTTCCCAGTGTTCCTTCTTTGGGTGTAGCTGTTTCTGTCCATTTATCCATTGAAACTCAGGTCTCTTCATCATAGAAATCCACTTCCATCAGAATACATCCTCATACAATATCGTTGTCGAAGTGTATAATGATCTCCTGGTTCTGCTCATCTCACTTAGCATCAGTCCATGTAGGTCTCTCCAAGCCTCTCTGTATTCATCCTGCTGGTCATTCCTTACAGTAGCTCTACCTCTTGATGTCTAAATCACCCAACAGCAGAGCTAGAAGGGATTTAGGGAGTTAAATGTGCCATTCTTCTCATGTACAGATAGGGGAATTGAAGCCTAGAAAAGGGAAGATATAACCTAGACAGTGCTTGATCAAATTCAATTCAATTTTCATTAAGTGCCTACATTGTGCAATGTGTACTTAAGCACAGAGAGAATACAATGAAAAGCTTGTCCCTAAATGAGCTCACTTTCTACTTTGGGCATGGATTATATATACACAATTAAGTAAATATGAGGTGATTTGAGGAGGAATTTAGCACTCATAACTGAATTACATCTGAGCTAAAACTATTATAAAGATTCTTAGAGGTAAATGTGAGAGAGAAGTGAAATTAATACAAGGTGTCCCAAAAATCTTACTGCTTTTTTCAACTTTAATAGCTTAAGACTCTTGGGATACTCTGTGTAAGTAACACTTTCAAGTTTGCCCAGTACTTTGCATGATCTCAGAGCCTCACAAATCCTGAGAAACAGACATTACAGGTATCATCCCCAATTATTATAGGAGGAAACCAGTTAAATGACTTTCCCATGATCATAGACAATAAAGTACTAGATATGAAGATGTGGAGAGAGAGAGAGATAGGAAATGAGGAGCTTGGGGAAAAGTTACTCTAGTTTGGCAAGAACATAAAGGGAAATGTGATTTGAGACTGAAAATGTGCATTGGAGACTTCAGAGGTCCTTGAATGCCCATAAAAGGAATAAGCAGAGGTACAATTTTAATCCAAATTTCCTGAAATTAATCCAAATTTCCTGAAATCTGAAACAATAGCAAAGCTATTCTTCAGGACATCCATTCAATTTAGGAAATGTTTATTTTATGACTCTATACCCCCTCATAATACAATAGCCTGTGAAAGTTAAAAAAGCATATAGTCAAGAATATATGTTCTTTGTGGTTCTTTTCAACAATGAGATGATTGAGGCCAGTTTCAATGTTCTTGTGATGAAGAGAGCCACCTGTATCCAGAGAGAGGACTGTGGGAACTAAGTGTGGACCACTACACAGCATTTTCACTCTTTTTTGTTGTTATTTGCATATTGTGTTTTCTTTCTCATTTTTTCTTTTTTGATCTGATTTTTCTTCTGCAGCATATTTGTGAAAATATGTATAGAAGAATTGCACATGTTTAACATATATTGGATCACTTGCCATAAAGAGGAAGGGATGGGGGGAAGGGAGGACAAAAATTAGAACACGAAATTTTGTAAGGGTGAATGTCGAAAAATATCCATGTATATATTTTGAAAATATAAAAAAAAAGTATATCCTAAACTAATCCTGTAATGGAGATAAGCTGACAGGTAGAGCGATGATGTTCAGTCATGCTTGACTCTATGACCCCATTTTGGGGTTTTCTTGGCAAAATGGTTTTCTATTTCCTTCTGCAGTTCATTTTACAGAAAAGAAAACTGAGGCAACTGTTTGTAGTGGCTAGAAGCTGGAAAATTAATGGATGCCCATCAATTGGAGAATGGTTGAGTAAATTGTGGTATATGAACTTTTTGGAATATTATTGTTCTGTAAGAAATTACCAGCAGGATGAATACAGAGAGGACTGGCGAGACTTACATGAACTGATGTTAAGTGAAATGAGCAGAACCAGGAGATCATTATATACCTCAACAACGACACTTTTTGAGGATGTATTCTGATGGAAGTGGATCTCTTCGATAAAGAGATCTAAATCAGTTTCAATTGATCAAAGATGGGCAGAAGCAGCTACACCCAAAGAAAGAACACTAGGAAATGAATATAAGCTGCTTGCATTTTTGTTTTTCTTCCTGGGTTATTTGTACCTTCTGAATCCAATTCTCCCTGTGCAACAAGAGAACTGTTCGGTTCTGCACACATATATTGTATCTAAGATATACTGTAACCTATTTAACATGTAAAGGACTGCTTGCCATCTGTGGGAGGGGGTGGAAGGAGGGAGGGGAAAAATCAGAACAGAAGTGAGTGCAAGGGATAATGTTGTAAAAAATTACCCTGGCATGGGTTCTGTCAATAAAAAGTTATTAAAAAAAAAAGAAAGAAAGAAAGAAAACTGAGGCAAACAGAGTTAAATGACTTGCCTCAGGGTCACATAATATCTGAGGCTGGATTTGAACTTATAATGACATGTCTTCTTGATTCTAAGCCCACTATGTCACCTAGCTGCCTATGATACAATGATATATATGAAGTGTTGTAGACAGCATTGAGGAAGAAAAGGTCCCAGAGCTCCATTTTCCATCATGATTGAAATCACATTACAATACTCATTGGGAAGAAGTCTCAGTATTCCACTTCCCACCATTCTGTGTGTTCTGAGTTAGAAGTGCTAATTTGTAGAGCTGAGGAAGTGATTTGTGTTGCCTGTGCATTCTCCATCATTTAGTAGCAAGCAATTTTGTGCTAAGTCCCTGGCTTTTCCAGGGAAATGAAAAAACAATTCAAATACAGTTTATGTATCCTAGAAAAGTTGATTTATGGCAGAGTATAGATGCAATCATTCAGTCCTTTGGGCAATAGCCAGTGCAGGTGACAACTCTGTGAAGAGGGACTTCTAACTCATTCCTTGTCTGTAGAAACAGGTTCATTTCTATCTTGTGCTGATGACATTTTATCAGTTCTTTCTGCCTAATTTTTTTTTAATTTAAATTTTTGTTATTGTCACATTTGATGAACATCAACAGACATGACTTTCCCTAGGCGGGGAATGTCTATGAAGCCATGAATCTGCATTTTGGATTTTTGTACATTTCAATTTAATGTGTATCCATGACCCCTTCTTAGGTGAAGTTGAATCGACCAGCATTTCTTAAGTGTTTACTATGTGCCAGACACAGATTAGATCCTGGGAATACAAATTCAAGCACAAAGGCTGTCCTTGACTTGAAGGAGCCAATATTCCAAGAGAGGAGGAAAACAGCCCACAGGAAGCCCAAAGGAAGGAAGGAGGGAGTGACACATAATGGAGAAGTTCAGCTTGCTGAGAAATGAAGGGATGGCTGGGTTTGGACAGAAGTCATCTAATCCAATCCAATTCAAAAGGACATAGCAAACCAAACATGCCAAGGAAAGCCCAAAATGGAGTCACAAGAGGATTGGTCACAACTGAACAACATCAGTGTACCTGTCATTTCTTCTGCATTAAAGGATTAGGTTTTTGTTTTGCTTTTTACTTAATAGTATTTTATTTTTTCAATTACATGTAAAGATAGTTTTCAGCATTTATTTTTGTAAAATATAGAGTTCCAACTTTTTTATCTCTCCCTCTCTTCTTTCCCCCCTTCCCAAGGCAGTAAGCAAACATCATTTTAAACATATTTCTGTATTAGTCATGTTGTGCAAAAGTCAGAACAAAAGGAAAAAACAGTACATGGATAGATCACCAGCCCTGAAGTCAGGAGGATCTGAGTTCAAATCTGACCTCAGACACTTAATATTTCCTGACTGTGTGACCTTGGGCAAGTCACTTAACCCCAATTGCCTGAGCAAAAAAAAAAAAAAAAAAAAAAAAGTGAAAATATATGCTTCAATCCATATTTAATTTCTCTCTCTGGATGTGGATGGCATTTTCCATCTTTAGTTTATTGGAATTGTCTATAGTTGATCATCACACAATCTTGCTGATACTAGATATAATGTTCTCCTAGTTCTGCTCACTTCATTTAGCATCAGTTCATGTAAGTCTTTCCAGTGTTTTCTGAAATCACTTCCTTATAAAAACAGTAGTATAAGGATTAGATTCTCAAGCGCATAAATTGCCCTTGAGAGAAACCCAGACTTCAACCTAGTGAGAAAATTCATTTCTTATTAAATATTTAAAGAACAGTTAATTCCAAAATTATATAAACTATTTGGATAAACAGGCAAAGAAAAAAACTATTAAATTCCTTTTATGACACAAATATAGTACTGATACCTAAACCAAGAAGAGCTAAAACAGAGAAAGAAAATTATAGAACAATTTCCCTAAGGAATATTGACACAAACATTTTGAACAAAATACAAGTAAGATGAATATAGCAATAAATTACAAGGAAGATACACTGTAACCAAGTGGGATTTATGCCAGAAATGCAGATTCAATATTAGGAAAACCATAAACATAATTGACCATATCAAGAAAACCAACAGAAATTATATTATCTCAATAGATATTGAAAAAGCTTTTGACAAAATATAACACCAATTCCTATCAAAAACACTAGAGTGTTTTAAAATAATAAATGGAGTGTTCTTTAAAATGATAACTGGTAACTACCTAAAACCATCAGCAAGCATTATCTATAACAGGGATAAGCTTGAAGCCTTCCCAATAAGATTCGGGTGAAGCAAGGATGCTCTTATCATTGCTATCATTCAATATAATACTTGAAATGTTAGCTTTAGCAATAAGAGAAGAAAAAGTAAAACAGAAGGAATTAGGATAGGCAATGAGGAAACAAAACTAGCATTCTTTTCAGATGATATGACTTAGAGAACTCTAGGGCATAAACTAAAAATTTACTTGAAATAATTAACAACTTTAGCAAAGTTGCAGGGTATAGATAAAACCCCCATAAATCATGAGTATTCCTTGTATGGATAAAGAAGCCTAGCAGCAAGAGATAAAAAGAGAAATTCAGTTTAAAATAACTGTAAACAATATGAAATACTTAGGAGTCTACCTCTTAAGACAAACCTAGTAACTATATGAGCATAATTACAAAACATTTTTCACACAGATCTAAAGAACTAGAAAAAGATCACTTGCTTATGGATAGGCTGAGTCAATATAATAAAAATGACAATTCTGTCTAAACTAATTTACTTGTTCAATGCCATACAAATCAAGCTATTAAAAAACTATCTGATAGAGTTAGAAAAATAATAAATTTCATCTGAAGAACAAAAGGTCAAGAAAATCAAGGGAACTAATGAAAAAATTACAAAGGAAGATAGTCTAGCAAAATCAGATCTCAAATTATATTATAAGCAGTCATCATCAAAACTAACTGAACTGGTTAAAAAATAGAATAGTAGATCAGTGGAGACAGAAGTCAATAACAAAAGTAACCCAATGTTTGTAAATCCCAAAGACCGCAGTTTTTGGGATAAGAACTCACTGACAAAAACTGCTGGGAAAACTGGAAAATAATGGAACACAAACAAAAACATTTCACACCATATACCAAGATAAAGTCAAAATGGATGCATAATTTAGATATATAGAGTGACACCATAAGCAAATTAAAAGAGCAAGGAATAGTCTAACAGTCAGATCTATGGGAAGAGGAAAATTCATGATCAAACAAGAGAGAGAGTTTTATGAAATGCAAAAAAGACAACTTTATATTAAATTAAAAAGCTTTTGTACAAACAAAACTAATGCAATCAAGATTAGTAGGAAAGTAGAAAAATGAGAAACAATCTTCACAGCAAACATTTTAAGAAAAGCCTCATTTCTCAAATATAAAAGGATCTGAATTAAATTTACGAGAATACAAGTCATTCCCCAATTGATAAATGATTAAGGGATAATGACAAGCAGTTTTCAAATTAAGAAATATATAGCATATGAAGAAGAGCTCTAGACCATTTTTGATTACAGAAATTCAAATTAAAACAACTCTGAAATACCACTTCACACCTATTAAATTGACTAACATGACAAAAAAAAAAGGAAACTGATAAATGTTGGAAAGGATGTAGGAAAATTGGGACAATAATACACTGTTGGTAGAGTTGTGAACTGATCCAACCATTCTGGAGAGCAATTTGGAACTATCCTCAAAGGGCAACCAAAGTGTGCATACCCTTTGACCCAGCAATATCATTACTAGGTTTATATCCCAAAGAGATCACAAAAAAAATGGAAAAGGACCTACAGGTACAAATATATTTATAGCAATCCTTTTCATGTTGGTAAAATATTGGAAATTGAGGGGATAGCCATTAAGTGGGGAATGATTGAACAAACTGTGGTTTTATGAATGTAAAGGAATACTATTGAAATACTATAAGAAATGATGAACAGGCAGATTTCAGAAAAACTAGGAAAGACTTGTACAAAATGATGCAAAGAGAAATGAGCAAAACCAGTAGAACATTGTACACAGCATCAGCAAATTTATGTGATCAATTATGGTTGCCTCAGCTCTTCTCAGCAATACAACAATCCAAGACAAATTTAGAGAATTCATGAAGAAAACTTTATCTATTACTAGATGAAAAAACCTATAGACTCAGAATGCAAATTGAAGCATATTTTTTTTTACTTATTTTATTCTTTCTCATATTTTTTTTTTTATTTTTTCTTTTACAACTATGACTAATATGGAAAAATTTTTGGTAGGATAGTACATATATAAATTATATCTAACTACCATCTTCAAAGAGGGAAGAGTAGAGAGAGAGGGAGAAAAACTGGGAAGTTAAAATCTTGTAAAAATGAATATAAAAATTGTCTTGACATGCACTTGAGAAAAAAATACTAAAAAAGAAAAAAATAATGAACTTTCCTTCTCTTGTTTTTAATGATTTATTATAGTCCCCTTTTTCTTTTATTTTCAATTATTTTAAGGATTCTTTCTATCCCTATTCCTATTTTCCTTATTCTTCTCATCACCAATTTTTTTTTAAATTTCCCTTATAACAAATAAATATAAACACAGAAATCCATCTCATTCTAATAATGATTAGCTTTTATATATGGCTTTATAATTTACTAAGTGCTTTACATATATTATTGTACAACAACCCTGAAAGGTAGGTGCTATTAGTCTCATTTTACAGATGAGGAAACCAAGGTAAAGAGAGTTTAGTGGGTAAATGATTTATTCAGTACCATCTGAGCATAAGGACAGATTTGAATTCATGTCTTCCTAACTACAAGTTCAGCACTTTATCTACTATATTACCTAGTTGTATTAGTGACTTCTAGTTTTCAAAATCTTTATCTTGGGAATTTCAAATATTAGGAGTCTGTATTGATTGGACTTAGTTTGGTCTTCCTAGATACTTTGGCCTTTATCTTATATGGCAGCTGTGGGTTTTAAGTCTAAAAAAAGGCTATGACTTCTTTAATAACTCAAACTTTAAAGACTTCATCTTCTGACAAACATCCTTTTATTGAGAGGCAGTATAGCCTAGTGGATAGGATACTGGACTTGAAATCAGGAAGATCTGGAGGTCCGTGAATTTGGACCTTTCAGACTAGCCCTATGACCCTGGATGAGCCACTTAACTTCCCTCTAGGGAAGGTAAGTAACTAGGAGGTAAGACTCAATGGTCTCTAAAATTCCTTCTAGCCCTTGATCTTTAATCCTCTGATTTGTACACATTTGACATTTAAACCTGTAGAGGGTGAGGAGGTAAGACTCCATTCCAGGTTTTGAGTCTTACAGTAACTTGGCTCACCAAAACTCCCTTATTGAAACAGCAGACTGCTTGTCAATATAATAAATTAATAATCTAGTGACTGAAGCAAAATGCAAACACTACTCTTTGGATTAAAAGTTAAACCTTTGAATTTAGGAAAGCAAAGAATGTCCACAAGAAGACTAAAGGTATTTGGAAGAAAGATACCTGAGATAATGGTATGATAAACTTTACTCTGATGTATATGTTGGCTATTTACATCTCTGTCTAAGTAACCAAGATCTGAGACTTAAGGGGTTTAATCATTTACATCATAGTAGAATTTTGTTAGGCTATAGGAATTTTAAAAGAGTGTACTTTGTATCAAACTTATGAGCATTTGAGGTAGATATATTTGTGTTTCTGATCAATAAACTTCAAAGAGTCCTAGCCAGGACTTCTCCACCTGGCCCTGATGTGTCACATCCTTCATCACTACAGGAGCTGGACTCCAACAAACTCTAAGAGTTTTGTTTTTCTCTCTAAATCTGAATGAGAAGTGCTCTAGATGGTTACAACAAAGGTAATGATTAAGAAGGTTATTGTGGGTTGATCTATCATGGAAGCTGGAAAAAAAGTTGATGATATGTACTAGATTTTTGTGGAAATATGTATAGAAGAATTGCAGATGTTTAACATATTTAATTACTTGCCATCTAGGGGAGGGGGGGGAAAGGAGGGAAAAAATTTGGAACACAATGTTATGCAAAGGTGAATATTGAAAATTATCCATGCATATGTTTTGAAAATAAAAAGTCTCTCTCTCTTTCTCTCTCTCTCTCTCTCTCTCTCTCTCTCTCTCTCTCTCTCTCTCTCTCTCTCTCTCTCTCTCTCTCTCTCTCTCTCTCTGTATTTTGTAATTACCTTCACCTTTGTAACCTCAACCATCATCCACCTTCCAGAGAAACTTTTTTAACCTAAAGGTCAAATCTCATCAATTTAAACTATTATAGCTACTCCTATCACCTGAAGACTACTCCCATTGCCGAAGAACCTTTGATTTGTGTCATGAATCATATGTCTTGGATTTGGATAAGGTGTTTTCATAAAAGGAGGTTCAAATGATGTAATCTCAATTCTGATTAGGTCATTGTTAGCCAATTAAAGGACACACCTATATTGCTCAAGATTTTGCTCCGTCATTTTGCTAATTGTTCTATTTGTTCAATTTTGCTTTTTAAAGCATTCTTCTCATTAGTTTTTTGAACTTCCATTGCCATTTGGCCTAGTCTTTTTTAAGGCATTAATTTTCTTCAGTATTTTTTTTTTTTGTATCTCTTTCATCAAGCTATTGACTCATTTTTCATTATTTTCTTCCATCACTTTCATTTCTCTTCTTAATTTTTCCTCTACCTCTCTGACTTGATTTTCAAAATCCTTTGTAAGCTCTTCCCTGGCCTAAGACCAATGCATATTTTTCTTAGAAGCTTTGAATATAGGAGCTTTGCCTTTATCTTCTGAGTGTGTGTTTTGATCTCCCTTATCACCATAGTAACTTTTTATAGTCAATCTTTTTCTGTTTGCTTTTTTTTTTCCTCTAGACTTTAACTATTAAAGTGGGACTTCTTCCAGGGTGGAGGGTGCACCATCCCAAACTTCTGCAGTTTTATGCATCTCTTTTCAGAATTACTACTGGGAACCTGTAAGTTTTCAATTCTTCCAATGTGGTATGACCAAGGAGAAGTGTGTTTATTGTGAGAAGCCACAAGCACTCTTTTTAGATCTGAAACTATGAGGAGATTCCATTTATCCCACTTTAATTCTGGTATGCTAGTGCTCCTCTTCACCATGAAGCTGCCACCAAGGATTATGACCTAGATCTGAGTATGGGCAAAGCAACAGTCCTGCCTCAGTGCTAGCAAATAGACCCCTGTAATCTCCATGTGACCAGTTTGACTCCTGTACCCATCTGTGGTCTGAGAGCTTTGGAAGCCGATGCTGATTCAATGGCTCCCAAGGCCTGTTCCTAGATTGCTGAGGCTAGGCCATGCTGAAGGGCCTTGTGTTGGACTATGTTCCACTCTCACTGGTGAGACAGACCTTTCCTGCTAAGCTTCCAAGTTGTCCTGGGCTAGAAAATAGTTTCACTCTTTCTTTTATGGATTCTGACATTCTAGAATTTGTTTAGAGATATTATTTAAAGGTATTTGGAAGGTCTTGGGGGAAAGCTGCTCCTCTCATCTTGGCTCTGATAACTTTTTTCTAAAAGACCCTGTCAGCCCTCATTCAGGGATTTGTTTATTGAGAAAGGCCATTGACACAATTTATTAGTTATAACTAATAAATTGTGTTTAGAACCTGGTCTCTTTCCTTACTTTCTAAAAAGGGGACTTTTGTGTGCATTGAATTTTTTCTAAGGAACTTTATTTGCAATTATTTTTGTAACTATTTTCTGTCTGGGGTACTGTTTGTGTTCAGTGTAATAATTTGGAAATAATAGCAGAACCCAGAAAATATCCCTAATAGACAAACTCTTTGGAGAGAACTCACTCTTTTCAAAGGAGATTCCCAGCTTAGGCCAAGGAATGGTAAAAATCCATATATTAGTGATGCTTTTGGGGGAGTCTAAAAAGTTTTGAAACAAAAACACTCCCCACCACATAGAGGGTAACTAAAAGTATAGAAAATTGTTTAAAAGTCACATATTTGACCTAAAAATTAGTGCGCTCTAATTTATTTTTGAAGCTTTGTCACTGGTGTTTAATGTCTAGGTATCTGTTTTGTGATTCCCACTTCATTGTATAAAATAAAAGAGAATCTCTAGGTTAGCTCAAACTGGATCCCCAGATAAAGGACTCAAACTATTGACAGCCACACCTATACTGGAGAAGCATGTCAATGTGAAAACAAGGGCCAAGAGGGGAACCCAACACTCTCTCTCTCCCCACCTCCCACTCCCAGAAGGAATTCACTAGTGGTCTGTGGTGTGAGGTTTGTCACCAAATGATGGCAGGCAACAAAAGTTGGGGTTTGATCATGTGAGGAATTCATAATGGCCATTCTCTTTGGCAAAATATAGATTTATTTAGGCAAGAGGTTATAGATAAAATGAAGGGAAACAATAGATGCCAGGGATGATAAATATGAAATAGAGTGAGAGAGCATAGAAAGTCAAGTTCCTCAGTGGAACTTACAATTTCCCAGTAGAAAGAGAGATCCCATGGGGATTCTGTAAGAAATGACCAGCAGGATGATTTTAGAGAGGCCTGGAGAGATTTACATGAACTGATGCTAAGTGAAATGAGCAGAACCAGTAGATCATTATACATGGCAAAATCAATATAATTGGACAATCAATTCTGATGGAAGTGGTTCTCTTCAACAATAAGATGATTCAAACTAGTTCCAATTGTTCAGTGATGAAGAGAGCCAACACCCAGAGAGAGGACCATGGACCACAACACAGCATTCTCACTCTTTCTGTTGTTGTTTGCTTGCATTTTGTTTTCTTTCTCAGGTTTTTTTTTCTTCTTGATCCATTTTTTCTTGTGCAGCAAGATAACTACATATATATGTATACATATATTGGATTTAACATATATTTTAACATATTTAACATGTATTGGACTACCTGCCATCTGGGGGAGGGGATGGGGGAAGGAGGGGAAAATTTGGAACAGAAGATTTTGCAAGGGTCAATATTGAAAAATTACCCATGCACATATTTTGTAAATAAAAAGCTTTAATAATAATTTTAAAAAAAGAAGAATTTGAGTGATCAACTGAAAAACTAAAAAAAAAAAAACAGAAAAAAAGCTATAGACTATATTGGTTAAACAAGACAACCATGATACACTAAATAAATGTTAAATAATTTGCTGAATGGGTTTTGAAATAACCATTTTCAGAGAATTTGCAGTTAACCAGAAATCTAATTTCTCTTAGAAGTTTCTTGTATTACTAAGCAGTAGAACCTTGATATAGCATCTTATCTAAGCTTTCTTTAGCATTACAGAAATGATTGTGCTCTTAAAACAACCACCACAGACTTGAAAAGTAAAAAACTAATATTCAGTTATTAACACTATGTAAACATAGGCTAAAGAGTTTTTTTTGGGAGGAGTATTAAAACTTTGGGTTTTTTTATGTATACATAGATAATTTTCTATATTCACCCCTACAAAACCCTGTGTTCTAATTTTTCCCTCCCTTTCCCCCATACCCTAGTTGGTAAGTGATCCAATAAACATGTACAATTTCTCTACGCATATTTCCACAAACATGCTGCACAAGAAAAATCAGCTCAAAAAGGAAAAAAAATGAAAAAGAAAACAAAATGCAAGCAAACAACAGCAAAAAAGAGTGAAAATACTATGTTTTGGTCCATATTGAGTTTCACTGTCCTCTCTTTGGGTACAGATGACTTTCCTCATCATAAAACCATTGGAATTGGTGTGAATCACCTCATTGTTGGAAAGAGCAAAGTCCATCAGCATTAATCAATTTTGCTGTTGTCATGTATAATGATCTCCTGGTTCTGTTCATTTTACTTAGCATGAGATCGTGTAAGTCTCTCTGAAATCATCCTGCTGACCATCTCTTATAGAACAATAATTATCATAACATTCATATATCATAATTTATTCAGCCATTCCTAATGAACATCCACTCACTTTCCAGTTTCTTGCCACTACAGAAAGGGCCGCCACAAACATTTTTACACATGTGGGTCCCTTTCTCTCCTTTAAGATCTCTTTGGGATATAAACCCAATAGAAACACTGCTGGATCAAAGGGTATGCACAGTTTGGTAGCCCTTTGGGCATAGTTCCAAATTGCTCTCTACTAACAATGTATAGCATAGGATATAATCAGATGAACATAAACTGGTGATGAATTGATTATGTGTGTGTGTTGTGCCTTTGTGAGTACACCTCAAAACTGTTGATTTTGTTTGAGAGAAGAAAAGATTACATATAGATTTCTTTTATTATTTTAGGGAGGGAGGTGTAGTAGACACCTTTTCAGGATTTACTTTTGCAATACCAGCACCAAAATAGACAGCTGGAGTAGTCACTGAATTTCTTATACAGGCATTTGCAATTATGTGTGTGCCACAAGCAATAAAAACAGATAATGGACCTTTATATACTTCTAAACATTGTGCACACTTTTGTGTACAGTATCAGATTTTACATACTAATTTCAATCCTTAAGGACAGGCAATAGTAGAGAGGAGAAAGAGACATCAAGACACTCCTCCAAAAACAAAAGAAAGGGGGAGCCACAGGTAACCCTAGAGAACTTCTAAATTTAGCTCTTTATATTATTAACTTCTTGATTTTTGACAAAGATGCACTGGCTCAGGCAGACAGGTTTTATAACCCACCAGAAGGGCAGTGTCCAGTGTGACTGGCTCCACGGTCTTTAGCTATCGCCAGATGATGTGGAGAGACCCAGAAAGTGGTGAATGGAAGGGACCAGATAGGTTAACTGCTTGGGGGAGAGGGTTTGCTTATATCTCTACAGATGGAGAAGGAATCAGATGGGTGCCATTGAGCCATATTTGCCTTGTTCATTGGAGAGAGACAGAGCAGATACTTGAAACAAAAGAGAAGCCCCAAGAAACATTGAATAGTTCCATTGCTGATTGTGCCCACCACTGAAAGAGCAGGGCAGTTATGGCAATTTGATTCAGGGACATCAAAAATTGTTAATGAGACTGATGCAGGACTTGAAAATCCTCAGGAATCATTGGATTCCCTGAGACATGATAAGATTATTGCAGGACTTCAAAATCTGCAGGAAATCATTGGATTCTCTAATACATAATAAGACTGTTGCAGGATTTTTAAAACTTTCAGAGATAATTGGATTCCCTGACACGTGAAGCAATGGACAATAGATTGGTTTTGAACTATCTCTTGGCTGCTGAAAGAGGTGTATGTGTGATTGTTATTTACATACCCTCCTTCTAGGACTACTAGAAATCTTTTACAACACCATGTTGATTCATATTGTTTGTTATATCACTACCTGCATGTACAATTCATGTTGTTACACCACATTGAGCTTGCACTGGCTGTGGGGAGAATCATCACTAATAGCCTGTGCTTTATTGCTATGTGCTTGTGTAATACCTCCCATGCTGATGGAGTTTGTGCATACCTGTTTCTAGTAAGACCCTTCAGCACAGAAACCCATTAGCAATATCTGGCTTGACACACCACTTCCCTTTAGTGTTTTTCATCTCTCTTCCTGAGAAGCTGGGGAGGAGTGATCATCTCCTTTTTAGTGCTTTCACCTCCCTTCCTTAGAAGTCAGGGAGGGCATGACCACCTGTATTCTAAAACAAAAGAAAGGAGGAGATGTAGAGGGCTGAAACTCTGAATCAGAAAAGAGAGCACTTAAGGCTATTTATTCAATGTGAGACAATGGCTTTATTAGCATATATTTGGATGATGGCTCTCCTCAGCATTGGTGCTTGCTGAATGTTTGGTAATAAGATAATTGTAGGCAAGGATTGGAGGGTGGAGGGAAAGAAGTGAGAATCACTTGGCGGCAGGACAAGGAGGAGAGAGGCTGGAGATTCTGGACTCCAGAATCCAGGATACATCTTTGGCAAGTCACATGGCAGCTTGCCTGCCTTCTTCACTTCTCCCCCTAAAGACCAAGAACTTTGATTTATCCTGACTCTGGCTGACCCTGACCTTTCCAGGGAGCTAGCCCATATTTTACAGGGAGATATGTTTTTCCTTTTTCATTCTAGTTTTAAAAAGTATAAGACCACTAGGTGTCTAGGTGTCAACACTTCTTCCATCTCTTCTGATTATATGCAACTTCAGGAAGGAAAAAATATGAGGTAGCATTACAAATCTATTTGAAATTGAATTTGTAACTGAAACGTAATATCTCTATGGTAAATTTCATGTTATGGTTTAAAGGTTTTTATAACTGCTAAAAAAAAAAAGCATCTCAAGAATTTCTGAAGCTCTGATTAAGATTAAGAATAAATGGCACCCCATTCTCCAATTGATAAATGGTCAAAGGATATGAACAGACAATTTTCAGATGAAGAAATTGAAACTATTACCACTCACATGAAAGAGTGTTCCAAATCACTATTGATCAGAGAAATGCAAATTAAGACAACTCTGAGATATCACTACACACCTGTCAGATTGGCTAAGATGAAAGGAAAAAATAATGATGAATGTTGGAGGGGATGCGGGAAAACGGGGACACTGATGCATTGTTGGTGGAGTTGTGAACGAATCCAGCCATTCTGGAGAGCAATCTGGAATTATGCCCAAAAAGTTATCAAACTGTGCATACCCTTTGATCCAGCAGTGTTTCTATTGGGCTTATACCCCAAAGAGATACTAAAAAAGGGAAAGGGACCTGTATGTGCCAAAATGTTTGTAGCAGCCCTGTTTGTAGTGGCTAGAAACTGGAAAATGAATGGATGCCCATCAATTGGAGAATGGCTGGGTAAATTGTGGTATATGAATGTTATGGAATATTATTGCTCTGTAAGGAATGACCAGCAGGATGAATACAGAGAGGCTTGGAGAGACCTACATGGACTGATGCTAAGTGAGATGAGCAGAACCAGGAGATCATTATACACTTCGACAACGATATTGTATGAGGATGTATTCTGATGGAAGTGGATTTCTCTGACAAAGAGACTTAACTGAGTTTCATTGGATAAATGATGGACAGAAACAGCTACACCCAAAGAAGGAATACTGGGAAATGAATGTGAACTATTTGATTTTTGATTTTCTTCCCGAGTTATTTTTACCTTCTGAATCCAATTCTCCCTGTGCAGCGGGAGAACTGTTCGGTTCTACAAATATGTATTGTATCTAGGATGTACTGCAACATATTTAACATATATAGGACTGCTTGCCATCTTGGGGGGGGGGGGAAGGTGGGAGGGAGGAGAAAAAATGAAACATAAGTGATTGCAAGGGATAATGCTGTGTAAAAATTATCCTGGCATGGATTCTCTCAATACAAAGTTATTATTAAATAAAATTAAATTAAAAAAAAAAGAATAAATGGCACCCAAAATGTTTGTGGCAGCCCTTTTTGTAGTGGCTAGAAACTGGAAATTGAATGGATGCCCATCAATTGGAGAATGGCTGAATAAATTGTGGTATATGAATGTTACGGAATATTATTGTTCTGTAAGAAATGACCAGCAGGATGAATACAGAGAGGCTTGGAGAGACTTACAGGAACTGATGCTAAGTGAAATGAGCAGAACCAGGAGATCATTATATACCTCGACAACGATACTGTATGAGGATGTATTCTGATGGAAGTGTATTTCTTTGACAAAGAGACCTGAGTTTCAATTGATGGACAGAAGCAGCTACACCCAAAGAAAGAACACTGGGAAATGAATGTGAACTATTTGCATTTTTATTTTTCTCTCTGGGTTATTTTTACCTTCTGAATCCAATTCTCCCTGTGCAACAAGAGAACTGTTCGGTTCTGCAAACATATATTGTATCTAGGATATACTGCAACATATCTGACATATATAGGACTGCTTGCCATCTAGGGGAGGGGGTGGAGGAAGGGAGGGGAAAAATCGGAACAGAAGTGAGTGCAAGGGATAATGTTGTAAAAAAATTACCCTGGCATGGATTCTGTCAATATAAAGTTATTATAAAATAAAATAAAATAAAATATAAAAATAATAATAATAATAATAAAATTTTTTTAAAAAGAAAAATTACCTATGCGTATGTTTAGTCAAGAATAAATGGCACCAAAAAGTTATCAAACTGTGCATACACTTTGATCTAGAAGTGCTACTACTGGCCTTATACCCCAAAGAGATACCAAAGAAGGAAAAGGGACCTGTCTGTGCCAAAATGTTTGTGGCAGCCCTCTTTGTAGTGACTAGAAACTGGAAAATGAATGGGTGCCCATCAATTGGAGAATGGTTGGGTAAATTGTGGTATATGAATGTTATGGAATATTATTGTTCTGTAAGAAATGACCAACAGGATGAATACAGAGAGGCTTGGAGAGACTTACATGAACTGATGCTGATTGAAATGAGCAGAACCAAGAGATCATTATATACCTCAACAACGATACTGTATGAGGATGTATTCTGATGGAAGTGGATTTCTTTGACAAAGAGAAGATCTAACTCAGTTTCAATTGATCAATGATGGACAGAAGCAGCTACACCCAAAGAAAGAACACTGGGAAATGAATATAAACTGCTTGCATTTTTGTTTTTCTTCCCGGGTTATTTTTATCTTCTGAATGCAATTCTTCCTGTGCAACAAGAGAACTGTTGGGTTCTAAACACATATATTGTTTCTAGGATATACTGTGACATGTTTAACATGTATAGTACTGCTTGCCATCTGAGGGAGGGGGTGAAGGGAGGGAGGGGAAAAATCGGAACAGGAGTGAGTGCAAAGGATAATGTTGTAAAAAATTACCCTGGCATGGTTGTCAATAAAAAGTTATAATTATTTTTTAAAAAAAGGATAAATGGCACAAACCTCTTTTCTGAGGCAGTCGTAGGAATTGAGTAAATCACACTGACTCCATCTTGTAATTCAATTCTGAATCTAGCTCAATTCTCTTTCTATTCAGTTATGGGTCTGGTTCAATTTCTGTCTTGTGAGAAAACTTTATTCCCCTAACTAAAGACTTAAATTATGCTGATCAAAAACTTAGATCTGAAGATTGATGTAAGGAGTTTTCCCACAGTTATCTATCTTAAACAACTTATATGTCTTATTTGAAAATTGGCCTTGTACTGGTCAATCAGTCAGTGTTTCCATGTTCCTTTGATTGAAAACAGATATCTGGGGGATGGAGAGGAGGAGACAGGAAATATCTCTTACTTTAAGGAGTTGTACTTATTTGTCCTTCCCCTCCCAACTGAGAAAAACTCTAATCCTTCCACCAATTAGAAATCAGATTACCTACTCCTGTCTCTGGGTTCATGTCCTACTAGTTGTTTGCTTTTAATGAATAAAACGTCATCTCTCCTTGTATTTGAGATCCAGAGTCAAGCTGAGAAGGCCTCATGCCAATTTGTTATACCACTGGAATGTATTGCTTAATAAGTTTATATGCTCAGAAGTTTTAACCTTTGTTTCTTCAGTCTTTTCAGATTTTACTGGCAATAGTTTTTGGCCGATCCAGCTAGGTGGAGTCAGGACTCTGTATAGCCTTTCAGAAAAACTTTGTTAATCTTTCACCAAGACACATGTTTGAGGAAAACTGCCCCCAAAGGTCTGATGCCCTTTTATTTTACATTCTTCTGAGCTAAAGTATGGTTTACTCCCACACTGCCAGGAAAGGTTTACCTTCTTCCTGAAGGTTGGGGAAAAATTACTCCCTTTAAGGGAATGACTAGTTCTGATAATAGTAAAATAGTAAGGATTTTCCCTTAGAAAAATTGACTCGAGTCCAGGGGAAGAATGTGCTGTTAAATTGATAGAGCCTTAGATTCTTATTGGCCTGAAACATACAGAATTGAAGCGGGTGATTAAAAGATTGAGATCTTAAATTATGTTAAAATATACAAAAATCTCATTGGGTCACAGATTTGATGGCAAATTAAAAGCTTTGAGATTAATTTTTCAAGGTAGTTAGATGGGACAGTAGATAGAGCACTGGTCCTGGAGTAAGGAGAACTTGAATTCAGATCTGATCTCAGACACTTAATCCTTCCTATCTGTGTGGCCCTGGGCAAGTCATAACTTCAATTGCTTGCAAAAAACCAAAAGTAAACACCCACAAAAAAACACACAAACAGAGATTAGATTTCTAGTAGATGAAAAGGTTAGCAGGTATATGTTTGATCATTTATATGTATATTTTTTATATTTTCTGTTAAACTCTTTATCCCAGGAAGCAAGAACTAATACACTTTAGGCTTTTAGATGGTAATTGCTGAAAACATTTTAGTAGATTTTGAAGGTTTGGAGAATAAGGAGATTAGAGATTAATTTTTGAGGAGTTTGGAGATTAATATTTTGAGATTGTAGAGAACTCCTGACCCTTGGAAAATCCTAAGGATTTATGTCTTTGTCTTTGTTGTATCTGACAAGGCACTTAACGGAAGCTTAACATATCTTAGGGAGTTTGGGAATGCTTCCCTATAGAGTTTGTTTTAAGGATAACTAAGAATTAAATTCTGTAAAAAATTTAGGGGTAAATAGTGAACGAGATAAGGTGAAATCTTTCAAGACAGTTGTGAAAATCGAGTAAGGCTTCATCTATTTCAAAGTTTGAGTAGGCCTGAAGGACTTTAAACATTAAATCAAGGGCATACTTAAAGGGTCTCCTCCCCTATATTCTCCTAAGGGCATACTTAGGCCCCCTCCCTGCTATATTCTTAAGGGCATACTTAAAGTCTCCTCCCTGTTATCTCCCTAAGGGCATACTTAAGTCCCCTTCTTGTTATCCTCCCTATTTCAACCAAATATGGGCAACTGTGTACTTAATTGGTCAAGTTCAATTTTTTGGGTAGTTCCCGCGTTTAGAATGTAGGAGCCTCAGCTAATAAGGATGAGGGTAAGTGGTGGGAAGGGGAATTTGTGTTAGAGATTAAAAGCGTTGACCCTGCTCCTTAAGGTGCTTCCTCCCTTCGATTGTCTGCTCCATGGGTGGGACCCCGGATTCTCCCGAGAACGTATAATAAACTTTGCTTTGCTTCTAGAGATCTCTCCATCTTTTTTGTTAAATGGTTTCTGACCCACACAATAGCACTTAAATCACTTTTCCCCTGAAGATTGATAGAGCTATTGTTTTAGGGTAACAGAAAAAGTTTGAAAGTAATCCCAGAGTGCAAAAAAAAAAAAAAACAAACAAACAAAAACTAGTTTGCATTTAAAATTTACCTGACCTTTCTTTGTGTTGCCCAAAAGAGGGTTCCATACTGCATTATCCTCAGTTTCCCAAAGGGAAACTTTCACATGTCCAGAGCCTTAGATATCTTGCAGATTAAGTAGATTTAGACTTTTAAATGAATTAGTATATCTGCAAAAGAAAGAGTGATGACATTAATTTGAAGACAATTTGGGAAAAGCTTTTGCTGGCAGCTCATGCCATTGTTGTCATTGAAAATCCAATTAATGTTAGTATAATCTCATCCAGGAACAATGACTAGCAAACAAACTTCTGAAATTTTCTGCTGCCACTGTTAGTGCCACTGTTAGGGAGGAAACAAACAAGGGGGGACCCCACAAGTCCCAGACTGGTGTCATGAGGTTTCTCAAAAGAATTTGCGGGCTTGAATCCATCTCATAGTGGAGGGGCAAAGTTTTATTGAAAGTAAAGTATGCCTTTACAAGAAGACTGAATTATAAAGGAATTCAGAAAAGAAACTGAAGCAAGGAGATACATTTATAAAGCTTTCAATCATAGATATGTTAATTCTACAGCTTAAGGGGTAAGGCTAGGGAGTAATCTCCAGATAAATTGAGGGTGGTCTCTGAAATTTGATTATTGCATTATTGCTCAGTCAGCAATGAACTGAGAAGTAATCTATTCAGAGTCAAACAGATGGGGCATAGGAGTTTTCTGAAGCCAGAAGCTATCTGGCTAAAGAGTGGTCAGTATCAGATAGATTGGAAGTTTCCTGAGGCGATTCCAAAGCCAAAAGACCCAGGACCACTGACCCATTAGAACAGAACCCCGCCCCCCCAGGTCAGGGGATCACAAAATCAATGGGGAAACTAGGTCAGGGAACTTTGGTACAACACTACTTCAGGTTGACAAGGGGCATAAAGCTGTCCCTGCCCAGTAGAGGTCCAGACTGAAGAGAGGAAGCAAGATGGCGACAGCAGTATTCAGTGGGGTGCTGGGTATCAGAATCAGTTAGCCAATGGTATTTAGAGTGAACAGATAATCAGAAGTTTATAGCTTGAAGCCTGGAGGAAACAAATCTCACAAGTAGGTTAAAAATGCAGGAGCCAAATATGAGCAAAAAGGATAATTAAAATGGAGTTAGTAGGGACAATAGTCAGGAACCCATCCAGAGAAAGTCTAGGGGTAGGGGGGAAGATGAGGCTATAATGAATGCCTCTCATCCAAACTCCTTTTCCTATGGTAAATACCAAAGAATGTTTCCCCCCAGATCTCTGCTTTTGTCTCCTTGAAGGGATGGGGGCAGTATTCAAAGCAGTGGCATTATACACAGTGAAAGGAGCACTCAGATGACCTAGGGTGCAAGCAAAGGTGTATAAATAAGTGTTAAGCACTGGGTAGAGAGGATAACATGCAGAGTGGAGATAATAATTAATCTTAAAAGGATTTGAGCTCCTTTAGCAAAAACCTCAGCTTTCCAAGGCAGGCTTTTACCAAATTAGTAAAGGTGACAACAAAAACCAAAAAGCAGTTTGAAGCCCCATGTGTAAAATTCATCTGCCAGTCCTGCTCTAAGTATGTACCTCTCCTCCAGAGAGGCTTCAGAATGGGGTGTTTAGCAGCCCTTTCACAAACTGGGCATATTTGACAGTTCTGTTTGTTTCTTCTACCTTGTGATCAATGAAAATAGATTTTACAAGTACTGGAGATCTTTTTTTTTTTTCCAAGTGAGTATGAAAAAACTTCAAGGAAGGTAATGTAGAAGCATTATGAGTAAGTTTGCCATTTTGGCAATGGATAATTTTGGAATGGATATACTACAATTATTATCTTTCTGAAGAGGACAAAGGATAGTCAGGTTAAAGGTATTTCCCTGGGGGGTAGCTAGTACAAAATAGGGTGGTATCCAGGGTGGGAATGGTAACATTGGGAAAGGGGCCTTTGCAACTAGTGCATCAGCACCACACCTATTAGTGGACACTTCACATGAGGATCCTTCACTAAATAGCTTTCAGGTGTTGTGCCAAAGTTCCCTTTTAATGTTGTGACCCAATTTCTCCAATTGTCCTATTTAGTTATTCTCCCTCTTAATGTTTGATGAGATAAAGGTCTGCCTCAGTTGCTCTGCCCCAAAACCCCAGGCTATAATCATTCCCTTTTAAATGGTTGATGAGATAAAGGTTTTATATCTTTAGGTTATAGACATTCCTTCTTAATGTTTGATAGGATAAAAGTTTATCCATTTTAGATGTCATTAGAATATCAGTAACCTCCCTCCATAGTGTCATCCTAGAGGCCTTCCACCCCTCCATTAGGTTATCCCCATCCAGGTACCTCCCCCATTATGTTCTTGTTTTTGTTATCCTATTAAAAAGCTTGCCCTCTGATACTTAATTGCTGGACTCTTTGAGATAATTGTCTCGTCCAGCCCTGGGACCAAATATGGATCCATTGGTCCCAGTATCTTTCTTCATTTAATAAACTATTGAACTGGTCTCTAATCTCTGTCTTGCTCAGTTTCTCCGGCATTACACAGGGAGCCTTGCCTCTGGTGGTAACTGATCCTCAAGCAGATCACCCGCCTTTGACTAACCAACCACTATATTGTACAACACAAATTTCCCACTTCACTACGTGAACGTTGCCAATCCATGAAATAACAAGGGAGCTTATTCAGTGGGTCTGATGTGGAGGATGCTGGCCCCAAGAAGTCCTGGGTATGCAAGCTCATATCTCCTGTGAACACCATGGAAGGTTATACCTTTTCTTTACTTCTACAGGGATCCAGAGGAGATTGAAAGGGATGCAGGCTGTGGCTGAGAAAGCAGTAACAAAGGAAGTTTCAGAGTGAATTAGCTGCATGTGCTCCAGAATTGACTGTTGCTCAACTAGAAGGGATGATTGGTCTAAGGGAGTCGAGGTGCCATCTGTGCCCATTCAACAGTTCTCTCCTGAAGATCAGAGTGCTCAGCTGGCTACTGAGGACTGTTCTGCAGCTCCTACTACTCAGACCACTGAGTGGTTAGGAACCACAACAGAGTAGCCTTAAGTTTTACCCCAAATGCTGCTCTAACTGGGTTGGGAAAGTACCAGATGGTTAATAAACACTGGTATCTTAATAAATAAATAAATTTATCTGAAACTTAAATAGATGATTATTTAGGCAAACTAGAAGCTAGGCCATGTGTGATCAAAAGACCCTGTGGAACTCAGCAGGGTTGGAGAGTAAAATTGGATGACCTTCCCCAGTTGCAAGCTAGTCCAGGAGTAAAGTTGCAACAAAAGCCCTTTTAGAATGAGAGAAGAATTCTTTAGTCAGCAATTCTTATGAGAAGTGGGTGCGCTCCCAAGTGGGACACATACCAAATACAGAAGTTCAGTTCCTTACCTCTCCCCTAAAGGTTCTGATTGACAAGATTTAGAGTTACAATTCTTTTTATCTGCCCATTCCATATATCAGGAAATGGCTGTCTTCTCCCCCCGCCCGGGGGGTGTCAGTTGATATGTATGAGATACTTGCAAAAGACTTATTCCCTGTCATTGATCCTAGCCAGTTTGGGACTCTAGGCTTGGACCCCTTTATGAGGAACTTTGTTTTTTATCTAATTTCTTGATTCAAAAGGTGACTTGGAGATCTCTTAACAAGAAAAGATGGAAATTTTGAGAAAAATTGTGAGAAAACTATTGCAGTGTTTGAATCTAGCCCTACTATGACTGGGAAGCTGGACTACCTCTACCTATTGCTTAGAGACCTTTAACTAAGAACCTAGGCTATGCTGATCAGAAATCCAATTAGATCCAAAGATTGATGCAAAGTGTTTTCTTACAATTATGCAACTCAAGCAATCTTATTTGAAAACTGGCCCCATACCGATCAATTATTGATTCCATATTTCTTTAACTGAATAGACACTTGGAGAGTGAGTGGGAGTGGTACCCTTTTTCTGATTACATGGAACTGCACCTGTTTGCTTTCCCCCTCCCAACTCAGATACTAATCTTTCTTCTGATTAGAAATTAAATGACTTAACCTTGTATATTGGCTTATATTTATTTCTTTGGTATTTGAATTTCTTAAATATATCAACATGACAGATTGCCATAGAGTCTTTTTAAAATTCTTCTTTCAGCCTTTTGTTGGCACTGTATCACATACAGGATTTAGAAAAAAATTAAAACAGCAAAGGGAATGTAAAAACAAATTCTCTGAGGTTTCACTTGAACTGTGAGTTCTTAATTTGATGTTCTTTTTATAGAAAGATGATATATATATTGGTCTAGCTTCTAGTTTACCTAAATAATCACCTACTTAAGTTTCAGATAAATTTATAGCTTTGTTAATAGTTTCAGAATTATAAAGTTTGAGCCTGTTTTTAACTGTATGAACTAGTTGTTAAAAAAGCAAAATTTAAGAGATTGTACTAGATTGTATTGAGTCTGGTTATTGGCAGATTTTAGCAGAAACATCAAAGAATTTCTATAAGTAACCTGAACCACAGAAGCAGATCTTCTAGATCAAGCCTGATGGTTTGGGCTATCCTCCCTCAAATTAGTTCTGTTAAAATAGAATATCTAGGATAAATTTTCTTTAATCACTATTTCCATATTAGGGTTGTGACGTTAGAGAAATACTGAGTTTTTTTTTTTTCACAGCATTTTTCCTGTAATCCTTGGTTCAGCTTTACTAAATGTTAAGAGTCCAGCTCTAGTGAATATTGAGAGTATGAAAGTGAATTGAATATCCACAAGCCAGGGGGAAAAATTGTCTTGCCATTTTTATTAATTTGAGAGCCAGAGTTTATACACTCTTTAAGCAAATGTTGCATTGACACCAACTACCTCCATGTGGTGTTGTACACACTCCAGGGTTAATGTATATGTTCATACTTTGACATTTCAGTCTGACCTTAACTATCAATAACAAAGTATCTCTCATAACAGGTCATTAATAACAGTAACTATTAATAAAGTATTTGTCAAAAGAGTTGTTAGTAACAGTAACAATAACAAGGTTATTTGTCAAAACAGTCATAAATAGCAGAGAGGTGCTGCCTTGTTCCTGCCCCATGCATTCATAAAGGTTATCCTAAACTTATCTCCAATATGTCTTTAAATTCATTTTTTTTTTCTTTTGCTGAGGCAGTTGGAATTAAGTGACTTGCCCACGGTCACACAGCTAGGAAGTGTTAAGTGTCTGAGGCTGGATTTGAACTTAGGTCTTCCTGACTTTAGGGCTAGTCCTCTATCCACTGCATTACCTAGCTGCCCCTTTCATTCGTTGTTAAGGGAAGTGGTGAGTCAATGCTTTGAATTGTTCACCCTTACAGAAAGCAGGTCTAAAGTAATATCTGGACCAAATTTATTCAATATTGGCCCTCTACAACTAACACCTGATAGGCATCCATGATTTTTAATAATTCCTTGATTTATAACTTTAATGGGAATAAATGATTCAAGGGATGGCCATCAAAGAATCAAAAGTGTTTAGGAATTATAAAACTGAAAATTGATTTTACTTCTTTTTTGCTAAGATTTAAGCAAGATTTAATATTCCCTTACACATTTCCTTCCCCTTGGAAATTCCACCTGCTACTCACATTCCAGAGAAACTTGCCTAAAGGGTTAACTTTTGTCTTAGAATTACCTCCACCTTTGTAACCTCACTATCATTCACTTTCCAGAGAAACTAAATTAACCTAAAAGGCAAATCTTATCAATTTAAACTATTGTAGCTACTCCCATCATTTGAAGACTTTCTAATTGGCCTTCTGACTTGAACCACAAGTCTTTTAAAAAATATTTTATTTTTTATTATAACTTTTTATTGACAGAACATATACATGGGTAATTTTTTTTACAACATTATCCCTTGCACTCACTTCTGTTCCGACTTTTCCCTTCCCTCTCTCTACCCCCTCCCCTAAATGGCAGTTTTATACATGTTAAATATATTATAGTATATCCTAGATACAATATATGTGTGCAGAACTTGAACAGTTCTCTTGTTGCACAAGAAGAATTGGATTTAGAAAGTTAAAATAATCTGGGAAGAAAAATGAAAATGCAATTGGTTCACACTCATTTCCCAGTGTTCCTTTTCTGGCATAGCTGATTCTGTCCATCATTGATCAATTGGAATTAAATTAGATCTTCTCTTTGTGGAAGATATCCACTTCCATCAGAATACATCCTTATATAGTATTATTGAAGTGTATAATGATCTCCTGGTTCTGCTCATTTCACTCAGCATCAGTTCATGTAAGTCTCTCCAAGCCTCTCTGTATTCATCCTGCTGGTCATTTCTTTCTTTTTTTTTTTTTTCCTATTTTATTTATTTATTTTTAAAATTTTATTATTTTTTATTGACAGAACCCATGCCAGGGTAATTTTTTACAACATTATCCCTTGCACTCACTTCTGCTCCGATTTTTCCCCTCCCTTCCTCCACTCCCTCCCCTAGATGGAAAGCAGTCCTATATATGTTAAATATGTTCCTGCTGGTCATTTCTTACAGAACAATAATATTCCATAACATTCATATACCACAATTTACTCAACCATTCTCCAATTGATGGGCATCCATTCATTTTCTAGTTTCTAGCCACTACAAAAAGGGTTGCCACAAACATTTTGGCACATACAGGTCCCTTTCCCTTCTTTAGTATCTCTTTGAACTACAAGACTTGAATGGGAATAAGGGGGTTTCAGAAAGAGAAGTTCAAATGATATAATCTCAATTCTGACTATGTCACTGTTAGCTAATCAGAAGAGAACAAATCTTTATTGTTCAACATTTTGCTCTGTCATTGTATTGATTGTTCTAAAAGACCCTATCAGTTCTTACATAAGTTTTTGATTATTAAGAGAGACCATTTACCCGAGTTATTGCTTACTGTTAACCTAGATAATAAATTTATTATTCTTGGGGCCTTGTCTCTCAGTTAATTTTACTTTTCAAATGTAATACAACCCTTCTCTCACACAGTCTATTCTAGTTCAGACTCTTTCTACCTACTGCCTGGACTATTGAAAGTCTTCAATTGTTTTTCTTTATTCCTATGTCTTCTCTCTCCTGTCTATTTTCCACATAGCTACCTAATATTCCTAAAACTTAGTTTAGATCTGATCTCATCCTTTCCTTGTTTTTTAAACATTTAATTTTGTCTTATTCTATTTCACAATTACATACAAAAAATATTTTTAACATTCATTTAAAGAAAATTTGAAAATGTTTGCATTCAAGGATTCTGATAAAGGCTTCAATTCTAAGATATGTAGAGAATCGACTCAAATTTATAAGAATATAAGCCATTCTCCAGCTGATAAATGATCAAAGGATATGAATAGATAATTTTCAGATGAAGACATTAAAACCATTTCTAGTCAAATGAAAAAAATGCTCTATATCATTATTCCAGAACAGTGTCATGAAGTGTCTTAAAAGAATTTGCAGGTTCAGACCCATCTCCAAGTCAAGGGACAAGTTTATTATAATTGTAACATCAATTGAAGAAAGTTAAATTCCAAAAGAATTTAGCAAAGAACCAGGAGCAAGAAAAATTCATAGGAAAAAGAAAGATCAGGTGCTTCATGTCACTGATATGTTAATTTTATGGCTTAGACTAGGTGAAATTAAGGCGTGGTCTTAGTATTGAATTCTATGGCTTAGATTGTTTTTGTTATTACTGACCAATAGATTGTTATGTGACAGCATTGTTTGTAGAACTACAGAACTCCCAAGGCCAGGTAGCCTTAGGTTATCGCTACATCCTCCTTACAAGCTACACCACATCATTCCCCCCTCAAACAATTGGAACCCAAATTAATTTTGGGCAAAGGGCTGAAGGTCTCATTTTCTGGAGCTACTTCAGGCTGATAAGGGGCATAAAGCTGGCCCAGCAAAGCTGAGTCCAGACTGAGGAGAGGAGACACATGACTTGAAGATGGTGGCAATCACATCCAGGAGGTGTTGAGGCTCAGAATCAGGTAGCAGGTATCATTCAGGTTGAACAAGTAGTTGGCAGTTCATGGCCTGAAGTCTGGAAGATGAAAAGCTCACAAAAAGCTTGAATAACAGTTGGCATGGAAACAAGTTTAACAACTTACTCCTGTAAGTAGAGGCTTTCTACTCATAGAGGTAAAAGACTTGAGTCATTAAAAAAAAACAAAACAAAACAAAAAAACAGGTCGGCACCACAGGACACATATTAAAAACAGATGTTATTTCCCCACTAGTAACAAACTTTAATAAAATAAGCTTGTTCATTGATATAACACAAAATATCCCATTAAATTACATCCCTCTAAGAAAACTGATTGCACTAAAATTCTTTCTCTAAAACTATACTGAAGATTTGGTATATACATATATATTTCAGATTTTGTTTCAATAATCAACAGAATAACAAGTTAGATCCAATAGATAGTGTATCAATTTAGGGATCTAATTTCATACAGATATATATCTAGTAATAGGCAGATGACTAGACCAAATATTCATTTACCTAATTATTTAGGTTATAATGACTACATATTTTCAGATTGAAAACAACAACATCTTTTACTTGCATTGTGCTCATGACTTCTATTGACTTGCTCTGATTATAGAAATTTACTATTAGAGCACAAAGCAGGGACATGATTATACTAGCATAAAAACAGGTTCTTCAGGCTTCAGCCTGAGAGAACATATATGATAGGAAAAAGCATCCTTAGATCTGTTTGACTTTAGGTAATGATCACAGTTCACAACCAATTATGCAGTAGCAATATCACCTCATAGCCAGACTCAGGAATAATCAGATGAGAAACAAAGAAATAGGACTGGGAAATTTAGTCAGAAAAATCTGACCTTAAGCAAAGTCCAAAGTTGTCCTCTCTTCTCTTGCCCAGATGGATGTCTACCTGTGACAAATCAAGATGGCATCCCTCTGAGTAACTTTGTTACTGATAATAATGCATCAGATAATCATATCCAATTTAAAACTCAAGAGATATCAGTTACAGTCCCAAGAGATTTTATCTCTAATAGCAAATTCTACTAACCATAGCTTAGGGCTAGATCTAGTAAACACTTTAAAAAGTTATTTTAAAATTGACTTAGTTTATGAAATTCCCTAGATTCTAATTAATGTTCCAGTCAAACTGAATTATCATTTGGTTATTTTCCCAATACACACAAACCATTTTTCTTTTGTGAGGCAAGAAAGTTAGGTTAAATGCTACTTTTTACTGACAGGCCCCCAAAAGTCTGATTTCCAATGATGTAAATGCAGACTGTTTGGTGCCAGAGTTTTTAAAGTAGCAGATAATTGCTTTTCTGTTTTCCTAAAGTTCTCAAACTCTTTAAATCTTCTGTTTACATTGCCAATGCAAGTAGATTACAACTTACATATCCCTTTAGTGGGTTTTAAAACTGTTTTTACTATCATATTTCAAATAGCAAATATCACTGAACTGAGTATATTTTCTTCTTTTTTCTCTCACACCTCAGGGGCTGCAGTCAAGAAAGGAGAAAAGGGAAAAAAAGAGGAAGAGACTCTTTTCCACTATGCACTATCCTCCTAAATCCTGAGAAGCCCAAGCATGGTAATCTTAATTTAGGTGTATTTGCTTCCAAATTACTTTACATACACAAAAATTATTTATCTCAACATTAGCATTGTATCTTGGTCACAACTAAAAACCCATGTAAAGTTATCAAATATGAAGCAATTATGTCTAATAAAATAATTGTTAACATTCCTATATCACTTGCTTTATGCTAAGCACTTTTGCAATCATGTGATCTTCATAGCCACCATTATTATATTATTTCTCTCTATAGATCACAAAACTGGGCAGAGATAAAATAATATGTCATAAATTACAGAATATCTTTCTGCAACTGGAACAGAGAATGGTGGGCTTACCAAATGCAGAGACTGACTAGCTTTTCCATCTCACACTGCCATGCTGGGTGCTGCCAGGGGCACCCGGATTCTTCCCAGGCAATTGCTGGACAGAAGTTGCTGAAGAGTAGGGTGGTTGGTTCTAGTATATCCCTGTGGTGCCAGGACTCAGGGAATGCCAACCATGGGTCCTGACCTCCACTCACTCCACTCCTACCTCCTCTGCTGGGAGTTAGGATTGCTGGGGTGGTTGGGGAGGTGCTTGGGCAAGGTGTATGGTGTACCCATTACTGTTCCTGTTTCTTCCATTTCTATAGGTGGGGCAGACTTTTGAATTTCTCTACAATTCTTAAGCTTTCTCTTAATCTGACCTGAGATGAAAGGGGCTAATACACAGTCAGATGAAAGGGGCTAATACACATGGGCTGTATTGATTTAGCAATCCCCACAACTGAGATACATTCATGACTCTGGGAAGAGGAGGCTACTGAGTGATCAAGATTGGGGAGAACCCTTCTGGGGGTGCTACCTTGGCCTTTATATAAAGTGAACAATATTTTCCTTTCCCAATGAAGCAGAAGGGGACTCAGAACAAGAGAGGAGTCCAGGAAAGGTTAGTGAAATAGCCCAGGCAACAAAATTCAAGACGGCCATAGTAATTCATAATTTAGAAATAAATTTATTTGTAACTGGCCTAGAAGGTCTTCGTGGCCAGGACGGACCTCCAGTAGGATTCTGGCATGGTTCCGTGCCCAACTGAAGTAGGGACAGCCTTAGAAGCATTCTTGTTCACCCTTGCTGGCACATTTTGACGTTAAACAGTGACTCAACTTTACAGGACAAAAGATACAATGATAAATGTTTAACATAGATAGGGATCAGGGTTAGGCGACCACCCTCAAGGAACAGATGTCCTTGGGAGCATTGTTGATCTGGCACTTTGAAGTGCAAAAAGAAGTCCCCAGATCTTTCTCTGCGAGCCCCAGGCCCCTTAACCCTAAGACTGAGGGAGGGAAGGGGAGGCCAGTCCTTTGTCCATTTCAGTTAGCAAAAAGTTGCTGTTTACTTGGTTTTTTTTTTTTTTCACTCTCTTCTTTCATAATAGAATTATGCTGAAATTATCCCCAATGTCTCAGAATTTTTTTCTTGCAATCTTAAAATGACCAATTGCCAAACTCTTTAATCATTGTTTTCAAAATCTTGAAAATCTACTAAGATATTATTTTATCAATTTTGTGCTTTTAATTAGCTAACTATTTCTACAGCCCCAAGCTTGGCTAGAACTAAGCTCCACAGAAAAAAAGTAGACTTTCCCCTTTTTAAGGTGACAGTCAAGGATGTTAAATCTTTCCCAGTGTTTTAACTATAGCATAGAAGTTTTTTTTCCTTGCTAGTGCATTGTTACCTTTCCAAGTAACAAAATCTAGTTCATAGAACAAACATGACACACATTCTCTGCACAGAGATGCATGTATAGACAAAATGATATGAAAGAGGACTACCGCATCTGCACTAAAAGCCATAAAATTTCTATTCCTATTGGTGTCTTGTTGCCTCTAGAGTCCCAGAGAGGGAGAAAAAGGTGGTAGAGGTTTCCTAGTTAGGAGAGAACTATTCTGATAATCGCAATAATTCCCAAATCTAGGAGTCCCCATTTGGGAAAAATTTACTGAGTTTGGAGCTCCTGGCAACCTAACAAGCTTTCTTAGATGCTTGGGGTATCCCAGTCTGGGACATACCTTTTCAAGGGAGAAAAGAATAGGGGGATTTATCTTGACAAGGAAGGGGTGAAGGCAAGGGAGACCATATTCTTCACCATGTGGAACCACCCAATATTGGGGTTCACAGGAGACCCCAAAAATTGGAGTTCCAGATCAGTGTCACAAGGTGTCTCAAAAGAAATTGTAGCCTAGGGCCCATCTCCAAGTCAAGGAGCAAAGTTTATTATAATTGTAACACTATTTGAAGAGGGCTATGTTCCAAAACAATTTAGCAAAGAACTAGGAGCACAGATCAGGTGCTTTATATCACTGCTATGCTAATTGTGTGGATTAGAGGTAGAATTGAGGAGTGGTTTTAGTATTGATTTCTATTGTGTAGATCGTTTCAGAAACTTTATTATAACTTTGTTATTATTGAGCAACATATTGTTATCTGACAGCCAGTATTATTTGTGGAACAATACCACTCCCAAGGCCAGGTGGCCTCAGGTTTAAGGATAGGTTGTCATAGGATTAAGGCCAGGTAACCTTAGGGTTATTGTTATGTCCTCTCTAGGAGCTACACTCCATATGTAGTTCCCTGTCCCCTTGAGACTTGAGAGCTTTGGGTGCGTGTTTGTTGTTTTAAAAATCGCAAGCTTAGTAAGAATTCATTAAAAAGATCATGTATTTACTAAGGGCAGATTCAATGCTAAGCCACGGAGATACAAATAGAAAGAGGATACAATTTCTACCTTCAAGAAGGTCATATATAAAAGGGGGAGACAATACACACACACACAGGAGTGGTGGCTGGTGTCAGAAAAGTGACTGGCATAATAAGTTGATCAGATGACATGCTCTTTCTAGGAACACTTTTTTTTCAGAAGAGGAATGGCCCAGCTATTCTGGAGTTTTAAAATCATACTTAAATTTATTTGCTTTTGTTTTTAGTAAATGCTTTTGATCTAATTTTCAACTTAGCCATTTATCTGGGGTCATTATGAAGAGAAAAAGCAAGACTGAGATTTAATGGAAATAGGGACAGAAGAACCAAGCAGGTGATATTATTAGAATACCTCTAAGCCCAAACCTGGGCAGGTAGGTGGTGCAGTGGATAGATCCCTGTATTTGGAGTCAGGAGACTTGACTTTCAATCTTGAATTAGACATGTTATATAAACCTAAACAAGTCACTTGTCTTCTGTCTGCCTTAGTTTTCCCAACTGCAAAAGGAAGATAATATCATCTATCTCATAAAGTTGCAATGAGGATCAAAAGAGATATTTGTAGGTGTTTAATAAATGCTGGTTCCCTTCTCCAAGTTGAGGTTTGAGGGAAGGAAAACAGGTGTGAACTTGTAGCTAAGCGTGGCCCACCACCTAGTGGTTTATGCAGCTATAGCAGATAACAGTAGTTCTAACCACAAGAACCAGAAGATACATTGTTCCTAGGGTCATGATGGAAGAGAGGAGAAGTGCTTCAAAAGTATTTAATAAATACATTTTATAAAATGTCTTTAAATCATCCATCATCCCCAGATGGAATTGTCCTTTGTGACAAGCAAAAATATACAATAATGAAAATATCGTATAATAATATATTCAGTATTTTGTCCTATTATTAGGAATATATTCACATTATTGTGAATAATGAGGTATTATTGAAAGTTAATTTTGTGGGGAGAAAATAACTCCATCTTGTTCTGAATTAGCTATGTTGCTGTATATGAGCCATTATGAGCTACGAAACCATCTGCAGCAAGTGGGGCCCTTCAGATTCTTCTTTATGCCTGGCACATAGTTGGTACTTAATGTTTACTAATTGATTCCTCTTATTTGTACAAAAAGATTTAGTTGCTGAAGATAGAGAATTCCATAGTCCTTGGAGTGTCTTTGTCCTTCCTCTGATCTAATGAGCAGCTATCTTGATATATTGAAACTAACTATAATAAGAAGATAACTTTCTTAGCTATCTCCACTTGTAAATTATATATATTCCTTTAACAAGTATGCTATTTTATTTTGCATGGCTGTCTGCATTTTAAAGGGTGATCATCCTTTTTCTTCCATTCCTATAATATGCAAATATTATTTGCTGAATTGTGAATGATACATAACTCCCAGCTGATGAAGAATCATGTTCACTCTGAGTGTAATGAAATTGATTCACTCTGGCTTATTGTCTTAGCTAGTAAAAATGATAAGAAAATTCATGTGACCTTATGCTTCATTGTCTTTTATTCAGGACTTTATTTGGGTTTTTCATTGTTCACTGTTCAGCTTTCTTTCATCTATCTTTTCACTTATGCTAATGTAGTTATAGTTTAGATTGTTCTCTTGGCTTTTCCTAATTTTTAATGGGTCAGTTCATACCAATTTTTCTGTTTCTCTGAATCCATCATAGTCTTAATTTTTCTATTAGACCTAGTTCTGCTGCCAAGAGAGTTTCTCAGATGTGAGCCTGGAGGGAAGGGGAGGAAAAGGGAGAAAGAAGAGAGGAGAGAAAGGAGTTTGAGGAGCCCATAACAGAAACAGGTACAGGGATGGCGTGAACTCTGGGAACCCCCTTCTCCCCAAAGCACATGGCCCAGAGGATAGGATGAAATTCAGAGAGATTGTTATACAGACTTTTTGTGTTGATGTAAATCTGAGCTTGCCCATCCAAATATGTTTATGTAAATTTGTGTGTATCTTTGTGTAATGTCTGTAATAGGAGGCACAGACCCCCATGAACATCATCTCCCAGGCCCGACATCCAGGGAGACTGGTGCTGGCACATCATGGACTCTCTCTGCCTACCTGCATCAGTATCATGGCCTGATCAGAGTTGGATGAACTCCTGGGGAGTCCAGGGAGGACCCTGAGCTGTCACCAGCTGGGTGGGGGAATTTCAGGTTTTCATGGTTCTCGGTAGACGTAGGGAGGAACAGATCTCGCAGGACAAAGGGCTGCCTAACAAGATAAGGAGCCGGAGGTGAAGGAAGCGAGGGGGAGACTCTTTGAGGGAGGTCACGGGTTTGGGAAATAATCCGGAGGGGAAAGGGTAGGGACAAAGAGACTGCAAGTTTAGGATCCCCACAAGGGTGGGGGAGTGAAAGTCGGAGGGGCTGGGAAAGGGAATGAGGAGATGAGGGCTGGGTACTTCTGCTGGCTCTATCATCTAGGGAGGATCAGCTGCTGGAATGGTTAACCTGGGGCCATCTGAGCTGCAGCCAATCACAGTGCCTGGCAGGAAATACCTGCTTGGGAGATTCCTCAAGAGTCCTCCAGCCCAGCCCTGCCCTGGCCCAGGACTTCTGGTGACCAGCTGCAGTCCAGTTCTCTTCTTTCTCCTCTTCCTGAGACCAAGATCTGCACCAGGAGGCCCCCACTGCCCCCTTCAACCAGGCCCCCAGAGATCCATAGCCCAGCCCCACAAGTCCCCACCTCCACCTTCACCTCCAGGAAGCCCTTTAGCACCCCCTTCCCTGAAACTTACCCTGACCCTTGTCTTCTGGAGAGTCTTCTGGAAACCTGAGCTATGCGGAGCGTGGTCTGTCTCTGGCTGGGGGCATGGCTGGGGATAGCCCTGGGGACAACCCCAAGACCTGCCAGCCTATTGACCCTGCTCAACTCAAACCAAAGTTCTATGGACCAGGAGTCTCTGAGCAACCTGTTAAATACACTGGTGGCCCGTGTGCACTGCTCTGATGAGCCGTGTGGAAAGGTAAGAGATAGTAGGGATTCCTTCTACCCTACCCCACCCCTAACCTTTCCAGCCGGCCCTGCCCCAGCAGGGCCGGGAGCAAAAGGGACAAATTCCAAGAGGGAGGGAAGGAGGGAAGTAAAGAGGAAGGGAGAGGAGAAGAAAGGAGAGAATGCATTAGGGGTGTGTTGGGAGGCAGGGGTCAAGGAAGAAAGAGGACCCTGGAGGGTCCATTCCAACTCTAGGAATAATTACCAATTTTCCAGAATAGAGAAGGACCCAGGAACTGAGAAGGGGTTTGGCCTGGGATGGGAACCAGAAAAGGGGGACAGGGCAAGAGGCAGGCTTGTGCCATCCAACGCCACCTTTGGAAATGGAAGTGGGGAAAGAGACTAAGAGCCCGTCTTGGGGTGGGGGTGAGGTGGGGTAGACTTGGGGGGGACCTTCTTGGGAGAAAATAAATTTTCATGAGATTAAGAAAGGAGCTTGTACCCTACTAGGGAAAGGAAGCCCAGGACCCAGGGATAGACTAATGTCTCCTCTTTTGTTCTTCCTTTGCCCTTTCTTCCCTTTTTGCCTTGAGACAGGCAACTTCCAGACTCCCCGACTTGGGCTCAATTCTGTCCCTCAAGTTCTTAGCCGAAAAGCTCAAAAGTCAGCCTGGGGGACAGAGTTGTGAACAGAACCACTGAGTGTATTTTCTCCCTCCTGTCTGAGTGAGAGATTGCTGTGGGTCTCCCATCTGTGTTCATGAGCAAATGGGACTGCCCAGTATGTGTGATTGTGAGTGTATGTGCAAGGAATCCTGTGTGTGGAAAGTGTACTTCTATGGGTATGTGTTAGAAAAGAGAGAAAGAGGGGCAGCTAATTGGTTTAGTGGATAGAGCATCAGCCCAGAAGTCAGGAGGACTCAAATCTGGCTTCAGACATTTAATATTCCCTGGGCAAGTCACTTAACCCCAATTGCCTCAGCAAAGAGAGAGAGAACTTGTATATATAGGTGAAGAAAAACTCTAACCTAATATAACTAATATGAGACGTGACTTGCTTGGGTGTGAGAGGCTTCCCCTGTGTAATTCTATCTACGCCCACGTCCTGTGTATGTGCGAATGGGACACCCCTCCTGTTTTTCTGCCACGGAAGCTTTATGGGTGGAAGAGGGAGACTCCTACACGGGTGGGTGACAGAGCTCCGAGCCTTTTGTGTGGGAGAGCCCTGGGGACCGCAGCTGAGGTGTCCCACGTGTATCTGGGTCCCGCCTGTGAGGTCCAGCCTTGCTTTCTGTTCTCAGTTTGGGAGCACAGGAGCACACAAACCCCAGTTTCCTGACTCAATGCCTGCAGGTGCGTCCGTCACATGTCATGGCCTCGTGCTGGGGCTTATCTCCGTCCTGACCTGGACATGGTGCTGAAGCTTGCAATGTTATTCCAAGTTGAGGAATGGTGGGGACAGGACATGGGGGGGAAGACAGGGATTCTGAGGAAAGGATGGGGCCAGTCAAGGGGAGGATGGACAAGAGTATTTCTAACCTTTCCTTCCCCGAGGTGGGGCAGCGGATACAGAGAGCTGGGTCAGGAGTGAGGAGTTCAAATTTGGCCTTAGACATTTATTATGTGACCCTGGGCAGGTAACTGAGCCTCTCTCTACCTCAGTTTCCTCAGCTGTATAATGGGGATAATAGCACCTACCTCGGAGGGTTGCAAAAATTGCTCCTGAAATGCTTATTCCCCAAACTCCCCGAAGCCGCCCTTCCTCCTGTCCTGACTTTTGTGACTGTGCTTTTGTGCCTGCAGTGCATGACCGTGGAGAATGCCCTGTCCCTGGCAGGTTCTGGGTTGATTTTAGGTTCCCAGAATGTGACCCGCTTCTGCGCTGGCATTGCTCTCTATCTCAGTGACCCAGAGGGCACATGTGCTGCCATCCGGGCTGGCAGCTGGGGCTCCCGGGCAGACAGCCTCTTGGCTTCCTTGGCCTCTGCCGGGGCCCGATACCCCATCATCCTGAATCAACTTCTTCAGCAGATCCGAGGGCATTACCATGGAGAACCAGGAAATGGCAAGGTGAGGGCACCAGTGGGTTAGGGGGAAAGTACAAGGGCTATGGAAGAGAAGAAATCTGGGCTTGAGTCCCAGCTCTGTCCACCGGCTCTGTGTGATGCTGCAAAGTCCCTTTCCTTCTCCCTGCGCCTCAGTTAACCATCTTTAAAATGGGGGCCTTGAGCTCAGTGACCTCTGAACTAAGGTGCTCAGATACCCTGTAAGCAGTGGGAACCACCGAAAGTTTTAAAGGAGGAAGTGCCTTGGGACAAAATCCTTATTCTGGGTGCCTTGGGAAGATTATTCTCCAAGCTCTGCAAACATTGATTTGGAGGAGGGAGGACCCAGAGGCTAGAACTAGAGTGTAGGCCAGAGGTCTGGGGCAGGAGCAGTGTGAGGCAAGAGCTGGATCTGAAAGGTATCAGAAGGACTTGAGGATTGATCAGGAGATGACTGAGGTTTCAAGCCTGCATGATTAAGTAAATCATTCCAGAGGAAGAGGTAGGGAACAAGCTGAATTAGGGATATACATGTGAAGTTGGATATCCTGGTGAGACGATCCCTAGGCCACTGGAGATGTGAGTCTGGGGCCCAAAAGAGAAGTCAGGGCTTAAAATGCCTATTTGGGGGCCATCTGCATTCCCTCATTCCCACCTTCTACCCTCAACAAGCAAACTCCCTCCTTCCCCTGCCCATGGCTCTGGGGAGAGAAGAGGTAAGGGAGGGTGTAGGGGCCTGAGTTCTGGTCTTTGTTTCCTAGAGTTGTGTGGAGACACACCAGATTTTGGAGGAAGCAGCAGGAGCCCAGGGACCTGAGAGCAAAGATCCAAGTTGGGCTCTGGCTGCCCTCCTGGACCATGCTCTCGCCGGCTCCTGCTTCCATGTCCTGCCCAGTCCCCAGTACTTCATCAACTTCATCTTCCGACTTCATGGCAATGAGTCACGAAACCTTACTCTGCCTGGTAAGGAGTGTGTGTGTGTGTGTGTGTGTGTCTGTGTCTGTGTCTGTGTCTGGGGGAGGGGAGGACTGGGGCTGGAGATGAGAGCTTGAAAAGAAAGTGAAATGAACCACTACATAGAATCCCCAGTCCCTCTATTTTTGTCTGCCTGCATTTTGGATTTCCTTCACAGGCTAATTGTACACTATTTCAAACTCGGATTCTTTTTGTACAGCAAAATAACTGTTTGGACAATATATTTATATTGTATTTAATTTATACTTTGACATAATTAACTTGTATCGGTCAACCTGCCATCTAGGGGTGGGGGTGGGGAGGAGGGGAAAAGTTGGAACAAAAGGATTTGCAACTGCCAATGCTGAAAAATTACTCATGCATATAACTTAGAAATAAAAAGGTATAATAATTTTTAAAAAAAGAAAGTGGGGGGTCTTGGATGGGCTCCTTTTATTTGTTTTGTTTTGTTTTGTTTTTTAATAACTTTTTATTGACAGAACCCACGCCAGGGTAATTTTTTATTATTATTCCTTGCGCTCACTGCTGTTCCGACTTTTCCCCTCCCTTCACCCCTCTCCCCCTCTCCCCTCCCCCCCTCACTTCACCCCCTCCCCCAGATGGCAAGCAGTCCTTTACATGTTGAATAGGTTACAGTATATCCTAGATACAATATGTGTGCAGAACCGAACAGTTCTCTTGTTGCACAGGGAGAATTGGATTCAGAAGGTATAAATAACCTGGGGAGAAAAACAGAAATGCAAACAGTTTATATTCATTTCCCAATGTTCTTTCTTTGGGTATAGCTGCTTCTGATTGGATGGGCTCCTTTTAAGGACAATTTTGTTTGACCTCTGATGTAAAAGGGTTCAAACCTAAGGAGAAGGAAAACTAATGGGAGAAAGTCCCCATAGGGGAAGAAATGGAATAACAGGGTTAGAAATAGGCCCAGGCCACTTCCAAAGATCTTGTGATGGAGAGAATGATCTACATCTAGAGAGAGGACTGTGGAGACTGACTGTAGATCACAACATAGCATTTTATTGTTGTTTGCTTGCGTTTTATTTTCTTTCTCATTTTTTCCCTTTTGATCTGATTTTTCTTGTGCAACATGATAATTATAGAAATATGTATAGAAGAATTGTACATGTTAAAGATATATTAGATTACTTGCTATCCAGGAGGAAGGGGGGGAATTTGGAATATAAGGTTTGCAAAGGTCAATATCGAAAAATTATCCATGCGTATGTTTTGAAAATAAAAATAACTTTAATTAAAAAAAGAAAAAGGAAAAAAATAGGCCCAGAAGGTGCTAAAATATCCAACATGTCCTGGTCATTGTGAAAACAGGGTAATGTACTTTCCAGTTCCTTTCATACACCTCTCTCTCCATCTCTCTTCCTCCCTCCATTGCAATCTTTGGATGTCCTCAATTTAATTTTAGCCAACGTTTATTAAGTACTAGCCACTTGAAAAGAGTACTATACTCAGTCCAGATATTCTTGGAGAAGTGGAACAGTTCTGGAAGGCTTCCTGAAGGCAGAGGCAGTTGTGGGAGGCGGGGGAGGTATAGAAGAAGAGAAGGATCTGGGGCTAAAAGCAGCACCCTCATTTCTCTGCCCAGAGTTGCAGGCTCTGATGAGCCAGCTGAATGTGGGGATGAAGGCTGAGGAGGTCCATCACCATCACAGCAATGAAGAGCACCACCATCATCACGGAAAGAATGGCCTGGAATCCAAGACAAACAGCCAGCTAAGGACTCTTCAAAAGACCCAGCTGAGGGACTCTGACAGTGTATGGGACACAGTAAGTCAGGAGGAAGAGAAAGAAGAGAAAGGAGAAAAGCAGGAAGAAAGGGGTTAAGCTACTTTTCCTCCTTCCTAATTCCATTCCTGTGTCTGCCCTAGGTATGCCTGAGTGTCTCAGATGTCCTGGAGGTATATGAGTTGTCAGAAAAGGAAGGGGTATCCCCAGAGGCTTGGGCCCAGCTCAGCCCAGCCCTACTCCAGCAACAGCTCAGTGGGGCCTGCTTATCTGTTCAATCCTCCTCCCAGGAGCAGCTCAGGCTCAGCAAGTCTGAAAGTAAGTGTCACTCACTAGAGCTGGGACCACACAGTTCCACAGGGAAAGAAATGGAATTACAGGGTTAGAAACAGGCCCCTCTTTCAACACAGATTCATCTTTGGAGCTACTTCCTTTTTTTTTTTTTTTTTTTTTTTTTTTAATATTTAGTCCTTTTGCCACTTAAGGGGTGGGATGGGATGAGGCTGGTAGCCCTTAATCCTTACATAATCCAGTCTCAACCACTTGCCAGTCTTACTAGAATATCACTTGACCACAGCAGCAGAAGGTTGTGGGAACAAGCATCCACAGAAAATCAATTCTCTTGACTGTGAACCACTGCATAGAATTCCCAATCCTTCTATTTTTGTCTGCCTGCATTTTTTATTTCCTTCACAGGCTAATTGTACACTGTTTCAAAATCCAATTCTTTTTGTACAGCAAAATAACTTTATGGACATGTATACATATATTGTATTTAACTAATGCTTTAACATGTTTAACATGTATTGGTCAACCTGCCATTTCGGGGAGAGGGTGGAGGGAAGGAGGGGTAAAATTGGAACAAAAGGTTTTGCAGTTGTCAATGCTGAAAAATTACCCATGCATTTAACTTGTAAATAAAAAGCTATAATAAAAAAAAGGAAAAAAAAATTCTCTTTGAGAGACGGATCCTGAGAAGTACCCTATGTATTAAGAGGCAGGCTAGTCCCCCCGTTGTCCTGAGCTCCAAGTTTACCACAGTATGCACTATGCTAAATTTCCTCTCTCCTCCAAGAAAAAGCTTCCCCGTAATTAGAACTGTCCCCAAAATGGACCAAGCTGCTTGGAAAGGTAGGGAGCTTCCTGTCTGGAAGTCTTCTCAGAGAAAGACTAGATGACCACTTGTGTAAAATGTTGCAGAGGGGATTTCAGCTCAGGTAAAGGTTGGACTGGATCCCTTCTGAGGATCCTTGTAGTTCTGGAATAATGCTTTCCCAATTTAAATCTATTTTGCATAACTTTCTCTATATAATAGATATTGTGTTTCTTGTATTTTGAATATGTAGGGGAGATAAGATAGGGAAAGAATTTGAAACTGAAAATTAAATTTGAAAAAAGTTGCCACCGTAAGATCGGAACCATTCTTTCCCGCCCTTCCTGAACTTGGATCTCCCTTGAACTTCCTTTCTGGCACTACTATTTCAATTTTTTCCTCATTCTTCCACTTCCCATAAAGATTATTTGTGGCAAGGGGGAGTGGGAAGGGGGGAGAGAAGTATGGTGGTATCTCTTACAGTGGGATTTTTATCTGTTTTGTCCCAATCCTTCCTCTCTGTCCCTTTCTTCTGTCTTTATGATTTTCAGCACAGGAGGGAAAGAGCTCAAGGTTCCCTGTGCATGGACCCCAGGAGAAAAGGGGGCACTGGATGAACTGTCTAAACCCAGTCCTATCTTCTCATTTACCTGTACCCCTAAACCATCTCCCTAGCCACACTACCCATGTGCTTCTGCTCAGGCGGGAGTGGCAGCAGGGAACCTATCCTCAGTCCTAACTTCTCCCCTCGCTGTACCCACAGAATACCTATATAGCTCCCTAGCTGTGCTGATCATCTGCCTCGCCTCCGTCTTCGGCCTGGTGGTTCTGTTCTGTGCCTCCTGCAAGGATATCTCCCACTATGTCATCCAAACCTTCCTGGGCATGGCCGTGGGTTCCTTAACTGGAGATGCTGTACTTCATCTCATCCCTAAGGTACGTCCTCTCAAAGTGTCCCCCTGAACTGCTCCCCACAAAGGCCCTGAGCCCTCTTGCACCCCTTCCCCTGAGCCCTATGTAGTTAAAATGTGGGGACATGGGTGGGCTCTCCCCTTTGCTAGTATTCACTTTGATCTGGAGTGTGGCTCCACACCTTGGTAATCCCCCCCAGTGATGAGCAAAAAGACCCTCTTCTCCTTTTTGAGGACTGTCTCATGCCTCAGGTGACATGCCCTAGAATCAGTCAGTCAATCAGTTAGCCTGTCTTAAGTGCCTTATCCCTATAAGGCACTGGGGACAAAAGAAAAGCAAAAACCCTCCACATTTGTCTCTCTGTTCTGCACTCCCCACCCCCCTGGGTCTTTCTCTCCAGGTACTTGGCCAACACTCCCATGGGAGCGAAGGTGGGCATGGAGGGCATGGAAGTCCTGAGCTTGTGTGGCGGCTCTTGGGTGCATTGGGAGGCTTCTATTCCTTCTTCCTCCTTGAGAGCCTCTTCAACATCCTGCTGCCTCGAGATTCCGAGGTGAGGAAACCCCAGGAGTAGAAGAGGTGATGGGGAAAGGGGCAGAAGGGAGGGAGAGGGGTTAGGATTGGAGGGGGGAGACACTGAGTCAGTGTTTGGGGCAGAGAGGAGGCAGAGCTTCTGGACTTTGGGGTGGATGTCCACTGTCCCTGCAGGACAAGGAAGAGAGCAGTACTTGCAACCACAGCCACGGAATGCCCCTGCAGATGGTGAAGAATGAACTGTCTCACCAGAAACAGCAACAGCAGCCCGAAGGCTCCAGGACAGACCTGGTAATTAATGGCTCCTTCAGTCAGCATTAAGGGCCTAATCAGGGCAGGACCCAGTGCTAGAGGCTGGGGTGAAAGGAAAAAAAAAAAACATGCAGCTCTAGTCCCAGCCCAGCTCGAGAGTCTGTCCCTAATTCCCAACCCCTCCCCAGGATAAATTCTAGTTCCCCAGGCTCCCCCAGTTCTCTGCTACCCACATCTCTTTGCTTCCCCAGCCCCTTTCCTGTATAGTGGGAAGGGGGACACTGTGAGGTAATGCACCAGGATCCAGGGGAGCTCCCCTAATCCCAGGCAGGGGACCTCTAGCAAACTCCCAGGATTTGCTACCTGCCTCCCTGAGGCTCCCCCAAACTGCTTCTATGAATCTGGAGTGGCGAGGTCATGGCCGGAGCCTGTGTGAAGGCTGCCCTCTGGCCAGCCTCCCTGAGCTTCTGCCTCCCCCTCTTCCTCCCCAGGTGTCAGAGGAGAACCCAGAAATTTCTAGTCGGCATCGCAAAAACCTGAGCCGCGGTAAGCCCGGCACTGGCTCTGTTGTCTCTCTGGCCTGACCACTCGACCATCCCTTCTTCTGTCTTTCCTGTCCTCTCTTTTCTTCCTCCTTCCCGAACACTGTCCTCCTTCTCCATCTCATCCCTATTGGGTCATCACAACCTTCTCCCTTCCTTCCCACCTCTGCTGCCTCCTCCACATCCTAAAGCTGGTTCCCCACTCAGTTCTTCTTTACCAGTGGGATTGTGAACTTGAAAGTCAGTAGGATCCTTCAGGGCCTTCATCCAGTTCATTTTTGTAATAACCTTAATGTTTGCAAAATAGTTCTTCTACAACACTCCTGCAAGACACTCAGTCTGAACCATTACCCCATTTTACAGATGGGAAAAGAGAGGCCCAGATAGAAAGTGACTTGGTCAGGGCCAAATGACGGGTAAATTAGGGACAGAGCCAAGATTCTAAGTGGCTAAAGTCTAGTGTCCCCTTTTTACTATGTCACATTTCTAAGGAGGAGTCGGGATCAGAGAGGGAAAAAGATTTTACCTGAAGTCACACAGCTGGTGAAAGGTCAGAGTTTGAACATCAATAATCCACGCACTCTTTGCAATATCTCACTTTTGCTCTGAAGAGAATCCAGATACCTTAACCTGATATTCAGGACCATCCACAATCTAGCCTCAAACTAGCTATCTAGGATGGACTCTCCTCTTTCTACTGAATATGCCTTGCATGCTCCTGTCTGGGTCTTTGCTTCCCCTATTTGGACATTGTCCCCCAACACCCCTGTTCAAGTCTGCCAATCTCCATCCTTCCTCTCAAGTCTCAACCCTTAGAGAAAGCCTTCCCTGTCTGATCCACTAGTTCACAAAAGCAGCGGTTTCTCTCTTTACTGAAGTCTGTCTCATGGTACCATCTTTTCATTTGTTGAAAGAAATACACAGGCTCTGCCCTCATGAAATGTAGAATATAGAAGCAGCATAACCCACAAACACGGAAATCTGTAGTGTTAAGTGCTTTGGAGAGAGGTACAAGCAGAATGCAATGCTAGGTCTGGGAGAAAGGTTGTTAACCAGCCTCTGGAGAATCAGGAAGACTTAATAGAGAAGACAACATTTGAGGATGAATCAGTTTAATAAACATTGATTATATAGATGCCTTTTATAAAAGGAACAGTACTCAACAGTACAGCACTATCATCCAAGATATAAACTTATAAACCAAAAAGTATATACAAAGTTATATATATAAGGGGGAGAGAGAGATAGAAGGAGGGAAGGAGGGAGACAGACAGAGCTAACAGCTAATGCAGGAGGTAGGTGGGATGTTGAATTTAGGAATAGGCAATAGAATAGACTTGCCTGCAATAAAATGTTATGCTTTAAGCCAGGAAGATGAGTTCAAATCCCACTTATTAACTATGTGCTCCTGGGCAAATCAAATAGCCTTTCAGATGGTTTTCTGAGACTGTATACATATTAGGTGGTGGTAGTAGTAGGCCAGTTTGACTGAACAGAGGCTAAGTGAAAAGGAATTATATGAAAAATAATGATGAAGAAGTAGGTGGGAGCCATATCAGAGTAGTCTTGTTGAAATGGAAAGAGATTTGGACAGAAAATGCCATCTGCAACCAGGGAAAGAACTAGGGAAACAATTGATTTACAACACATGCTATGTTCACTTCTTTTTTCTCTCTTTTTTTCTCTCTCATGGTCTTTCCTATTTGCTCTGATTTTTCTCTCCTAATATAATTCACAAAACAATGTGTATTAGAGCACCAGCCCTGAAGTCAGGAGGACCTGAGTTCAAATCTGGCCTCAGACATTTAACACCTCCTAGCTGTGGGACCCTGGCAAATCACTTAACCCCAATTGCCTCAGCAAAACAAAAACAAAATGACCAATGTGTATTAAAAATAAATACATTTCTTAAAGAGAAAGAAAAAAATGGAAAGAGAACTGGATGTAGTATTAGAGAACTTGGGTTCAAATCCTAGCTCTGTTACTTGTGTAACAGAGTAAATCACTTTCTTCCTTTATAAAAGGAAGGTTGTGGTCCAGATCACTTTTGGGGGTTGGAGGGCCAAAGCCATTGAAGGATCACAGCTAGTAAGTGTCTGAGGCTACATTTGAACTCAGGCCTTCTGATTCTAGGTCCTATTTAGTTACCTGGCTGCCTCTGTAGAAAATGATCTTCCTGGGGGGGAAGGGAAAGAGGTTCCCTGAATGAAATTTCCTTTCACAAAAGTCTCTCCCAAATAGAACACAGAACTTGGAGAGCATCTGGAAGAGCTGCCCCTCTCCCACATGAAGCCCTGGGGATTCGCTAAGGGAATTCCCAGATTGCCTGGTAACGGCTAGCTTTTCTCTCTCCCTCTTCCAGAGCTGCAGCTTCTCCCCTACATGATCACTCTTGGAGATGCCCTTCACAATTTTGCAGATGGGTTGACGGTGGGTGCCGCCTTTACTTCCTCGTGGAAAACGGGTCTGGCTACCTCCCTGGCTGTACTGTGCCATGAGGTGCCCCACGAACTCGGTGAGACATCTTTGCCCAAATTCTTGATCCCAGACTAGTGGGGGCTGGCACAGGCTCTCAGGGAAGGGATAGGAGGGTGGGTTATTAGCACACCCCTGTGGCCCATGAGGAACTGTGCCCAGGCGTTGGGGGGCATCTAAGGCCGCTTAAAGACCTTTTCCTTCTTCTCCCCAGGGGACTTTGTTGCCCTGCTCCACGCAGGGCTGTCAGTGCGTCGCGCCATGCTGCTGAACGTGGTCTCGAGCTTGACAGCTTTTGCTGGGCTCTACGTGGCTCTGGGCATCGGGTCCAACGAGGAAAGTGAGATCTGGATCCTCGCGGTGGCCATTGGGCTCTTCCTCTATGTGGCGCTCTGTAACATGGTCAGTGCTGGGGCAGAGAAGGGGGTGGCTGGCACTGGGGCCGTGAGACATCCCTGGCGGTGATCCTGCCCAGGTGGGGACCCTGCCCAGGTGGTAACTCTGCCCAGGTGGGGATGCTACCCCAGGTTGGGACCCTGACCAGGTAGCAACTTTGCCTCCTTCCTCTCTGTTAGCTGCCATCAATGATGAACGTGAAGGACAAGAGACCCTGGCTGCTCTTCTCCCTGCACAATCTGGGGCTCCTAAGTGGCTGGGCCATCCTGCTGGTGCTATCCCTGTATGAGGAGAACATCACCTTCTGATCCCTCGCTCACCTCGTTGGCTACCTGACTGACATCTGACCCTTCACTGTCCACCCTCTACTCTCCATCTCTGAACTGGGCTCAGCATAGCCTTCTGGCCTCTGACTTCTGACCCCTCCTGTCAACTTGTGTAATGCACTAGACACTTCTCTGGGATGCTCTTTGATAATTCCTGAGTTGGGGTGCCCCTAGGTGCCCTCCCCACCCCTATTACCCTCTGGATCTTTTGAGATCCTTTCATTAGGGCCTGAGAATTTCTACAAAATACTTTTAACACAGTCTAAAATGCATACATAACTTCCACCAAAAGGGTGAGGAGGGGCTCGTCTCTCACTATCCCCCATCCCCACGGCTTTCTAATCTCCAGTGATTTCATGGTCCTAGATAGCAGTTTCATGGAACTCATTCCCTCGGGCCTCTGGGAGTTCCAACTGCACCTTTTGTGCTAGACACAGGGGAGCAGGGTAGCCCAGAGGGAATTCCAGAAGACTTGCAAACCTATTTTTTTTTCCTTTTTCTCAGCTGCTTCAGTGGGAAGGAGGGGAAGAAAGAAAGGAAAGAGGGACTCCACTGTGGAAGGGGAGCAGGATAGAGTTCCGGACAGATATTGGATGTCTATACAAAGTGGACATCTTTCTGCTTAGCTAGAAATGGGACAAGATGCCCTGGCTCTTCCCTTTGACAGTATAATTCTCTGTGATATTTTGAGACTAGATTAGAGAATTTTATCTATAATGGTTGTGGTCTTTGCCATATCTCACAGATAGCATCCTTCCCTATGGTTGCCCTAATATGGAGGGCAAAGCTAGGGATGTTCTCCCAGTGTGCAGAGATGAAGTGCCACTATGATGGGGGGAAGACTGTAACCCACATCTCCTAGATCCTAGATCCTAGTAAAAAAGGGAGTGAAATTGTATGTGTGTGCGCGTGTGCATGTGTGTGTGTGTGTGTGTGTGTGTGTGTGTGAAGGATGGCTAGAGAAGTAATTATATGAGATTTTCTGAACATGTCGGAGATCTGACGTTAGACAAAAGGATTCTATGGTGAAATAATCCTAGATGGGTTTATAAAACTTTTTCTGTGTCCTGCGTTCCTTTGGCAGTTTGATGATGCCAAAGGACCCCTTAGAATAATGTTTTAAAATGTATAAAATAAAATATATAAAACGATAAAATCAATTATGTTCAAATATAGTAGTTTAACTCTTTAAAAAAATTCGTGATTGTGATTATCTAACGTGGTTCTAATTGAACACAATTTTAAAGTAGTAATGAGCATAAATGATATTTGGAGATATTGGCAACACCTTTAACGTGATATGAAAATATCTGTGATTTCGGTTTAGTTACAAGTACTGCTAATTTCCTCTTGGTTTTTTTTTGCCTACATTCCCAAATGTTCCATACCAGAACTTAGTGAAAATAAAGATGTGATTTTTTTTTTCTTCATCCAAATTCCAAGTTAAAAAGCTTCTAATCAAGGCCAGCTAGCTGGTGCAGTAGATAAGAGCGCCATCCCTGAAGTCAGGAGGACCTGAGTTCAAATCTGGTCTCAGACACTTAACATTTCCTAACTGTAATTGCCTCAGCAAAAATAAATAAAAAAGCTCTTAGTCTTAACTCTTCATCAGTTCCTTAACCAGAGTTCAGAAATGTTCCATCTAAGAACTTAGTAAAAATAAAGATTTAATTTTTATTTTCTTCATCCAAATTCACAGTTAAAAAGCTCCTAGTTTTAACTCATCAGTCTCTTAACCAGAGTGCCAAAAAGTGCTCATAAAGGGGTGACCAAATCATGGAATTAACCCAGGCAGATCTCAGGCCAATACAGTAAATCCATGGTCTGAGAGAAGTCAATTTTGATGTCTCTTCTCCTTCAGACTGCTGACTTCAACTGGTCTCCCTCCCTGCTTTCTCCAATCTTTTCAATTCAAAAGAATTTTCCTAGTGATGAGGTTGGGGGTAGTCAGGGAGTTGTTAAAATTCCCTTTTGGTCGGCACACAGGTTATTCATGAAAGAATTCATGAACCCGAAATATATATTGGCAAAAATGAAAGTTTACTGTTGGATAGGAAGCCAGTTTTGCCAGGAGACTGACTTCTTTAGTGGCAAAGTTCTAGGAGGGAAATGAAGGCTGACACTGAGAAGAGAATGCCTTCTCATCAGGCAGGGTCCTAGCAGCTGCACTGAACTTTCTGCAAAGAATAAGTTCAGAAACTGCTCTTTAAAAGGGGTCTTTGAGGGTCAGGTTTCAGAAAGTCAAAGTCCCCAGGTCTAGATGCTTATCAGTATCTGGCCCAGATCAAAGGGTCTGGCATCCTCAAAAGATAAAACAGGCTGCTTTTTGACCACGATTTCTAATTGAATCAAAGGGTCTGGCATCCCCAAAAGATAACTTATCTGGGGGAATATGCTTTCTCAGGAGGATCTGAGACTCAATAGGGAACACAATTTCAGACTGATAATTTTAAAGGCAACATAGTTTCAGTAAAGGAAACAGTTTCCCTCCCCCTTCACTAGTGCTCTGCTTATTCTGCTACTATTCTACCAAAAATATTTAGGTACTCATCAATGTCTACAGTAAGACTTTTTAAAAAGTGCTTACACTTCTGACCCCTTTTCACATGAGTTTTATATGACCATGGATATATAGATATATAAAATAGGAAAACAAATCAAATGTTTATTGATAAATCATAATTTTGTGACCTCCCTCATATTCAGTTACAAGACTCCATATGGGCAGAATGGAGGGGTGTTAAGAAATTTAAGTATCTGGAATCTACAGGACAAAATACAATTGCTATCCTTTCATTCAAAGTCTTCCATATGGTCCTAGCCTACTCCAGTCTTGTTATTCTCCTTTATCACTCCACAGTCTCACAAATTAATAGTACTCCCTTCTTTCCTTATGCACTCTCATCTCTGAATTCCTAATGGAAGACATTCCTGCTCTAGCTCTACCTCTTTTTTTTTTTTAATTTAAAATTTATTTTATTTAATAATAACTTTGTATTGACAGAATCCATGCCAGGGTAATTTTTTTTACAACGTTATCCCTTGCACTCGCTTATGTTTCGTTTTTTCCCCTCCCTCCCTCCACCCCCCCCCCCAAGATGGCAAGCAGTCCTATATATGTTAAATATGTTGCAGTATATCCTAGATACAATACATATTTGCAGAACCAAACAGTTCTCCTGTTGCACAGGGAGAATTGGATTCAGAAGGTAAAAATAACTCGGGAAGAAAATCAAAAATGCAAATAGTTCACATTCATTTCCCAGTGTTCCTTCTTTGGGTGTAGCTGTTTCTGTCCATTTATCGATTGAAACTCAGGTCTCTTTGTCATAGAAATCCACTTCCATCAGAATACATCCTCATACAATATCGTTGTCGAAGTGTATAATGATCTCCTGGTTCTTGAAACAAAAGAGAAGCCCCAAGAAACATTGAATAGTTCCATTGCTGATTGTGCCCACCACTGAAAGAGCAGGGCAGTTATGGCAATTTGATTCAGGGACATCAAAAATTGTTAATGAGACTGATGCAGGACTTGAAAATCCTCAGGAATCATTGGATTCCCTGAGACATGATAAGATTATTGCAGGACTTCAAAATCTGCAGGAAATCATTGGATTCTCTAATACATAATAAGACTGTTGCAGGATTTTTAAAACTTTCAGAGATAATTGGATTCCCTGACACGTGAAGCAATGGACAATAGATTGGTTTTGAACTATCTCTTGGCTGCTGAAAGAGGTGTATGTGTGATTGTTATTTACATACCCTCCTTCTAGGACTACTAGAAATCTTTTACAACACCATGTTGATTCATATTGTTTGTTATATCACTACCTGCATGTACAATTCATGTTGTTACACCACATTGAGCTTGCACTGGCTGTGGGGAGAATCATCACTAATAGCCTGTGCTTTATTGCTATGTGCTTGTGTAATACCTCCCATGCTGATGGAGTTTGTGCATACCTGTTTCTAGTAAGACCCTTCAGCACAGAAACCCATTAGCAATATCTGGCTTGACACACCACTTCCCTTTAGTGTTTTTCATCTCTCTACCTGAGAAGCTGGGGAGGAGTGATCATCTCCTTTTTAGTGCTTTCACCTCCCTTCCTTAGAAGTCAGGGAGGGCATGACCACCTGTATTCTAAAACAAAAGAAAGGAGGAGATGTAGAGGGCTGAAACTCTGAATTAGAAAAGAGAGCACTTAAGGCTATTTATTCAATGTGAGACAATGGCTTTATTAGCATATATTTGGATGATGGCTCTCCTCAGCATTGGTGCTTGCTGAATGTTTGGTAATAAGATAATTGTAGGCAAGGATTGGAGGGTGGAGGGAAAGAAGTGAGAATCACTTGGCGGCAGGACAAGGAGGAGAGAGGCTGGAGATTCTGGACTCCAGAATCCAGGATACATCTTTGGCAAGTCACATGGCAGCTTGCCTGCCTTCTTCACTTCTCCCCCTAAAGACCAAGAACTTTGATTTATCCTGACTCTGGCTGACCCTGACCTTTCCAGGGAGCTAGCCCATATTTTACAGGGAGATATGTTTTTCCTTTTTCATTCTAGTTTTAAAAAGTATAAGACCACTAGGTGTCTAGGTGTCAACACTTCTTCCATCTCTTCTGATTATATGCAACTTCAGGAAGGAAAAAATATGAGGTAGCATTACAAATCTATTTGAAATTGAATTTGTAACTGAAACGTAATATCTCTATGGTAAATTTCATGTTATGGTTTAAAGGTTTTTATAACTGCTAAAAAAAAAAAAGCATCTCAAGAATTTCTGAAGCTCTGATTAAGATTAAGAATAAATGGCACCCCATTCTCCAATTGATAAATGGTCAAAGGATATGAACAGACAATTTTCAGATGAAGAAATTGAAACTATTACCACTCACATGAAAGAGTGTTCCAAATCACTATTGATCAGAGAAATGCAAATTAAGACAACTCTGAGATATCACTACACACCTGTCAGATTGGCTAAGATGAAAGGAAAAAATAATGATGAATGTTGGAGGGGATGCGGGAAAACGGGGACACTGATGCATTGTTGGTGGAGTTGTGAACGAATCCAGCCATTCTGGAGAGCAATCTGGAATTATGCCCAAAAAGTTATCAAACTGTGCATACCCTTTGATCCAGCAGTGTTTCTATTGGGCTTATACCCCAAAGAGATACTAAAAAAGGGAAAGGGACCTGTATGTGCCAAAATGTTTGTAGCAGCCCTGTTTGTAGTGGCTAGAAACTGGAAATTGAATGGATGCCCATCAATTGGAGAATGGCTGGGTAAATTGTGGTATATGAATGTTATGGAATATTATTGCTCTGTAAGGAATGACCAGCAGGATGAATACAGAGAGGCTTGGAGAGACCTACATGGACTGATGCTAAGTGAGATGAGCAGAACCAGGAGATCATTATACACTTCGACAACGATATTGTATGAGGATGTATTCTGATGGAAGTGGATTTCTCTGACAAAGAGACTTAACTGAGTTTCATTGGATAAATGATGGACAGAAACAGCTACACCCAAAGAAGGAATACTGGAAATGAATGTGAACTATTTGATTTTTGATTTTCTTCCCGAGTTATTTTTACCTTCTGAATCCAATTCTCCCTGTGCAGCGGGAGAACTGTTCGGTTCTACAAATATGTATTGTATCTAGGATGTACTGCAACATATTTAACATATATAGGACTGCTTGCCATCTTGGGCGGGGGGAGGTGGGAGGGAGGGGAAAAAACGAAACATAAGTGATTGCAAGGGATAATGCTGTGTAAAAATTATCCTGGCATGGATTCTCTCAATACAAAGTTATTATTAAATAAAATTAAATTAAAAAAAAAAAAAAGAATAAATGGCACTCAAAATGTTTGTAGCAGCCCTGTTTGTAGTGGCTAGAAACTGGAAAATGAATGGATGCCCATCAATTGGAGAATGGCTGGGTAAATTGTGGTATATGAATGTTATGGAATATTATTGCTCTGTAAGGAATGACCAGCAGGATGAATACAGAGAAGCTTGGAGAGACCTACATGGACTGATGCTAAGTGAGATGAGCAGAACCAGGAGATCATTATACACTTCGACAACGATATTGTATGAGGATGTATTCTGATGGAAGTGGATTTCTCTGACAAAGAGACTTAACTGAGTTTCATTGGATAAATGATGGACAGAAACAGCTACACCCAAAGAAGGAATACTGGGAAATGAATGTGAACTATTTGATTTTTGATTTTCTTCCCGAGTTATTTTTACCTTCTGAATCCAATTCTCCCTGTGCAGCGGGAGAACTGTTCGGTTCTACAAATATGTATTGTATCTAGGATGTACTGCAACATATTTAACATATATAGGACTGCTTGCCATCTTGGGCGGGGGGAGGTGGGAGGGAGGGGAAAAAACGAAACATAAGTGATTGCAAGGGATAATGCTGTGTAAAAATTATCCTGGCATGGATTCTCTCAATACAAAGTTATTATTAAATAAAATTAAATTAAAAAAAAAAAAAAGAATAAATGGCACCCAAAATGTTTGTGGCAGCCCTTTTTGTAGTGGCTAGAAACTGGAAATTGAATGGATGCCCATCAATTGGAGAATGGCTGGGTAAATTGTGGTATATGAATGTTATGGAATATTATTGCTCTGTAAGGAATGACCAGCAGGATGAATACAGAGAGGCTTGGAGAGACCTACATGGACTGATGCTAAGTGCGATGAGCAGAACTAGGAGATCCTTATACACTTCGACAACGATATTGTATGAGGATGTATTCTGATGGAAGTGGATTTCTCTGACAAAGAGACTTAACTGAGTTTCATTGGATAAATGATGGACAGAAACAGCTACACCCAAAGAAGGAATACTGGGAAATGAATGTGAACTATTTGATTTTTGATTTTCTTCCCGAGTTATTTTTACCTTCTGAATCCAATTCTCCCTGTGCAGCGGGAGAACTGTTCGGTTCTACAAATATGTATTGTATCTAGGATGTACTGCAACATATTTAACATATATAGGACTGCTTGCCATCTTGGGGGGGGGGGGGAAGGTGGGAGGGAGGGGAAAAAATGAAACATAAGTGATTGCAAGGGATAATGCTGTGTAAAAATTATCCTGGCATGGATTCTCTCAATACAAAGTTATTATTAAATAAAATTAAATTAAAAAAAAAAAAAGAATAAATGGCACCCAAAATGTTTGTGACAGCCCTTTTTGTAGTGGCTAGAAACTGGAAATTGAATGGATGCCCATCAATTGGAGAATGGCTGAATAAATTGTGGTATATGAATGTTACGGAATATTATTGTTCTGTAAGAAATGACCAGCAGGATGAATACAGAGAGGCTTGGAGAGACTTACAGGAACTGATGCTAAGTGAAATGAGCAGAACCAGGAGATCATTATATACCTCGACAACGATACTGTATGAGGATGTATTCTGATGGAAGTGGATTTCTTTGACAAAGAGACCTGAGTTTCAATTGATGGACAGAAGCAGCTACACCCAAAGAAAGAACACTGGGAAATGAATGTGAACTATTTGCATTTTTATTTTTCTCTCTGGGTTATTTTTACCTTCTGAATCCAATTCTCCCTGTGCAACAAGAGAACTGTTCGGTTCTGCAAACATATATTGTATCTAGGATATACTGCAACATATCTGACATATATAGGACTGCTTGCCATCTAGGGGAGGGGGTGGAGGAAGGGAGGGGAAAAATCGGAACAGAAGTGAGTGCAAGGGATAATGTTGTAAAAAAATTACCCTGGCATGGATTCTGTCAATATAAAGTTATTATAAAATAAAATAAAATATAATATAAAAATAATAATAATAATAATAAAATTTTTTAAAAAAGAAAAATTACCTATGCGTATGTTTAGTCAAGAATAAATGGCACCAAAAAGTTATCAAACTGTGCATACACTTTGATCTAGCAGTGCTACTACTGGCCTTATACCCCAAAGAGATACCAAAGAAGGAAAAGGGACCTGTCTGTGCCAAAATGTTTGTGGCAGCCCTCTTTGTAGTGACTAGAAACTGGAAAATGAATGGATGCCCATCAATTGGAGAATGGTTGGGTAAATTGTGGTATATGAATGTTATGGAATATTATTGTTCTGTAAGAAATGACCAACAGGATGAATACAGAGAGGCTTGGAGAGACTTACATGAACTGATGCTGATTGAAATGAGCAGAACCAAGAGATCATTATATACCTCAACAACGATACTGTATGAGGATGTATTCTGATGGAAGTGGATTTCTTTGACAAAGAGAAGATCTAACTCAGTTTCAATTGATCAATGATGGACAGAAGCAGCTACACCCAAAGAAAGAACACTGGGAAATGAATATATACTGCTTGCATTTTTGTTTTTCTTCCCGGGTTATTTTTATCTTCTGAATGCAATTCTTCCTGTGCAACAAGAGAACTGTTGGGTTCTAAACACATATATTGTTTCTAGGATATACTGTGACATGTTTAACATGTATAATACTGCTTGCCATCTGAGGGAGGGGGTGAAGGTAGGGAGGGGAAAAATCGGAACAGAAGTGAGTGCAAAGGATAATGTTGTAAAAAATTACCCTGGCATGGTTGTCAATAAAAAGTTATTATTTTTTTAAAAAAGGATAAATGGCACAAACCTCTTTTCTGAGGCAGTCATAGGAATTGAGTAAATCACACTGACTCCATCTTGTAATTCAATTCTGAATCTAGCTCAATTCTCTTTCTATTCAGTTATGGGTCTGGTTCAATTTCTGTCTTGTGAGAAAACTTTATTCCCCTAACTAAAGACTTAAATTATGCTGATCAAAAACTTAGATCTGAAGATTGATGTAAGGAGTTTTCCCACAGTTATCTATCTTAAACAACTTATATGTCTTATTTGAAAATTGGCCTTGTACTGGTCAATCAGTCACTGTTTCCATGTTCCTTTGATTGAAAACAGATATCTGGGGGATGGAGAGGAGGAGAGAGGAAATATCTCTTACTTTAAGGAGTTGTACTTATTTGTCCTTCCCCTCCCAACTGAGAAAAACTCTAATCCTTCCACCAATTAGAAATCAGATTACCTAATCCTGTCTCTGGGTTCATGTCCTACTAGTTGTTTGCTTTTAATGAATAAAACGTCATCTCTCCTTGTATTTGAGATCCAGAGTCAAGCTGAGAAGGCCTCATACCAATTTGTTATACCACTGGAATGTATTGCTTAATAAGTTTATATGCTCAGAAGTTTTAACCTTTGTTTCTTCAGTCTTTTCAGATTTTACTGGCAATAGTTTTTGGCCGATCCAGCTAGGTGGAGTCAGGACTCTGTATAGCCTTTCAGAAAAACTTTGTTAATCTTTCACCAAGACACATGTTTGAGGAAAACTGCCCCCAAAGGTCTGATGCCCTTTTATTTTACATTCTTCTGAGCTAAAGTATGGTTTACTCCCACACTGCCAGGAAAGGTTTACCTTCTTCCTGAAGGTTGGGGAAAAATTACTCCCTTTAAGGGAATGACTAGTTCTGATAATAGTAAAATAGTAAGGATTTTCCCTTAGAAAAATTGACTCGAGTCCAGGGGAAGAATGTGCTGTTAAATTGATAGAGCCTTAGATTCTTATTGGCCTGAAACATACAGAATTGAAGCGGGTGATTAAAAGATTGAGATCTTAAATTATGTTAAAATATACAAAAATCTCATTGGGTCACAGATTTGATGGCAAATTAAAAGCTTTGAGATTAATTTTTCAAGGTAGTTAGATGGGACAGTAGATAGAGCACTGGTCCTGGAGTAAGGAGAACTTGAATTCAGATCTGATCTCAGACACTTAATCCTTCCTATCTGTGTGGCCCTGGGCAAGTCATAACTTCAATTGCTTGCAAAAAACCAAAAGTAAACACCCACAAAAAAACAAACAAACAGAGATTAGATTTCCAGTAGATGAAAAGGTTAGCAGGTATATGTTTGATCATTTATATGTATATTTTTTATATTTTCTGTTAAACTCTTTATCCCAGGAAGCAAGAACTAATACACTTTAGGCTTTTAGATGGTAATTGCTGAAAACATTTTAGTAGATTTTGAAGGTTTGGAGAATAAGGAGATTAGAGATTAATCTTTGAGGAGTTTGGAGATTAATATTTTGAGATTGTAGAGAACTCCTGACGCTTGGAAAATCCTAAGGATTTATGTCTTTGTCTTTGTTGTATCTGACAAGGCACTTAACGGAAGCTTAACATATCTTAGGGAGTTTGGGAATGCTTCCCTATAGAGTTTGTTTTAAGGATAACTAAGAATTAAATTCTGTAAAAAATTTAGGGGTAAATAGTGAACGAGATTAAGGTGAAATCTTTCAAGACAGTTGTGAAAATCGAGTAAGGCTTCATCTATTTCAAAGTTTGAGTAGGCCTGAAGGACTTTAAACATTAAATCAAGGGCATACTTAAAGGGTCTCCTCCCCTATATTCTCCTAAGGGCATACTTAGGCCCCCTCCCTGCTATATTCTTAAGGGCATACTTAAAGTCTCCTCCCTGTTATCTCCCTAAGGGCATACTTAAGTCCCCTTCTTGTTATCCTCCCTATTTCAACCAAATATGGGCAACTGTGTACTTAATTGGTCAAGTTCAATTTTTTGGGTAGTTCCCGCGTTTAGAATGTAGGAGCCTCAGCTAATAAGGATGAGGGTAAGTGGTGGGAAGGGGAATTTGTGTTAGAGATTAAAAGCGTTGACCCTGCTCCTTAAGGTGCTTCCTCCCTTCGATTGTCTGCTCGATGGGTGGGACGCCCGATTCTCCCGAGAACGTATAATAAACTTTGCTTTGCTTCTAGAGATCTCTCCATCTTTTTTGTTAAATGGTTTCTGACCCACACAATAGCACTTAAATCACTTTTCCCCTGAAGATTGATAGAGCTATTGTTTTAGGGTAACAGAAAAAGTTTGAAAGTAATCCCAGAGTGCAAAAAAAAAAAAAAAAAAAAACAAACAAAAACTAGTTTGCATTTAAAATTTACCTGACCTTTCTTTGTGTTGCCCAAAAGAGGGTTCCATACTGCATTATCCTCAGTTTCCCAAAGGGAAACTTTCACATGTCCAGAGCCTTAGATATCTTGCAGATTAAGTAGATTTAGACTTTTAAATGAATTAGTATATCTGCAAAAGAAAGAGTGATGACATTAATTTGAAGACAATTTGGGAAAAGCTTTTGCTGGCAGCTCATGCCATTGTTGTCATTGAAAATCCAATTAATGTTAGTATAATCTCATCCAGGAACAATGACTAGCAAACAAACTTCTGAAATTTTCTGCTGCCACTGTTAGTGCCACTGTTAGGGAGGAAACAAACAAGGGGGGACCCCACAAGTCCCAGACTGGTGTCATGAGGTTTCTCAAAAGAATTTGCGGGCTTGAATCCATCTCATAGTGGAGGGGCAAAGTTTTATTGAAAGTAAAGTATGCCTTTACAAGAAGACTGAATTATAAAGGAATTCAGAAAAGAAACTGAAGCAAGGAGATACATTTATAAAGCTTTCAATCATAGATATGTTAATTCTACAGCTTAAGGGGTAAGGCTAGGGAGTAATCTCCAGATAAATTGAGGGTGGTCTCTGAAATTTGATTATTGCATTATTGCTCAGTCAGCAATGAACTGAGAAGTAATCTATTCAGAGTCAAACAGATGGGGCATAGGAGTTTTCTGAAGCCAGAAGCTATCTGGCTAAAGAGTGGTCAGTATCAGATAGATTGGAAGTTTCCTGAGGCGATTCCAAAGCCAAAAGACCCAGGACCACTGACCCATTAGAACAGAACCCCGCCCCCCCAGGTCAGGGGATCACAAAATCAATGGGGAAACTAGGTCAGGGAACTTTGGTACAACACTACTTCAGGTTGACAAGGGGCATAAAGCTGTCCCTGCCCAGTAGAGGTCCAGACTGAAGAGAGGAAGCAAGATGGCGACAGCAGTATTCAGTGGGGTGCTGGGTATCAGAATCAGTTAGCCAATGGTATTTAGAGTGAACAGATAATCAGAAGTTTATAGCTTGAAGCCTGGAGGAAACAAATCTCACAAGTAGGTTAAAAATGCAGGAGCCAAATATGAGCAAAAAGGATAATTAAAATGGAGTTAGTAGGGACAATAGTCAGGAACCCATCCAGAGAAAGTCTAGGGGTAGGGGGGAAGATGAGGCTATAATGAATGCCTCTCATCCAAACTCCTTTTCCTATGGTAAATACCAAAGAATGTTTCCCCCCAGATCTCTGCTTTTGTCTCCTTGAAGGGATGGGGGCAGTATTCAAAGCAGTGGCATTATACACAGTGAAAGGAGCACTCAGATGACCTAGGGTGCAAGCAAAGGTGTATAAATAAGTGTTAAGCACTGGGTAGAGAGGATAACATGCAGAGTGGAGATAATAATTAATCTTAAAAGGATTTGAGCTCCTTTAGCAAAAACCTCAGCTTTCCAAGGCAGGCTTTTACCAAATTAGTAAAGGTGACAACAAAAACCAAAAAGCAGTTTGAAGCCCCTGAGTGGGAGCATATGTGTAAAATTCATCTGCCAGTCCTGCTCTAAGTATGTACCTCTCCTCCAGAGAGGCTTCAGAATGGGGTGTTTAGCAGCCCTTTCACAAACTGGGCATATTTGACAGTTCTGTTTGTTTCTTCTACCTTGTGATCAATGAAAATAGATTTTACAAGTACTGGAGATCTTTTTTTTTTCCAAGTGAGTATGAAAAAACTTCAAGGAAGGTAATGTATTATGAGTAAGTTTGCCAGAATAATTTTGGAATGGATATACTACAATTATTATCTTTCTGAAGAGGACAAAGGATAGTCAGGTTAAAGGTATTTCCCTGGGGGGTAGCTAGTACAAAATAGGGTGGTATCCAGGGTGGGAATGGTAACATTGGGAAAGGGGCCTTTGCAACTAATGCATCAGCACCACACCTATTGGTGGACACTTCACATGATGATCCTTCACTAAATAGCTTTCAGGTGTTGTGCCAAAGTTCCCTTTTAATGTTGTGACCCAATTTCTCCAATTGTCCTATTTAGTTATTCTCCCTCTTAATGTTTGATGAGATAAAGGTCTGCCTCAGTTGCTCTGCCCCAAAACCCCAGGCTATAATCATTCCCTTTTAAATGGTTGATGAGATAAAGGTTTTATATCTTTAGGTTATAGACATTCCTTCTTAATGTTTGATAGGATAAAAGTTTATCCATTTTAGATGTCATTAGAATATCAGTAACCTCCCTCCATAGTGTCATCCTAGAGGCCTTCCACCCCTCCATTAGGTTATCCCCATCCAGGTACCTCCCCCATTATGTTCTTGTTTTTGTTATCCTATTAAAAAGCTTGCCCTCTGATACTTAATTGCTGGACTCTTTGAGATAATTGTCTCGTCCAGCCCTGGGACCAAATATGGATCCATTGGTCCCAGTATCTTTCTTCATTTAATAAACTATTGAACTGGTCTCTAATCTCTGTCTTGCTCAGTTTCTCTGGCATTACACAGGGAGCCTTGCCTCTGGTGGTAACTGATCCTCAAGCAGATCACCCGCCTTTGACTAACCAACCACTATATTGTACAACACAAATTTCCCACTTCACTACGTGAACGTTGCCAATCCATGAAATAACAAGGGAGCTTATTCAGTGGGTCTGATGTGGAGGATGCTGGCCCCAAGAAGTCCTGGGTATGCAAGCTCATATCTCCCGTGAACACCATGGAAGGTTATACCTTTTCTTTACTTCTACAGGGATCCAGAGGAGATTGAAAGGGATGCAGGCTGTGGCTGAGAAAGCAGTAACAAAGGAAGTTTCAGAGTGAATTAGCTGCATGTGCCCCAGAATTGACTGTTGCTCAACTAGAAGGGATGATTGGTCTAAGGGAGTCGAGGTGCCATCTGTGCCCATTCAACAGTTCTCTCCTGAAGATCAGAGTGCTCAGCTGGCTACTGAGGACTGTTCTGCAGCTCCTACTACTCAGACCACTGAGTGGTTAGGAACCACAACAGAGTAGCCTTAAGTTTTACCCCAAATGCTGCTCTAACTCGGTTGGGAAAGTACCAGATGGTTAATAAACACTGGTATCTTAATAAATAAATAAATTTATCTGAAACTTAAATAGATGGTTATTTAGGCAAACTAGAAGCTAGGCCATGTGTGATCAAAAGACCCTGTGGAACTCAGCAGGGTTGGAGAGTAAAATTGGATGACCTTCCCCAGTTGCAAGCTAGTCCAGGAGTAAAGTTGCAACAAAAGCCCTTTTAGAATGAGAGAAGAATTCTTTAGTCAGCAATTCTTATGAGAAGTGGGTGCGCTCCCAAGTGGGACACATACCAAATACAGAAGTTCAGTTCCTTACCTCTCCCCTAAAGGTTCTGATTGACAAGATTTAGAGTTACAATTCTTTTTATCTGCCCATTCCATATATCAGGAAATGGCTGTCTTCTCCCCCCCCCCCCCCGGGGGGTGTCAGTTGATATATATGAGATACTTGCAAAAGACTTATTCCCTGTCATTGATCCTAGCCAGTTTGGGACTCTAGGCTTGGACCCCTTTATGAGGAACTTTGTTTTTTATCTAATTTCTTGATTCAAAAGGTGACTTGGAGATCTCTTAACAAGAAAAGATGGAAATTTTGAGAAAAATTGTGACAATTGTGAGAAAACTATTGCAGTGTTTGAATCTAGCCCTACTATGACTGGGAAGCTGGACTACCTCTACCTATTGCTTAGAGACCTTTAACTAAGAACCTAGGCTATGCTGATCAGAAATCCAATTAGATCCAAAGATTGATGCAAAGTGTTTTCTTACAATTATGCAACTCAAGCAATCTTATTTGAAAACTGGCCCCATACCGATCAATTATTGATTCCATATTTCTTTAACTGAATAGACACTTGGAGAGTGAGTGGGAGTGGTACCCTTTTTCTGATTACATGGAACTGCACCTGTTTGCTTTCCCCCTCCCAACTCAGATACTAATCTTTCTTCTGATTAGAAATTAAATGACTTAACCTTGTATATTGGCTTATATTTATTTCTTTGGTATTTGAATTTCTTAAATATATCAACATGACAGATTGCCATAGAGTCTTTTTAAAATTCTTCTTTCAGCCTTTTGTTGGCACTGTATCACATACAGGATTTAGAAAAAAATTAAAACAGCAAAGGGAATGTAAAAACAAATTCTCTGAGGTTTCACTTGAACTATGAGTTCTTAATTTGATGTTTTTTTTTTAGAAAGATGATATATATATTGGTCTAGCTTCTAGTTTACCTAAATAATCACCTACTTAAGTTTCAGATAAATTTATAGCTTTGTTAATAGTTTCAGAATTATAAAGTTTGAGCCTGTTTTTAACTGTATGAACTAGTTGTTAAAAAAGCAAAATTTAAGAGATTGTACTAGATTGTATTGAGTCTGGTTATTGGCAGATTTTAGCAGAAACATCAAAGAATTTCTATAAGTAACCTGAACCACAGAAGCAGATCTTCTAGATCAAGCCTGATGGTTTGGGCTATCCTCCCTCAAATTAGTTCTGTTAAAATAGAATATCTAGGATAAATTTTCTTTAATCACTATTTCCATATTAGGGTTGTGACATTAGAGAAATACTGAGTTTTTTTTTTTTCACAGCATTTTTCCTGTAATCCTTGGTTCAGCTTTACTAAATGTTAAGAGTCCAGCTCTAGTGAATATTGAGAGTATGAAAGTGAATTGAATATCCACAAGCCAGGGGGAAAAATTGTCTTGCCATTTTTATTAATTTGAGAGCCAGAGTTTATACACTCTTTAAGCAAATGTTGCATTGACACCAACTACCTCCATGTGGTGTTGTACACACTCCAGGGTTAATGTATATGTTCATACTTTGACATTTCAGTCTGACCTTAACTATCAATAACAAAGTATCTCTCATAACAGGTCATTAATAACAGTAACTATTAATAAAGTATTTGTCAAAATAGAGTTGTTAGTAACAGTAACAATAACAAGGTTATTTGTCAAAACAGTCATAAATAGCAGAGAGGTGCTGCCTTGTTCCTGCCCCATGCATTCATAAAGGTTATCCTAAACTTATCTCCAATATGTCTTTAAATTCATTTTTTTTTTTTCTTTTGCTGAGGCAGTTGGAATTAAGTGACTTGCCCACGGTCACACAGCTAGGAAGTGTTAAGTGTCTGAGGCTGGATTTGAACTTAGGTCTTCCTGACTTTAGGGCTAGTCCTCTATCCACTGCATTACCTAGCTGCCCCTTTCATTCGTTGTTAAGGGAAGTGGTGAGTCAATGCTTTGAATTGTTCACCCTTACAGAAAGCAGGTCTAAAGTAATATCTGGACCAAATTTATTCAATATTGGCCCTCTACAACTAAACACCTGATAGGCATCCATGATTTTTAATAATTCCTTGATTTATAACTTTAATGGGAATAAATGATTCAAGGGATGGCCATCAAAGAATCAAAAGTGTTTAGGAATTATAAAACTGAAAATTGATTTTACTTCTTTTTTGCTAAGATTTAAGCAAGATTTAATATTCCCTTACACATTTCCTTCCCCTTGGAAGTTCCACCTGCTACTCACATTCCAGAGAAACTTGCCTAAAGGGTTAACTTTTGTCTTAGAATTACCTCCACCTTTGTAACCTCACTATCATTCACTTTCCAGAGAAACTAAATTAACCTAAAAGGCAAATCTTATCAATTTAAACTATTGTAGCTACTCCCATCATTTGAAGACTATTTCTAATTGGCCTTCTGACTTGAACCACAAGTCTTTTAAAAAATATTTTATTTTTTATTATAACTTTTTATTGACAGAACATATACATGGGTAATTTTTTTACAACATTATCCCTTGCACTCACTTCTGTTCCGACTTTTCCCTTCCCTCTCTCTACCCCCTCCCCTAAATGGCAGTTTTATACATGTTAAATATATTATAGTATATCCTAGATACAATATATGTGTGCAGAACTTGAACAGTTCTCTTGTTGCACAAGAAGAATTGGATTTAGAAAGTTAAAATAATCTGGGAAGAAAAATGAAAATGCAATTGGTTCACACTCATTTCCCAGTGTTCCTTTTCTGGCATAGCTGATTCTGTCCATCATTGATCAATTGGAATTAAATTAGATCTTCTCTTTGTGGAAGATATCCACTTCCATCAGAATACATCCTTATATAGTATTATTGAAGTGTATAATGATCTCCTGGTTCTGCTCATTTCACTCAGCATCAGTTCATGTAAGTCTCTCCAAGCCTCTCTGTATTCATCCTGCTGGTCATTTCTTTCTTTTTTTTTTTTTTTTTTTCCTATTTTATTTATTTATTTTTAAAATTTTATTATTTTTTATTGACAGAACCCATGCCAGGGTAATTTTTTACAACATTATCCCTTGCACTCACTTCTGCTCCGATTTTTCCCCTCCCTTCCTCCACTCCCTCCCCTAGATGGAAAGCAGTCCTATATATGTTAAATATGTTCCTGCTGGTCATTTCTTACAGAACAATAATATTCCATAACATTCATATACCACAATTTACTCAACCATTCTCCAATTGATGGGCATCCATTCATTTTCTAGTTTCTAGCCACTACAAAAAGGGTTGCCACAAACATTTTGGCACATACAGGTCCCTTTCCCTTCTTTAGTATCTCTTTGAACTACAAGACTTGAATGGGAATAAGGGGGTTTCAGAAAGAGAAGTTCAAATGATATAATCTCAATTCTGACTATGTCACTGTTAGCTAATCAGAAGAGAACAAATCTTTATTGTTCAACATTTTGCTCTGTCATTGTATTGATTGTTCTAAAAGACCCTATCAGTTCTTACATAAGAGTTTTTGATTATTAAGAGAGACCATTTACCCGAGTTATTGCTTACTGTTAACCTAGATAATAAATTTATTATTCTTGGGGCCTTGTCTCTCAGTTAATTTTACTTTTCAAATGTAATACAATCCTTCTCTCTCTACTCACACAGTCTATTCTAGTTCAGACTCTTTCTACCTACTGCCTGGACTATTGAAAGTCTTCAATTGTTTTTCTTTATTCCTATGTCTTCTCTCTCCTGTCTATTTTCCACATAGCTACCTAATATTCCTAAAACTTAGTTTAGATCTGATCTCATCCTTTCCTTGTTTTTTAAACATTTAATTTTGTCTTATTCTATTTCACAATTACATACAAAAAATATTTTTAACATTCATTTAAAGAAAATTTGAAAATGTTTGCATTCAAGGATTCTGATAAAGGCTTCAATTCTAAGATATGTAGAGAATCGACTCAAATTTATAAGAATATAAGCCATTCTCCAGCTGATAAATGATCAAAGGATATGAATAGATAATTTTCAGATGAAGACATTAAAACCATTTCTAGTCAAATGAAAAAAATGCTCTATATCATTATTCCAGAACAGTGTCATGAAGTGTCTTAAAAGAATTTGCAGGTTCAGACCCATCTCCAAGTCAAGGGACAAGTTTATTATAATTGTAACATCAATTGAAGAAAGTTAAATTCCAAAAGAATTTAGCAAAGAACCAGGAGCAAGAAAAATTCATAGGAAAAAGAAAGATCAGGTGCTTCATGTCACTGATATGTTAATTTTATGGCTTAGACTAGGTGAAATTAAGGCGTGGTCTTAGTATTGAATTCTATGGCTTAGATTGTTTTTGTTATTACTGACCAATAGATTGTTATGTGACAGCATTGTTTGTAGAACTACAGAACTCCCAAGGCCAGGTAGCCTTAGGTTATCGCTACATCCTCCTTACAAGCCACACCACATCATTCCCCCCTCAAACAATTGGAACCCAAATTAATTTTGGGCAAAGGGCTGAAGGTCTCATTTTCTGGAGCTACTTCAGGCTGATAAGGGGCATAAAGCTGGCCCAGCAAAGCTGAGTCCAGACTGAGGAGAGGAGACACATGACTTGAAGATGGTGGCAATCACATCCAGGAGGTGTTGAGGCTCAGAATCAGGTAGCAGGTATCATTCAGGTTGAACAAGTAGTTGGCAGTTCATGGCCTGAAGTCTGGAAGATGAAAAGCTCACAAAAAGCTTGAATAACAGTTGGCACGGAAACAAGTTTAACAACTTACTCCTGTAAGTAGAGGCTTTCTACTCATAGAGGTAAAAGACTTGAGTCATTAAAAAAAAACAAAACAAAACAAAAAAACAGGTCGGCACCACAGGACACATATTAAAAACAGATGTTATTTCCACACTAGTAACAAACTTTAATAAAATAAGCTTGTTCATTGATATAACACAAAATATCCCATTAAATTACATCCCTCTAAGAAAACTGATTGCACTAAAATTCTTTCTCTAAAACTATACTGAAGATTTGGTATATACATATATATTTCAGATTTTGTTTCAATAATCAACAGAATAACAAGTTAGATCCAATAGATAGTGTATCAATTTAGGGATCTAATTTCATACAGATATATATCTAGTAATAGGCAGATGACTAGACCAAATATTCATTTACCTAATTATTTAGGTTATAATGACTACATATTTTCAGATTGAAAACAACAACATCTTTTACTTGCATTGTGCTCATGACTTCTATTGACTTGCTCTGATTATAGAAATTTACTATTAGAGCACAAAGCAGGGACATGATTATACTAGCATAAAAACAGGTTCTTCAGGCTTCAGCCTGAGAGAACATATATGATAGGAAAAAGCATCCTTAGATCTGTTTGACTTTAGGTAATGATCACAGTTCACAACCAATTATGCAGTAGCAATATCACCTCATAGCCAGACTCAGGAATAATCAGATGAGAAACAAAGAAATAGGACTGGGAAATTTAGTCAGAAAAATCTGACCTTAAGCAAAGTCCAAAGTTGTCCTCTCTTCTCTTGCCCAGATGGATGTCTACCTGTGACAAATCAAGATGGCATCCCTCTGAGTAACTTTGTTACTGATAATAATGCATCAGATAATCATATCCAATTTAAAACTCAAGAGATATCAGTTACAGTCCCAAGAGATTTTATCTCTAATAGCAAATTCTACTAACCATAGCTTAGGGCTAGATCTAGTAAACACTTTAAAAAGTTATTTTAAAATTGACTTAGTTTATGAAATTCCCTAGATTCTAATTAATGTTCCAGTCAAACTGAATTATCATTTGGTTATTTTCCCAATACACACAAACCATTTTTCTTTTGTGAGGCAAGAAAGTTAGGTTAAATGCTACTTTTTACTGACAGGCCCCCAAAAGTCTGATTTCCAATGATGTAAATGCAGACTGTTTGGTGCCAGAGTTTTTAAAGTAGCAGATAATTGCTTTTCTGTTTTCCTAAAGTTCTCAAACTCTTTAAATCTTCTGTTTACATTGCCAATGCAAGTAGATTACAACTTACATATCCCTTTAGTGGGCTTTAAAACTGTTTTTACTATCATATTTCAAATAGCAAATATCACTGAACTGAGTATATTTTCTTCTTTTTTCTCTCACACCTCAGGGGCTGCAGTCAAGAAAGGAGAAAAGGGAAAAAAAGAGGAAGAGACTCTTTTCCACTATGCACTATCCTCCTAAATCCTGAGAAGCCCAAGCATGGTAATCTTAATTTAGGTGTATTTGCTTCCAAATTACTTTACATACACAAAAATTATTTATCTCAACATTAGCATTGTATCTTGGTCACAACTAAAAACCCATGTAAAGTTATCAAATATGAAGCAATTATGTCTAATAAAATAATTGTTAACATTCCTATATCACTTGCTTTATGCTAAGCACTTTTGCAATCATGTGATCTTCATAGCCACCATTATTATATTATTTCTCTCTATAGATCACAAAACTGGGCAGAGATAAAATAATATGTCATAAATTACAGAACTAATATCTTTCTGTAACTGGAACAGAGAATGGTGGGCTTACCAAATGCAGAGACTGACTAGCTTTTCCATCTCACACTGCCATGCTGGGTGCTGCCAGGGGCACCCGGATTCTTCCCAGGCAATTGCTGGACAGAAGTTGCTGAAGAGTAGGGTGGTTGGTTCTAGTATATCCCTGTGGTGCCAGGACTCAGGGAATGCCAACCATGGGTCCTGACCTCCACTCACTCCACTCCTACCTCCTCTGCTGGGAGTTAGGATTGCTGGGGTGGTTGGGGAGGTGCTTGGGCAAGGTGTATGGTGTACCCATTACTGTTCCTGTTTCTTCCATTTCTATAGGTGGGGCAGACTTTTGAATTTCTCTACAATTCTTAAGCTTTCTCTTAATCTGACCTGAGATGAAAGGGGCTAATACACAGTCAGATGAAAGGGGCTAATACACATGGGCTGTATTGATTTAGCAATCCCCACAACTGAGATACATTCATGACTCTGGGAAGAGGAGGCTACTGAGTGATCAAGATTGGGGAGAACCCTTCTGGGGGTGCTACCTTGGCCTTTATATAAAGTGAACAATATTTTCCTTTCCCAATGAAGCAGAAGGGGACTCAGAACAAGAGAGGAGTCCAGGAAAGGTTAGTGAAATAGCCCAGGCAACAAAATTCAAGACGGCCATAGTAATTCATAATTTAGAAATAAATTTATTTGTAACTGGCCTAGAAGGTCTTCGTGGCCAGGACGGACCTCCAGTAGGATTCTGGCATGGTTCCGTGCCCAACTGAAGTAGGGACAGCCTTAGAAGCATTCTTGTTCACCCTTGCTGGCACATTTTGACGTTAAACAGTGACTCAACTTTACAGGACAAAAGATACAATGATAAATGTTTAACATAGATAGGGATCAGGGTTAGGCGACCACCCTCAAGGAACAGATGTCCTTGGGAGCATTGTTGATCTGGCACTTTGAAGTGCAAAAAGAAGTCCCCAGATCTTTCTCTGCGAGCCCCAGGCCCCTTAACCCTAAGACTGAGGGAGGGAAGGGGAGGCCAGTCCTTTGTCCATTTCAGTTAGCAAAAAGTTGCTGTTTACTTGGTTTTTTTTTTTTTTTCACTCTCTTCTTTCATAATAGAATTATGCTGAAATTATCCCCAATGTCTCAGGAATTTTTTTCTTGCAATCTTAAAATGACCAATTGCCAAACTCTTTAATCATTGTTTTCAAAATCTTGAAAATCTACTAAGATATTATTTTATCAATTTTGTGCTTTTAATTAGCTAACTATTTCTACAGCCCCAAGCTTGGCTAGAACTAAGCTCCACAGAAAAAAAGTAGACTTTCCCCTTTTTAAGGTGACAGTCAAGGATGTTAAATCTTTCCCAGTGTTTTAACTATAGCATAGAAGTTTTTCATAGAACAAACATGACACACATTCTCTGCACAGAGATGCATGTATAGACAAAATGATATGAAAGAGGACTACCGCATCTGCACTAAAAGCCATAAAATTTCTATTCCTATTGGTGTCTTGTTGCCTCTAGAGTCCCAGAGAGGGAGAAAAAGGTGGTAGAGGTTTCCTAGTTAGGAGAGAACTATTCTGATAATCGCAATAATTCCCAAATCTAGGAGTCCCCATGTGGGAAAAATTTACTGAGTTTGGAGCTCCTGGCAACCTAACAAGCTTTCTTAGATGCTTGGGGTATCCCAGTCTGGGACATACCTTTTCAAGGGAGAAAAGAATAGGGGGATTTATCTTGACAAGGAAGGGGTGAAGGCAAGGGAGACCATATTCTTCACCATGTGGAACCACCCAATATTGGGGTTCACAGGAGACCCCAAAAATTGGAGTTCCAGATCAGTGTCACAAGGTGTCTCAAAAGAAATTGTAGCCTAGGGCCCATCTCCAAGTCAAGGAGCAAAGTTTATTATAATTGTAACACTATTTGAAGAGGGCTATGTTCCAAAACAATTTAGCAAAGAACTAGGAGCACAGATCAGGTGCTTTATATCACTGCTATGCTAATTGTATGGATTAGAGGTAGAATTGAGGAGTGGTTTTAGTATTGATTTCTATTGTGTAGATCGTTTCAGAAACTTTGTTATAACTTTGTTATTATTGAGCAACAGATTGTTATCTGACAGCCAGTATTGTTTGTGGAACAATACCACTCCCAAGGCCTGGTGGCCTCAGGTTTAAGGATAGGTTGTCATAGGATTAAGGCCAGGTAACCTTAGGGTTATTGTTATGTCCTCTCTAGGAGCTACACTCCATATGTAGTTCCCTGTCCCCTTGAGACTTGAGAGCTTTGGGTGCGTGTTTGTTGTTTTAAAAATCGCAAGCTTAGTAAGAATTCATTAAAAAGATCATGTATTTACTAAGGGCAGATTCAATGCTAAGCCACGGAGATACAAATAGAAAGAGGATACAATTTCTACCTTCAAGAAGGTCATATATAAAAGGGGGAGACAATACACACACACACACACAGGAGTGGTGGCTGGTGTCAGAAAAGTGACTGGCATAATAAGTTGATCAGATGACATGCTCTTTCTAGGAACACTTTTTTTTCAGAAGAGGAATGGCCCAGCTATTCTGGAGTTTTAAAATCATACTTAAATTTATTTGCTTTTGTTTTTAGTAAATGCTTTTGATCTAATTTTCAACTTAGCCATTTATCTGGGGTCATTATGAAGAGAAAAAGCAAGACTGAGATTTAATGGAAATAGGGACAGAAGAACCAAGCAGGTGATATTATTAGAATACCTCTAAGCCCAAACCTGGGCAGGTAGGTGGTGCAGTGGATAGATCCCTGTATTTGGAGTCAGGAGACTTGACTTTCAATCTTGAATTAGACATGTTATATAAACCTAAACAAGTCACTTGTCTTCTGTCTGCCTTAGTTTTCCCAACTGCAAAAGGAAGATAATATCATCTATCTCATAAAGTTGCAATGAGGATCAAAAGAGATATTTGTAGGTGTTTAATAAATGCTGGTTCCCTTCTCCAAGTTGAGGTTTGAGGGAAGGAAAACAGGTGTGAACTTGTAGCTAAGCGTGGCCCACCACCTAGTGGTTTATGCAGCTATAGCAGATAACAGTAGTTCTAACCACAAGAACCAGAAGATACATTGTTCCTAGGGTCATGATGGAAGAGAGGAGAAGTGCTTCAAAAGTATTTAATAATAAATACATTTTATAAAATGTCTTTAAATCATCCATCATCCCCAGATGGAATTGTCCTTTGTGACAAGCAAAAATATACAATAATGAAAATATCGTATAATATATTCAGTATTTTGTCCTATTATTAGGAATATATTCACATTATTGTGAATAATGAGGTATTATTGAAAGTTAATTTTGTGGGGAGAAAATAACTCCATCTTGTTCTGAATTAGCTATGTTGCTGTATATGAGCCATTATGAGCTACGAAACCATCTGCAGCAAGTGGGGCCCTTCAGATTCTTCTTTATGCCTGGCACATAGTTGGTACTTAATGTTTACTAATTGATTCCTCTTATTTGTACAAAAAGATTTAGTTGCTGAAGATAGAGAATTCCATAGTCCTTGGAGTGTCTTTGTCCTTCCTCTGATCTAATGAGCAGCTATCTTGATATATTGAAACTAACTATAATAAGAAGATAACTTTCTTAGCTATCTCCACTTGTAAATTATATATATTCCTTTAACAAGTATGCTATTTTATTTTGCATGGCTGTCTGCATTTTAAAGGGTGATCATCCTTTTTCTTCCATTCCTATAATATGCAAATATTATTTGCTGAATTGTGAATGATACATAACTCCCAGCTGATGAAGAATCATGTTCACTCTGAGTGTAATGAAATTGATTCACTCTGGCTTATTGTCTTAGCTAGTAAAAATGATAAGAAAATTCATGTGACCTTATGCTTCATTGTCTTTTATTCAGGACTTTATTTGGGTTTTTCATTGTTCACTGTTCAGCTTTCTTTCATCTATCTTTTCACTTATGCTAATGTAGTTATAGTTTAGATTGTTCTCTTAGCTTTTCCTAATTTTTAATGGGTCAGTTCATACCAATTTTTCTGTTTCTCTGAATCCATCATAGTCTTAATTTTTCTATTTTCCAATTCTATTCTATGGCATTCATATGCCAATTTTTCACCTATTCCTTAAATGGTGGGCACCTGGTTTGTTTCTAGTTATTCCTGTCACAAAGAAGCTGTTTTGAATAGTTTTTGATGTGTTTTGGATTTTGTTTCTGCCCTTGGCTTAGTAAGCAAGTTGGCAAGAAGCTAAGTATTAGGAATACAAAGAAAGGCATAAACAAATCCCTGAACTCAAGGAGGTTACCATCTATTGGAGAAGACAACATGCAAACAACCAAGAGCAGACCAGATACAAACAGAAAGAATAGAGATAGAGATGATCATCTGAGGGAAGGTTCTAGCTTTGAGGGGAATGTTGGGAAAGGCTTTCTGTAGAAAAACATCAAAATGAAATGAGCAGAACCAGGAGATCATTATATACCTCAACAAAGATACTGTTTGAGGATGTATTCTGATGGAAGTGGATTTCTTCAACAAAGAGATCTAACTCAGTTCCAACTGATCAATGGTGGACAGAAGCAGCTACACCTAAAGAAAGAACCCTGGGAAATGAATGTAAACTGTTTGCATTTTTGTTTTTCTTTCCAGGTTATTTCTACCTTCTGAATCCAATTCTCCCTGTGCAACAAGAGAACTGTTCGGTTCTGCACACATGTATTGTATCTAGGATATACTGCGACATATTTAACATATATTATATAGGACTGCTTGCCATTTGGGGGAGGGGGTGGAGGGAAGGAGGGGAAAAATCAGAACAGAAGTGAGTGAAAAGGATAATGTTGTAAAAAATTACCCTGGCATGGGTTCTGTCAATAAAAAGTTATTTAAAAAAAAAGAGAGAGACATCAAAAGATAGAGCCCTCTAGTTGCACACAACCTACAAAATTCCTGAGTGTGGCCAGAACCAGATTAAAGTGCAATTGGGAAATATTTATCAAAATAACTACAAATATATTAAGACATTGATAATACAAGATCTGCTTGTTGCCTGCAAGATTCCTTATGTGCCCCCTATATGTTTGACACCATTTTTTTAATTGGAAAAAATTATATTTTAGAAGAACTTACTACATAAGGTGACAGAATTCCAAAAATCAAGTTACATGAAAATATACACAATTTCTTTGTACATTAGGTGTAGAGAATTGGGGAGGAGATTCAGCCAGAAGTTATTGGTGGGAAAAGCATCCAGCTGACTATGCTTTGTGAAGCCAACAACACTGGGCAGAATGAAGACAAAAGAAACAACCCCCCCCCCCCCCAAAAAAAAAAAACCCTTGGTTTTATTCCACTCCACTAACTTTAGACCAGAAGAGAGGGTAAGAGGTTGTTGGCCAGAAAGATTATTGGTACACTTAGTTGAAGAGGAATGTGATTGTATTTAGTTGAAGAGGAACATGATTGGATTTCTGAAGAGAGCATCTTGGACTGGTCATCCATGGCAAATGCTCATTCAAGTCAGGTAGCTGCTTAGTTAAGCAAGTCTCCAGATTGGAACTAAGCAACTGGAAAATGCTGTGGCTAAAGGTATAAGAACCAGGGAAGTATTTCCAAAATAAATAAATAAAAGTCTAGTAAATGAAAGCATTTAATAAAGCCTCAATAGTTTAAGGGAAAATTAGATTTAATTATAATTAATTTTAATCTGACATGTTTTAAAGTCTCTTCAAACTATTAAACAATGAAAACTGAAAATCTGCTAAAACCTTTTGAAAGTACACAATTCTTAGTCTAACTATGAAAGCATCATTTAGTATATCTTGAATGGGGTTGGACATAAAGACAGCATAGATATTCTCCAGGTCATATTGTGCACTAATAATTGGTATGTTTGATGGTGGCCTAGTTCCAAGCCAGTGTTTGCCAACTCAGTACAACATAAAGCCAACTAGGTGATTAGAGTGCCATGTTTCCCAAGTGGAGAGCCTGAAAAAGTGAATTTATGAGTTTTGTGACCCCTTTGGGGTTTTCTTGGGATACATACTGGAGTAGTTTGCCCTTTTCTTTTCCAGTTCATTTTACAAGGGAGGAAAGGCAAACAAGACTAAGTGACTTGCATCAGATTACACAGCTAGTTAAACGTCTAAGATGATATTGGAAGTTAGGAAGACAAGTCTTTCTTGTTACAAACACATTGTTCTGAGCACTATGGTACCAACTAACTGTTAGATTTAAGGCAATAGAAAACTGCACTAGGGCAGGAGCAGTAAGGGAAGTAAAATGATATATATCTAGGTTTCTAGGTTTCCACCCTAAGTAACTTGAGAGGATGGTAGTACCCTCTGCAGTCAGGGAAATTTGGAAGAGAGGAGAGTTTGGGGGGAAGAGCTTTGTTGAGTTTAAGTATGTTTATGGGACTTCAGGTTTGAGAATCCAACAGGAATTTTGGGATGTGAGATTGAAGGTCAAAAGATTAGGGCAGGACAAATAGATACATTTAGAGATGACTATTGAATCTATGGGAACTGAGATCACCATAGTAGAACAATTTAGATCAAAAAGAGGATGTGTCCAAAACTGAATCCCAGGAGACCTTCACTATTAACAAGTATAATCTGGATGAACCTTTAGCAAAAACGACTGAGAAGTGCTCAAATGGATGGAAGAACCAGGAGAGTAGTGGGATTGCTAGGTCAAAGGGTATGAGCAGCTTCTGTTGTATAATACCAAATTGAAATTCATTTGGACCACAGTGTCTTGCCACAGTCTTGCCACAGTTCCTCCAGTGCTGACTCTTTAGATTTTTGTTCAGCTTTACCAGTTAGAAAAGTATTTAATAAAAAGTGTTATCTGATCCCTTAATGACATTTAAATATTTCTTTTCCCAAAATGAGGTCTGTAGATATAATACTTGGTGGAAAAGGCTTAACAGGTTATGTACAAGATCAAGACTAGATATAGGGGAGAGGGAAGACACGAAAGATTTATTTTCTTTTTCATCAGGCAATACTCGAGCTAACTGGTCTTCTTGTGTGTCTCAACTCTTTACTATCCAGCCAGTTTCTCTCTTAATAAAGTGAATATTGGTGTGAAGAGTGTAGGCAGGGAGAAAATAAGCATTTATATGACACCTACCTCATGTAGAGTACTGTGATGAGCACTTTTTACAAATATTACATCTCTGAAAATCACGGGCTATCATTATCCCCATTTTACTGTTAAGGAAAGGGAGGCACAGTAAAGTGTCTAAGGCTGGATTTCAAATCAGGTCTTCCAGCAGTGAGCAGGCTGCATGGGTGTAATCAGTCAACAAGCTTTTATTAAAAGCCTACTAGATACCAGACACTGTGTTCAATCAGGGATTTTGTATAATACTGGACTCTGTTAAATGGAACTGAAGAAGATTGACCATTACATGCTCTTGTAGGACACTGCTACCTATATGATAATAGCAACTCCAGATCTTGTGATCTTGGTTGACACTGTGGGGAAGGCCATAAAAGAAGAGAGAAAAGTCTTTCTCCCTCATTTTCTTACCACAGGAAGCTATCAGGGCTAGAATGCAGAATTTAAAGCTTATACATCCACTGACCCAAAGCCCATTTGTTATATTGTTAGTCGAGTCAGATCTTTTTTTTTTTTTAACCCCATTTGAGATTTTCTTGGCAAACATAGTTGAATGGCTTGCCATTTCCTTCTCCAGCTCATTTTACACAGGAGGAAACTGATGCAAAGAGGGTTAAATAACTTGCCCAGGGTCACATGGCTAAGTAAATTTCTGAGATCAGATTTGAACTCAGGAATATGGGTTTCCCTGATTGCAAGTCCAGTACTTTATCCAGTAGCCTCAAATTACCTAGCTAGGACCCTTCATATTAACTATTCATTCACATCTATTGTTGCAGATGTCTTTTAAGAATTCATAGCATATGAGCCCTTTGATCTCAGAGGTGAGATGAATAAGGCAGGAGACTCATAGAGTGTGAAAAGAGCTCCAATTTATTACGCCCTACAGCCTTGTTGATCTACATTTTTGCAACTGTGATCAGTGTAAACAGTAAGCAATCCTCAATCGTCATTCAGAGAAGCAGCTGTGGGCTTTGCAGGTGCATGGTATCTGCCAATGGGAGGAGAGCCAATCCAGCCCCACCAACAACCTGTTCATAGACGAGAGGCCCTGTCAAAACATCCCTTCTCATGAGCCACTAGCTGTGACCCTCTGACACCCATTCCCATATTCACAAAATCATTGCTCCTTGCTCGACAAGGGCATTTCTGCAATGTGGCAGAAAACTTATTGTGCATCAAAGGTCCAGGTTGCCTTGGTATTCCCTTTAGGCTGGGTCCCATACCTCAGCAATCTACTCTACATTTGATTGACCCAGCCTGATTAGTAACTGATTAGTTCTACTATTATTAACAATAACATTTAAATAGAATTTACTATGTTTCAAGCCTTTAAGTCTTCCTGATACTGAATCCTGACTCTTTGATCAAGCCACACTCTTATTTAGGAACATAATTTGGCTACTAGATGGGAGCTTGATGGGAGAGAGGAAAAACTTGAATCAGGGAAGTCAATCAGGAAGCTATTGAAGAAAGGATTAGGGGCTAACCTAACAAAGAGAATATATGAAGAGTGAGAAGCTCTGCCCAGGTTTGACTTGTTTCCTAACTGAAATGGAGAAGGGAGATAAAAGATTGTAAGGTACCATATAACTACCAAAAATATGCTCATCTACCATAATTAGGAGAAAGTCAAGTGCTAGCTGATACCCTGGCTAAAAGATTCAAGGTAAAATGCCATATTAGCAAAGAAGAGGTTCTGACAAGAGTGCTCTAGGAAATTTTGAGGAAGTTAAGATCACTTTTTGATGTGGATCCAGGACCAACATGATGTGATCTATGGTATGGAGTCTGTCACCAAAAGATATGAGGCACCAAAAGTTGGGGTTCGGTCATGTGAAGAATTCACAATGGTCATTCTCCTTGCAAAAGGTAAATTTATTTAGGGAAGAGGTTACAGACAAAATAAAGGGATACAATAGAAGGTGGGAATGATAAGGAAGAGTGGGAGAGCATATGAATGACAAGTTCTTCAGTGGAACTCAGGTTACCCAGAAGAAAGAGAACACCCCACAAAGCTGGGGCATGCCCTCAGCTGGCAGGCTAAATCCTGAAAGGGGCTTAGCCTCCTAAAAATTACTCAGCCTTAAATTAAGGAGAAGTGGGGTCAGAAAGCATAGTGGAGTTCGGAGAGATACCACTGTGGCATGGGGGAAGGAGAAGGGGAAGAGACACCAGAATGTCTTGGGGGGCTGACCCAAAGGAAGGCAGCAACCATGGGATGGCCCATAAATAGATTTTATAGGGAAAATTTAATCTCAAGAGACATGACGGGCATTTCTAATAGGCCATGGCGAGGTGAGACTGCTTGAGACCCCTACAGAGGGTGGGTCTTAAGGGCTTGAGATAACCTGGATTTCAGACTGGCCGATTGCTCCAGAGAGTGGGACCATAGACTAAACTGATCTAAAAGCCTTCCCCTGCCTGCCTCAGGGATCAATTCTTTAGTTTTCCTCTGTCCGGTCCACCGTCCAGGACCTCCTCACTTTTAGTTTAGGCCATCCCGCTGAGGTGAGGGGCGAGGGCAGCTCAGGAATAAGGGGGATGGCTGCGACTGAAAGAGCCAAGAGGCCACAGGCAGAGGGTCGGGGGTAGAACCGTCAGGATTTGGGGAGGGAGGATTGCTCCGGAGTCCCCTCTGCAGAGTCCCCACGAATAAGGGGCTTACGGAGCCTTTCTGCGCTAAAATGGAGGGAGTGAGCCTCTGAGGCCGTGAGTGATGGGATCAGACAGACAACGTCCCAAACTCCCACAGCACCAGACTGGTGGCGAGGGGCATTTTCAATTTTCGTTAGCCAGCCCCGGACAGGAAGAAAGGTTTAAGTACTTTTTTAGGGGGAAAAAAGTTTTAAGAACGACTGAAAGGAGGAAGAAGGCCCATCACCCCTCCGCCTGCGGAAGATGCCGAGTCCGGTCACCTTTACTTAGGTTCCCGTTACTAGGTCAGGGGCTGCTAATGCGCAGGTGCCGAGGAGAACAGCCGGAAGATCTTCCGGCCCGCGGCTTGCTCCGCCCCCACGGTTCTCCGACGTTCGACTAACCGGGTAGGGGTGGGGCACATATACGAGGAGCGGACCAGGAAAGGGGGAGGTACGAGAGCCGGAACGTTTGTACTAGAGTTCCGCGGAGCGGCCGGAACAATTTCCGAGACGTCCTCTAGCTCGTTCCCTTCCCCATCTCTTCTCCCCAACCTGCCGCCGCGAGCCCAACGGCCGCGGCCGGCGCGTGCCGGGAGTGGGACCGCGTGAGAACGCGTGAAGAGGCAGAGGGGGCGGCGCGCGGTCCAGGTGGGGGAGGGGAAAGAACGTTAGCAATAAGGGGACTCGGGGGGCGGGGAGAAGATGGGGAACCCTGAAGGAGGGAGGGAGAAAAGAACCCGGGAGGAGGGGGAGCGTGCCGGGGCGCGGGGGGAGGGGGGGCGGGACGACTGTGAGAGGCAGGAGAATTGAGGAGGGGGAGCATGCCGGGGGAGAGGGGTGCTGGAGACGGGGAGCATGCTGAAGGGTAGTCGGGAAGGGGGAGGAAAGAGTTTAGGGGGAAAGAAGAAAAGCTCTGGGGGAAGGAGAAAATGAATAATCTGGGGTTCCTCTGGAGGAGGATTGGACTCTGGGAGGAGGGGAAAGATGCTGAAGGAAGCACAGGGGAGCACCAGGGGAAGTGGGGGAAAGGCTGAGGGAGGTCCAGAGATCCTGAGAGAAGTAGGATTTGAGGTGCTCAAGGAAAAGAGATTACGGGGGAAGGCTTGGAGTGAGGAAGTTTGGAGGGCTGTGGAGGGAAGACGTGTCTAGAAGATCAATGAGAGAAAAGGATCATACCCAAAAAGGGAAATCAGCACTATGTCTGACACCTAGTACTACATACTTGTTGATGGCCTGTTAAGTCTTAAGGTTATTTTTTAATCATAGTTATTATTTGTATACCTGTGTGTATGTGTATGTGTGTATATAAATATATATGTGTGTGTATAGCACATTAAGGTTCACAAAGCACTTTACAAATATCACCCCATTTGATTCCCACAATAACCCCAATGGGTAGGTACTGTTATTATTCCTATTTTATAGATGAGGAAACTGAGGCACACAGCTTAAGTAACCTGTCTAGGGTGACAAATTTGAATTCAGTTCTTCCTGACTCCAGGTTCAGTGTTCTTTTCCTTTTGCCACGCTTGATGCCTGATTTATTTATTGTGTGCAGAACCCTGTAGGGGATATTAAGTGCTGGGGAAGATGCAAAGTGTAGATAAGAGAGATTCCTTGTCCATATAGAGCTTACATTCTTATAGGGCAATAAGACAAGGACAGATGCTTCTAATATGTATACATTAAATACATGAAAGAAGTACAAAGCAAAGCCCTCCTTGAGGTGGGAGGGAAAATAGTCATTACAGATTCAATGGGGATCAGGGAAAGTTTTCTCTCAAGAAGATGATATTTGAGCTGGGCTTTAAAAGATAGGATTTCAGCAAGTTTGTGAAGGTGAAGTCAGAAAGAATAGCAAATTTAGGGAGAAAGATAAGACCAGTTTTGGATAAGTTTGTCAGGGTGGAGGAAGTGACTGCCTGGGAAGCATGGATTTGAGGGAGTTAGTCTATGGAGAAGGTCAGGGCTCAGAAAGGAGTATAACAGTGATAGAAAATCTAGGGAAGGGGAATGCAGGGTTAGACTGAGCTCTCTGGGAGTAGTGTATGTGTAAGGGAGATTTGGGTATAGCCCAAAGAATAGTCTCTGAAGGTGTTGTGGGACATGGATGACCTTATGTAGGTCTCAGCTGGATCTCTGAGGGAGTATCTGGTTCTGGTACATGGTGGTTACCAGTAATCAACTTAATCCCTCTCCCGTATTGTTTTATAGGTTGTGAGGTTCTTTCCTTCAATCACCACCATGTATGCCGTGTACAAGCAGGCCCACCCTCCTACGGGCCTGGAGTTTTCTATGTATTGCAATTTTTTCAGCAATGCTGAACGTAACCTTGTGGTGGCTGGGACTTCACAACTTTATGTATACCGGCTCAACCATGATGCTGAGGTAAACACCTTAACTTTTCAATATTCACATTCCCTCTCAGCATATCTCTATCTTCCACCACAAATGCATCCCCGACCCTGTCCAAAATACTTTGGATCTTTCCAAAGTAGTGAGAAAGAGAGAGACAGAGGGGAAGGTGGGGGAAAAGGGAGTAGGAGAGACAGGGGGAATTAGAGACAGAGAAAGGGGTGAAAGAGAGAGACAGAAAGGGAGAGGGAGAGAAGGAAGGAAAGAGGTAGAAAGAGGGAGGGGGGTTAAAGAGAAGGGAGAAGCAGAGAAAGGCAGAGACAGAGAGGGCGGTGAAAGGGAGAGGGAGAGAAGAGAAGAAAGAGTCAAAGAGGGAGAGGAAGTGTGCGTGTGCACATTTAGCTAAGTTCACTGGTTTACTTGGTTTATTCTCTTCCTAGGACTAAGGGTGGAGTGGTGAATAGCAGTAGGAAAGAGCTTCCCAGTGGCTTAGGCTTCTGACCTTGTTCCTCCTACAGCCCCCATAATTCTGTGACCCTAGCAGGAAAGGGGAGCAGTGAGGGACAAGGGGAGGGGAATTTGCTTTGCATCATCTGACTTTTCCTTTGTGTTTGTTTTTCCCAAGACTTCAACTAAGAGTGATCGGAATGCAGGTAAGCAGCTGGCCAATGGATGGAGAGGAAAGTCTGGTAACTTAAAGACTTCAGAGGGTAGGATTGTCTGTGGGCAGTTCCTCACCCCAATATACCTTTGCTTCTACTCCCAGAAGGGAAATTACACAAGGAACATAAAGAAAAGCTGGAACTGGTGGCTTCCTTCTCCTTTTTTGGAAATGTCATGTCGATGGCCAGTGTGCAGCTTGCTGGAGCCAAAAGAGATGCCCTACTTCTCAGTTTCAAAGATGCCAAGGTATCAGGGCTATTTGGTAGGGGTGAGGAGAAGAAGAGAACAAGACAAAGGTAGATTACTTTTTCCTCTCTGTGTTTCCATCTCTGTAATAATAATATCCACACATTTTCTGGATCTATTTGGGTATATTTGGATAACTACAGAAAGTGGGAATTTTTCCTTAGGGATTGGGATAATTGCCCTACAAGGGGTCCTTTCCCGAGCCGAGGTCCCATGATTCTTGATTGAAGTTCCCCAAAGTATAATTCTTAAAAAAAAAAAAAAATGGCTTCTGATTTGGAGAATATTTATATGTTTACCTTAGTTCTCCAGCTGTTCCACCTATAGGTCAGCTAACTCATGGATTTTGCTTGTAGTATTAGGATGGGAATTCTGAGGGATTCTGACCTGGATAGACTTTCCCTAGCCTTGGGTCACAGATGGGTCCTTAGACAAGGTTACCCCTAAAGTGAACTTTTGGATTCTCCATACTGTTTCTGACTTTGTTTCCTTTGCCCTTGTGGCTTCAAAGAGAGGATATGGATATAAAATCCCTGTGTGTGCCTGGGATGGTGTGAGGAGTCAAGAATGAAATTAACTCTTCTCTTTTTCTACCTGATCTTTAGCTGTCAGTAGTAGAGTATGACCCTGGGACTCATGATCTAAAGACCCTCTCACTACATTACTTTGAGGAGCCTGAGCTGAGGGTAAGAGTCTGCATGCCCCATCCCTGCACCTTATGAATTGTTTCCCTCATGCTCTATCTGGTTCTGTGTGCCTGTAGGTTCCTATCATTCTCAAGCTGAACCCTATAAGTAGGGGCCTGTGGGTTTTTTTGGTGGGGGGAAACTAGATTAAAAATTAAAAATAGAAAAAAAATGTTTAAAAAGATTAAAATCCTCTGAGTCAGGTAGTGGTGGTTTCTCTTTCTCTACAATAGGAGAAATGTCTCTGTGCCTCAGATATGTTCATTGTGGACCTAATGAATTGGTGCTGGTCTTGATACTACCTATCTGTTCCCCATTACACTTCTTCTCAGGATGGGGTTGTCTGCATCCTTGCACAGGCTTTGACAGGTGTGAATTTGGCCCTGTATTCTCCCTCAACCCTTTTCCCCCATCCTAGGATGGTTTTGTCCAGAATGTACACACACCCCGAGTGCGAGTTGACCCTGATGGACGCTGTGCAGTCATGCTTATCTATGGAACACGACTTGTAGTGCTGCCCTTCAGGAGGGAGAGCCTGGCAGAAGAACATGAAGGGCTGGTAGGGGAAGGGTAAGTGTCAAAGAAGAGAGGTTGAGTGGATTTCTGATATCCTGGAGAAAAGCTGGGGTCTATGAACCTGGGGTTTCTCCATGTATTTGGAATTGGGCTTTGAGAAGTCTTCTATCTTTCTTGAAACCCCTTGTTTTGTAGGTATAGACTTGGATTTGAAAGGCAAGGGCTCTCCAGGTTGGGAAGAGATTTATGGTTGGATCTGCCTTTTGGGCATGAATTGGAACTGCCCAAAATGGGGACTTCATATGGAGTTCTCTCCTCCCTTTTCTCCTAAATCTCTCTCCCCAGGCAGAAGTCAAGCTTCCTGCCAAGCTATATTATTGACGTTCGGGCCTTGGATGAGAAGCTCCTGAACATCATTGATCTGCAGTTCCTTCATGGGTACTATGAGCCCACTCTCCTCATCTTGTTTGAGCCCAATCAGACTTGGCCAGGGTAAGGCCTTTCCTTTGTCCTCTTTGATATTTGTCATGAAAATAACAGTGACAGTAGACAAATATATAGTGCTTTGGGACCTTCAAAGTAAGTGCTTTACTCTTGTTTAACCCTCACAAACTATTGAGATCAACATTATAAGATATTATTGTCTTTGTCTTTGAGAAAAGAGAGCTGAGATTTAGGGAGGTAAATGTCTTGCTTGTGGTCACAGATAAAGAATGCTATTGACAGAGTTTGAATTCTGCTCCTTCCCTAATTCAGTCTAGCATTCTTATTTAAAAAAAAAAAAAAAAAAAAGGTTGAGTTTGCAGGTACCATAGAGAATTTTCCATTTCTTTAAAGATTTTACTACAACAATGTTTGGTTTTACAGCACCCAAAGAGTTGCCAGATATTTCTTTTCCTAAGGTAGTTTCTTCTGAAATGTGCTTGTGATTATATAGTTGGTACTTTTTTTTTTTTTTGGTAGTAGTACTGCATCCATTCAGCTCACTACCCAGTGCATTTATTGTCACAGGGGAGAGTTTCAGGGGCAAAACTAGGAATAAGGCTAGTAGAGATGTAGACTTTGATTCTATTTAGAGAAAACTTTCCTAGTAATCAGAGGTGTTCAAAAGAAAAGTAGACTGCTTTGGAAGGTAGTGAGTTTCCCATTATTGGAGGTTTGCAAGCAGAACCTGGATCAAGCAGTGTCTGCACTTATTAGGATTGCTGTGGAGAGGATTTCTCCCCAGCTATGGAGTAGAGGAACTCATGAAAGTCTATGAAGTCTGAATTCTTAAGATTCCACTGAGAGAATGCTTAAGAATTTGGATTTGAATCCAAATAAAGAAGTCAGTCTTTCCAATTTCTAACAGTTTTTGGATATCTTTGGCAGTCTAGGTGAGCTTAATGCGTTCCTTACTTTTTCTTTTAAGAGTAAAGCAGCTTCAGTCCCAGAACAAATACAAACCTTTGGGTATTTGTTGTTGTCCTTCAAGAAGGCCTTGGTTGTCTGCTTAATTGTAGAAAATTTCCCATATAGCTTGTCCCATGGGGATTTATGTGACCATTGTCCACCTTTTGATCTTGTGAGCCAGATACTTATTCTCGACACTGGTGTTTATCCAATTTCACTTAAAGACTAGTTTTTGGATTCCACACATCAATCCAAGATGTTACTTTGACAGTTTTATATCTCTGGGGGCTATGGCAAAGACTTCTGGGTTAATTAGTAAATCAAGCCCCAGAGAAAATCTACAGAGGAGATACAGATATTGAGTCTAGCCCTGATTGTTTTTAATTCAGTACTTGGAGCTGCTTTCTTTAATAAGGATCAGTCTTCATTCCTTTTGAATATTTTGTATCTATCCAATTGGAAACTTCTCCTATTTAACTTTGTTTAAAATAAGTATATTACCATCTCTCTAGTTACACATCTTTTGTGCCCTCCTGTATCTGATGATTTCTTGTGTACCTATTCCACATTCTAATGGAGGGGAGAGTTGGGGGTGGGGGGGTTATTTAGCATGATGTATGCTCCTTATAAAATGGATGTACTTCCTCTTGGATTCTTCCCTCCATGTCTTATGATAGGGGACTTTCTGTAGGATACATGTTTCATGATGAGTCTGAGGCCTTTTCAAGCATCCCTAACCCCTATTTCCCCACCAAAAAAACCCCCAAAGCTCCTGGCAGCTTCTGAACTCCTATATTTTCTTTGACCAGGCGTGTGGCTGTACGACAGGATACATGCTCCATTGTTGCCATCTCTCTGAATATTCTGCAGAAGGTTCACCCAGTTATCTGGTCCCTCACCAACTTGCCTTTTGATTGTACCCAAGCACTGGCAGTACCCAAACCAATAGGTGAGCAGTGGGGTTGGGGGCCAACCCACTTCTCTAAAGAGGAGTTTCTTCTCTAAGGGAGGCAGGAGGGCTGGGAGATTTTCTGGGAAACCCTGCCTGCCTATCTACCTTTCCTCCCAGGAGGAGTAGTGATCTTTGCGGTCAACTCCCTGCTCTACTTGAATCAGAGTGTCCCGCCCTACGGTGTTTCCCTCAACAGTCTCACTGCCGGCACCACAGCCTTCCCTCTACGTGAGCCAGCCAGGAATGGAAGGAGGGAGTGTTGTGTGTGTGTGTGTGTGTGTGTGTGTGTGTGTGTGTGTGTGTGTGTTTGTGTGTTTGTGCGTTTGTGTGTTTGTGCGCGCACGCGCATGGGGGCAGGGAAGATGACTAGAATTGGAGGAAAATGGGCTCAATGGGAAGAATTGGGACTTTGGTGTGAGTTGTAGGTGTATGAGGTTCTCTCTCTGTTTCTAGGCATGCAGGATGGAGTGAAGATCACCCTGGATTGTGCTCAAGCTGCTTTCATATCCTATGACAAGATGGTCATCTCCTTGAAAGGGGGAGAGATGTGAGCCTGTCCTGACTTCCAGCCCTTCTCTCCGTGTTTTCCCCCGTTCTGCTTCTGATTCTGCTTCCTCCTTCTTAGGGTCTGCGTCCAAAGACTTGGGTTTGAATCGGGTTCTGTTGCTCACTGCTAGTACTCTTCTCAGGCCTTAATTCCTTCCCTAATAGAATGAAGCTTTAGTTTAATCTTCTCAGGACATTCAGCTTGAGATCTGATGATTCAAGTAGAATTCTGTCCCCCTGACTCTGCCCTCTCTTTCCAGCTATGTACTGACACTTATCACAGATGGGATGCGCAGCGTCCGATCCTTTCACTTCGACAAAGCAGCTGCTAGTGTTCTTACCACCTGTGTGAGTTCATGTGATGAACATAGACATTCCCTTTCATTGGGAGGGTTGGGGAGGATCCATTGTGGGGGAAAAGACAAACTTGTTGGGGGAAGCAGATCCTGGGAAGCAGTAAATGGGGAATGGTCTTCTAGGAACAGAAAGCTTTAGGCCTTCTGGTATATTCTCCTTTCTGTCATCTCCCCAGATGATCACCATGGAGCCAGGTTACCTTTTTTTGGGCTCCCGTCTTGGGAATTCACTTCTACTTAAATATACAGAGAAACTTCAGGAACCACCCGCCAGTTCTGCTCGAGAAGCCCCATCACGGGAGGTATCTGACAAGGTAAGATTTCTTATGCTACATGAAGACACCCTGAAGACCCTCCAGGTCAGTAGCAGGAAGGGACCTCGGTACAGGGAGTTGGAGAACAGGAAGGGGTAGTCATGACAAGGTTTCCCACAATAATTCCCTTTCTTTTCCCCAACTTGTGTTTTTATGTAAACCCTAAATTTAGTATTACATAAATGTGAATTTTTGTTATTATTTCCTCAGGATGAGCCGCCTGTCAAAAAGAAGCGAGTGGAGTCCACGCTGGGCTGGGCAGGTGGTGGGGGACACTGGCCTGGCCTTGGGGGTGGGGATGAGGAAAGGTAGCCGGGATTTTGAATCAGGGTGGGGCACGTGTTTCAGGGGAATCTGATCCTGGGCCTAAGAGTGTCTGATTGGACTGATATTGCAGGTGGGAAGTCAGCTCCCCAGGATGAGGTGGATGAGATTGAAGTGTATGGCAGTGAAGCCCAATCTGGTACTCAGTTGGCCACCTACTCCTTTGAGGTGAGAGAGAGTGAATTAGAAAGGGAAAGGAATTTGTCCTTGAAAGACCTTTTGCCACCCCCTCAGCCCCCCACTAGTTTTCTATTTCCACATAGGCATTGACTGAATCGTGGAAAGGGTGGATTGGGCCCTAAATTCGTATCTGTCTTTCTGATTTCACGGTCTGTGATATTCATCTTTTTTCCTCATAATTTCTGTCCCTTTGCCTTTACTTTCTTCTTATTCCCTTTCTCAGTCTGTTTTCTCTCATCTATTCGATTTTCTCATCTCCAACTTTTATCTCCTGCCCAATTGAGGAAGCATGGCAGACTGGAGCAATGGTTCTCAAAGTATGGTCCAGAAAATCTTGGCTGAGGGAGGGGGGGCAGTCTCTGAAACCCTTTCAGAAGGTCTACAAATTCAAAATTAGCTTTTATTTCTAATATGATAAATATCTATTAAAAAAAACCAACCCATATCAACAAGAACTCTTTGGAAAGATATGCAATAACTTTTAACAGTATAAAAATACTGAGAACAAAGTTTGAGAACCACTGGGCTAAATACCTGACCTGGATAATAGTGTTCAAGTTCTATATCAAAAATTTGTAAATTGTATGACCCTAGGCAAGACATCTTAACGTTTTGAATCTTGATTTCCTCATTGTAAAATGAAAATGATAATTGGACTTAGCTGTCAAATTCAGAATGGATACAGAACATTTTGCAAACCTTAAAACATTATGTAGATAGGAACTGTTTTTCTAATATCTTTGCTGCTTTTCAATTTTTCAGGTGTGTGACAGCATCCTGAATATTGGCCCCTGTGCTAATGCTGCCATGGGGGAACCAGCTTTCCTATCTGAAGAGGTATCCACCCCACTTGGGGTATTTTTCTTTTGAAGGGAGGCACCTGGAGTTCTAACCCTGATGTTAGCCTCACAGAATAGGGTTGGGACCTTGAGGTAGGATGGGGAAAGCCAAAAAACTACAGATGATCACAATATTGATGGCCATTCTGGGCACTAGTGGGGATCCTCTGACTGATGCTGTTTCCCTTTGCTACCTGCTTTATAGTTTCAGAACAGCCCAGAGCCAGACCTGGAAATTGTGGTTTGCTCAGGTTATGGGAAGAATGGAGCATTGTCTGTGCTTCAGGTGATGATAAACCCATTATCTTCTCCTTGGGGCTGGGAGGTGAGGGGAACTGTGAAGAGGGACTATCAGAACTGATAGCAAAGGGAAAGAGTGAGCTGGTCCTGCACCTTGCGAAGGCCTGTGGCAGAGAGTGTGTGCTGTAGGTCTGGTACCGGTGCCACAGGAATCGCTACTCTTGGTCCCTTCCTGGGCTCCCTGCCTCCTGTTGGGCTGCCTGTAAGCAGCAGGTGGGAACAAATGGAGATTTCTGGGGGGAAAGTCAGGAAGACTAAATCCCAACATGCGCTGCTTCCTACCCTCCCTGTAGTCCATCCCAGGAGGCAGGAGTGGGAAATGGGGCGGGGCCCGAGGTGGATGTAAAGGGTACCTCAGGGGATGACTTCCCCAACAAATGTTTGCCCCTTCAGAAGAGCATTCGGCCCCAGGTGGTGACCACCTTTGAGCTGCCTGGCTGTTATGACATGTGGACGGTCATTGCACCCTTACGCAAGGAAGAGGTCAGACCCTGCCCTTGGGGATCCTCCCACCATTCCCTAAGCCTTGTCAAAGCTAACACAAGAGCTAGAATGAGGCCTTCCCCTTGGCTGTTCCTACTCACCCCAGTTCTTTTCCTCTTCTTATCTCTTTCTGATGGTATTTTTGAATACTGGAGCTTGACTTAAGGTGGTGTAAGCCAGGAGATCAGGTTTGTTCCCCTAGGCACAGGTAACTGAGACTATCATGGTCTAGGCACTGCTATAAAACAACTTAAAACGAAGAGTAAGAAAATGTAATGAATAATTATTAATTACAAAGTTGGTAATTGACATCCTAAAGTATGTTGGAATGGAAAAAGTTCTAGATTTGGAATCAAGGCTTTGAGGTTCAAATCCCCTTTCTTACTCTGCTTGAGTGATCTTGGCAAAATCCCTTAAAACCTCCTTGATATTTTTCTTTGTGTCTCTTTTCCACCCTTCTCCTGGCACCCCATGTAGGCTTCCTCACTTGTCTCTTTTCTTCCCCTTATTTTGGATTCCCTAATCTTATGTCTTTCTCTACCCCCAGGATGAGACTACCAAGGGAGAGGGGGCAGAACAGGAGCCCAGCTCCCCAGAAACAGAAGATGATGGGAAGAGACATGGCTTTCTTATTCTCAGCCGTGAAGACTCTACCATGGTGAGGAACCAGTAAGGGAAGAAGGACTTTGACATGGGGTGAGGCTGGAGTACTGAAAGACAGGTTGGTGTTAGAGAAAAGAACCCTTAACTGGAAATGAGGAACCCTATGTTGGAGTCCAGGTCTATTCAGCAAATCACTTCACCTCTTAGAGGAGGTCCTTGGTATGTTTTCTGCAAATTATGGGAGGCAAGATAGGTGGTCTTTGAGTTTTTTAGAGATGATAGCTATTTATAAATACCCATGTAATTCTTCATTGGGAAAAAGGTGCTTTTAGACCCTAGGCCTGAGGTCTAATATCTTCTACCCCTTAGATTCTACAGACAGGCCAGGAGATCATGGAACTGGACACGAGTGGCTTTGCCACACAGGGTCCCACTGTCTATGCTGGTAACATTGGTGACAATCGCTATATTGTCCAGGTATCGCCCCTCGGTATTCGTCTGCTAGAGGGAGGTGAGCGCTTTGGAGCCTGGGATTGGGGAAAAGCCTTTGGGAGAAGCATAGTGGAAGAGTCAAGCCTGAGTATGGGCCTGCTTCTTCATTGGTAGAGGAATGGGGTTTGGCCCTGGTATGATAATGGTTCTGTCACTTGCCTTTCAGTGAACCAGCTGCATTTCATTCCTGTGGACCTGGGCTCTCCCATTGTGCAATGTGCTGTTGCTGATCCATATGTGGTCATCATGAGTGCTGAGGGTCATGTGACTATGTTTCTTCTGAAAAGTGATTCCTATGGGGGAAGGAACCATCGTCTGGCTCTTCACAAACCCCCTTTGCATCATGTAGGGAAATGCCCCTGCTCTTCAATCCTACTTTTTAATCATTGATCCTAGATCTAATTCTCTTCCTTCATTTCCCCCTTTCTGTCCCCTTCCCCCTATAATTTTTTTTAAAATTTACAAAACATATGCATGGGTAACATTGACCCTTGCAAAGCTTTTTGTTCCAAATTTTCCCTTCCTTCCCCCCACCTCCATCCCTAGCTGACAGGTAGTTCAATACATGTTAAATATGTTAAATCTCCCTATAATTTCTAAAAATGACTCCTTTTGATTTTTCTTACACCCAAATCATATTCTTAATCCTCTTTTCTGACCACCATTTGCCTTCCCCCACCCCTCTGACATGGTGTGCTGACTTCTTATTCTTTCCTTATTACAGCAGTCAAAGGTGATCGCACTCTGTGTGTACCGAGATGTCAGTGGGATGTTCACCACTGAGAGTAGAGCATCTGGGTCCCGGGATGAGCTGGGAGGTCGAGGGGGCTTGGAGGCTGAGGGCCTGGGACCTGAGATCAGGTATATATATGGGGAGGGGTCAGGGCCAGGGGCTAAAACTTTTGTGTATGAAGCCTGACTGTGCTCTGTTTTGTCACTGTCTGCCTCCAGCCCCACTGTGGATGATGAAGAGGAGATGTTATACGGAGATTCCAGTTCCCTGTTCAGCCCCAGCAAAGAAGAGGCTCGAAGGAGCAGTCTCCCACCTGCTGACCGGGACCCTCCCCCATATAGAGCAGAGCCCACGCACTGGTGTGTGCTAGTACGAGAGAGTGGGGCCATGGAAGTGAGTGACCCATGACCCTCCTCCCTCTTCCCCACTGACCCAGGTGTGCTGATGCCAGACTGGGAAAATGTAGGTGAATAAACTCTACCTGAGTTAGTATAGGTTTTTGGGCCCATGGACAGCAGTAACCTCCACTGACACAGCCTCCTTGTATTAATGGGGCTATGGAGTTGTAGTCCCCTACCTCTTACCTCTGTGGTCTTGGTGCGTTGATACAAGAGAATGGGATTGGGAAGGGAAGGGCCTTTTGGCCACTTAACCCTTTTTTTCTCTTTCCTAGATCTATCAGCTCCCAGACTGGCGCCTAGTGTTTCTAGTGAAGAATTTCCCTGTTGGGCAGCGGGTACTGGTAGACAGCTCCTTTGGACAGCCTGCCACCCAAGGAGACACCAAGAAGGAAGAAGTGACAAGGCAAGGTGAACTTCCTCTTGTTAAGGAGGTGTTACTGGTTGCCCTGGGTAACCGTCAGACCCGTCCCTATCTGCTGGTGAGTTTTATACATAGGATTCCCCCCTTCCTTTAAATGATTTCCCTTATTGCCAGGGGCAATCCTCCAACCCTCACAACTCTTCACTCAACACCTCCCTTAGGTTCATGTAGACCAGGAACTGTTGATCTATGAAGCCTTTGCCCATGACTCCCAGCTTGGTCAGAGCAACCTCAAAGTGCGGTTTAAAAAGGTACCTGAGCCCCTGGCTCCTCTGGTTTGTCTTCAGTGTAGGCTATAAACCTATGGACCCATTCATGAGGGGATAGGGCCATGACTGTGTGAGAAGGCAAGGCTCCAAGCCACAAGTAACAGCAGTCAAGGGGAAGTCTTCATGGAGATGCCGGGGCTGGCGTGACAGGAGTGGAGTTTAAAATAAGTTTAATACTTAGCTGTTTGTGTGACCTGGAGCAAGACCCATTCTTTATTTTTACCAAGATTTGAGAGATGTAAAGTAATTGGGCTGCTTAGCTGGTTCTTATTGCTTGGCATCAGGGTTCTCCATCCTACCTGGAAACCACTTCAGGTATGGTGGGGTATTGCCCCCATCTCCCTATCTTACTCCCCTCCCCTCTTCTTTCTTCTGTGTCCTAGGTTCCCCACAACATCAACTTCAGGGAGAAGAAACCAAAGCCATCAAAGAAGAAGCCAGAAGGGGGTGGGGCTGAAGAGGGTGCTGGTGCTCGGGGCCGTGTGGCTCGGTTCCGTTATTTTGAAGATATTTATGGCTATTCGGGGGTCAGTGAGAATGGGGGAGTTGGGGCAGGTGGATGACATGAGGAGTGGTCAGTGGGACTGGCTGGAAACTTTGGATGAGGTCTGAAACAGTCTTAATACTTCTCCCTTACCAAGGTATTCATCTGTGGTCCCTCACCCCATTGGTTGCTGGTGACTGGTCGGGGAGCCCTCCGATTGCATCCCATGGGTATTGATGGCCCCATCGACTCCTTTGCCCCTTTCCACAATGTCAATTGTCCAAGGGGATTCTTGTACTTCAACAGACAGGTAGGAATGAAATAGGAACAAAAATCCTTCCTATATCCCTCCCTTTTTCTGCATTCTACTGCTAACCCCTCATCCTTCCCCATATATGGATTATTATTCCTCAAGATCTGCTATTTCTGCATGTTGATCTTTCATATGATTCCCAGACTACTCTTTACATAGCAGTACTTTGTCATGACTCTCTTGCAATCTTCAGAGCTCTGTAGTTTACAGCCTTAGCTTGGCTCTTGTGATCTTGCAGTATATCAGAGCTGTCCCAGAACATGTCACAGAATCACTGATTTAGCAGTAGTGTGACATGGACAGACTTCTGTTTTTAAAGATTATTTTGTCAGCTATGTGAAAGTTGGACAGGAGAGGGAAGATACTGGAAATCCGCTCTGATTAGGGCCTGTTGTAATAGTCTAAGTAAGGGGTGATGCTTGTCATTGTGAATGGAGAGAAGCAGATGGGTACAGGGAATATTATAAAGGAAGAATTGAGAAGACATGACAACTGATTAAATGCAGAGTAACGAGGAAGGAAGAAGTAAAGAAGGTAACGATGAAGATTTTGAACCAAAGGTCTCTGAAATAATGGTACATTCACCAGGAATAGAAAAGTTGTAAGAAGTCTATACTTTGAGTTGACAATTTAACATTTGAGCTGCCTGTGGAACATCATTTAAATCTAGAGATATCTAGATTTAATAGAAATATCTGGCAATCACTAAGAATTCAAAGAGAATAACCCAGGCTAAGGCCTGGGATATGGTAGGGAAAAAGATTATATATACACTTGAGGTATGAATGACAATTCAACAGAAAAGATTAGAATGACCAGACAGGCAAGAGAAGGCGTGCTATGAAAATCCAAGGAATTTGAGAATTTTGAGGAAGGGATTCAGCATTGCCTAATGTTACAGAAAGAGTAAGAATGACTGAGAAAATGCCATGGGAGACCAGTTTCATTTAAGTGATGAATTTAGAAGTCAATTTGTAAGTGAAAAGGAAGAAAGGAATAGAAATGGAGACAGATTTTTCTGGAGTTCTGAAGAAAAAAGACATGGTCAAGTCAAGTTTTTTTTTGGTTTGTTTTAAAAATTCTGGGGGGGACCTTGGTGTGTTTATAAGCTTCAAGAAAAGAGCTGAGGAGGGTCACAAGGACGATGGAAAGGGAAATTTTAGAGAAGATGGGATCAAGGGCAATAAATACAGTGGTGGATGGCTGGCTACTTCATCAGAGGCTGAGGCAAAGGACATAAATGTTTTACAGTATAGGAGATGAGAAATCTCATGGTAGATGGCATTTATATTTTTGTTAAAATAAGAGGGCTTCTCTATAGAGTATATTCCTGAACTGAATGGGAACCTAGATGGGCAGTTATTATTTTTTTAATTAGATGGAGATGGGTGAGGGTCAGAGGGACCTGGAGAGTTTTGCCCAGGTCTAGGAACCTTTCTGATCTCTCTTTGTGGATTCCCCAGGGGGAGCTTCGGATCAGCGTGCTCCCAGCCTATTTATCCTATGATGCTCCCTGGCCAGTAAGGAAGATCCCATTGCGATGCACAGCTCACTATGTTGCCTATCACGTGGAATCCAAGGTTAGCAGCCTGTCCTCATGCCTCCCACTCCTAGATTTGCTTAAGAACTCATCGAAACTATAGTTAGTGATATCTTGAAATCCCCAATCCCCTCTACCCTATCTTGTCCCTAAACATCTTCTGAGAATTTTCTGTCTTCTGCCCCTCACCCATGATTATTATACCCCTTAACCCTGGTTCCTCCAAACAAACCAAATAGGTATATGCTGTAGCTACCAGCACCAATGCCCTGTGTACCCGCATTCCTCGAATGACAGGCGAAGAAAAGGAATTTGAGACAATAGAGAGAGGTTAGTGATTTGCTCACTTAGCCATGCCTTTTTCTTCCTCTCCCACCTCCAACTACTGTACTGGGCTCTCTACAAGCAACGGGATGAGGGGGAAGGGCTAACATTTGATTCTTTCTCTCCTGCTAGATGAACGCTACATCCATCCCCTGCAGGAGGCCTTCTCTATCCAGCTTATCTCTCCTGTCAGTTGGGAGGCCATCCCCAATGCCAGGTAAGACCTCAGGTCAGAATTTTTTTAAACTCTCAGTATCTCTTTAGGCCCCTCCAACGTTTCTGGATGTTCTCTGCAGGATTGAGCTGGAGGAATGGGAACATGTGACTTGCATGAAGACAGTATCCCTTCGAAGTGAGGAGACTGTGTCTGGCCTTAAGGGCTATGTGGCTGCTGGGACTTGCCTCATGCAGGGCGAGGAGGTCACGTGCCGAGGCAGGGTAAGCGGCCATGGGCACAACAGGAGGGGACGTGGGTCTGGAGATTGCTGGCTCTGAGTCTTTCAATTGCCCACCCCCACAGATTCTCATTATGGATGTGATCGAGGTCGTTCCAGAACCAGGACAGCCACTGACAAAGAACAAGTTCAAGGTGCTGTATGAGAAAGAACAAAAGGGCCCCGTGACAGCTCTCTGTCACTGCAACGGCCACCTGGTGTCAGCCATTGGCCAAAAGGTAACTACCCCGGCCAGATGGGGAGAGGCTGGGGGCAGAAGGGCTGGGCTTTGCCCAGGCTCCCCTCCAGTGACCCAAGTTGTGCTTCCTTCTCTTCCCTCTGTTTTCCCCAGATCTTCTTGTGGAGTCTTCGGGCCAGTGAGCTGACAGGCATGGCCTTCATCGACACACAGCTCTACATTCACCAGATGATCAGCGTGAAGAATTTCATCCTGGCAGCTGATGTCATGAAGAGCATTTCTCTGCTTCGCTACCAGGAGGAAAGCAAAACCCTGAGCCTGGTGTCCCGGGTATGGGCCTGAGGATGTCAGAGCCTAGGAAGGGCTGGGAGGAGGGTTGGGTCCCTCAGAGAGGAGACTAAACCCAATTTATCCTCAGGATGCCAAGCCCCTGGAGGTATACAGTGTGGATTTCATGGTAGACAGTGCTCAGCTTGGCTTTCTAGGTGAGTGAACCTGGAGCTCCAAGGAATGGAAAGGAAACTTTCTAAGGTAGTTTTTAAGGAATGGGATCTGGATTGGCTAACCTTTCCCTCTCTCCTTTCTTCCTCAACAGTATCAGACCGGGACCGTAACCTCATGGTATACATGTATCTGCCAGAAGGTGAGTATAATTGACCTTTTCCCACAAACCTGACTAGAGGTAGCCACTAAAGCCACACAGAATCATTGCTTTTCACCCGTCTCAGTGAGTTTTGAGGGAGGTGGGTGGGAGTAGAGAAGAAAGTAACAGTTTATCTCCATGTTCCTAGCCAAGGAGAGTTTTGGAGGAATGCGGTTGCTGCGACGGGCAGACTTCCATGTGGGTGCCCATGTGAACACATTCTGGAGGACACCATGCCGGGGGGCGGCTGAAGGGCCAACCAAGAAATCTATTGTCTGGGAGAATAAGCATATCACATGGTTTGGTGAGTTAGTCACTAGAAATGGGAGGGGGGTCCTTTGCTTTAGTCTTTAGTTAATAATGCTGGTCACATTTTTCCTCCAGCCACATTAGATGGTGGGATTGGGCTCCTACTGCCCATGCAGGAGAAGACATATCGGCGGTTACTGATGCTGCAAAATGCCCTGACTACTATGCTGCCCCACCATGCTGGCCTCAACCCCCGTGCCTTTCGGTGAGACTCTGCAGCCCTCTTCTTGTAACATCCTTACTCATCCCTTTCTTTAGATGACACTGTTTTTAATCTCCCCAAAATGCAGGATGCTACATGTTGACCGTCGCATCCTACAGAATGCCGTACGCAATGTCCTTGATGGGGAACTCCTTAATCGTTATCTCTACCTTAGCACCATGGAACGGGGAGAGCTTGCCAAGAAGATTGGAACCACACCTGACATTGTAAGCAGCTTTCCCAATTGTGTGTGTGTAGTGTATATTTGCCTGTGCTTTAGAGCCCTCATCTTACCCAGTCCTCTCTTTCTGTCCTTTCAGATTCTGGATGATCTATTGGAGATTGATCGTGTTACAGCTCATTTCTAGTTGCTCCTATCCCAAATACACACTTTTGGATAAAACAAAGAAGTTTTGTTTTAAGGAAACTAAAGAGTGTAGGGATGTATGTAAGAGTATTATTAGAGTTGTACTTATTTTTTATGAAGAAGTGGCCATGGTGAAGTAAGACAGGCCTTTCTATCATTGAAGACTGCTCTCTTAGCACCCCCTAACCAAGGAAGTTGCGGTTGGAGGCTGATCATTACATCTACTCCTTTATTCTTTGCCCTAAGGGGCCTCCCTTGCCTTAGTCTGAGCAAGTAGAGGAGACTCGAGCCTGTCATCTCTCTTTTCTTGGCCGCTTGACTCTGGGGGGTCTTGATGCCCTGGTGGCTGACACCCGCTCCTCCTTTCTATTCGTTGAGGGAGGTGGATCTGTGCTGCTGGGGGTGGGTGTGACAAAGCCACCCAGATCTAGGGCTCCATTTTCTTGAATACCTCCTCAGGCTCAGGTATGACACCCAGATAAACCAGGAATTTGATGAACTTGGAGGTGAGGCGCATTGATAACATCTCCAACCTGAAGCCAGGAGAGAGAGGGAAAGGTGGGACCTAGTAATGGTTCCAGCCCCTCCATCATCATTCCCTCCCCCGATCTCTCCCTCCCCACATTACTAGGGTTACTGTCCCCTCTCACCTGAGGACAATTTCAAACTTGAAGCTTTCCCATGTGACCTTGACCCAATTCAAAAACCGTCTGTATAAGTTTCTTTGAGTCTGTTCTTTCAGCAGTCGGCTCCAGCTTCTCACAGCACTTCTCAGCCATCCCCCCAAAAAATCCACAGCATTAGTACTTTTTCTCCTTCCTCTACAACCCCATCCTTTTCTAACTCTCTGGGAGCTATAATGAAAATGCTGAGACAGTCAAATAACGCAACCCCTGTGCTATGGGTTATTTTTTTGGGGGGAGGGAGCTCAGTAGTTCTCAACTCTATGCAGGTTCCCTCATGTTACTATGCTGGGCTAACACTTGGCTGGATAAGTCCCTCCCTTCTCTAGTCACCTTCTGTGTTCCAAGGGCACAAACCTCTTGGCCATGAGGAAGTATCGGTCCACAGGGGACTTCAGGTTTATGGTGATGGAGCGCACTGTGTTGATGTTTCTCAGGACGAGCAGCATTGGGCGGGGCAAGGCCTTCAGCACCTCCATGATTCGGGCAAAATGTTCCTTAGCCATTTCCTGCATGTAGGTCGTCTCTGCATGGCTCAGCATGCCAGAACGCCACAACTGCCCCATTTGAATTGGTCGTTGCATTAGGATCTCACAGAACAGGAAATAATCTTGGGATAGGATAAGGAGAGGAAATGTTTATAGTTTTAGACAGTGGAGATGTAGGAGAATGTGATAGCTCTCTTACATGTACTTTAAAGCATAGGTGTCAAACTCAAATCCTAGCCTGAATCATTACAATGTAATTGGGAAATGTTTAATAAAATGTATAATACAACATAGAAAATCACAAATACAACATGGTTTATCTAAGTCAACATGAATTTTGAGTTTGAAACTTCTGCCTTAAAGATTGTTGGGTAAAAGGGATTAGCCTAGTTCTGGTGTGCAAAGTGAAGATATGGAACAATGGGAAGTTTGCTAATGTAGCGCTTTTAAGCAAAGACACTGCCTTACAATTAATAATCATTTTTGTCCAAAAGGGGAATGTTGGGTTTTTAAAAAAAATATAATGTTTAAAAAAAAAAAGTCTCTTCGGTGAGGTTAAGTGTGCAAGGTCTAGAAAGAGACTAATAGTGAAATAATACTTTTTATTCAGTTCAGCTAGTATAACATAGGAAGAGATGAGTAAGTTTGGTGCTTATCAAAGTCCTCAGATGTCTATAGTAACAAAAGAAACCCAAGACAGGGCTTCCTTTCCTCTGACTTGTTCAATGTAGGAATCCTTTGGAAGAATTTGGCAACACCTATTTCCGTGAATGTTAAATGAAGGGGGACTAGGCTCTGCCAAGCAAGGCAAGTCTGCCTAATCAGAAGAGTTTCTTTGTAACACAAATGAGTTTTTAAGTTTAAAAGGTGAGTTTTTAAAGACAGTGGGTTAAAGAGTAGAAAGCAACTGCATAGAGCAGAGGCGACACATAATCAACCACATTCTGAGTGCATCCTGAATCAAAATATAATTGGAAAATATTTTAAAAAATAAAAACACTGTTATGCCTCAAAGGGATCCTTATATATGGATTAGAATGGCCCCTTCTAGTTGAGTTGGATGCCACTAGTCTAAAACATTAGTCTAAACACTCCAGATGTCTAGTTTAAAATTAAAAAAAAAAATTGTGCATTCCATTTTCATATGATTAGTCATTCTAATCATACTATGTCAATACTTAGTTGCTCTAATGCAGTTCTAATTCTATTAAAGAATCATTCATGTTGACCACTTGTGTCGAAGCTTGCTTATTTGAACCCCAATCTCAAAAGATCCAAGCAATACTTCGCGACTAACTAGAAGTTTATTCCTACCACCTTGTGACTAATATCTAAGTCCCATATAGAAGGTCTAAGCAGGGCAGCCCACCCTTCAATATCATCTCATCCCCTTTCTTACCTTCAACACCAAGCTCAGCAGAATGCTTCTTCATGGCTGCATCATCCCGCAAGATAATGGCCCGCCACAGTTGGCACAAGGCCAAGCGATCCCTGGGAAGGGGGGGGTGGTGACCCTTCTGGTCAGGTCAGACATTCCATCCCTTGCTCCCCGCTGCTTGGTCTCTGGGGGCCCACAGGTTTGGTCCAATGCCAGTCACTGATTCTTTTCCTCTTTTTACCCCCCAGGACTAGGGTACTGTCATAGGGATGGATCTTACTTTTCATCCAGGAACTGATAGAGGCCATGGTCCAACAGCACCAATTCTGCTTGTCCATCTGAACCTTTCCGTACCAATACTAAGAGACATATGGGTGGGGAGTACCCAAACTTAGCCCAACCTGGGATGGCCCAGACAAATCTCTTCCCTCCCAAGAATGAGGCATCTTACCATTTCCAGGGTGGGGATCTGAGTGGATGAAGCCCGTGTAAAAGATCTGTTCAGCAAATACTCGGATCAATTTAGATGATGTCTAGAGGGTAAGTAAGAATCACTTCTCAGAAGCAGAAATGGAACATCCCCGGCAGTCAGAAACAGCACAAGTCTGAACCCACCAAGCTACAACCTCTCATAAAAAAGACAGACAAATCCCATTCTTCCTCACACATTAATTTCACCAAACAACTGTGTTTAGGATGTGTTAAGGTAATACCAAATTTAAATTAAATAGAGCCCAATCTAAGAGATAAAACAGGTGTAGGCCACATATAAATTACAGAAATGCAGACAAACTAAGTTTCATACATCACTCAAGCTGAGCCCCTGCTTCTGGATCTCTTCCACATTGTTCACCTTACAGCCATTACAGAAGTCGGCAGTCAGCACCCTCTGGAAAATGGGAGACAAGAGCTGATGAGTAGGCTGGATTTCCCAGCCAGAGAGGAAGAGTAAGGTGGGTGTAGAGGGTGTTGTCAGAGGACTTAGTTTGGGCAGGGCAGGGTAAGTCGTGGAAGAGAAAGGAGGATGCTGAATTAGTGGTCAGAGAACCTCAGGGCTCAAACCTTGCTGGACTTGTCCCAGTGCACACGGGGTACCACCACATAGTGAAAGTTCTTCAGGTCATTGGCACAGCGCTCTGAGTTCCGAGCCTCATTCTCAAAGTCCAGTTCCTGAGCCAAGGTCCCTTTCAGGTCCTGGGGTAGAGAATCCGTCAAGGGTAGGCGTCAATGTGGGGACCGGATTTGTTTGTTGGGAGATGGGGGGAGGATGTGATAAGAAGGAAGTCCTGAGGTAGAGCTGTAGCAGATTCAGACACTCTAAGAATGGAGGCTGTTACCCCATTTGACTAGCATCTCCCCAAGGCCTGGGTAAAGCTGTGTTTTTCATTCTCGAGTGCCATGTACAATGTATGTAAGGGGCGGGGGTCACATCTACCTTGAGAACCCAGCTGAAGCCAAAGCTGGGATGCATGAATTCGATGATCTGCAGCAGGAGCTCAAGAGTGTAGATGTCCCCATCAAACCTATCCCTTAGATCGATGTACTGCACCTGTACTGGATGTAGGGGTTGAGTCATCTTGTCTCATCTACACACATTGACATCTCCTGTCCCCATTCCATTTTAGAAGTCCTTGCTTCCTTCAAGAAATAGCCCAGGGACCAATCCTATTTAAAGTCTTTCTTGATTTCCCCCTCATTCTAAGTATTTTCTCATTCCTTGAGTTATCTTGTATTTACCACCTAGCAAAGGGATCTGATTTACAACCCTGAACTATTCTTAGGTCAGTAAGAAAAGGCTCAACAATGTGGTACTTGCTTGGGAATAGATCAGCTTAGAAAAGAAAAAGCAATGGGGGCTGAGATGGGCCAGTAGAACATCCTAGTACTAGGGGGCCTGAACCCTGGAAGACAGATAAAGGAGGAAAGGCATAATTGGGGATAGTGAGAAAAAGTAGGAAACTGGTGGCTTTAATAGGAAAGGCTGGAAAGGCCCAGATTATGGAGGAGCCGCGAGTTAGTACTCACTAACATTCTGTTTTATTCTATGAACAATGAGTAAGTTTCACAAGCCAGGGTAGTGACCTGATGAAAGCAGCCTTTTGGTTCAGCCCTATGCAGCAAAAGGCAGGAAGGCTGGCTGCTATACTGCTATATGAGGTAAAGAGGGCCATGTAATGGAGTCAAAACTAGAGTCACAAGAGCTATATTTGAATCCCACAATCTCTCTCAAGATCTATTTTTCTTTTCTGAAAAATTCTACATGACTCTTAAGGTCCTTTTCTGTGAGATCCTGTGATCTCAAGCCCCAAAGGTGCCAGGGACTGTCCCAGCTAAACCAGAATTAAACATGCTGATCACCTACAAGTGACGACCTCCCTGCCTAGTGATCCTCATGGTCCCATCTACCAGTCCCAAGACTTTGGACAGGGCCCAGGCACACTCAAGGAGTACCCCACCCCCTCTGCACACAAACACACCTTCACAGCCACCTCTGTGCCATCCTTCAGCTTTGCTTTGTGCACCTGGGCCAGACTGGCCGCTGCCACAGGCTCATAGTTAAATTCCTGGAACACTTCGTTGGCTGGGGCCTGGAAATCCTCTAGGAACAGCTCGTCCACCTGCAGGAGAGAGGGAGCCCACCTCAGGGACAGTCTCCCACACTCTGCCTCAGGCCCACTAGCTCATTAGCTTCCTTTCTTATGATGACAAATAGGATCCTAATCAAGCAAAAGGGTAATCTTCCTCAATACTCTCCCTACATTCTCCCTTTCCCTCCCCTTCACATGGGCCACCCCTGACTGTTTTCAATATGCCCTCTAAGAAGTCATGTCTTCAGCTCCTGGCATGAAGATGCCCCCTCCCAGCACTGAGCACATCTCCTACAGCCAGAAAATCCCCAGAAATCAAAGCCTAGGCCTAGTTGCCTCTATAGGTGCTCCCAGTGCTGGGCACGGGCTGGAGCCCTTCACAGCTGTCAGCAAAAGAGTTAGCTCCTGCCCGCCCAGTTTCCGTCCTCCACTCCCCAGGCCCGGGGCTGCCCACCTCTTTGTAGCCCCGAGTGAGGGCTTTGTCCTCCAGCAGGCGAAGGGTGGTGATGTACTCAGGGGGTAGCAGGTGATTAAAGGAGCAGAGTCCCTGGCCCAGCTTCACATAGAGGCCTCCATTGAGGATGGCTGCAGCTACCAGGGCATCGGCTGCCCGCTGGTGACACGCTGACATCACCTCCATGTAGCCAGGGCTGTTCTGGCCACAGGGACAGAAAGAAGGGATGGGGGAGGGGATGTCTACTCTTCCTCAGTCCCCCCACCCCAATCCTCAAGGCAATCCTAGGATGGCTTCCATCCTGGCCAGAGAACTTTTTGGCTTCCCTCTCCCATCTTCAAGCCTTTGGTTCCCTTCTCTGTCTTTTATATTCATCTTACCTCTCTGGTCTATTTCCCTATCTGTAAAATAAAAGGGTCAGACTAGGTGGTTTCTAAGGTCTCCTTCAAAAACCCATTATCCCATCCTTTTCTCCTTTATGCCACAATTCAAAACCAACTCCTAAGGGAAGGATTCCTTGATCAACTAAATTCAATTTACAGTCTCACAGGAATATTGTTAGAGATCAGAGAGACTTTAGAGATAATACTGAACCCAAGCTCCTAATGCTACAGGAGGAAAATGAGACCTAGAGAAGTAAAATGTCTTTCCTGAGGTGTCATAGCAAGTTACCCCAGAACTGAGCTTGGTCTAGTGGGAAGAATCACAGGCACCGGACTCAGAAGATCTGTAATCCTGTGATTGTTTCCCACCCTGGTGGGAGCTTGACTGATGTTTTAGGACAGGAAACAGCACAGCCGATCCAAACTGAAATGCTGACGCTGCTTGACTCCTGCACGCTAGCGGGCTTCCCCTGGCTCCTGCAATGCCCTCTCCACTCCCAACGACAGGAGACATACCTCGTCCACCCCTTGGAGAACCATATTTGTGCACCACCAATAATCCATGGAGATCTGGAGGCCCACTTTGAGAGACCTAGCATGGAACAAAGGGGAGGGACAGGTCACTGTCCAGAATCAAACCGTCCCACACAGACGCCGACTAGACAGACTCCCTCAGGCCCCTCGAGGCTTATGACTGGGAGACGCAAGGTCTGGGTGAGGCCAGCCCACAGGGGAGTCCCGTTAGGGGCCCAGGGCCCTCAGGCAGCCTGCTGCAAGGGGAAGAACCCTGATCTAGGAATCGGAACATCTGGCTTCAGGTCCGGGCTCCACCACTTACTAGCTGCGTGAGCCTCAGGTTCATCTCTAAAACGGGGATAACTGCCCTTGCCCTGGATCTAGTAAGAAAATGCAGGGGAAAGGTGTGAGTCATCATTCAAATGAAGCATGTAATAAAAACAACCACAACCCCTGTCAGGATTCCTGTCCTCTCCCAGAGGCTGGGCCCCTTTAATTATTATGAGACAACACGGATTTGCTAAGGGAAACCTATTTAAGCAGGGCTATCTTTAAGAAAATTCTGGGGCTCACTTGGCACTGGGTGAATTGGAGGGAGCTCTGGCCTTACCACACATTTTTTCTCTGCTTTTTCCTTAACTGAGATGGTGGAGGGAACAGTGTGGAAGGGCCATCTAATGAACTCATGGACTCCATAGCAATGTGGGTGTAGCCTGCCAGAGACTTGGCAGCATAGCAGAGAATGCTCAAGTTCAAAAAAAGATAGTTTCAAATCCTAGCTCCAAAACCAATTTGGAACTATGCTAAAAAAAAAAAAAGGATTAAACTGTTATGCCTTTTGATGCAGTAATATCACTACTGGAAAGATTCCTCAAAGGGTAGGTGAAAATCACAGAAAAGGAAAGATCCTCTTTACCAAACACTTCTCAAAGTACTTTTTGTGATAGCACAAAGGTGGAAGCACAATGAGTACCCATTAACTAAGAGAATGGTTGCCAACGTGATGAAATATCACACAGTAAGAAATGACCCACATGAGGAATTCAGAGAACTTTAGAAAGACTTGTATAGACTGACAGACAATAAACAGAACCAAAAGAATAACCGTTCTGCTTACCCAACTCCCTATCACTTGTCCCCTCAGAGGTCCGAGGAAAAGAACCCTGAATGAGGAAATGGAATACCTGGGTTCAAGTCCAGGCTCCATCACTTAATAGCTGTGTGGCCTCAGGTTCCTCCTCTCTAAAATGGGGATAACCACCTTTGCCCTGGATCAAATAAGAAAATGCATGAGAAAGGATTTCTCTAAGTCATTATGGCCACCATAATGTAAGGGAACTTATCATAAACATAACAGGGACCTAAGAATCCAGCTCAGTGCTGTGATCCATCCATACTCTAGGAGCCTGAAGATGAAACACACTTCTCTCTTTCCAGTGGAGTTGATATACTATAGATGTGGAATGAGACATATGTATCTGATGGTCAATATATAAATTGTTTGGCTTAATTGGACTATTTTGTTTCAAGAGAAAGTTCTATTTACTAAAGAGAGGCAGCAATTTGTTTTTAAAGCACCAATGAACCATTTCTTAAGATACTACATCCAACAAAGCTTTCTGGCTTTCTTCCAGTCTTAGTTAAAATTCTACTTTGTAAAGGAAACTTCCCTCAATTACTCCTTAAATCTTTTTTTGTTTGTTTGTTTGAATTTTTAAATTTTAATTTTTCTTCAACTAAATTTTATTTATTTTTCAAATTTATTTTTATTTTCCCCACTTACACATAAAAATGAGGTTTTTTGGTTATACATATACATTTTTTTCCTTTTTATGTTTTTGAATTGTGGTGGGAGAGAAAAATAAGAACAAAAGAAAAAAATCATGAGAGAAAAATAAAACAGGAAGAAAAGAAAAAAATGAACATAGCATGCTATTGATTTTACATTCAGTCTCCATAGTTCCTTCTCTGGATATGAATGGTATTTTCCATCGAATGTTTATTGGAAACACTTTGGATCACTGAACTGCTGAGAAGAACCAAGTCTGTTATAGTTGATCATTACACAAACTTGTTGCTGTATACAATGTATTCCTGGTTCTGTTTGTTACACTCAGCATCAGTTCATGTAAATCTTTCCAGGCCTTTCTAAAATCAGCCTGTTCATCATTTTTTAAAAAATAGAACAATAATATTCTGTTACTTTACTTACTATACCATAATTTCTTCAGCCATTTACCAATTGATAGGCATCTACTCACTTTCCAATTCTTTGCCACCATAAAAAGAGTTGCTACAAACATTTTTGCACATGTTCTTTCCTTTATGATCTCTTTGAGATACAGATCCAATAGAGACTGCTGGATCAAGATATATACACAGTTTTATAGCCTTTGGGGCATAGTTCCAAACTGCTCTCCAGAATAGTTGGATCAGTTCAAAAGTCCACCAACAATCCATTAATGTCTCAGTTTTCCCACATCCCCTCTAACATTTATCATTACCTTTTCCTATCATCTAAGCCAATCTGAAAAGTGTGAGATGGTACCTTAGAGTTGTTTTAATTTTCATTTTTCTAATCAACAGTTTTTTTTTCATATGACAATAGATGGCTTTAATTTCTTCATGTGAAAATTATATGTTCATGTCCTCTGACTATTTATCAATTGGTTACCCCTTAATTCTAGTGTCCTCCTTCTATTGATTATTTCCAATTAATTCTGTTTAAAGCTTGACTGCACAGAGTTGTTTGCATGTTTTTCCCCCATGGGACTACAAGCTCTTTGAGAGCAGGGAATGTCTTTGACCTTTTTTTCTTTATACTCCCAGAATTGTGTATACCTCACAGTAGGTGCTTAATAAATGCTTATGGACTAACAATCTTTAAGCAAGTTACTTCCTCTCTCTGAGTTTCTTTGAAAATTGAATGCTTTTCTTCATTGCTTTCCCTACCTGCCAGGTTATTGTGAAGTAAGTGAAGTAAGTAAACCTCAAAGCACTACAGGAACAAAAGCTATGATGAATATCTTTAAACTGAGAGCTGGGATTTGAGAGGGTTAAAAATATAGGCCATTATGTGCAGGGAGGTAGATTTCCAAGTCAATACCTGCTCTGTTCTCTGGAGTGGACATTCTCATCTCTGGAAGACATTCTCACCTGGAGCACAGGAAGAATAATTATAGCCTAACTCAAGCCTGTGGAGCTATGGCTAGAAAGACTGACTTAGCTGCAAATTGTCCAACTGGAGATTTCTTTCATCCACATTTCAAACTACTTTCGGGTAGATATTTCAGAACTGGCATCTTCTTTTTTTCCCTAGTGAATAAACCCTAGAAGATGTCTCCTTCTGACCCGAAAGCCCACCAAAACATTGGGCAGAAGGGGTGGAAGGGAAAAGCACTGTCCTTAGGTATCTGATCATGGTGGTGGCAGCAGAGTAAGGAAGGAATAAAGGGCATTTGATCTCTGTAATCTGGGCACCAAACTGATTCAAGAGCCACAAAAGTCCAGGGGACTCAGGGGCTTGAGACTGGTGTCTGGGGACTGGGAAAGGTTAACAAAGCTATAAAAGGTGAAATCCTATGCATGAGGCACATTTACTGTGGAGATCCTTCAAGCAAAGGAGCAAGGGCCCTGGGAGACTCAAGTCAGGTTTAAGAAGAGCAACACAGTAACCAGAGGGATGAGGCAAATGACAGAATTTCCAGCTTCAGATATGAGTCTGGAGGCCTTTTCCATCTCCTTCCTTCCATCCCGTCATAGTAGGGATCACTTTATTCACTTCTGCGTGATGATGGCCAGTACCATTGGTAGGGAAGAGAAGGAAAAAACAAGACCAGGGACAAGTGCCACAGGAGCTCAATCTACTCTCTTATGTGAGAGCACAGGAAGCTCAGCAGAATAAGTGATATCTGATTGAGGTCTTGCAGGGTGGAAGTGTCCATCAATTGGGAACAGATGAACAAGGTATGGTATAGTATATGACTGCGTGGTAAGGAATGATGGTCAGCATGTTTTCAGAGAAATCCAAGAAGACAGGAAAGAGAGGGATATGGCCGTATATGTCAAAGAAGCAAGATTTGACATCCAACTGAAAGTTGGGTATGAAGGAGAGGCAGGAGTCAAAAATAACGCTGGATGATTAGAAGTACTGGTATCTTCAATTTAAAAAGTCAGCCAGTAAGGATTAAAAAAGGAATTCTGAGCTGGGAAACAATTTTAACAGCCAGTGTTTCTGATAAAGACCTCATTTCCAAAATATATAGAGAATTGAGTCAAATTTAGAAGAATACAAGTCATTCCCCAATTGATAAATGGTCAAGGGATCAGAACAGACAATTTTCAGGTAAAGAAATTACAGCTATCTATACTTATATGAAAAAATGCTCTAAATCACAATTGATGAGAGATATACAAATTAAGACAACTCTGAGATATCACTATATACCTCTCAGATTGACTAAGACAGGAAAAGACAATGATAAATGTTGGAGGGGATGTGGGAAAACTGGGACACTGAGGCATTATTAGTGGAGTTGTAGATGGATCCAACCATTCTGGAGAGCAATTTGGAACTATGCCCAAAGGGCTATCAAACTGTATGTATATATTTTTGATCCAGCAGTATCTCTACTGGGTCTGTATCCTAAAGAGATAATAAAGGAGGGAAAAATGTTTGTAGCAGCTTCTTTCATAGAGTCAAGAAACTAGAAATTGAATAGATACCCATCAGTTGAGAATTGACTGAATACATTATGGTATATGAATGTAATGGCATATTATTGTTTGATTAAAAATGATGAGCAGACTGATTTCAGAAAAGACTAGAGATGTACATGAACTGATGCAGAGTGAAGTGAGCGCATCAAGAGAACACTATACACAGTTAACAGTAAGATTACGTGATGATCAATTATGATGGACTTGGCTTTTCTCAACAATTAAGTTATTCAAGAAAATTCAACAGGCTTGATATGGAAAATGCCATCTATATCCAGACAGAGAAGTATGGAGACTGAATGTGGGTGGAAGCATAGTATTTTCACCTTGTTTTTTCAATTTTTTTTTCCCTTGCATTTTTCTCCCTTTTGGTCTGACTTTTCTTGCACAACATGATAAATCTGGAAACATATTTAAAACGACTGCATATATTTAATCTATATCAGATTGCTTATTGTCTTGGGAGGAGGAGGTAAGGGAAAGAAGGAGAAAAATTTGGAACATCATATTACAAAAATAAATGTTGAAAATTATTTTTACATTTATTTGGAAAAATAAAATACTATTGAAAAGAAAAAAAAAGAAAACGAGTTCTGCTTTGGTCATAGTAAATTAAAGATGCTTAAAAATATACAGGCAGTGATATTTGGGGCTAGAGCACAAAGTTCAGACAAGGAATGGTTACATAGATTTGAGAATCATCTTCATAGAGAAAAATTAACCTAGCAGAATCTAATAGGAATACTATGATCAAGAAGTCAGCTCAGAAGAGAGCTTTCGAATATATCTATGAATAAGAGGTATAGTGCTAGAGAGGAAAGTACTCTGGTTTTGGAACTAAGGAACAAAGATTCATCTCTCTCCTACACTAACCACTTGTATAACTTTGGGCAAATTATTTGATCTCACTGGGCCTCAGCTGCTTCATCTTAAAAATGAGAGATGGTATCAGCCTGAAGTCAGGAGGACTCGAGTTCCAATCTAACCTCAGACACAACACTTCCTACCTGTGTGCCCTGGGCAAGTCACTTAACCCCAATTGCCTCAGCAAAAGAGAGAGACAGAGAGAGAGAGAGGGAGGGGTGGACTATGGTGATGATCTAGCAGATAAGACACTTCTACCATCATGAGGTGACTTGCAAAAAAGCCATGAAGGAGCTACCAGAGCTCTCTGTTGTACCTGGTCCCAGGATAATCCCTGGAGCCTTCTCCTTGGAGAGGTCAATATAAAGAAAGTCTTACAAAAACAACAGAAGTTGGAAGCATTACCACTGTTGTCCTTTACACCAACTAGGGTGCACTGCTACAAAAGGGAACTTTTCATTAGGGTTAGTTTTTCCCCAGGAAATGTAATATACCTGGAGGGGTAATAGGCAAGATAACTATTATTAATCCTATTTTATAAATGAAGAAACTGAGATTTAGAGAGGTAAAAGGACTTTCCAGAGTAAAATAACTGGTAAATCTCGGAGCTAAGATTAGAATCTTAATGCCCTGACTCCAAGTCCAGTGCTCTTTCCATCATACCGTACTACCATCTAAAATGTCATGGGCACAGACTCAAGGACTCAACAGTTTACTTCTTGGAGATAACACACTTACCTTTAACACAACAGAAATTATCAATAGCTGTAAAGGGCTGAAACTCTGAATAGGTGCACTTGAATCAAACAACTGAGCACTTAAGGCTAATTACCTATTGAACAATAACTCTATTAGCATGTTTGGAATTTCTCTTCTCACAGTTAATGCTAGCTCAATGCTTGGGGTTAAGAGAATTGTAGATAAGGATTAGAGGGTGGAGTGAGACAAGCCAGCAGCAGGACAAGGAGAAAGGAGGTTGTGGAGGGCTTTTGGCAGTTTGTCTGTCCTCTTTACTTCTCCCCCTAAAGACCAGGGACTTTTGCTTATTCTGATTCTGGCTGATTCTGAGGCCTCCAGGGAGCTAGCCTGGACTTCACAAAGAACTACCTGAAAAAATGTCAAACTCCCTAGAAAGGATGTGTAGTACCTTGCATGTAATAGGCATTTTGTCAGGGTTTAAGTGAATCACCAGTCAAAAAGACAGCTTAGGACACAGATGTTCTGAGCCTGCCCCTCAGCATCAGGCTCAGACTATGGTTTTCCCAAAGATGGTCAATGTTTCATAGGCAGTGAGTAACACTTGGAGGTAACACCTAAACACCTTTTAAAACCTCTAGTCCCTCGATCCCTCCCTCCTGAAGCCCTGGGGGTGACGGGATCTGGTCTGGGACACAGCCTAGACCAGACAGACATCTTCTGTGCTCAGGACAAGGTTTTAGAAATGGGCCAAACCAGGTAAAATGTTGTAGAGGAATCCTTTGTCGTTTAAGGCAAACTGGAATGATGAGCCCAGGAAAAGGCCTTTACACATAGCCAACTGACCTGCCAAATCGTCCGATGCCATCGACCAAAAGCCTCATCTTCCTCCTTTCTCGTTTGTCAGCAACGACGTAGCGGAGCCCGAACAGCAGGGGCACCCCCACCATCACGATGGAAACTGCCTTCTTCCATAAGGGTTTGGGAACCGTGGGGCTGGAGAGGAGCCATAGCATGGTGATGATTCTCTTTCCTGTTGCCAAAAACCCAACCCTTCACCCTCACCCTCCCTCATCCATCATCTTCCAGCAATTTCCCTTTCCACTTCTATCCCATTTCTTGCCAATAACATAATTTGAAAAGAAGCTCCCAAAAAAGCTACAGCGTGAACTTATACAGTTCTATTAGGATTTTCTCTCTGTGTTCTGCCTTTTTTTTCACCATCCAAAGAACTTAAAGGTTTTGCTGCCACTTACACAACAAAATTTATTTTATTTATATATATATACACACACACACCTCAGTATTAACTGAAATCATGTCCTATTGTCCCAAAGGCAGTGATGACTTGGAGAGATTGGGACAATACTTAGATAAATGCTATTCTTTCCATAAACTGCCCTAACTCCAGGCTGTCTCACAGAATTTTGGGTCAGAGAAAGCCCAGGTGACATATATTTTCCCCTATATATATCACTCCCCTTAGGCAGTCACAAACTATATGCATTTCTTTTCCTCTAACTCAGGGATGGGGGATGTCCGGCCCAAGAGACTATATAAGTCCTGTGAGTCATTTGCCAAGGCAACTGTGGGCAATGATGAGCTGAAAAGTAGGTACAACAACCTCCTACTGCTTGAGTTCTATAAGTTGATAATTTTGTATGGCCCGTGAGTGATGTTATAAATATCCAAATGGTCTTTGGCAGAAAAAAAGACTCCCTATCCCTGCTCTACATCCTGTATGACATAATGTTTCAAACATCCAACAGAAAGAAGGTTGGAGATCCAGTAATTGAAAAGCATGGCTCCCCACCCTGAGCCCTCCATATGTTTGTAGAGGTAGCAATAAAGGAGTGGAACAAAGCTAATTGTGAAGCCAAGAAAGCAGAATTTGAGTCACAGTTCCAAAACACAAGTTAGATGATCTTCAGTTCTATGATTCTGCTCCTTTGTAAAATGTGAACAGGAACATTTGTACTATTTGTCCCACAATGGTGATATAAGGGCAGAACATGGTAAGTTGCCAAATGTTGTATTAAAAATGATGTATACATATGTGTATACAAGTGTTATATAAGTGTTGTATAAAATGTAGTATATAAATGTTGTATACTAATGCTAGGTTATAAGCTCCTCTGAACCAGAGACTAAGAGATCAAAGTCTCCTGACTGATCATGTACACACAAAACACATTAGGCTTGTTCACAAGCTGATTCAACATTCAATAATTCAAACAGACAAGCTCCTAGAGGGTCAATACTCACATATTCTGGCATTCCTCACAGGTATTTAGCACAAGGCCTCAGGAAACATATTTTTAGACTGATTGGATAACTCAAAGAGAAGCCATCCCTAACCAATTTATATATATATATATATATATATATATATATATATATATATATATGTAATGAATAAGGGATTTTTTAAAAGCCAGTTGATCTCAATACTATGACTAAAAGGATAAGCCAGTCCCTTATCCTATCAGAGTTAGTAATGAGGCCAGGAGAAAAAAGTAATGACAAGGAACATAGAGAACACTCTATGGGCCAGGGCTAGATCTCAAGCATGTAGTACAGATGTGAAGTTCTCTAAGACCTTGGTGGCCCGAGGAGTGTTCATTACCTTGTAGGTAATAACCTTGCAGGTCCCGCTGTCAAATTTTTCCTGAAGAATACGGCTGAGGATAGCCAAGGAGCCTGTCTGCTCTGCAGCAATGCTGAATGGAACCGGCAAAGCTGCAACTGCAAAAAGGACAAATGGGTTAAGTGGCAGGTAGAAAGGCAACATTTCTTCTCCAGCCTATTTATATTATAAGCCAGGGAGAGTTCCCATGGCCCTGGATTCAATGCTTTAAGACCTTGGATCTCATCAAGGACAATAAAGGCCAATAAGTTATTTTGCTATTAATACATGCTTTAAAATTTACGAAGCATTTTACATACATTACCATATTTGATCCTTGCAAAACTCTTTGACGTAGGCAAGGCCATTTACATTAATATTTTATATATGAAAAAAGTTTCAGAAGAGTGATTGTCCAAGATTAATAAACAGCAAAACAGGATTCAAACTTTAGTCTCTTGACTCCAAGGTCAGTGCTCTTTCTGGCCTAACAGTAGCCTCCCCATTTCAGATGACATCTGACCCCTTGACAACAGGCAGTGCCCACAGCAGGGAAAGGGTACATAGATGAAGCACAGAGCAGAAAATCCATTTGGAGATGAGCAGTTCAAGAAGCTCTAATGTAGCTTAAAAAACCCCACCCCACCTGGCCAGCAACCCTCCCCTCCCCAAAGTCTGGGTTATTTATTTAAACAAGTTTCTTTTCTGTTTCATATTGTATCTCGTCTAACCAGACCCTCAACCCTAAAGAAAACTCTTCTTAACTCACTCAGCAGCATTCACACCACAGACCACCTTGTCCTCTCATTTTTTCCCCCATTTCTCTGGTTACTGCTCTTTTTTTTGCTGAATTTTTTTCCAGTTTTCATAAATGTGGTATTTCCTCAAGGTCCAGACTTAGAATCTGTCCTTTCTGCTAATTTCACAGCTCAGATCATGAAGACGGCTTGACAGTCATTAAGCAATAGTGGGCTGGGGTAAGAAAAGATCTGGAGTCTGGAGCTCTGCTCATGAAGGCATCAGGGTGGAGGAGCACAGCAGAAAGGACACGGTACTGGACATGAATTCCACTATAGATGCTCACTAGTTGTATTACTATAGGCAAGAACCCAGTTTCTTCATCTGTAAAATGGGGAGGAAAGCCCTTTATAAAATCCTCCACCTTAATTCTTTCACTCCAACTCAGACTCCCACAAGATTTCGGTTATCTGCAAGCGTTCTACTTCCCTAATTAGACCCTATGATATTCTCCTCTCTGACCAGAACCATCTATTTATTTGACCAATCCCTATGCCTTACCCTTTCTAAACTTACTACTTTCCCTCATGGAGACTTCTAATCCTTTTACATTTCAATCAATAACTCTGGACTTAGTTTTACTTTTTTCCTTCCTCAATTTCAACACAACAGTTAGTTATTTCTATGCTACACTGTCCTCTTCTCTCGAATCTTATCCTTTTGTGGGACAAGAATTCTATTCTCACTCATCTTTTCTCAAACCTCAGCCAGATATCCAACATTTGCAGTTTGGTTTGTATTCCTGAGCAGCTGCATGGATACATTACAAATACCTGTTATCGAAACTCCACCCTAAAGCCAGCCAGGCAGTTCTTTTATACCTTTCTAATTAATTCCTTATCTTACTCCCCATAGAAGAGATTCTTTTCTTTCCTTCTTTCTCTCACAATCCCCAAATAAGGACTTTGCCTCTAATTTTACGAAAATATTTAGGCCAATGGCTTCAATGTAAGCTCCCTCCGTCATCTCTCACTCCTTCCTTTACTGAAATCTCAGGGCCAAAAAGTGGCCCTTCTCCTTAGTTGATGCTGGATACCTCTACTTTGCTGCTCCACCAGAACCTCAAAATCAGCATTTCTAAAATAGAATTAATCTTATTTTCTTCCAAGTCTGTCTCTCTGTTCAACTAACTTCCTATTCTTTTTGAGGCATCAATTAGGCCATCTCCAGTTCCTTGCCACTACAAAAAGGGTTACAACAAACATTTTTGCACATGTGGGTGCTTTTCCTTCTCATGATCTCTTTGGGATATAGAGCCAGTAATGACACTGCTGAATCAAAGGGTACAAACACTTTTATAGCCCTTTGGCTGATCACATAATTCTCTCTCTCTCTTTTTTTTAAATAACTTTTTATTGACAGAAGATCACATAATTCTCATGCCAAACATATGCTTACCCCAAAGATTATTTTACAAAGAACTTACACATTTTGAAATTTCACTCATGGTATAATGGAAAAAATACTAGACTTAGGAGTTGGATTAGATGGCTTCTGAAAACTTCCAACTATGAACCTATGATTCTATGACTATCATTGGAACTGTGTTTGAATCTGCACCTTTCCACTTAATAACTGTGTAACATTGGCAGCCACTTTAATTTTTCTGGGCCTTGGTTTTTCTCATCTGTCAAAGAGGGGAGGAGTGTGGTAAGAACTATGCAGTTTATCTTCTGTTAGCCCGCCCCAAGCCATGACAATTGTACCCAATACAAGGGAGGTAGAGCAAGAACAATGAAAGTGAACTATGGGTAGCTGGACTCTTATTTTCTTTGTCATGAACCTCAAAAGCAGCTCTTCTAGTTGAAGAAAAAAAGGCTGAGGGCCTCTTTACAAACCTTAAAGCACCATATAAATGTCTGATCTTTTTATCATGACACTGTCACAGTATTTCTGCCACCTGAGACTGTTATGTGTTCCAAATCTCTAGGTTTCACATCCCTGACTAGGGACATCAAGAGTGGGGGATTGTTTTGTTTCCTTTTGTATCCTTATCCTCCCCAGCCTCTGTGATGAGGTTCACAGAAGATACCTCATTTTTGAAATTATAACATAGAATAGGAGCTAAGTTGGGAGGACAGGCATTGTATGGTGGAAGGGAACAGTTCCAGGCCAGGATGCACTCCCTGGACTTCTTCAGGGAGGAAGCTTTTTTTCCTCAATTGTTTTATCTTTAAGCCAAGAAATGGCATCATGTTAACTTCCAGAAAACTGGCAGAGATGGACTTTTTGAAGTCCTTTCCAGCACAGGACATGTTCTGAGACCAATTTTCCCTAGCTATTAAAATTCAGTCAATGAATTTACTCTCCACCATTTGATCAGAAACATTACTGGTAAATACATTAAGAGGCTAAAGGTCAAAGGCCTCTTACACTATAAGATGTCTACATGGTACTCCCAGATAGACGATGTTTCAAGTATAGCAACTCTTTGATTTGGGAAAAATTCCCATAACATTAAGAACCTAATGGTACTAACAGCTATTCAGAAGCAAAGCTAAACAAAATCAATAATCCAAAGGAAGGAATAAAAAGGAAAACATTCTCTACCAATCAGACCAATGTATGAATCACAAAAGGTTTGTGCCTGGAAAGAATATTGTGGGGCCATGGGTACAGCTCCCATTCCTTGTTTCACTCTACCCCTAATCCTCTCTAACAAGTTTGTGAGTCACAGCTGGACTCTTCAACTTCACAAAGATAACCATGAGATAGAAAAGAAGTTGTGAGATGGAAAAATAGAGGAACAAGATTACTGAGCCAGAAGAGGTAGAAAATAATAGGCTGGGAATGGCCACTCTTGAAAAGTAGCAGGCTTAATACTTCTGCTAATATAAGGATCTTTATACTTGGGACTTCATTTCCTGGACCACCAGTACAAGAAAAATAAGTATAACTGTTGCTTTATGGATATGCTATCCCTGATAAACTGACTTAAAAAACAGGTAGGGTGATGACTGCCATGCAAATGATCATGGAAAGAATGGAAACAATGGGGAAACATTTTGAGGATCGGAAATGGAAAAGGGAAATAATCACTGTGACAAGTAGGAATAGTTTTGAGGGGCTGAGCCAAGGAAGAGATACAAAGGAAAAGGGGTAGAAAATTCCTATAACCCTTTGACTTCAAAGCCAGGTCCCTGTCCTGGAGCCAGAATTTGGGTTGATGTTGTCCTTGTCGTGGACCAAGTTCAACTCCTACAAAAAATGAGGCAGTGATTGTTTGATCTGGCCTGGGGTATTCTAATGTCTCTCTCGATTGACTGGTACTATCACAGTACCTTGGGTAGACTCTGGAGCAGACCTATTCCACTTACAGCAGACCAAACATTGGCACCAACTCAGCAGGACATTTTAGCCAAGGAACTTGGCATTTCAGGCAATCTCAAGGTCTACAAAACAATTTAAAATTCAAAGGGAAAGATCCTTGAACTACTGTCCTAGAAGAACTATGTTTTCTTACAGAAGAACAGAGACTGACAGAAAAACTTGTCTTTTTTTTTTAAAATATTTTATTTTATTTTATAATAACTTTATATTGACAGAATCCATGCCAGGGTAATTTTTTTTTACATTATCCCTTGCACTCGCTTCTGTTCCGATTTTTCCCCACCCTCCCTCCACTCCCTCCCCCCACTCCCTCCCCTAGATGGCAAGCAGTCCTATATATATTAGATATGTTGCAGTATATCCTAGATACAATATATGTTTGCAGAACCGAACAGTTCTCTTGTTGCACAGGGAGAATTGGATTCAGAAGGTAAAAATAACCCAGGAAGAAAAACAAAAATGCAAATAGTTCACATTCATTTCCCAGTAAAACTTAAGTCTTAGCAAGGTCATTCATCCACCCACATACCAAGCACACACCCACACAAACTAGGGGACTATCCCTGATAGACTGGGAGAACTTTAAAAAAGGTGAGAAATGCAATAAAATTTAGAGTCAGAACTACTCATTCCCATAATTCTTCCAGGTCTCCTTAAAGAGAGCATTATATAATCTGATAGCCATCCCCACCAAATACTCTCTGTGCGATCTTATGTCTCTGCTTAGGCATCTTAAGGAGAATCGGATGCTTACTGTGAGAGGAGGTTTGTACCTAACCTGAAATGATCAATCATAAAGTACTTATTAAATGTCTACTACAGTGCAAACAAATGGTCAGGTATATGCTTAAAGAAAATGCTTTGGTAGCAGTGATGGACCGCAGGGAAAGAAACAAGTCAAGATTAATTAGGATGCTGTTGCAATAATTTAGATTAGAGATGAGGAATTAAACTACAATGAAAGCTATGTAAGTAAAGAGAGAGAGGCAAATGTGAGATATTGTGAGAGTAAAAATTGTAAGCTTTGGCAAATGATTGGAGATGTAGGTGAAGAGAACGCGGAGCTAAAGAATCTGGGAGATGGACTCTTCAACAAAAATAGGGAAGTCTGGAAGAGGGAGAAAGAATTGAAAAGAGGGGTTCACTTTTGGCTATGTTGAATTTAAGATATTTCTGAGACATCCATATGAAACGTCCAACAGTTGTTGATGTGGACCTGTAGCTAATATTCTAAAGAGGAAGAATTGGCAGGTACCTTCATCAGCTATAGAGTATACAAAGAGGACAAGTTTTTTTTGAGCTTTTATTCCTTCTCCTGCTTCTGCCTATTCAAATCCTATTAGATCCTTTAGTTTAACTCAAATTTCTTCTCTTCATTGGAAAATGAGCGGATACCTGTCAACTGGGGAATGGCTGAATAAGCTGTGGTATATGAAGGTAGTGGAATATTATTTTTCTGCAAAATATGAACAAGCTGATTTTAGAAATATTTACACAAAATGATGCTGAGCGAAACAAGCAGAACCACAAGTACATGGTATTCAATAACAGCAAGATTATGTGATGATCAACTATGAAAGACTTGGTTCTTCCTAGGGGTTCAGCAATCCTAATAGACTTTGGATAGAAAATGCCATCTGCATCCAGAAAAATAACTAAGGCTATTGAATGTAAATCAACACATGCTATGTTCACTTCTTTTTTCTGTTTTTTTTCCCCCCTCTCCCATGGTTTTTCCCTTTTGTCCTGATTCTTCTCTCCCAACATGAATAATATGTATTAAAATAAATAAATAAATTTTTTAAAAATTCATTTCTTCCAGGAAAATGTTCTAAGTTATTCCAACCTAAGTTATTCCATTGATGTTTCACTTCTTCAAATTCCACTGGCACTTACTTATGACACCACACCAATTTGAGCATAGGTTGTGCAGATTTTTCTTTCTTAATTATTTTTAAAATCTTATTTCCTCAATAAGAATGTTAGTTCCTTACACTCAAGTGATTATGAGAAGTAGAAGGGACCACAGAGGGAACAATTTAATACTTTCAAAAAGGGTGAGCCCTCAGAGTGGGAAGGAACTCTAGGTGGTATCTAGACCAGAATTCTTTCACATAAGAAATGATCATTAAATCATTCCCCTTTGGATAGCTCTAATTGCTTGGGAGCTTCTTCCCTAGATGCAGTCTAAATCTGCTTTTCAGCCATTTCTATTCACTTAGACTTATAACTTTGATGTGAAATAGTACAAGTCTAATCCATCCATCTATATAGAAAGCCATTCAAATACCTATACATGACTACCACGACTCTCTAAAACTCTTCTACAAGTTAGCCACTGCTAGTCCTTCAACTACTCATGGTTAATAAAGGATTTTCTCACTCTCTTCTTGATAAGTGCCATACTTGTCAATGCTCTTCTTAAAATGTGATGTCTATAACTGAACATACACAAAAATGTGATCTAGGGGCAGAAGACAGAAATCTGTTTTCTGCCCTGTTCAGCTTACCACAGGTTTGTTTGTTTTAAATGCAGCTTTTTGATGCCTCTGCTCTTTTGGCTGCTATGTAAAATCAGGAAAATAATCTCTGTACTATTTACCTCACGAGGTTATGAACAAAATTCTGTAACTCTTAACATTTCATAGAAATGTAATTTCTGGTTCTTTAAGAGATTTGTATCTGTATAACTAAGTTAATAATATAACAATAATTCCTTTTTCCATAGCATGGATTTTAAAGGCTTAAACGATTTTTAAAATGTTTTGCTCACAACCAACCTTGATCTGAGCTAGTATAAAGCAGCTGAAGGCAGAACAGCTTTGTCTAGGGTCAAAAAGATCTGAGTTCAAATTCAGGCCAGGATATTTACTATGTGAGCATGGACAAGCCACTTAATATCTGTTGCCTTAATTTCCTCGAAGGCAAAATTTGTTATAAGGATCAAATGATTCAATGTTTGCAAAAAGCACTTAATAAAGGGCCTGGCATGTAATAGGCACTATGTTAATACTTATTCCTTTCTCCTCTAGTATAAGGATCATCACCCTCATTTAAATATGAGAAAAGAAATACCTGGAAGGACTTACATGAACTGATGCTAAATGAAGTGAATGGAACCAAGAGAACATTATCCATGCAACAAGATCATAAGATGATCCACTCTGATGGACTTGGTTCTTCTGAACAATGAGGTAATTGAGGACAATTCCACTGGACTTGTGATGGAGAGTCATACAAAGAGAGGACTATGGGGACTGAATATGGATCATAACATAATATTTGCATCTTTTTGGTCATCATTGCTTTTTTTTTCTTTTTGATCTTATTTTTCTTGTGCAGCATGATAAATTTCCCTCATAGCAATATTCCTCAAAATCTTCCATTACATCTGTCATGTTTTCCAACTAAACTTACACTGACAGTACCCTTAGTTGCCTCTTCTCTCCCCATGGCAGGAAGACTGTATGCTAACTAAATATAGTTTCTAAACACAGTTTGCTGCTTCATTGTGGCAATTATTTGACAACTGAAACTTTTGCTTTCAAAAAGGAAACAAAAAAAAATGTCAAGATTAAAATCCTTATTTCTATTTCCCATTTTTGATGTAGTCAGCTCATTTAGCTAGCTATGACTGAAACTACTATAATCACATGTAGTATATTCTTATATTTATTTTTCTTTCAATTTTGTTATTGACTTTGTCCATTGTTATAATCAATGACTGAACTGCAGTCAGAAATTGATTCTGAAATAATATTTAAGTCTAAAACCAGTTATTTCCTGACAGAGTTAATGCCATTTTAAAAATGATTCCATATGACACTAATACTCTCAATTATGTTTAAGGCCTTCCAACTCTCTTAAAGAAAATATAAGATATAAAGATGAAGCTTATAAATAATCTGAGACTTTGATATCTCTCATTTCTTAAATCTTTTGTTTATATATATGTATATATATATATAAAATTTTTCCAGTTACATATAAAATAATTTTTTTAACATTTGTTTTTAAAACTTTGAGTTCCAGATTCTCTGCCTTTCTTCCTCTCCACCTGTCTTCATTGAGAAGGCATATGTGAAGTTATGCAAAACATTTCCATAAAAGTCATGTTGTGAAAGAAAACATAGATCTTCCTCACCCCTCAAAAAAACACTTAAGAAAAATAAAGTTAAAAAAATATTTGCTTCCATCTGTATTCAGACACAGTCAGTTTTTTCTCTGGATATGAACAGCATTTTTCATCCTAAGTCCTTAGAACAGTTGTAGGTCACTGTATTGCTGAGAATAGCAAAGTCTCCATAGCTAATCATCCCACAACACTGCTATTACTTTGTACACAGTACATTTCATTTTGCATGAACTCATGGAGGACTTTCCAGGATTTTCTGAAAACCTCCTGCTCAACATTTCCCATAGAACAATAATGTTCCATCATAATCACATACTACAATTTATTCAGCCATTCCTCAAAAGATGGGCATCCTCTCATGTTCCAATTTTTTGAACTGAGGAAAGAACTACTAGTGTAGAGTATTTTTGTCCATATAGGTCCTTTTCCTTTTTTTTTTTAAATCTCTTTTGGGATAAATGATTAATAGTGGTATTGTTAGGTCAAAGGGTATCCTATCTTTTGTTCATTTATCAATTGGGGAATGGCTCTTATTTTTTATAAATCTGATTCAGTTTCCTATACAGTTGAGAAATGACATCTTCATCAGAGAAACCTGCTTCAAAATTCTTTTCACAATTACTATTGCTGTCTTCCCCCTCCCCTGTTAATTCCATTTTCTCTCTCCTTTCACCTTCAAAAGTGTTTTGCTTCTGCCTATCTCTTCCCCCAACATGATCTCCCTTCTATCACTCTTCCCTCTTCCCCTCCTACTTTCCTGCAGGGTAAGATAAATATGATAATGATATATGATAATACCTTTTTATTTTTTTAAACTACATGCAAAGATAGTTTTCAAAATTCACCTTGGCAAAACCTTGTGTTCCAAATTTTTCTCCCTCCCTTCCCTATTCCCTTGACAGCAAGCAATCCAATATAGGTTAAACACATGCAATTCTTCTAAACATAGTTCCATATTTGTCATGCCATACAAGAAAAATCAGATCAAAAGGAAAAAAGAAAACATAAGGAAGGAAAAAAAGAGCAAACAACAAAAAGTAAAAACATTATGGTCTGTTCCACATTCAGTTTCCATAGTTCTTTCTCTGGATGTGATGGCTCTTTTCATCACAAGTCTGTTGTCTTAAATCACACTACTATTGAAAAGAGCCAAGTCCCTCATAGATGATCATTACATAATCTTGTTGCTGTGTACAATGTTCTCTTGAGTCTACTCATTTCACTTAGTATCAGTGTAAGATAGATCTCTTATTAAGTGTGTATGTTATTTCCTCTTTCAGGCAAATTCTGATGAGAATAAGGTTCACTCATCCCCCTTCCCTTATACTGTAAAAGCTTTTTCTTGTCTTTTTTTTTTTTTTTTTTTTGCATTTTTAAAATCTTTTTTTAATTATAGCTTTTTATTTTATTTTCTTTATTTTATAAATAAATATGACTATTTATTTATTTTATTTTATGGATAATTTTTGACATTCATCCCTACAAAATTTTGTGTTCTAATTTTTTTCCCTCCTTTCCCCCTCCCCCCCAGTCAGCAAGTGATTTAATATGTTAAATATGTGTAATTCCTCTACACATTATTTCCACAAATACCATGCTGCACAGGAAATATCAGATCCAAAAGGGAAAAAAAAAGAAAGAAAACAAAATGTCTTGCCTCCTTTTTGGGGGGAGATAATTTATACCATTCTACCTCTCCTTTCGCCTTTCTTCCAGAACATGCCTCTCTTACTCCTTAATTTTATTGTTTTAGATATCCCTTCATATTCAGCTCACAGCCAAGTGGCACAATGGGTACAAAGCCAGGTCTGAAGTCAGGAGGACCAGAGTTCAAATTTGGCCTCAGACACTTAATACTTCCTAGCTGTATGACTCTGGGCAAGTCTGATTGGTTAAGATGACAGGAAAAGATAATGATAAATGTTGGAGGGGATGTGGGAAAATCTGGAAGAGTCTATATGTACTCCTTAATTGTCATAATAATGAAAAAAGTTCTGAGTTCAAGTATCATCCTTTTATGTAGCAATGTAAAAAGATAAACCTTATTAAGTTGCTTTCCTGATTATCTCCTTATGCTTCGACTAAGTCCTGTATTTGAAAATCAAATTTTCTATTCAACTCTGGTCTATTTATCACAAATGCTTGAAATTCCTTTATTTCACTAAATGACCATATTTCTCTGAAATATTATATTCAGTTTTGCTGGATAGGTGATTCTCGGTTGTAATCCTAGCTCCCACTGCTCTATGGAATATCATATTCCAAACCCTCCGATCTTTTAATGTAGAAGCTACTAAATCTTCTGTTATCCTTATTGGAACTCCACTATACTTGAATTGTTTCTTTCTGTCTGCTTGTAATATTTTCTTCTTTACCTGGGAGTTCCAGAATTTGGGTACAATATTCCTGGGAGTTTTCACCTTGGGATCTCTTTAAGGAGGTGATTGATGGATTCTTTCAATTTCTAATTTACTCTCTGATTCTAGAATTTCAAGAGTTTTCTTTGATGATTTCTTGAAAGATAATATTCAAGGGGCAGCCAAGTGGCACAATGGATACAAAACCAGCTCTGAAGTCAGGAGGACCAGAGTTCAAATCTGGCCTCAGACACTTAATAATTCCTAGCTGTATGACTCTGGGCAATTGCTTCAGAAAAAAAAAAAAAAAAAGGTAATAATCAAGCTCTTTTTTACTTGATCATGGCATTCATTTAGACCAATAATTTTAAAATTACCTATCTTGGATCTATTTTTCAAGCCAATTGTTTTTCCAATGAAATATTTCACACTATTTTCTTTTTTTTTTTTTTTCATTCTTTTGGTTTTGTTTCTTGATATCTCATAAAGTCATTAGCTTCTACTAGCTCAATTCCAATTTTCAAGGGTTTATTTTTTCCAGTAAGTTTTTGTACCTCTTTTCCATTTAGTCTATTTTGCTTTTTAAGGCATTCTTCACTTCATTAGCTTTTTGTATTTCTGATTGGTTAAGATGACAGGAAAAGATAATGTTAAATGTTGGAGGGGATGTGGGAAAACTGGGGCATTAATGCATTGTTGGTGAAGTTATGAAATGATTCAACCATTCTAGACAGCAATTTGGAACTATACCCAAAGGGTTATCAATTGGGCTATCTTTGATCCAGCAGTCATAAATATCCTAAGGAAATCATAAAAAAGGGAAAAGTACTCACATGTGCAAAAGTAGCAGCCCTTTCTGTTCTGCAAGAAACTAGAAATTGAATGGCTGCCCACCAGCTGGGCAATGGCTGAATATGTTACAGTATATGAATGTAATGAAATATTTTTGTTCTATAAAAAAGATGAGTTGGGCAATTTCAGAAAACTCTGAAAAGTCTTACATGAGTGAGGTGAGCAGAACCAAGAGAACACTGAATATAGTAACAAGATTATGTAATGATTAACCGTGATGGACTTGCCTCTTCTCAACAATGCAGTGATTTCAAGGTATTTTCAAATAGAGACAACAATGGAGAGTGAACATGAATTGAAGCATAGTATTTTCATTTTTTTTTTACCTTTTGGTCTGATTTTTCTTACATAACATGGCAAATATGAAAATGTTTAAAAGAAATGCTCATATTTAACCTATATCAGATTGCTTGTTATCTTAAAAAAAGGGGAGATAAGGGAGAGAGAGAAAAAAATCTGGAAGAGTCTTACAGAAATGAATGTTGAAGTACAACTATGGTACAGTGAATAAAGCATTAACCCTGAAGTCAGGACCACCTCAATTTAAACCTCAAGATACTTAATACTTCCTAATTGTGTGACCCTGGACAAATCATGTTCCCTCTTCACCTCCCCCAATTAATCAGAAAAAAGAATGTTGAAAACTCTCTTTACATGTATTTGGAAAACAAAGTTTAAAAAAATGTCATCTTTGGCGTCTCTGGACTGAGAGCTCTGGAAATTGCTAATACTGCCGCTGATTCAGGAACTCCAAGACCTCCTCCTGCTTTGGTGGTGCCTGTGCCTGTGCTAGGCCAGTGCTGGACTACCACTATGGTGCAAAACCATGCATGCTGACCTTCCAATTTGTCTTTGCTGGAAAATTGTTCCACTCCCATCTTTTTTGGGGTTCTGTTGTGCTAAAGTTTGTTTAGTCATTATTTAAAGAAATTTGGAAGGGTTTGGGGGAAGAACTTGGGTAAGTCCCTGTCTTTACTCTGCTGTCTTGGTTCTGCCCCCTCGTTTCTTAATTTCAAATTATATCTTCCATACTATTTCTCACCATTTTCCCTTGTGTCTTAGCCCTCTACTTAAAAAAAAAAAAAAAAAAAAAAGCATAGGATGGTGGTATACAGCAGGAAAATAAAATGTACATCCTGTCAGTGCTGCAGCCAAATAGTAAGAAAGCCACAGTATTACATAGGAAGGGAAGCTTAGGATGGCTGGTATGTATACTGCTTATTAGTTAATAAATAAAAAATGTTGAGTAACATGGTATAATCAACTTGAAAGAACACTAGGAGTTAGGAGACTAGGTTTTCCTTTCCAAACTTGTATAAAGTTGGCAAAAAGCAAACATGTTACGACATGAGAGAATTCTAAGACATAAACCACCTATAACTGGAGTTAATCAAGTATGAATTAATATAATTAGTTGTTTTGCACAGTCCTTTCTAGCCTTCCTTTGAAAATATCCATCTTGGCCAAAACTCTTATAGTTCTGATTTCTCTTACTAGAAGTGTAGTATGAAGAGCTCTTGATCTGGCATTATTCTGAAAACTAACTACTAAACTACTTACTAAGCCAGCTCACTGAGTCTCTTTGGAACTCAATTTTCAAATCTATAAAATGAAGGAATTAGATACTGATCTCTGTGGTCACTTTCAGCTTTCTAATAAATTTGAGACATACCTTTTTACCCTGGACCTTATCCTTATTCTTCCCATCTTCCTGTGTTCATAGAAGCCTAGTTCCCACTGGAAGATACTGCATCCCTAGTCACACTCTTAGACAAGATGATCCTTCTCTCATGTCCTCTGATACCATGGTCAGAAGGAGGTGGTGTTACTCCTCACGGATACTCCCAGACCTTCCTACTGTTCTCATTATTTAGTAACTTCTCCTGGAGATTTACTCTGTCTCTATCACCCAGTCCAAACTCTTTTTGCTGAATCTAGCAGCCTTATCACCTTGACTACTTTCATGTCTTCTTCCCTGCCTTATTCCACTTCTGGTATTGACCACCTGTGTTGATCTTAAGCAAGTCACTCCTTAACCTTTCTGGATTCCAAGTTTCTTCATCTGTCAAATGGGAGAGATTAAGAATTAAACAGCCGCTGAGGTCTCTTCTAGCTCTTAGCCCTCTGGACTAATAAAAGTCTAGCATGGTGGTATATAGTTAGAAAATAAAATGTACCTCCTGATAGTGTTACAGTAGCACTATGACTTTGTATGACCGTAGGAAGTCTCTCACCTCTCTAATTCATCCTCCACATAGCTGCCAAAGTGATATTTCTAAAGCACAGGTCTGACCATGTCATTCCCGTGCTCAAGAGGTTCCAATGGCTCCCTACTGCCTCTAGGATAAAGTACATCTTTTAGAATCTTTTCTAGTATGATTTCAACCTAACTTTACAGGTTTGTTGTACATCCCTTCATGTATTCTACAATCCAGCCAAACTAATACTGTCACCTTTTTCTGAATATGACATTCCACCTTGTCTCCATGCAAATGCACAGATTATCACCCATAAAAGGAATGCCCTTCTTACTTCAACCTCTCAATTTTGTTTAAAGCTCAAATCAAATGCTCCCAACATTAGGCTTTCCTCATACCTAACTGCCTCCCTCTTATAAATTATCTTCTATTTAATATACACACAAGCACAGACACATATGCGCGCACACACACACACACACACATATATACACACATAAATAAAAAAGATACAAATCTGACTTGGAAATGAAACTATCCTTGCTCTCAAGAAATTTTAGGTCCATCAAAGATGATAAGGATAGATATATCTATATATGCATATGAGAATGTGTGTACACGTGTAAACATATGGTGTGTATACGCCATACACACCCTCTCTATATGTATTATACACACACACACACACACACACACACTTTTATCTGTACTTGTTATTTACCTTGCTAGACTCCTACAGGATAGGGATAGTTTCATTTTTGGATCTTTATAAACATGAGCTCCCACTACCCCTAATTTAGAAAGCTCTTGGCACATAGCAAATTATTTAATAAATCCTTGTTTACTGACTGATTTCTTTCCATACCAATCTACAAGATTAGTTGCCAATTTTTTTTTGGCTTTAGGAGCCCTTTATTGTATTTTTAAATTATTGAATATTTTCAAAGAATTCTTATTTCTGTGGGTTATATCTGTAGATATTTACCATATTAGAAATTAAAATGTCTTAGTATTATTATGAAAATAGTTTTGACTTCAAGGATCTTCTGAAAGGGTCTCAGGACCATCAGGGATACTTTGAGAACCACTAAACGGATATGGAGCTGTTTAGCCTACAGAAGAAAAGATTCAGGTATTTGAAGGACTATATGAAAAAGGGATTATCCTTATTGTCCTTACCCAAAGAGCAGAACTAGAGCAATGAGCAGAAATTGTAAAGAGGTACATTTAGGCCTTTTAGAGGCAATATTTCCTAACACTAGATCTCTCCAAGAGCATAACTATTAGGAGGTAATGGATTCTCCCTCATTGGCAACCTTCAAGTAATGGCTGTATGAGCTCTTTTAGGGTATCTTGTAGAAAAGATTATCTGTTAAGTATGAGTTGGACTAGATAGCTTCTGAAGTTCCTTCCAACTATGAAACTGGGTGGCTTTTAATCCTTCCATCCATTCTTATTTTCTAGTCCATCACCTCTATTGATTTTTTCTTCCTTGAATTTCACCCTGATACCCATCCATTTCTTCATAAAAAACCAATTCTGCTTTCTGGACACAGACTGCATTTCAATCAAACAGACAGCTATGTGCAACAGGTCACAAGGGACACCGTAGGGAACCAACTCAAAAGTATATTCATTCATTCAACAAAGTGTCATATACCTATATACATTTTTATGCCAATATTTTCCATGTCTTTAATACTGGTATGAATGGAATCATAGCTTCTGAGAGCTCAAGAAGGGTCTTGGAAACTACTTAGTCACAAAAATTTAGAATCTCAGAACTGAAAGCAACCATCTATTCTAACTTATATTGGGATGAGAATCTCTTCAATGACTGCTTTCAGACCTTCAATGACAGAGAACTCACTACCTTATGAGGTAGCCTAACTTACTTTGGCACTGGGTATTTTCCTTATAGAGAGCTGATAAATCCATCTATCCCCCTCATTTTTCATAAGCAAAAACTGAACACTCAAAGATTTTCACAAAATCACACAGCTAATTAGAGTCAGAAGAGGAACAGAGATACTCAGTTTTCTCAAGCATGTCAAGGACTCTTACTTAATGCTAGCTAGCTAGTCATTACTAAGAACACCAAGGCCACTGAATTAGACTGTTGATGGGAGGCAATGTAGTATAGCAGGAAAAGCCTGGCCCAGAGAAATCAGGGCACCTGGCTGTAGATTAGAGTGCTCTCTTATCTTCAGCAAGTCTTTTCCCTCTATGGCCTCTTCCAGAAAAGGAGGGTGCTAAATCAAGTAATTTCTAAACATCTTTCTGGCTACATCATTTTATTTTAAGTTCAATGTTAAATACCAGTTACCACCAACAGTAATGTAACACCCTAAGGGTTTTGAGCTTATGGTATGTTGTATGTGGTAGTAAATCATAGCATTGCTACAAATAAGAAAAACACAAAAATAAGAACATGAACCTGGAACTTAAAAAATCCAATACTTGGTCCAAGAAACCATGTTTCTAAAACATCTCTACAAAGAAGCAGTTATTAACACAAACTACACATATGAGGCGTCTACCTCCTCTTGAAGTAGTCCATTATAGTTTTGCATAATTCTCATTGTTAGGAATAGGGCAGTTGGATGGTATAATGAATAATAAATAGTTCAGGGCCTAGAGTCAAAAAGACTTCTCCTGAATTCTCATGTATGATCTTGGGCAAGTCATTTAACCTTGTTTGCCTCAATTTCCTTATCTGCAAAATGAGTTGGATTGGAAGAAAGCAAACCAAAACAGTATCTTTGCCAAGATAGCTCCTAAAGGGGTCACAAAGAGTCTGACATGACTGGAAAAAAAAAATGACTAAACAACATTGTGAAGAGATGTTTCCTAAATTTGTCTAATCATAGCTTCTATTTCTCGGACCAATCTAATCCCTTTTTTATGTGGCAATTGTTCAAATACTTTTAAGAAATTCCCAGAATCACTTATGGCAAGATCTCAAGGGCTTGCATCCTGGCTGCTTTCCTTTGGACATCTTCCAGCTTATCACACTGTCTTTCTTAAAATGTAACACCAAGAAGGAAACACAATATTCAAAGATATAGTTTGATCAAGGCAGAATCTCATTTTAATGCACTTTAAAAATAACATTATTTTGCCTACCAAAGCACACTCCTCCCAGGATCTCCTAAGATATTGGGAAATCAGAAGAAGCAGAACCCTCTTTTATTGGGATTTGAGGATGCAGATTTTGAGGATTGGGGATAATGGGATGCAGAATTGAAAGCACAGAGGATAAAGAGACAGGTCTTTTAAGTCAGGACAGTTGTCTAAACTTTAATTTCTTCAAGAGTTTGGAAGGTTTGTTTGTTTTCCGTATGCACCTGTTCTTTTAGGTAGGAAACTCCAGATATGAAAATTCCCTGGGCAATTTCAGTTTAACTCATAGCTACTCAGTGTAAGAAGCAATATTCAAATCTAGATCTTCCTAACTTCCAGACCGGCCCTTTAACCACTACTTTCATATTCTGGACAATACCGTGGAGATAACCAGATAAAATCAGAGGAAGCGTATAAAGCGCGACAAATAGGATAATTCGCTTCCAAGAAGACAGGGCAGTGACTGCAAGGGGGGGAGGAGGGACTCCTACCGCGTGAACAACAGGAAGGTTAGGGGAGGGAAAGATCAGGATGGGAGTCCTCCCCAGAGAGGATTCCGGACGATTATGGGGTAGGAGTCGCGGGTAAGACGCAGCTCGGGTGGGTAGGCTATCTCCCCGAGAAACAAACGCCCCCCCTTCTTCCTCTAGGGGTGCAGAGCGTTTAAGGTGGGGGAAGCAGAATCGGAGTTTCTGGGGGGAGGTATCAGGAAGCCGAGGGAAATATCTTGGGGTCTATGGGAAGGGGATTGGTTTCTCGGTGGGGTGAGGGATGTCTCTGGGTCGAGGAGATGTAGGGAGTGAAGGACGTATCGGGGTGAAGAGATAGGTCAGGTTCGTAGGCAGAGGTCTAGGGGGAAGGGGCGGGCCTTAGGCCACACAGGGTAGGGGCCTCCGGGAGAGTGGGGGGAGGGGGATCTCCTCACCGTGCGCGACATCCCAGCTCTGCGCTACCGCAGCCACTACCGCAGCCTCCAGCCTCTCACACCACAGCCCCACGCCAAGACTAGGACCGGCAGCCCCTGCGCCGCCCCGACGCGTACGCGTGCCCCTTAACCCAGCGGCGCGCCCCAACTTGCTCGCGGCCCCGCCCTCCTAGAAAAGGCAGGCGCATGGCAATCCTTTACTTCCTATTCATCTCTCCTCCGATTGGTCCGCTCTCAGCGGTGCGGACTCCGCCTCTTTCCTTTGGATTTTGCGGGGGGGAAGATAAGGGTAAGAGGACCAAAGCCAAAGGGTATAGGTCAAAGGGTAGGAGCGGGTCTAGATTCTTATCGAAGACAGGGCCTTTGGGGAGAGGACTAAAAGCCGCCGTATTCTGGCTTCTGATTGCACGAATGTAAAATCTTAAGATCTTTATTTCAGAACTCACCATCATTGAAAATCAGTCCTCCCCCTCCCCCTCAACCTCCTGATTCTGTGCTTCCAATCAACAGACACATACTGTGCGCCTGGCACTGTGTCAGTGCCTGAGGATATAAATACAAAAAACGAAGCTCCTCAAGAGCTTACATTCTGTAGTAAATTTAAATGGAAATTTATTCAGCATAAATATAAAATTAACAAATACAAATATATTTGTATAAATATGCATATATATTACATATTGAATATAGCCTTAGGAATGAGAATTATGTGAGTTTTTTAATGTGTTTTTATGTACATGTAATATTGAAGCGGGTTGTGGTCCCTTTAAAAACTAGTCCTTTCAGATTGATTTGTTCCCTTCTGATTCCCAGCCCCTCCTGGCTGATGCATTATCAACTCAGGCAGTTAGGATCTTTGATTCACAAATCCTGGTCAAAAGCATCCCTTTGAATTCCAAGAAGAGATCCGGGCTTGTCCAGCCCCTATCGGATCTGAGCCGACTTGGGCTGTCCCAGCCCCCATCCTAATGATCTGCTCAGGTTTCCCAACCCCCACCAAGCAAATTCTAGCCCTGGCTGAAACCCATGGAGGAGGGTTTCCCACCCACAGGCCCCTTTAGCTAAATCTCTCATTATAAAAGAGCCCAGCTGGAGCCCTCTCTTTGCAAAGGTTCCAAACATGCCAGCCTTAGGCCTGGCACCAAGGACTCTCTGCCCCCTGGAATCCTGTTTCCGGTGCCCTCTTATCTCTACCTTCACCTGTTTCCTTAACTAGACTTTAACCTTCCTTCCAAACCCCGTAATAAACGCCTTTATCAATCTAGATTGATTCCTTTACAGGGGACTTTTGCCCTGCCACTAGACCTCAACTAAACCCTAATTTCATTTAGGTACCCTATATCTAGACTCATCAATATATGTATGTGTAGAGTGAGTATATATGTGTATTAAATACAAGACATTTGGGATGGAGGGCACTCCCAAGGTAATTGTGGGGATCAAAAAAGGTTTTGTGGGGAAAAAATGGTGCCTGAGCTGTATTTTACAGGAAGAGAGAAACTTTGGAAACAGAATCCTAGGTCTATAGAGTATTACAGCTGAAAAGCACCTAAGATGGCCTTTAGTGCTCTGCCCTTTGTACAAATGAGGAAACTCAGACCACTACGGAGTATCACAACTGGAAAGCATCTAAAATGGCTTTTGGGCTTGTGCCCATTAGACACAACATCTCAGATGGTCTTTGGTTCTGTGGCCCTTGAACCACCGAGGAAAGAGCCAAGTCCATTTGAGCTGATCATCACATAAGCTTGTTGTTTCTGTGTATAATGTCTCTTGGTTCTGCTCACTTCATTTAGCATCAGTTTGTGTCTTTCCAGATTTTTCTGAAATCATTCTGCTCATCGTTTCTTAAACAATAATATCCCATTACTTTCATATTCCATAACTTATTCAGCCATTTCCCAACTGATGGACATCCACTCAATTTCCAGGGGAAGGAAAAGTTTTATTGGGAGGTGAAGGAAGCCAGGGTCACTGGATTAAATGGTACCTGTCAGAGAGTGAGGTAGAAGAGGACTGGAAAGGTAGGAAAGGACTTTGAATTTCAAAGTATTTTGTATTTGCTTCTGGAGGCAATAGGAAGTTTATTGAGTAGGGGGCAATGGTGATGTCACCAAGCCTGAACTTTAGGAAAATGGAAAATCATTCGAGTGACTGAATGGAGTACAGATTAGAGTGAGGAGAGATTTGAGGCAAGCAGGCTCCATCAGCAGTGTGAGGTGAAGAGCTCCTGCACCAGAGGAACGGCAGCGTTAGAGCAGAGAAGGAGGTATGTCCAAGAAATAAGCTTTGGCAACAGATTGGATATAAGGGATGAGAGAATGAAGAATCCAAGATGACTCCTTGGTTGCAAGTCTGAAGGATTTGGAGGATGATGTTACCCTCTCTAGTAATAGGGAAGGTTAGGAGAAAGGGAAGAATAATAAGTTCTGTTTTCTACAAATTAAGTTTAAGATATTTCCTGGATATACAGTTTAAGATGTTGGGGATGTAAAATTGGAGATCAGTAGAGCAGATGGAATACACTAGGTAAATTTGAGAATCATTGACAAAAAGATGGTGATTAAATTATATGAGGATTGATAAGATAATCAAGATAAGAAGTAGAGAGGGAGAAGAGAAAAGGACCCAGAACAAAATCCTGAGGGACTCCTATAATTAGAGGACATGATATGAATGAGGAGCTAGCAAAGGAGATGGACAAGAAGCACTCAAGTTGGAAGAGAACCAGGAGAGAATGTATGCTAAAAACCTAGTGTATGATGGAGGAAAGAGTGATCAACAGTGTTAAAGAGAGGTGAGGGAGAATGAGGACTGAAAAGAGGCCATTGGATTTGGCAATACCAATAACTTTGGTAAGAGCAGTTTCAACAAAATGATGAAGTAGGAAGTCAAATTATAAGGGGTTAAAAAGAGAGTAAGAAGACAAAAGTAGAGAGACCTATTATAAATAGTTCTTTCTAGGAGTTTAACTACAGATGGCAGAGATGAAAGGATCATGTGATGGAATAGGTTAGGTTCACAAGACAAAATAGTCAACTGTAGCAATCTAGTGTTTGACAAACCCAAAGACCCTAACTTTTGGGATAATAATTTACTATTTGACAAAAACTGCTGGGATAACTGGAAATTAGTATGGCAGAAATTAGGCATGGACCCACCCTTAACACCATATACCAAGATAAGATCAAAATGGGTTCATGCTTTAGGCATAAAGAACGAGATTATAAATCAATTAGAGGAATATAGGATAGTTTATTTCTCAGACTTGTGGAGGAGGAAGAAATTTGTGACCAAAGATGAACTAAAGATCATTATTGATCACAAAGTAGAAAATTTTGATTACATCAAATCAAAAAGCCTTTGTACAAATAAAACTAATGCAAACAAGATTAGAAGGGAAGCAACAAACTGGGAAAACATTTTCACAGTTAAAGGTTCTGATAAAGGCCTCATTTCCAAATATATATAGAAAATTGACTCTATAAGAAATCAAGCCATTCTACAATTCAAAAATGGTCAAAGGATATGAACAGACAATTTTCAGATGATGAAATTTAAATTATTTCCACTCATATGAGTGTTCCAAATCACAATTGATCAGAGAAATTAAGACAACTCTGAGATACCACTACACACCTGTCAGATTAGCTAAGATGACAGGTAAAAATAATGATGAATGTTGGAGGGGATGTGGGAAAACTGGGACACTGATGCATTGTTGGTGGAGTTGTGAGCGAATCCAACCATTCTGGAGAGCAATCTGGAATTATGCCAAAAAGTTATCAAACTGTACATACCCTTTGATCCAGCAGTGCTACTACTGGGCTTATACCCCAAAGAAATACTAAAGAAGGGAAAGGGACCTGTATGTGCCAAAATGTTTGTGGCAGCCCTGTTTGTAGTGGCTAGAAGCTGGAAAATGAATGGATGCCCATCAATTGGAGAATGGTTGAGTAAATTGTGGTATATGAACGTTATGGAATATTATTGTTCTATAAGGAATGACCAGTAGGATGAATACAGAGAGGACTGGCGAGACTTAAATGAACTGATGCAAAGTGAAATGAGCAGGACCAAGAAATCATTATATACCTCAACAATGATACTGTTTGAGGATGTATTTTGATGGAAGTGGATCTCTTTGATAAAGAGAGCTAATCTAGTTTCAATTGATCAAGGATGGACAGAAGCAACTACACCCAAAGAAAGAACACTGGGAAATGAATGTAAACTGTTTGCATGTTTGTTTTTCTTCCCGGGTTATTTATACCTTCTGAATCCAATTCTCCCTGTGCAACAAGAAAACTGTTCGGTTCTGCAAACATATATTGTATCTAGGATATACTGTAGCCTATTCAACATGTAAAGGACTGCTTGCCTTCTGGGGGAGGGGGTGGAGGGAGAGGGGAAAAATCGGAACTGAAGTGAGTGCAAGGGATAATGTTGTAAAAAATTACCCTGGCATGGGTTCTGTCAATATAAAGTTATTAAAAAAAAAAATGAAATGACCAGCAGGATGAATACAGAGAGGCTTGGAGAGACTTACATGAACTGATGCTAAGTGAAATGAGCAGAACCAGGAGATCATTATACATTTCAACAATGATACTGTATGAAGATGTATTCTGATGGAAGTTGATTTCTTTGACAAAGAGATCTAACTCAGTTTCAATTGATCAATGATGGACAGAAGCAGCTACACCCAAAGAAAGAACATTGGGAAATAAATGTAAACTGCTTGCATTTTTGTTTTTCTTCCCAGGTTATTTTTACCTTCTGAATCCAATTCTTCCTGTGCAACAAGAGAACTGTTTGGTTTTGCACACATATATTGTATCTAGGATATATTACAACATATTTAACATGTATAGGACTGCTTGCCATCTAGGGAAGGGGCTGGAGTGAGGGAGGGGAAAAGTCAGAACAGAAATGAGTGCAAGGGATAATGTTGTAAACCATCACCCAGGCATGGGTTCTGTCAATAAAAAGTTATAATTATTTAAAAAAAAAAAAGGAATTTTCTTGGGACTTTCAGCCAAGATGGCGGAGAAGAGGCTCATAGCTGTGTAAGCTCCGTGTTTTCTCTCAAAATCCATTTCATTACAAGCCTCTGAATTAATGCTTGACTGAAAAAAACCCCACAAATAGTTACCAAGAGAAGACATCCTTGAAATTCGCCAGGAAAGGTCTGTTTTTGCTTGAGGGTGGGGACGGTTTTAGATCGGCACAAGCTGAGGGCAGGCAGGCGGCAGCAGCGAGAGCCCGGCAGGCAGCTCACAGCCAAGCAGACCGGAGGGGGTGGGGTGTGAACTCAGCCGTCTCTTTGGGGAGAGCTTTGCTACAGGATTGGATACTTTGCCCTGGCAGCAAGTCAGTAGTCCAGCAGAAAAGCTACAAACACTGGGAGTGAAGAATACAACCCCAAACAGCTGGAGTCTCTCTGGACCTGGCCACCCCTCCCCCACAGTGTCTCGGCACGATCTCGGAGTCTCAGAGTGCAGGCGCAGCACAGTCCTGCTAGTGCCTCGCTGCTGCCCCCGCAGTCTGTAGAGGAAGCTCGGTAACACCACCCAGCCCCTCTCCCACAAAAAGCAGACTCCATTTAGGGGTTTTTTCTTTTTTTCTTTTTTGCTAGTTTGTCTTTGATTCTTCTCTAACAAAATGAGCAAAAAACTGAAAAGGACTTTAACCCTTGACAGCTTCTATATGGATAGAGAGCAGACTCTAAAACCTGAGGAGACTAAAAACAGACCGTCTCCAGGTGAATCCCCAAAGGAGGACATCATCTGTTCCTCAGCACAGATGAATCTCACAGAAGAAATTAAAAAGGCTCTCACAAGAGAGCTAGAAGAAAAATGGGAAAAGGAAAGGGAGGCTTGGCGAGAGAGTCTGGAGAAGTCATCCCACTCATTTAAAGATAGAGTGGATAAAGAAATAAAATCCTTGAAAAATAGGATTAGTGAACTGGAAACAGAAAATAGCTCTCTAAAAAACAAAATTGGCGAAATGGAAAAAAATTCCACAGAACAAAAGAACTCAATTGGACAATTAGAAAAAGATATTTAAAAAGTGAGTGAAGAAAATACTTCATTGAAAATCAGAATTGAACAAATGGAATTGAATGACTCGAGGAGACAAGAAGAATCAGTCAAGCAAATCCAAAAAAATCAAACAATGGAAAAGAATGTGAAATACCTTCTGGGGAAAACAACAGACCTGGAAAACAGATCCAGGAGAGACAATCTGAGAATCATTGGACTCCCAGAAAGGCATGATGAAAAAAAAGAGCCTGGACACTATTTTCCAGGAAATTATCAAAGAGAACTGCCCAGAAGTCATAGAAACGGAGGGTAAAATAGACATTGAAAGAATTCATCGATCACCTACTGGAAGGGATCCTAAAATCAAAACACCAAGAAATATAGTGGCCAAATGCCAGAACCCTCAGACGAAGGAAAAAATATTGCAAGCGGCTAGAAAAACCCAATTCAAGTATCGAGGAGCCACAATAAGGATCATCCAGGATCTAGCAACATCCACATTAAAGGATCGAAGGGCCTGGAATATGCTATTCCAAAAGGCTAAGGAACTTGGTATGCAACCAAAAATAACTTACCCAGCTAGAATGAGCATCTTTTTCCAGGGAAGAAGATGGACATTCAACGAAGTAAGCGAATTTCACCTATTTTTGATGAAAAAGCCAGAACTTAACAAAAAGTTTGATCTACAAATATAGAACTAAAGAGAAATCTAAAAAGGTAAAGATTAATCTTGGGAACTATATTTCTGCTATAAAGATGTATTAAGAATACATGTATACTTTGTTCTAGAAACTAGATGTGGAAAGGACATTATACCAGAAAAAGGGTAAAGTTGGGGTACTACATCTCATGAAGAGGCAAAGGAAACCTATTATATCTGAGAGAAAGAATGGAGGGGGATGAATATAGTGGGTATCTTACTGCCTTCAGAATGGCTTTAAGAGAAAAATTTTAGACATATTCAATTTATGGTGAAACTTCTTCTGCATTTTAGTTTTTCTTCCCGGATTATTTATACCTTCTGAATCCAATTCACCCTATGCAACAAGAGAACTGTTTGGTTCTGCAAACATATATTGTATCTAGGATATACTGCAACATATCCAACATATAAAGGACTGCTTGCCATCTAGGGGAGGGGGTGGAGAGAGGGAGGGGAAAAAAATCGGAAAAGAAACGAGTGCAAGGAATAATGTTGTCAATATAAAGTAATCATTAAATAAAAAATAAAAATTAAAAAAAAAAGAGTCAAAAAAAAAAAAAAAAAAGGGAAGCAACAAACTGGGAAAACATCTTCACAGTTAAAGGTTCTGATAAAGGCCTCATTTCCAAAATATATAGAGAACTGACTCAAATTTATAAGAAATCAAGCCATTCTCCAATTGATAAATGGTCAAAGGATATGAACAGACAATTTTCAGATGATGAAATTGAAACTATTACCACTCATATGAAAGAGTGTTCCAAATCATTATTGATCAGAGAAATGCAAATTAAGACAACTCTGAGATACCACTACACACCTGTCAGATTGGCTGACAGGAAAAAATAATGATAAATGTTGGAGGGGATGTGGGAAACCTGGGACACTGATGCATTGTTAGTGGAGTTGTGAACGAATCTAACCATTCTGGAGAGCAATCTGGAATTATGCCCAAAAAGTTATCAAACTGTACATACCCTTTGATCCAGCAGTGTTACTTCTGGGCTTATGTCCCAAAGAAATACTAAAGAAGGGAAAGGGACCTGTATGTGCCAAAATGTTTGTGGCAGCCCTGTTTGTAGTGGCTAGAAACTGGAAATTGAATGGATGCCCATCAATTGGAGAATGGCTGGGTAAATTGTGGTATATGAATGTTATGGAATATTATTGTTCTGTAAGAAATGAACAGCAGGATGAATACAGAGAGGCTTGGAGAGACTTACATGAACTGATGCTAAGTGAAATGAGCAGAACCAGGAGATCATTATATACCTCAACAATGATATTGTTTGAGGATGTATTCTGATGGAAGTGGATCTCTTTGATAAAGAGAGCTAATCTAGTTTCAATTGATCAAGGATAGACAGAAGCAACTACACCCAAAGAAAGAACACTGGGAAATGAATGTAAACTGTTTGCATGTTTGTTTTTCATCCCGGGTTATTTTTACCTTCTGAATCCAATTCTCCCTGTGCAACAAGAGAACTGTTTGGTTCTGCAAACATATATTGTATCTAGGATATATGCAACATATCTAACATATATAGGACTGTTTGTCATCTAGGGGAGGGGGTGGAGGGAGGGAGGGGAAAAATCGGAACAGAAGTGAGTGTAAGGGATAATGTTATAAAAAAAAATTACCCTGGCATGGATTCTGTTAATATAAAGTTATTATAAAATAAAATAAAATATATTAAAAAAAAAAAGGGAAAGGATCATGTGAGAGGAGACATAGGGAATAGGGAAGCAGACAGTAAATGAGGAGAGATTGAAAATAAGAAATAAGAAAGAGAGGAATAAGAGTCAGCAATCTGTTGGAGGAGATGGAATAGAACAGGATCTCTTGAACAAGTAGAGGGAATTAGCCTTGATAAGGAGTAAGGCCACTTCATCATTTGAGACAGAGGTGAAGAAAGGGAAAGTAGCAGTGATAGATGAGAAAGAGGGAAGATGAAGCTCACAGCAAATGGCCCTAATTTTTTCTGTAAAATATGAGGCAAAATTCTCCACTGAGAGTATTGAAGGAGAGGAGTCATGAGAGATTTGAGGAAAGATGAAAAAGTTTGGAAGAGCCACTGTGGACTGTAAGATAATGAGTTGGTAATGTAGGTAGTGTAGGGTTGCCTAGCAGTAATGAGGGCCCTGTTGAATTATATACCACAAATTTGAAATGGATCTAGAAAGAAAGATTGTGTGATTTTCTCTATTTTAATTCATTCAGTAGCATGTATGTAGGCTTGAAAGCAATAAATGGTAGGAATGATCCAAGATTGAGGGTTGACTGGACATAATGGTCAATATAAGAGGCTAAGGATTTCAGAGAGGAGACAGTGTGAAGTGATTTAGTACACTTAGGAGTTAAGATGGAGAGAAGAAGAAAGAATGGCTAATGCAAAGGAGATAGTCTGGAAGAAAAATGAAAGGTCAAGAGATTGGAGATCATGGTGTGGATGAAGAATAGAATTAAGTGATGGGGTGAAAAGCTAATAAATAATGATCAGATAAGGGAACTTCAGAATCTTTTAACATGTAAGTGATATCTTTTTGAGTGATGTCAAGGCAATCTTTAAGAGCCCTTTCAGCTAAAATATAGAACCCTACAAGGGCTAAAGTTAAGGGAAAATGACTAGTGTAAAAACAAAAAAACCCAATCTATTTAGCTGCCTTTGTGGAGATTTTTTACAAAGAAAAAAAAGAAAAGGCTCAGAGTGTGCTGAAGTTGGTAGTGAAAGCTAACTTGTCTTTGGTGTAAGAAATTTCTTCTGTATGTAAGGGCCTGCAGGTCATAATGAGAATAGAAAATACCAAGCCAAAAAAAGGGTCTCAGAAAAATCACATTGTGAAGTATAGGCAATGTAGATTGTCAATGGCCGACACCTAGAGACTTTTTAGGAAGAGGAAGATGAAGGGTTATTGTTTTGTTTTTTAGTTTACTTTTTTTTTTCTGAACTTAACCAAATGGCTATTTCCACATATATAAGAGAGAAAAAGATTATATAAGAAACAATGAGTTTTTATTATATATGTCCCGCTTTTCTTTTTACAACATAAATTCAATATGTAACTTTCAAAGCTGTTCACTTATTTATGATTTCTGTTGCCCTTTCTGTCCTTTTACCTGTATTTCTTTCTTTCTTTCTTTCTTTTTTTTTTTTTTGCTGAGGCAATTGGAGTTAAGTGACTTGCCTAGGGTCACACAGCCAAGAAGTTTTAAGTGTCTGAGGCCAGATTTGAATTCAAGTCCTCCTGAGTTGAGGGCTGGTGCTCTTTCCATTGTATTACCTAGCTGCCCCTTTTACCTGTATTTCTTTAAAAGAAAATGTTTCAAAAAGACATCATTCCCATTTCCCACTTCTCCGTTCTGGAGAAGGGATAACTGATTTTAGATTAATATATTCTATTAGTATAAACACATTTTAAGTATGAGGATAGAAAGGCAATAACTTTTGTCATTGGCTCTGGAGAGTACCAGACTCTCAGAAAATAATGCTGCTTATAGACAATTTCTAATAATCAGAGAGAGGATGGAGCCAAAATGACAGAAAAATAGGAAGAAATACAGTGAACTTCTTCCTATCTCCAACTTTTCTAAACTGATCTAGAATATGTATTAGACTGAATCCTGATTGGGAAATTCATTTTAAAAATCACAGTGAGAACCTCTCTCCAGATATTAAGGACAGAATCTATCTAGAGAAGGTCCACAGAATCATTCTAACACAGGATCAAGAAATCCTAGATCTAGCACAGAGAAGCCTAAACAAGTGAAAGGAAAAGAACAGGTACAAACTGGAAGTTCAATTGCCTACCACCAAATTCTGGGTCATACATAAGGGGCTGTGAATAGGGGAGTAGTGTTCCAGGGTGAAAAGTTAATCCTAGTACCTTTGCTGTATATAGAGTGAGAAACAAGCAGTTATGTGCGCAATTACCTTCCTATATGATTACTGCCATAACTTTTTCAGCCATTTCCCTATTGAAAGTTACCAATTGAGATTCTTTTGCTTCAAAAGCTTCAATGACACTCTTTTTTTCCTCTTTCTAAATTTTTTCTCCCCTTCCCTAACTTCCCTTTCCCTTTTATTTTGCTGCAAATAAAGAACAAGAAAACTCTTATAGTAAACATGCATAGTTGAGCAAAAACAAATTCCCCATGTTATATCTAAAAACATTTGTAATATTTTGTATTTTGAGTCCATTACTATAGGTAAAAGTCTTACAGTGTTTCTTCTTTGAAAACTCTGAGAAAGAACAATGAATATGATAAATAATATCTGAGCAAGGGGTCAGATAGTCTGCCTCTAGAAAACAATATCATTTATTCAGATCTGACAAGTTTGAATCTTAGAGTGCATTGAACAATAAGCACCAGACATTCAAAATCTGGGATATTTAAAATATAAAAGAAAACTTGGTGAGAATGTGGAAAATAGAATTGTATATGATAGTGGAGGTCCAAAGGTTAATTTTCTTTCCTCAAAGAGCTTGCATTCTACTTTGGGCAGTGGAGAACAGAAACAATATATACGCAGAAAGAAACACAAATATGCGCAAAGAAATTTTGTAAAGATCAGAAAAGAACACCTTATTGAGAGTGAATTCTTAATTGGATTTAGGTAATAGAATCATCACAGAATTTAATAGACTTCTAGATTTAAAGACTTTGGTAGTTATCTAGTCCAATTCATACCTGAAAACTCCCCACTCCACCCCCAGTCCTGAATATACCAACAGATATCATCCAGACTTTGCTTGAAGACCTGCAATAAAGTGGGGTTCTCTCTGAATCAGCCTATTCCATTTCTTGAGCTTTGAAATGTTGGGGGAATGTTTTCCAAAAATGAAGTTTCAATTTGCCTTTTTGTAACTTCAAACTCATTGCTCTTCCTTGTAGGCTCTGAATAACTTGAATCCTTCTTTCCTTTTCAAATTAGATTGAGACTTTCCTATTTTTTTAAGTTTTAAGTTTTAAGTGTCTGAGGTCAGATTTGAATTCAGGTCCTCCTGACTATTCCTATCCTTCTTTCCTATTCAAATTAGATTAAGACTCCAAAAAGGCTTAAAATCACCCTTCTCAGTCAAAAGGATTCATTTGAAGGCTGAAAGTATTATTGTGCTGAGATCCAGGGAAAGCATAAAAATTAACTGAGTTTTGGCTGGTGTCTGGAGTAGATCACCATCTAATGACCAACTCAGTTACTACATCTTGGTAATTCAAACCACTTGGCTGGATTTTTACTTATGAGATTAATAAGAACTTATATTTCAAGGAAAGTCGTATATGGATATTTACTCCCAAATGTATTATTGTGTTTGTGTGGGTTACTACCACATGCATATTGTCCTATGTGTCTTTGTCTCCTACTCTCAGGAGACAGCACAGTAAGTAGGGACTCAGATGTAGACCTAACTAAACTCATATGGGTGACTGCCTCAGTTTCCTTATCTGTAAAATTGGAATAATAATAGCACCTACTTCTCAAGGTAGTTGTAAAAATAAAAGGAGATAATAATTGTAAAGCATTTTGCACAGTGTCTGGCATTATGTAAATGTCAGCAGCTATTATTGACTAAACATCAAATTAATAACTAATAATTGAATGTTATTATTAATTATTGTTAATGGGGAACCTAGTTGACACATTTGATAGAGTGTCAGGTCTAGTCTGTCTTTTTCTGTTTCTCTTTCTGTGTCTGTCCATCTGTCTGTTTATATCTCTTTGCACCAAGGACAGCTAGATATGAAAAGATAATTACCTGAGAAAAGCAATAGCTTCAAGGATTCTGACCCATCATGGAAAGAAAAGTACTGGTTATAGATTTGATAAAAACAAACCAAATAAAAAACAAAAAAACCCCCAAAATCCCCCAATCCTTGGAGCCCAGCTGAGCAACTCATTAGACTCAAGGTCAAAGAGTAATAAATAACATTACTAGCAGAGTTCAGACAGAGAGATAGAATGATCTTCTGCTACAAAAGAGAACTAGGTGGCCATTCATGTACTGAATGCACTCAAAAAGAAAATCAGATGTTTGTTTATCAGACCCTGAATAGAATAAAACCAGTTTGATAAAATAAGGTCTGGATCAGGGGCAGAGATCATCTTGGACCTCAAGGATATACTAGCCTCATTTCCCATATATATATATATATTCATTTCACCTGAATTCATAGGACTTTATGAAGAGACCATGCAGATTAAACATGCAGAGTGCCATGCTATGTTAGACACAGAATCCCATTATATTCCATTCATACATCACATATAAAATCATTCAAATCAGGCCTCAGATACTTAAGGAACTGTGTGACCCTGCACAAGTCATTTAATCTCTGTCAGTTCTTTCATCTAGACCTCAAAAGAAACTGAAGAACTCAAGCAATAAATTATATGGAAACTATACCATTATAACAGACCAATGTGTTCAAATATAACTTCTGTACATAAAAATTTAAGGAAAATGTTTTTAAAATGTAGATGCTACCATCATAAATAGTCACAATCTCTAAGCTACATGAAAAAACAGCTTCCAAAATAAAGAACATTAGCAGAGGCTAGCAGAATCATGTAGAAATAGCATAAATGCCTATCATCCCTTTTGTCTTAACTGAGATTATCAAGGATAGAGAGGATGAATTTATAGATTTTGTCCTATTATACAAAAGTTCATATAACATTAAATATACAAGAATAATGGCAAGGATAATCAACTATGATAGACCTGGTTCTCAACAATTCAGTGATCCAAGGTAATCCTAATAAGCTTTGAATGGAAAATGCCATCAGCATACAGAAGACCTATGGAGATTGAACAGTGAGTCAATACACATTATTTTTACCTTTTTTTCCCTTCTTTTTACCTTTCTTCTTCTTCTTTTTTTTCTTTCTCATGGTTTTTCCTTTTTGTTCTGATTTTTCTCTCCCAACATGACTCATACAGAAATATGTAAAAAATGAACATATATGTATAACCGAAAAAAAGAAAAAAAAGAATAATTACAAGATAATGACTTATCCCATGACCATTTCTAGATAACAAACTACTCATCAAAAAGATGACTCATACAATGTAATTCATATTCATACAATATATGATCATTGTATTCCAGTCATTTTCTGAGACACTCAAGAAAAATAACTTTACATCCCATGAAAAAGAGCTTGGAATTTGGACTAAGTGATAAGGACTGTCCATATTTGGATTCTTATCAAAGAAAGTCTGAAGTTTGCTAAGGAACTGGTTAATGATGACAAGAAAGTTGATACCTTGGCCCTGGTACTTTGAGCAGACATAAACATTTGTTATTAAACCAATCCTCTTAGTTACCCTTGCTGTTGAATGATAGATACAGAATGGAAATAAATTGTCAATGAAAGTCCAGATTTTGGAATACACTCAGATTTGCCCTTCCTGATAGGTTATACAAGATCAGGGTATTGCTTGCTGCTAGTCCAACATGTGTAACTTCAAAATCTGTTTTGGCCATGATAACCAAGAGTTAATATTATGTAATGACATAGAGCTTCCTAATCGGCTTTGGGGTCAGATGGATTGATGAGTCAGAAGAGTCCTGAGTTAGATCTGAATATGCCTACAATATAAAACAGATCATCTCTCTCTTTCTTCCCTTGCAGGTGCTGAGTGAAAAGAAGCTGATCATTTCCCCCCCAATTGACCAATGCTGCCTCTATTTCTTTTATGCTTCTTTCCTAATCTTTGGTGAGTATATATTCCTGAGATGGGAGTATAGGCCACAAATGAGTATGGGAGATCCATCAAAGTTATCCAAGATCTCACTGCCAACCAGATAGTAGCAGAGTCCACCAGTATGGTAGTAGTTAACTACAAAAGAAAAATGAATGTGGAAGGACACCAGCAGATTCATTCAGAGATTGTGACCCCTCTCACTGTAAAGAAGTAATAGCTTTGGATTCTAAAAAGGCGCTAGCAAAAAACTATGTATCTAAAGGAAACAGTGAGGATTACATGAAGGCAGCAAAGGATTTCTAAGATGAGGAATTGAACCATATGTGATCTCCATCCATATGTCTTACTACATGAGCCCATCCTTCCATGGAACTTGTGTTTGCAAAGGAAAAATGTGCTTCAGTTTGGGGGACGATTTGTAACTTCAGTCCTTTCTATACCTTTTTAATAAATACCTTATAGAGCTTAATAGAGTTCTATTGTTTGATTGTTAATTTTGGAGGACATACCATAGAGGGACTCAGAAGTCATAATCCCTTGGAGATTTTCTAGAGCAGTTATCACTCCCCTCTGGGAATCTAATCTGTCATTGCAGGATGAATTGGCAAGTGTCTCCCAAAAGAGTGGAACTCTAGCAACATAAGCAGATTTTGGTGAAGGATTTTGGAGAGGATATAAAGACTCACCTTTTGCTGAAAAGAGACTTAGGGTGTGCTCCCTGGTGAGCAGGAGAATGGAAATAGTGACAATGAATTAAGTAGGTTCTGAAGAGAGGAGACTACATATCAGTTTAGAGAACCTGATGTCTGAGTTAGATAATAGTTCAAAAGGTAATGATTTTGCATGAAAATATTGTATTATGCCTCAGCAAAACTGTCTGACTCTCAATCTATATTGAGAAGTGGGAAGGTAATGGAAACGGGTGGATTTAGAGGAATCTCCTTTCCTAGACAGCTAGGTAATGCAGCAGAGAGCACAGAATGTAGAATAAAGACTTGAGTCTGTTCTGCCTCAGAAACTTTTTATTTGAATGAATCTGAGCAAGTCACTTATCCTGTGCCTGAGATGGGGATGAAAATAACACTTAAGTTTAAATTTTTTTTTTTTATTAAGACTAGTTTATTTTTCCAAATACATGCAAAGATAGTTTTCAATATTCATCTTTGCAAACCCTTGTGTTTCAAATTTTTCTCTGTCTTCCCTTCTCTGCCCTCCCCAAGACAGCAAGCAATCTGATATAGGTTTAATATGCAAAATTCTTCTAAACATGTTTCCATATTCATCATACTGAACAAAAAAAATATCAAAAAGGGAAAAAAAAACATAAGAAATTTAAAAAAATTCAAACAACCATCAGCAACAAAAAGATGACAATACTATGCTTTGATTCACCTTCAATCTCCATAGCTCTCTCTCTGGATATGGATGGCACTTTGCATCACAAGTCTATTGCCTCAAATGACTTCACTGAGCAATGCTTAACTTACAGGTGGTTGTGAAGTTCAAATGAGTTAACATATGTAAAGAGCTTTGCAAACCTATCTAAATGCCAGCTGCTGTTGTTGTTGGTATTGCCAGCTACCTCAGCTGCAGAGACTCCTAGGGTAAAGATACAATCCATATGTTTGAAAATACTGAAAGCCAATCTGGGACATCTACCAGCTCTGTATAGAAATTCAGACCTATATAAATCTATTTCCTTTGGAAATATTCACCAGTATTTTTCCCCTTTCTTCTTGAGACTCTTACTCTCAAGCATGGGAAAGCTGATTACAGGTGCTAAAGTCTAAGAACAGGGAAGATTGAGGAGCTGAGCGGTAGCTTATATATGGTAGGTCACCAGCTCCCAGTCAAGTAACAATAAACATCTATTAAGAACCTACTATGGGCCAGCCATTGTGCTAAGCCCTGGGAATACAAAAAGAGGCAAAAGATGCAAATAAATATATGCAGTGAAGAATATGCATGATAAATTGGAAATATTTAATGGAGGGAAGACATTGGGATTATGATGGGTTGGGAAAGACTTCCTGTAGAAGGTAAGCTTTTAGCTGAGATTTAGAGGAAGTCAGGGAGGACAGCAGTCAAAGCACTAAAGGGAGATCTTTCTGGGCATGGGAAACAGACAAAGAATATATTCAGAGCCAAAAGTTAGAGTGTTTTGTCCATGGGGCAGTCAGGAGGCTAGTGTTACTGTACCGAAGAGTAACTGTTGGAGAATATATTGTAAAAAGACTGGAAAAACAGAAGACTAGATTATGAAGGGCTTGAATGCCAAACAGCATTTTGTATCTGATGCTGGAGGTAACAGGAAGCCATTGGAGTTTATTGAGTAGGAAGGTGACGCCATCTGACCTGTGTGTTAGGAAAATCATTTTGGTGGCTGAATGGGGACCCACCAGCGGCTATTGCAATAATCCAGGGATCAGGTGTTGAGGTCTTATTCTAGAGAGGTAACAGTGTCAGAGATATTGCAAAGGTGAAGTCATCTTTCAAAATGTGTGATGTTTGTGTGTGAGTGTATTTGCTTGCCAGAGCAAACCTTTACAAAGGTGCAGTTAAGAACTAAATCAAAGTTCACCTCCTTATCCAATTGTTTACTATGTCAGGGATGGAGAAGGGAGGGAAGGAGGAATTGAATTTGAAACTCCAAGCTTTAAAAAAATGTTTTAAAATTATTTTAACATGTAATTGGGGGAATATGTGCGTGCCCGCGTGCGCGCGCGCACACACACACATACACACACACATACACACACACACAAAGTTCATCTCCTTAAACATGGCAGCAAGCCAACCTCTTGGGTAATTCAGTATTGTATTTTATTACCTTTCTATTTCACGCTGTAAATGTATTCTAAATCCTAATATGAATGTAGTTTCCTTTTGGGTCATGCATGACTGGGATGAAGATAAGATTCTTAACAGTAAATTAGAAAGGTGCTATATTTAGAGATTTTCCTAGAGTTCAGGGTGGGTACATAATGAGCCAATTTGAGATAAATTTATGACATATTGCACGAACATTATTTTAGATTTTAGACCTAGCAGGATTCTAGGTCAGAGTAGGGAGGAGGCACTTCTGTATTTAGGCAAATTTCCTGAATTATCTGACTACACTTTATTAATAGAGACTAACCAGAGAAGAGAGATTTTGCAGGCAGTGGCCGTTTTAGGGATTTTCTTAAGAATAACAGTTTGGAATTGTTGGATCTTTTAGAAAGAGAAACTGTATGAACTGAGAGAGGTGTGCTTCTTGAAGACAGATCAATTATGTGGTCCCTGAAATTGAAGGACTAAAATCATAACTTGGAAGGGACTTTGCCATTCCTATTCTATTTTCTATATTTCCTATATTCTATATAGGAAAGTGGCTGGCTACCTAGTGAGCAAATCCATTTGTTTTCTAGAGGGAATTAAACTATAAGGCATGCTATAAGTTTAGGAAAGACTGGATAGGTCCTTGCAGAGGATCCACTAGTATGTTAATAATTTGTCACACTAACATTCCCAAATTTCTTTCCTTCTTAGAGAAACTACTATGATTTTTAAAAATTGGACTAAGTGATCCTGTGAGTCCTTTTAGTGTTATGTGTATTTTCTGTACTCATATGGAGGGTTCTATGATATCCCTTTTTATCTGCATTTTCTTTGGGGTGAAATGAAGGCTATAATTTTTAATCTTTATTCTTCTGTTACCTCAAATATTTGTATAAAGCTTGGGACTCTACTATCCACATTTGGAGAAATCTAGACATAAGCCATACTTGGAAATCTTCCCAGAGCAAACACCAGGTGGGAGCATAATAATACCTAACATTTATAGAGCAACTACTATGTGCCAGGCACTGTCCAAAGTGCTTTACAATTATTATCTCAGTACAACAAATAATTTAGCATAAAAAGCCAGGGAGAGAAACTTACTTTTTTGGGAAATCTCTAGGATTGGGGCTTGTTAGTCTGTGTGATCTGAAATTGAGGGGAACCCTGGCCCATGGTTACACTGAAGTGGAAAAGCACTTCAACACATGGGAGGATAGTCTTCTGTTTTAGGCAGAAAATGTTTAATTGTTGTTTTTCTTAACAGTTTTTTTTTTCTTTCTGTTTGTTCTGCTTTCTTTTAATTTTATTGATATTTTATTAATGCTTTTTGTTTTTACATCACATTCTCTCACCCAGAGAGCCATTTTTAAAAATGAAAAGGAAAGAAAGTGAAAAAAAAAGTAGTTCAGCAAAACTAATCATCAGATCAACTGTTGTGACAAGATGTTGAAGACCAATGACCATTAGTAAGTAGGAACCCAGGAGACCCCCCGGAGTTGTTGGGACCCTGAGATTCAATACCTAGTCCCTCCCATTCCTCAGTGAGAGGGAGAGAGAAGAGAAGCTCTTTGAAAAGAGGACTTGGAGCATGAGGTGAGCTTGAAAGATAAATAAGGAGCAAACTGAATGAGGGGAGAGAGGGAGGAGAAAGGAGGGAAGTTGGAGAGTTCTTGATGGTTTTATTCCCAAGACTACAAGAGATATGGAAGGTAAGCAGAAGTTAAGATGCCATTAAAGGGACTGTGATGAGGCAATATGATATTGACACAGAGTAAACAAAAAGATGCTGAATAATTATTTATATTTCTGATTCCAAAAATTGGTGCTCTTTCCATTTACTTTACTCATATTCTTGCCTCTCAGGAGATGAGCTTATTTACCTAACTTCTATTTCTTAAGAGTTTGTTTTGCTTTCTGCTTCTCTGTTGTTTTAAAAGTTAGTTTCTCTAAGATAAAGCAGTTAAACATTGCATTACTGATCTCTATTTCATCATTCAAATGCTGCTGAGAGAGGAAATAGGGGGTGAAGTTATTTAGTAAGAAAAGAGAATTTTAGAAAGAAGAGGAAAGGAGAGTAACAGTGAGGGAGAACAGAAAGGAGAGAGAGATTTGAGAGTGAAAAAGTAAGAAGAGAAGGAGAAAAGACAAGAGAATGAGGAAAGAGTGAAAGAGAGAGAAAAGAGATATATAACTGTTAGAACCTTTCTTGGAATGGGCTTTGAGTTGAAGAAAAAATTATTGATTTCTATTTCTATAACTTCTCAGAGCAGTGAAAGAAATATAGTTCTGGGTTGTTGTTTTTTATCATGTCCAACTCTTTGTGATCCCATTTGGAATTTTCTTGCCAAAAACACTGGAGTGCTATTTGCTTCTCCAGCTCATTTTACAGATGAGGAAACTAAAGCAAACAGAGTTAAGTGACTTGCAAAGGATCACATAGCTAGTAAATGTCTGAGGTCGGATTTGAATTCAGATTTTCCTGACTCCAGACCTAGCATAATATCTCCTGTGCCACCTTTCCCACCTTGGCAAACAAGATTAGCTTGAAAGGCTTGGAACACACAAGTGAATTCCTAATGTGAGACGATAGTTCAGGAATTTTCTAGTAGTAAGTAGAATATTATGCCCAAAGAATGGAACTGGGAAAGAGTAGTAAAGCCTTCTAAAGAGTGGGGCCCAAAAAGAGAGAATAATTATCCCTCTCCTCACTAGCACAATAGCATCTATTCCATGTAACTGTTAGAATGTGCTTGATGACATATTTAGTTCTTACACAGAACTGAAAAAAATGGAAGTACAATGAAAAAAAGAGAAATAGATAAAATTTCTAGATAAAATTTGTAAAGCACTTAACAATGCCTGACACATATTAGGTGTTTAATAGATGTTTGTTCCCTTTCTTTCTTTCTCTCAGCAATTAGGCTTGGTTAAAAATAATTAACATGATTTTTAGATTTGTTTTTGTTTGTCCATTTACATTGATGTAGTCTTTATGTATCCTTTTTTCTTATTTTACATATATATTATATATGTTATTATATATATGTATATATATTTATATCAGATCATATAAAGCTTCCCATATTTCTTTGGATCTTCCATATCTTTTATTTCTCATGATGTGGTATTATTACATTACATTTATCAATCAACTAACCATTTAACAAGCATTTATCAGGCATTTATTAAGTGCCAGGTATTGTGCTAGATACTGAGAATATGATAACAAAAATAAAAACAAAACCTGCTCTCAAAGAGAAAACATTGTGTTAATGGAGATAATATGTAAAAAAAAAAAAAGCATATAAAAGACACATACTAAGCAAACATAAGGTAACCTTGAGTGGGAAGGTACTAGTAGGTAAAGGAACCAGAAAAGGCTTCCTGGAGAAGGTGGGAATTGACTCAAGTCTTGAAGAAAGCCAAAGATTCAGTCTTTGGTGAAGAAGGGATAGAGATAGGAGATGGAACATAAGTAAATAGACCAATATGGTTGAAATGGACAGAAGAGAGTCAAGTTATATAGAACTTTAAATGCCAATTAGAGGTAGTTATATTTTATCCCAAAGGTAAAAGAGAGTCACTAGGGATTTTTGAATTTGTAACTCAGGTGTAGTAACATGGCCAGATTTGCTTTTAGAAATCTACCAGGAATTTGGATGGAATCAAGATGGCAGAGAGCAGACACGACTTTCTATGATTTCCTTTGATTAAATCTCTAAACTGGTTTTGGAGGGACAGAACTCACCAATTTGGAGCACAACTCATTTCCAGAAGAAGATACCTTGAAAGGACTTCAGAACACATCTGTTTCAAATGGACAGGGTGACAGGCTGCCGAGCCCACACTGCAACACAGGGAGCCTGGGGCAAGGAGCTGGAGCAAGGAGTCAGAACACTGCAGCTTCCATATTCCTAGGAATCTTCTGTGAGCCTCTTACACTATCCTGATTGCAAGTGTTCAGATTTGCTATAAAAGGCAAATTATACACTACTGAGACCCGGAAGAATGAGGGACCTAGCCAGGATTACTCAACACGGAAAGTCAATCAGCAGAATTTCCCCAGGGTAAACTAAAGCAGTTTTTACTCTTTTGTGTTAAGAGCAGACCTTAAGCCTTAAAAAAAAAAAAATGAGTGAAAAACTGAAAGGAACTATCACCATAGACAGCTTTTCTGGAGAGAGAGAGAGAATGGACTTCAAATCCTGAGGTTCCTAAAGGCAAATTAACTCCACATGAAGCCCCAAAGGGAAATATGAGCTGGTCCCCATTTCACAAAACTTTCTTGGAAGATTTCATAAAGGATCTTAAAAGAGAGTTAGAAGAAAAATGGGGAAAGGATATGAGATCTTTGCAAGAAGGAATGGGAAAAGCATATAATTTCTTACAAAATAGATATGAAAAAGATACCAATTCATTGAAAAACAGAATTTGTGAAATGGAAAAAAAACATGCAATGAACAAAACAATTCAATTGGCCAAATGCAAAAGGAGCTAAAAAAGGTAAACAAAGAAAATAGTATACTAAAAATTAAAATGAACAAATGGAAGTAAATGACTAAATAAGACTTCAAGAATCAGTCAAACAAAACAAAAAAAATTTAAAAAATAGAAGTAAATATGAAATACCTCCTAGGAAAAATAATTGACCTGGAAAATAGATCTAGGAGAGACAATTTAAGGATTATTGGACTTCCTGAAAGTCATGATGAAAAAAAGAATCTAGACATTATCTTATAGGAAATCATAAAGGAAAGGAACCCTGATGTCTTAGAATAAGGTAAAATAGCCATTGAAAGAATTCACTGATCATCTCCTGAAAGAGATCCCAAAATGAAAACTCCAAGGAATATTGTGGCTAAATTTCAGAATGATTGCACAAAGGAAAAAATACTGCAAGCAGCCAGAAAGAAACAATTTAAATACTGAGGAGCCAAAATCGGGATTACCCAGCACCTAGCAGCTTTCACTTTAAAGGATTGAAAGGTCTGGAATCTGACATTCTGAAAGGTAAAGGAACTTGGATTACAGCCAAGAATAAGCTATCCAGCTAAATGAGCCATTATCTTTCAGGGAAGAAGATGGACATTCAATGATATAGGTGAATTTCATCTATTTCTGATGAAAAGACCAGAACAAAAAATTTGATCTCCAAACATAGAACTCAAAAGAAGCATAAAAATGTAAAAAGAACAGAATTCTTGAGAACTATATTTGTGGAATGGTTATATTTAGAGAATGTGGGTATAATTTGATTTTATTATGATAAAATGAAAAATAAACTAGAGGTGGAAAAGGGATTGTACTGGAAAAAGAGGAAAAGGAGGTAAAACAAGAGAAATTACATCTCACAAAGAGGCAAAGAAGACCTATAATTGAGGGAAAGAGAGGAGGGGGATGAGCATTGTGTGAACCTTACTCTCATCAGATTTGACTCAAAAACATAATATCAGACTTTTTTTGTTTCAAAGAGAAACTTGTCTCACCTTATAAGAAAATGGGAGGGGAAAGGAGGAAAGAAAGAGGAAGGCTAATAGAAGGGAAAACAGAAGTAGTGGGGGAAAAGTGTAAGAAAGAGGGGAGAGATTCTAAAGGGGGAGGGCTGTTTGAGGGAGGTGGTGATCAGAAACAAAATACTGGGGAGAAGGGAAGGAGGAAAAAAAGGAGAAAAGCACAACTTAGGGTAAATAAAATGGCAAGAAATACAGAATTGGTTATTTTAACTGTGAATGGGAAGGAGACAAACTCTCCCATAAAACAGAAGTGGATAACAGACTGGATTAAAAGCCAGAATCCTACAATATGTTGTTTACAAGAAACACATTTAAAGAAGAGAGATCCATACAGAGTGAAGGTAAAAGACTAGAGCAGAATCTATTATGCTTAAGGCAAAGTTAAAAAAAAAAAAAGCAATGGTAACAATCCTGATTTCAGATCAAATAAAAGCAAAGGTAGATCTAATTAAAAGAGATAAGGAAGGAGACTATATCTTACTAAAGGATGCCATAGATAATGAAGGAATATCAATACTAAACATATATGCACCAAGTGGTATAGCATCCAAATTCCTGCAAGAGAAGTTAACAGAGTTGCAAGAAAAAATAGACAGCAAAACTATAGTGGGGAATCTCAACCTTGCTCTCTCAGAACTAGATTAAATCGAACCACAAAATAAATAAGAAAGAAGTTAAGGAGATAAACAGTATGTTAGAAAAATTAGGTATGATGGATATTTGGAAAAAATTGAATGGAGACAGAAAGGAGTTTACTTTTTTCTCTCTGGTTCATGAATCCTTTACAAAAATTGACTATATTAAAGCATAAAAACCTCAAAATCAAATGCAGAAAAGCAGAAATAGTAAATGCATTTTTTAAGATCATGATGCAATAAACATCACATGCAATAAAAAACCAGGAGAAAATGGACCAAAAATTAATTGGAAATTAAATAATCTAATTCTAAAGAATGAATGGGTGAAACAACAAATCATAGACACAATCAATAACTTCATCCAAGAGAATGACAATAATGAGAAAACATAGCAAAATTCGTGGGATGCAGCCAAAGTGGTTATTAAGGAAAATTTTATATCTCTAGATGCTTACTTGCATAAAATAGTGAAAGAGAAGATCAGTGAATTGGACATACAACTAAAAAAGCTAGAAAAAGAACAAATTAAAACCCTCAATTAAATACCAAATTTGAAATTCTGAAAACAAAAGGGGAGATTAATAAAATTGAAAATAAGAAAGCTATTGCATTAATAAATAAAACTAAGAATTGGTTTCATGAAAAAAACAAGAAAATAGATAAACCTTTAGTTAATTTGATTAGAAAAAGGAAAGAAGAAAATGAAATTGTTAGTCTCAAAAATGAAAAGGGAGAACTTTCCAGCAACAAAGAAGAAATTAGAGCAATAATTAGGAGTTATTTTGCCCAACTATATGCCAATAAATTTGATAATCTAATTGAAATGGAGGAATATCTACAAAAACTATAGATTGCCCAGGTTAACAAAAGAGGAAATAAATTATTTAAATAGTCCCATTTTAGAAAAGAAAATAGAACAAGTGATTAATCAACTACCTAAGAAAAAATCTCCAGGGCTGATGGATTTACATGTGAATTCTACCAAACATTTAAAGAACAATTAATTCCAATACTATATAAACTATTAAAAAAAAAAAAAAAAAGGAAAGAAGGTGTCCTGCCAAATTCCTCTTATGCCACAGATATGGTGCTGATAGTTAAACCATGTAGGGTGAAAACAGAGAAAGAAAATTATAGACCAATTTTCCTAATGAATATTGATGCAAAAATCTTAAATAAAATATTAGCAATGAGAATACAGAAAGTTATCCCCAATATTAGGAAATATTCAATATTAGGAAAAGTAGTAGTATCATTGATTATATCAATAACCAAACTAACAAAAATCACTTAATTCAGTAGATTCAGAAAAAGCATTTGATAAAAATCCAATATCCGTCCCTATTAAAAACACTAGAGAGTATAGGAATAAATCAACTTTTCCTTAAAATGATCAGTAGCATCTATTTAAAACAATTAGCAAGCATCATAAGTAATGGAGAAAAACTAGAACCATTCCCAATAAGATCAGGAGTGAAACATGGCTGCCCACTATCACCATTACTGTTCAATATTGTATTAGATATGTTAGCTTTCGCAATAAGAGAAGAAAAAAAGATTAAAGGAATTGGGTAGATAGTGAGGAAACCAAATTATCACTCTTAGCAGATGATATGATGGTATACTTAAAGAATCAATTAAAAAACTACTAGAAACAATTCACAACTTTAGCAAAGTCGCAGTATACAAAATAAGTTCACATAAATCATCAGCATTTTTATATATTACCAATAAAGTCCAGTAGCAAGAGATACAAAAAGAAATTCCATTCAAAATAACTTGATAGTATAAAATATTTGGGAATTTATCTGCCAAGGAAAAGTCAGGAACTATATACAAAGCTCTTTCCACACAAATAAAGTCAGATCTAATCAGCTGGAAAAATATCAAGTGCTCATGGGTAGACCGAGTGAATTAATAAAAATGACAATTCTATCTAAATTGATCTACTTATTTATTGCCATACCAATCAAACTCCCAAAAAATTATTTTACAGACCCAGAAAAAATAATAACAAAGTTCATCTGGAAGAACAAAAGTTCAAGAATTTCAAGGGAATTAATGGAAAAAAAAAAAAAAAGCCAATGAAGCTGACCTAGCTGTGCCAGATCTAAAACTATATTATAAAGCAGCCAATATTAAAACCATTTGGTAGTGGCTAAGAAATAGAACAATTGATCAATGGAATAGGTTAGGATCAAAGGACAAAATTGTCAATAACTAAAGCAATCTAGTATTTGACAAACCCAAAGACCCCAGCTTTTGGGATAAGAACTCATTATTCGACAAAAACTGCTGGGAAAATTGGAAACTAGGATGGAAGAAATTAGGGCTTGACCCACACTTAATACCATATATCAAGATAAAGGTTGAAATGGGTTCATGATTTAGACATAAAGAGTGATATAAGCGAATTGGAAGAACATAGCATAATTTACCTGTCAGATGTGTAGAGAAGGAAGAAATTTGTGTTCAAAACACTGAAACTCATAACTGAACACCAAATAGATAATTTAGATTATATTAAATTAAAAAGTTTTTGAACCAACAAAACTAATGCAAACAAGATCAGAAGGGAAGTAATAAATTGGGAAAACATTTTTACATTTAAGGGTTCTCATAAAGGCCTCATTTCTAAAATATATAATTAACTCAAATTTATAAGAATTCAAGCCATTCTCCAATTGATAAATGGCCAAAGGATATGAACAGACAATTTTCAGATGAAGAAATTAAAACCATTTCTAACCATATGAGAAAATGCTCAAAATCACTATTAATCAGAGAAATGCAAATCAAAACAACCCTGAGATACCATTACACACCTCTGAGATTGGCTAAGATGACAGGAAAAGACAATGAAGACTGTTGGAGGAAATGTGGGAAAACTGGGACACTGATACATTATTGGTGGAACTTTGAAGGTATCCAACCATTTTGCAGAGCAATTTGGAACAATGCTCAAAAAGTTATCAAACTGTGCTTGATCCAGCAGTGTTACTACTGGACTTATATTCCAAAGAGATCTTAAAGAAGGGAAAGAGACCCACATGTGCAAAAATGTTTATGGCAGCCCTTTTTGTAGTGGCAAGAAACTGGAAACTGAGTGGATGCCCATCAATTGGAGAATGGCTGAATAAGTTATATGAATGTTATGGAATATTATTGTTCTGTAAGAAATGATCAGGAAGATGATTTCAGACAGGCCTGAAGAGACTTATATGAACTGATGCAAAGTGAAATGAGCAGAACCAGGAGATCACTGTTCAGAACAACATCAATATTATAGGCCGATCAATTCTGATGGATGTGGCTCTTTCCAAAAATGAAATGATTGATGCCAGTTCCAATGATCTTGTGATGAAGAGAGTCATTTACACCCAGAAAGAGGACTGTGGGAATGATGTAGATCACAATATAACATTCTCACTCTTTTTGTTGTTGGTGTTTGCTTGCATTTTGTTTTCTTACTCATTTTCTTTCCTTTTTCATCTGATTTTTCTTGTGCAGCAAGAGAATTGTATAAATATGTTTACACATATTGGATTTAACATATATCTTAATATATATAACCTATATTATTAGATTGCTAGGGGAGGGGGTGGGGGAAAGAAGGGGAAAAGCTGAAACCAAGGCTATGCAAGGGTCAATGTTGAAAAATTATCCGTGCATAGGTTTTGAAAATAAAAAGTTTGAAAAAAAAAGTAATCTATCAGATATATTGGAGAAAGGTGAGGCCAGAGGAAGGGAGACCCACTAGGAGGATATTACATGAATTATGATGAGAGGTAAAGAGGACCTGATACAAGGTGGTAGCTGTATGAGTGAAAAGAATGGGTTAGATGTGAGAGATGCTTTGGAAATAGAAAAGATTTAACAATTGATTCTATATATGCTCTCTCTTGTATTGATAATTAATAATTGAATCAGGACCAAGGTTTTCCCCCTTTCCTACTTCCTCATCCAGAAAGCAACTGTAATGCCTCAGTTTCCCTGCCTGTTTCCCTGAATTGTTCTGCCTCAATATTACTGGTGGCAATCCCCCCTTTCTTGCCCCATTGGGACTAAGAGAATAGGGGCCTCTGGCCATTCTCACATTCCAAAGAGTCATAAAATTCCAGATGGCTTATCTCAAATGCCTGGTTATCTTCTGCCTAGAATCCTGTCTCCTGCTCAACCATCTTCTTAATCCCCAATCTATCAGAATAAAAAAGTTATGGTCCTTCCTGGAATTTCCATTCACCTAGTATACCCCCTTGCCTTTGTTTCCCTCATAGCTGGAGCCCTATAAAAGTCTCTGGGAATTATTTACTGGTTGTTGGATGCTTTGAGACAAGAGTCCAGTCCAGCTGGCTGGCTATGGCTAGTTCAAATTCTCCACATTAAAATATTAAAAACCCTAATCTCTGTCTTGCCTCAGTTCCTCTGGCATTACACAACTACAGTGGGAAATCTTTCTCAAAGACAGGTCTGGGAAAATGGAGATTTTCCCTTTTATCACACAAGTGACATATAAATTGATAAGTCTCTTTGACCAAGATTTGAGTAATCCAAGTCCCATACCTCAAAACCTTCATTGGAAAATATCCAGCCCCTCATAATAATATTCATTTTCTCACTAATTGTTAACTAGACAGAACTGTTTAACATCCTTAGGAACATTTGCTTTTACAAAGGCATATAAATTGTGAACCTACCACTATTGCATTCAAGGGGACCACTGACCTTTTATTAGCAAACATGTTAGTCTCATTAATAAAATGATCAAATTACCCAGAAACTCTGTCTTTCAAACTTTTTAAACTTCACATGTGAGAATAAAAAAGGAATCAAGGATGAAAGAAACATTAAGTGTTTACTATGTGCCAATGATGTAATAAGGACTCTCTGGTCCCCTGGGGGGGGGGGTTTGAGTCAGAAAATCTTGAATCTCCTGCCAATCCCTTCCCACACTTTTTCCACTTGATCTTGGGAAACTCCTAAAATATTCCCTTGGAGAATCCTGGCTTTGGAAATAATCATCATTCATTATTGACCTGGAGATTATTCCCTCAATTCATCTAGAGATTACTCACTAGCCCCCCGGGCCATAGAAAGCTAAATAAAATTGAATTCTGTACCCCAAATCATCTACCTTCTAATCAGAGAGCCCTCTGAGAGAGAGCTATTCAGTGTCAATAAACCCTTTTTTTCCCCAAAAAAAACCTCACTTGGAGATTAGGATTGTGAATTCTTTCACAAAAACCTGAGACACTGGTCTGAGGACCCCCAAATTCTGTCAGGTATCTCACCCCTCAACACCAGCACTGGGGATCCAGATATAAGCAAACAAGATAGATCCTGCCCTCAGTCAGCTAACACAAAAAGGAGAAACATGACAGCATAGTGTAGAGATGGCTGTGGAGGTTTATTTTCCAACAAGATAAGGCTCCTATCACAGCTAGGGAAACTAAGGACAGAGATCAAAATTGTAGTGTTAGGGAGAACAGGATGATAACTAGAATGTAGGTAGCATAGTAAAGATATGTCCAGTAAGTAGGTAAGATATGTGAGATGAAAATAAATGAGTAATTACGGGTGATAGCAAAGTTTTGAGCTGGGATAACTAGAAGTATGGTGAAATCCTTGATAAAAATAGGGAAATTCAGAAGAGGGGTGGTTTTGTGAATCTATTATTATATAGGTTAAGTTTGTGATGTCTATTGGACATCCAGTTCAAAATGTTTGCAAGGGAGCCAGTGATGGATGGTGTGGAACTGGTAAAAATGCTACTACTGAGACTTTTCTCACAAGGCATGGTACCAAAGAAAAGAAGACACAAAAAGGAGGCAATCTCGTTAGAGGCACTAGTTTCCCTTCCTGGAAATGTTCATCTGGCTTGTGAGAAGATGAGAGATTAGCCAAAAGGAAATGAACAAGCAAGGGAGGATTTGGTGTAGTCACTATCTATTTTTTATTCCACTACTTCCTTTTTTCTAGCTTTCTTCTCATCTGTGCACATGACTATAGCTTCAGCAGATTCTATGTGGATATTATGTGGGCTGAAGAAGAACCCCCAGGAATTTGGTAACAAGGAATGGTGTCAGGAATAAATCTGAATTAGAGTAAATAATCTGGAAACCTAGCTAATCCTAGAAGCAAGCTGGGCGGAAGATTGATGGTATTATAGTGGTTTTGGATTTGATTAGGCCTTTTGTTTAAGTGGACTCTATTACAGCCCGAGGTGAAGATCTTTAGTAGAATTCTTTGCATTGACAAAACAATCATTAACTCTCACAGTTTCCATTACCAATCAGAAAGTCAAGTTATGATATCAAACACCTGAAGTTATATTTCCCCTATAAAAGATCTGCTTTATTATAATTCCTTCACTAATTCTTTTTAGTATACTAAATTTCTTTTAGGGTTAGCCCTCCAGCACCTCTCACTTTTTTGGGATTAGTCCACTAACTTCTCTTGGAATTTAGCCCAACAGTCAATAATAATCTCTCACTTCCCACACCTAGATGGCTCCTTGTTAATTGCTAAAAACCCTTATGAATTTAGCCTGTTTTTATCAATATAATAAAAATCTTTACCCTTTGAAGAATGTCTAAGCTTACAAATTCTTTTGAAACAACTTGGGACATCTATTAGTGACCCCAATATGCTTTGGGGGTATCACTCTATACCTCATCATTTTGGTGGGTAACTCCTTAACTTTTGTGGCCCATTATGGGGATAGTTTTGGTGTTAACTGCCCCAAGGGTGGGTCACTGTCAGGAAAGTTTCAGGGCTCACCCCAAAAGTCAAGGACAGTTTCAGGGTTCACTTCATCAGTTTGATTGCACCCTGTAACTTCAATAGATAAGATTGTCTGGCCTCTGCACAAGAGTATATCTGCTGTTCCCACTGTTCCCAGCACCTCATTTAACTCTTACATCAGTTCCCATGTTTTATTATTAAATCTAAGGCCTTTTCTCTATTTTCATCCTTACTGGCTTCTCAGAAGTCTTGCACACAATTGAACACCATCTTCTAAATATTCTCATTTCCTTAGATGTTCCTAAAACCTGGCGTAAGGCCTATAATACATTATGTTAATATTACATATATTAATTACATTAATTAATTAAATACATATATTAATAAATGCTTGTAAATTAAAAACAACAACACATTAGGTGTCTCCATTGCCACAAATCCTTTTCTACTCAGTTGCCAAAAAGTTACCCTCTACTCAATAAATTCCAGGGGTTCCAGGATCAAAATATATAAAGACCTTCTCTTTGCTATCTAAAACCTTTTACAATATGGCCCTAATCTTTTCAAAGGTTATGATAATGTCTCTGATAATGTAGTCAGGTCCTGTTGTCCAAGATTACCAAATATGATCTTAAGGCCTCTTCTAGTCCCAGAACTCTTGAATTTACCTTAATGTCAGTCATTTTCTGATATTTTGTTAGCTTTAATGAAACTATTAAGATAAATTCTTTAGATAATAGTCTCACTCAGTTGAGCATCACAGTAACAGAGGTCATATGGGAATATTTCATTTAATACCCAGTACTTGTTTCCAGACTCAAATCTTCTTGCCCCATTCAGTGAAACACAGTCCAGTCTGTTTTGTGAATAAATTGCAAGTCTGCAAATTGGCACAGAGATGGGGGAAGGTCATAAATGAACTACGAAGTAGGCCAGGAAATCTAGACTACAAACTGTCTGCAAAAGACTAGAAAAATAGATAAGGTCCAGATTGTAAAAGTCTTTAGGCACAGATTATTTTTCATCAGAAATTCTTGTCACAAATACTTGTGTTGATGGAATGAATCGATAAGCTTCATAGCTTGTCATAGTCAGGATAAGATAAAGTTTTTATTCATGTTGTTTTTAAAGTTCAACATACATTTCCCATTGCTATAGATTTGCAAGAGGAGGCTTTTTAAGTTATAATGAGAACCCTCCTTCCCATGTAACATGCACAAATATTCTCTATTTGTCTCTGCTGCATCATGTGCTATATGGGAATTCCAGGTTAGCTTCTGTCTTAGTTGAGACCTTTACTTTTGCTACTGGACCAGAACTTCACAAATCTTTTTATTTTGTTCAGCTAATGTTTATGTGAATAGACTTTCAGAAAATTTTGATCACGTTACATTTTATGGGGATAGATAATCAAACAATTGATAAGTGAAATATAAAAATCTAAAGTTCTAAATATTTACATATGTCAAAATAAACTATAAAAGAAATTCTAAGAGAACATATTGATACATTGTATACAAATTAATAGATACAATTCCTTCTCCCTAGGTCCTTTCTCAAGTACTTAATCTGAGTACAGCCTAATTTCTGTTATATGTTTATTGTTAATGTCTCTGCTCCATCTGGTAAGAGTCCTATCCCATCAATCTTTTCATCGTACCTCAGTCTGATTTTAAATTTAAATAATGCCAGATGATCCCATCCCCTATGGCTTCTATAACCTTCCTGAGCCAGATTTTGACATATTCTCTGATATTTCTCAATCTTGTCTGTCCTGGCTACTCAGAAGACCAACTCTCAGGCAGAAGAGTTATCAATCTGTATTGGTAGAAGGAATTCCCTTTGTGGGAGTTCCCTATATTAATTACCAATGGGATAACAGGGCTGGTTAAAAATAAACTATCTAGTTGGAAATCACCCCATAATCTCCAAAGAATGGCAACTGGAGGTGACCCAAAATTCCATGAGAAATTGTGTGACAGATAGGAGTAAGCAACAGTATATTACTGATGCTCATTGTTCCAGCAGGGGCCTGTGAGGAGTATGAGAAATTAAGTTTCCACAGATATTGTCAGAAGGAAGGGGTAAAGTATCTTGTTAAGATACCTCCAAACAATCCTTGTGAGTCAAGGAACAACACAGGTCTTGACAAAGGGACCCAGGTTTAAAACTGGCTCAAACCAGCTAGTCATTGATAGACCATGCCTGGGATGCCATATGCAATGCTATGATCCATATGGAATGGTTAAAGAAAGAGGACTGAAAATCCAACTAATTATAACTCTGATGTATATACAATCTAATTATTTTTTTATTGAAGCTTTTTATTTTCACAACATATGCAAGGATAATTTTTCACCATTGACACTTGCAAAATCTTGTGTTCCAATTTTCCCTTCCCCCCCTACTCCCTTCCCAGATGGGCAAGTAATCCAATATATGTTAAACATGATAAAATATATGTAAATCGAATATAGGTGTACATATTTATTCATTTATCTTGCTGCACAAGAAAAATCTGATCCAAAAGGAGGAAAAATGAGAAAGAATAAAATTCAAGCAAACAATAACAAAAAAAGTGAAAATATTATATTGTGATCCACATTCAGTCCTCACAGTTCTCTAGGTGTAGATGGCTCTCATCATCACAAGATCATTGGAACTGGCCTGAATCAAATCAATGTTGAAAAGATATGCAACCTACTTGTAATTTGGATTGTAAATCTGACCAGTTGTAACTAACTTTGACTGTAAAACCGACCAATCTGAACCTTGAAGGGACTGGTAAGGAGCAGAACTAACAGTATGACGCTTGCTCCTGTGTCTGCATCTGGTGGGCCCTCCTTGGGAGTGTACCTGCTTCTCTTGAGAATCAAATAAAGGATTTTTCTTTCACTCTAAAAGAATGGATTTTCTGGATTGGCTTGCAACTGGGGAAGTAATGGGCAGTGGCAGCTTATCCAGGGTTTATTCCTTGATCTTACTAAGTTCCACTGGTCTTTTGATAACAAGTCTGAAAGTCTAATCCTGGAAGCGAACTAATCATATAGTCTGTGAGGAATAATGGATGGTTAGCCCAGGAGCAATATTAATATCTAAAAAGTATTAACAGAATTAGAACAGCTTCTCCTCCCTACACCCCAGCACCTTGGTAAATTATCTACAGGAGATTGATCCAGCCAGCACTATTGAGCAGAGCTAACAAGAAACAAAGCCTCCCAGGGCCTGTGTTCAAGGGTTTGAAAACTAGACAAATAATCACCACCTTGGAGAGATATCTTGACCAGGGCCAACGCCACAAAGGAGCAAGCACAGGTTCAGGTTTGTAGTTTCTGTGTCCTGGGGAACTCCATTCAACAGCACACATTTATATTATCTTCTGGGTGGTCAGTGCTTCCTAAAGGGAGTCACTGTGACATCTCTTTCCTCCAGACAATTGGTCAGCGAGGAAATTTGCAGTTCCCTATCCCTCTTTTCTGAATGCAGACAGCCATTCTTAGAATTCAGACTTAGATGTGGTTGGTGCAGAGATAAACTTTCTTCACCATACAGTCTGGCATTTTCTCTGCAATAAAGAGTCTTAGGGAGTGGTCAGTGATACGAAAGGCTGTGACTAGCTGGGGATCACACAGCCAGTACATAGAAGATAGACAAGAATCTAGATTTAACTTGAATCAATCTGTTTGATTCAATTGTTCAGTTTGTTTTTAAAACAATCTTATTATCTGTTTTTCAATGATTAAATATTTATTCTCCCTCCCACTTATTCCCCATCTCCCACTGAGAGGAAAAACAAAACTGAAAACTTTGTATCTAGTCAAGTTTGTCTTGCCTGATTTATCGCAATAGCCTCTTAATTGGTTTTTCTGCTTCAAGCTTCTCCCCTTTCTAATATACCCTCCACAGAGTTACCAATTATCACTAAGACAAATTATCACTAAGAGTCTGGGACTTCGCTGCTGAAAAATCTTCACTGGCTCTTTATTGCTCTAAGACAACATTCAAATGCCTTAGTCTTGCATTTTAAGTCTTTGTTCCACAAACTGGCTTCTTGCCCACTAGTCCAGACCCTGTTTATTCCTTCGTGGACGGTATATTCTGGCCAAATGACCGATCTATTTGTTGTACCTTGAACTTGCCGTTCCTCTTTGGATCTCAGCACTTATTGTGCCCTGGGGCCTGGAATGCATTCTTCAGCTGCCTCTTAAAAAACCAGTATTACTCCAAAGCTCAGTTCAAGTACCCCTCTTTTAGGGAAAACTTTTTCTGCTCTTCCTCCCACCTTTCTTTTTTAGGGCTTGCTTTTTGCCCAAGAAAAGTTATCTTCCCCCAACAGAATTATAATCTCCTCAATCTCTTCCCCCACCTGATCCTTCCAAAGGTGTCTTAGACATTATAAACTTCATTTGCTCTGTTTCCTCATTTGTAAAATGGAAGTATTTGTACTTTTTGTCACATAAGTCAAAAAATGAGAGGAAAATGCTTTGTAAATTTTAAAATATAAAATACAAATATATTTAAAATCTAAATAATTATAATTTAAATCTGATTATTTAAAATGTAAATGACAATTGTTACCACCTCTCTTGGTGGTAGCCATCATCTAGTAAAAGGATAGAAGACAAACATACCACAATATATAGTGACATACAAGGTACACTTAGAAAGGTACAAAAAGCTAAGGGAGATCTAAAAGGTGATAACTGTGGATGATCTGGGAAAGCTTTCTGTATAATCAGACATCTGACAAGAGCTTTAAAAGGTGAGTAAAAATTCACTAAGACAAAAGGAAGAATTATAACAGCCTGAACAAAAAAAAAAAAAGCCTGGTGGTGGGAGACTATAAGGATAGAGACATCCAATTTGGCTTAGAACCCAGCATTCAGAGAATAGTGGAGAAGGAAGAAAAGTGGGGTGGTACCAGATTGTGGCGAGCTTTGAACGCAGGCAAAAGAATTAGAGTTTTATTTGGCAAAAAATAGGCAAATATTTAAAAATTTTTTAAAGCAGATGTGTGACTTAAAAACCAAATAAATCAGATTTCTCTGAGGAAGATGAACCTGGCTGTGGGGTGGACAGAATGCAGAAGACCGCACAGGGCAAAGTTCCCTAGCTTGTCACTCGTTTCTCTCCAATTTGGAACCACATATACTTCATCAGTGATTTGTGAAGGAAAATAATCATATTGGCCTTCTCTGGAGCACTGCATTTGGAGTTAGAAGACCTGGAAAGGAGCCCCTAGCCCTATCACCAATTGCCTATGAGACCATTCTCTTCTCTAAGGGAGCTGAACTAAATGACCTCAGAGGTTGCCAAGGGTCTCCTGCTGCGGAGTCCGAGGAGCTGATGCAGGGAGAGGTAAGACTTTCAGGAAATAGCCTTGGAAGAAGGTCAGACTGTTGGCGCCATAAACTAACAGGAGGCAGGAGCTGAGGTGGTGGACTCTGGGAGGGACAGATGGGAAGGGACCAGGGCCAAATCAAAGGCTTGTATGGATAGAGACTGCAAGGTCAGGGGCAGGGAACCTTGGGAAGTTCCCAGAGCTTTTTAGAGAACAATGAGTAGAAGCTGGACCCCCCACAGCCAGGCCAAGCACAGTATAATTAACCCTTTCCCTATAGCTCTGTTTGTTGACTTAGAAAAAAAGGGGGAGAGGCCCAAGCCAGTGAAAAGTGCTAGGACCAGGGTTGGCCTTGTGACCAGCCCATCCTCCTCAATGGGAGGACATGCACTGACCTGGAAGTTACCTCTTTGTCCTTTTAATTTTTCTGCAGCTGGATAACAAGCTTACAAGGAAGACTTTTAGGCTGAGGTAATCTTAGTCCATGAGACCCTGCCCTAGATAGTACCAACCTCCAGGACCCCAAAAAGCTATAGCTATCAAGCAGGTTGGGAAGCCTGTACTCTCGGTTGAGTCTCAGGACTCCTTGGACCAGACATTGAGGGTGAAGGGAGGGAGGGAGCTCAGGAAAGGTCTGACAAGAATTTGACCCTCCACTGATGAGTTCCACTTAGATAGAAAATAGAACTTTTATTGTATAACTACAGTCATAATTGGACTTCGAGTGTGAATCTAAGGGACACTGTGCAGGATGTCACCTACTTCCATGTGCCCAGCACAGTAATTGTTGATTTACCACCTTCTCCAGCCCAAGGCCTTGTACACAGCTGGTCTCTGGAGATGTTTGCTGGACTTAGTTCAGTTCTAGGACCCAGAGGGAAGTGATCCAAGGGGGTCAATAGAGAAGTCTTCCGGAAGGAGAACAGAATCTCCGTCTTTGGTTCCCAGTTTCTGTTCCTAGAATATGGCTGAGTCAGAGTTTATTCAGTTGGGGAGAAGGGCTCTAGCTAGGTAGTGGACACTATGTCCTAAGCCAATCCCTGAGAGGTGGGAACTGAGTGAGGGACACCACCTCTTCCACTGAAGGGAATAAGGCACATGTTGCTTCAGCAGGGATGGAGTGACTTTACTCCTGGGAATGTGGAGGGCAGAGAAGGAAGGGCACTCCCAGCAAAAAAAAACAAAACAAACCCCCTAAGGAATCATCAGGGGCTACACATGTCCACACAGTCCTGGCTCCGGTCGAAGACTTGGTAGATGCTCGTTGGGAGGAACATAGTAAGAGCCCCAATCAGAGAACCTGTCTGGATTGCAATGCCTGCTGCCAATAGAGCCTCTCGGCCACCGCCATGAAGGAGTGAGCTCACGGCCACCTTCACATAGGAAAAAGTGCCCAAACACAAGACCCAAGACAGCACCTGGAAGAAGGAGGAAGCAGAAGAATTGAGGGAAGGGCCCAACCAAAAAGAGATAACTTGTCTGATTCCCTAGCCCAAAGGGCAATCATTCACTTACCACAAGGACTACACCTGCAGAGGTGCCCACAAGGGGAGGGCAGGGGCTCAGGGCTGCCAACATCATCACATAGGTCCCAAAAAAAGTACCCAGCAGTGAAAGGGCACCCAAACCAGGTAGTGACCTGAGGGAAGACAGAGGTCTAAGAAACGGGGACAACTTCCACTTCCCTTCCTATCCCCACTCACCACCTTGTGTGTTCTCATCTGGAGGTGGGAGAGTGTAAGAATAGAGACATCCAGTTTGGCTTAGAACCCAGCATGCAGAATAGGGGAGAAGGAAGAAAAGTTGAAAAGGTGGAGTGGCACCAGATTGCGGAGAGCTTTGAACCATCTAGATCTTTGTCCATGTCACCACCCCTTAGGCTCCCATGCCTGGGCTCTCCCGGACTGAACTCCCTCTCTGGGATTTACTGTCACCTGTAGAGGAAGCCCATGGCTAGAAAGCAGGCAAGTGGACTGGAGGCACTTCCTAACACCACAGCCAAGTGGTAGGCCCGGCGCCCATATGGCAAACAGGAGTAGCTCTGCACAGACGGCAGTATCCCGTTGGTCAGGGCATTTGTGGCCCCTAGCAGTCCCAGCAGGCAGACCCCTTTGACTGAACACAGCTTCAGCGAATTCTGGGGTCTTTCCTCTGACTCTGGCTCAGGCGTTCCAATCTCTTCTCCTGGATTCCGGAGTGGTGAGATCTCTTCCTCTGGGGTGGTTCCTGGCCTCTCCTCTTCTCTCCTAGGGGGAACTGTGGTGGATACTGGAGGAAGTAAGAGCAGCAGTCCCTGGAAGGCTGCTGCTGAGATGGCAAGTAGGCTGGTTATCACCCAGAAGAAGGTGTTGGCTGAAAAGCGTTCCTCAAAGTAGATGGGCACCAAGGGGTTTGATGGAGAGACACCAGGGGAGGGAGAAACATTGGGACCTGGGGAGGATGCCAAGAGGGACTCCCTAGGGCTAGGAGAGGAAGCTGGTTGGCATTCTAGGTGGCCCACACCTTGGGCCAGAGCCAGCCCACAGGGTAACAGGGCACTAAGACCCTGACCCAAGAAAAATGAGCGGAGGAAGGCTGGGGGCAGGCGGGACATGAAGGGAAGGAAAGTGACATTGGAGGTACAACAGCTTAGGGCCAGTGCAAAGGCTAAAGCTAGGAAGGCCACAGCATGCGGCTGCCCTGCCATGGGGACCTGATGGGACCACAGAGGAGCCAGCAGTGCCATGCCCACCACACCCATAGCCTGCACTACCCGGATTGGGCCCAGTTCACCCTTTGACAGACGGCCCCATAGTGTTGCAGCCAGTGGCCCCAGGTTTCCAAAGGCTACCAACACTGACAGATAGGAGGGAAGGTTCCAACCTGCAAACAAGAAGAGGTAGAGCTTGAGGGTCAGCTCTCCCAGCCCCAATCCTCCACTACTGTCTCCACCTCTAGCTCAAGGCTCAACCTTTCTTTCTTTCTTTCTTTCTTTTTTTTTTTTAAATAACTTTTTATTGATAGAACCCATGCCAGGGTAATTTTTTACAGCATTATCCCTTGCACTCACTTCTGTTCCGACTTTTCCCCTCCCTCTCTCCACCCCCTCCCCCATTTGGCAAGCAGTCCTTGCTTTACATGTTAACCTTTATTTCTACCCCCCCAGCCTCCTCAGCCTTGGCCCAAGCCTTTTCCGCTTCCTCACTCACCTTCAGGCAGGTCCTTCACCAGCAGTGGCAACTCTACCCAAATCCCATTGACGCCAATCCAGGAACCCATGGCAAAGAGGGCCACCAAGACGTGGGTGAACACTGTCCGGCCACTGGGAGCTGCCATCCCAGCCGGCCTGAGGGGGAAAGAAACGTCAAGGAGATACAGGTCTGGAAGCTTGTGAGACAGCCTGGCAGGGAAATAAGGAAGAATAAAGATACCAGAATCCCAGGTGCGGAAGCGTCACAGACAAGTAAATAGACACAGGTGCATGTGGAAGGAAGCCCACCAAACTTCCTGGATTCCCAAAGCCGCAGCCTCTGGCCCACTCCCTGCCACCTCCCCACCCCCGTACCTGCAGTCACGGAGCCGGCAGGGGCCACGTTGGGGAAGGCTCCCGGGGCCCTAGGACTACAGAGAGGGAGAGGTCAACCTGACCAGTTCGGGGTGCGAAGGTAGGACCCAAGATTTAATTCCTCTGGGGGATGGAGGGGGGAGGAAAAGGAAGAGGAGGAGAAGGAAGGCGCCCAGCAAAGCTGGCCGGAAGCCAAGGACCTCCCAGGTACTCTGAGCAAAGATGAGGATCTAGGACTCGCAAGAGCAGGGAAAGTTACGGGGGAATAAGAGGGAGGGCTTGAAGCCAGGGTGGGGGCTGGGAAGGAGAGCAGGGAGAGACAGGAGTCTGCAAGAGACACTATGCCCCGCCGTGGGGCCGAGCAGAAAAGGAATGGGGGTGTGGGGTACGTGGGAATGACGTGAAGGTCTAGGGAGGAAGAGACAGGGATTTTAAGCCAGGGTGCACGGTAGAAGGGGATTTCCCAGCCCCGCCTCAGTTCGGGGATTAGGCTGCAGAGGCGCCTGTCACCTCCCGGAGATGCGCCCCCCATCCCTCACAGAGGGGGAAACTGAGGCAGGGCACGTGGAAGCCACTCCTCCGGAAGAGCAGACTTCCTGCTGGGCCGGGGCCCAGGGAGTCCGCCGCGCACCTGCTCGAGACCCCAGGGTCCAGGTACCCTCCGGGCCCGGGATTGCAAAGGGGTCGTCTCTCTCCGTGCAAGCAAAGAGGAGGAAGCGGAGCCCGATGAGCCGGCCGGCTCCACGCAGCTCAGAGACAAGCGGACCGGCCGGGGCAGAGGAGAGGGCTAAGGGAGTGCCTGGGAGCTGAGGGGAAAAGGGGATCAGGGAGCAGGTGGGGGGCAGAGGAAGGGACTCACGTGCCGCGACCCCGGCGCCGGCTCCCTGGGGCCCCGCCCCCCGCTGTCTCCGCCCCCTTCTCTGGGCTGGCCCTCCCAATCCCGCGCCGGAAGTCCCGCCCAACCACCACATGCCCGGAAGTGGCGGCTGAACGCGCGGCAGACCGAAAGTCCAAAAGGAAGGTGAGGAGGAGACCCAGGCCCGAGTCAGGTGAGAGACCCGACTTTGTCCCGCCCATTCACCTTCCCCAGAAACTTCCAGAGACCCCCGTGTGGCACTTTAGGAGTCCCGGTGCGCCGGCCCTATCACCTGGCTCTTCCCCCCTCGCAGGGCCCCTCCCCCCAAAGCCCCTCCCATCGCCTGGGCCCCCTTCCTCATGACTAGGGTCCCTCCTTCCCTAGAGCCCCTCTCCTTACGGAGCTCCTCCCTCCCTGCATTTTCTCCGGGTTTTGCAGACATAGCTCCTCCTACCTGCTGGCCTCTGTTGCAGTCCTCCCTTGTGTGCTGGGAACCCCCGAAAAACAAAACGGGAACTTGGCTTCCAGCACGGTCAAACAGCCGTGTGCCCCAATCAGCACATGCAAATACAGGGTGTCCCCAAATTCTCAGTGCGGTTTTAGCTTTTTAAAACGGGGCTTTTAAGGACACTGCGTTGTGTACATTGGGTGAGCCCTGTCCCCTGTGAGAATCCTCTGCGAGATGGTTGTTCTGGGGCCAGGTTGCACGCCAAAGCTTTGGTCTCTAGTGATTTTAACAGCTCCCTGGGGTTCTATTATCTTCTCTTTGCAGGGGACTCCCAGCATCTACTTGTCCAATCCTATTCCAGTAAAATGTTCATGTACTACAACTTGTTTAACTTTTCCTTCATCAGCGAGGCGCCTGTTTTGGTTCCCATTAGAAAACATGCTGCTACAAATAATTTGTAGTGTGTGAGGCCTTTCTTCATCGAAAAGCATTCATTACGTGCAGACTTTGTGTCAGGCATTGTGCCCAGTGTTGGAGATACGAAGAAAAGCTGCTGTCAAGGAACTTTCAGCTTCATCCAGCGGACAACCGGTTGTTGGCAAACTGAACAAATCAGAGATGTAAAGGATAAAATGGAGATAATCAACGGAAAGAAGGCACTGGCGTTAAGGGGGAATCCTAAAGGGTTTGTGCAGTGATAGAGAAGGCAAAATTAGCAACTGATTGTATAAGTGAATGAGGAGTGAAGATTGCAAAGATTAAAGTCAGGTGTTGCTTCTACAGAAATGGGAAAGTATGGAAGAGAGGTGATTTGCGTAGATTCAAGCTTCCATTCTGCCTCAGATATTAACTATGGACAAATCTGTTAATCCCCCTAAGCCTCAGTTTCCTCCTTTATAAAATGAAGGTGTTGGAATTGATGACCTTAAGGCTCCATCTAGCTTTGAATCTATGTTTTTGATGTTTAAATTTGAGATGTCTACAGGAAATTCTGTTTGAAATGTTGAGTTGCCATATGTAAGGTGAAATAACGGGATTAAATTTCATAGATCTGTGAATCATTTGTAACAAACCTATATAGGTTAACTAACCTATGGATAAAATGAGGTCATTTAGAATTTAGAGGGAGAAAAAAATACCTTGGAGAAATCCCATTGTTAGAAGATATGGTATAGAAGCTGAGTCAGCAAAGGAGACTAGGAAAGAATAGTTATATAGGAAGAGAACCAGAGAGGAGCAGCCAGAAAATCTAGGAGGGGAATAGATGGGGAATTAGTAATGTGTCCAGAGTAGGGAAGTCAAAAAGGATGAGGATGAAGAAAAGAATTTTAGATTTGACAATTCAGAGATTGTGATAACTTTGGAGAAGGTAGGATTTCAATTTATCTGTAGAGTCAGAAGCCAGATGACAAAAGATTGAGGAGTGAGAGAAGTAGAAAAACCATGTGTAGATAGCTTTTCTTAGGAGTTTGGCTGAGAATTTTGTTATTTAATTGTTTTAGTTATTTATGTCTGACTGTGATCCCAGTTGGGTTTTTTTTTTTTTTTGGCAAAGATGTGAAGTCATTTGCCATTTTTCTTCTCCAACTCATTTTATATATGAGGTAACTGAGGCAAACAGTTAAGTGACTTGCCCTTAATTAAGGGCACACAGTTAATAAGTGTCTGAGACTGGATTTGAACTCACAAAGATGAATTTTCCTAATTGCAAACTCAATACTCTGTCCACTGTGCCATCTAGCTGACACATTGGCTAAAGAAAAGAGAAGAAATTATGGGACAAGAGTTTGAGCCTGGAGTCTAATGAAAGATTTTTTTTTTTTAAGTTTGAAGAAGACTTGGGCATGTTTGAAGGAAGCAAGGAAAAAATCAGTATATGGGGAAGAAGTAAAAATGTGTGAGAGAGAGACAGAGATGATTTAGGAGCCATTCTGCACATAAGAAGGGATAGGCCTTGGTAAGAAGAAGGGGACCACTTTTATCTCAAACTGGAGGAAAAGAAGAAAGCGTAAGGAAATGAGGAATTTTACGATAAAGAGGGAGCACTTCATTGCTATGGTCTTAACTTCCTTGTTTGAAAGGGGTTGGGGAAGAAAGACATGTGGGAGATCTGAAGATTCACAGAATTATAAAAATGGATGCAAGGGACTTTAGCAGCCACTGAAACCACCTGATACCCAAAAGGAATCCTCCCTGCTGTATAACTGACAAATCCTCATACAGTCTCTGTTTCAAGACAGAACAGCTTCTTTGAGAATGAGATAGTATATCAGTAAGCAATAAAATTGACCTTGAGGTTAGATAACATTATCCTTTCATACCAGGTTAATTAATTCACCGTTTTCGTATAATATTTGTTTCTAAAATCCTTTAATTGATTTAGAGTAGTGGGATTGCTAGGTCAGAGGATCAGAAGGGTTAAGTTACTTTCACAGTTCCAAATATGAGTTGAAATCATAATGTTGGACTATTTAAATAGCCCCAGTTCCGATAAAGCAGTGTATTTTGCAGTGTGTCTCTCTTCTCACAGTCTCTTCTACAAGTCCCTTCTATTCACATGCTAAACTTTTAAATACTATATGAGACCAAGTCCTCCCCACTCATGTCTTCCCTTCTCCAAGCTCAATATCCCCAATTGTTTTTGCCGGTCAAACAATATATTCACCAGTACTACTCTTGATACTGCTTGATTCCTGAACATGCTTCAGCTTATCAATTTCCTTCTAAAAAAGGAATTTTTTAGACTAAATTCAATGCTCCATTTAACAGTCTGACTAGGAAAGAAAAAATAATATTACCTCTCTTGTCCTGGATATTGTACTTCTCATTCCAAGTTTTTGACCACTTTGTTTCACAACTGATTCACGTTGAACTTGGGAGACCACAGAAACCTATAGCTCTTGTTTATAAAAATGGTTGATTATCTATTCACCTGTATATCCATTTTAAATGTATTCATGCTGTTCTTTTTTCAATTCAAGTGTTAGACTGCATTTATCCCCATTAAATTTCATCCGATATGATTCAGCCCGTTAAGCCTTTTTTTTGGATCTTATTGTTGAATATATTAATTATCCCATCACACCATGTAGAATCACAAATCTTGTAAGTATACTGTCTGATTCCATCCCAATCTTTTGGAGACATAGCTAAGTTTCCATTAAGGAGTCAAATAGGCTAATAATATTTAAAGGAATAAGTCTTAATTATGGCACATTTTAACTTACACAAGGGAAGTCCTAAAGCCTGGAATGAGACTTCCCCTCAGAGGAACATAGGGCAACAGGGAAAGGATACAACAGGGTCTCTCAACCTCAGGTGTATGGTCTTTAGGTTATGGGAGGAGTTAGGGGAGGGTCACTGCTGGTTCTTTAGAGAAGCTGCCCCTGGACTTGGCATACCTTCCTATGCCAACTCTCCTCTTTTACTTCTTATTATGGAGGGGGTGGATGGAATCTGGTCTCCACACCAGGGCACCAGGGGGGTTCTTGCTTGGATATTTTTGTTTTCCCATCTCTGATGTTATAGATAGAGTAAGGATAGAGGTTGACTGATTATAGTCCTTCCCCACCCCCACCCTACCTACATAAGCATTTGTCATTCAAGTTTCTAGCAGAAGATCTCCAGGAAAAAGCAAGATAGTGGGATATTGGGTAGGAGTAGAGAATGTGTTAGAGACCCCACCCCCACCCTACCTACATAAGCATTTGTCATTCAAGTTTCTAGCAGAAGATCTCCAGGAAAAAGCAAGATAGTGGGATATTGGGTAGGAGTAGAGAATGTGTTAGAGAAGAAACATTTTCTTACAAGTTTTAGGAAACTCAGAGTGCCAAAACCAAAGAACAGTTTTTTGATTATTCATATACCACTTACACCTTTATCCAAGTAACTGACAAAAGTGTTGAATAATAGCAGAGCCAAAGATAAGAATCCCTCCAAGAGAGATCTCTTTTCATTTTGATGTCAATACATGAATGACTATTCTTTGGGTCCTAGCATTTAACTAGTTCAGAAACCACTCAGTTGTCCCATCATTTGGCACATACCTCTCTATCTTGTTCACAACTAGAGTGAGAGAGATGTTCTTTGTCAAATATTTTTTTCTAAAATCTATGTATATTCTGTCTATTGCATCCTCTGATTTCTCATCCCAATATGTTTATAATGAAGTACTTTAATCTTATCTATAATAGTATTTCTTCAGTACAGATCATGCCTTCTGTATCCTGAATGAATCATGTCCTTGAACTTTGAAAAATCCTCCTTAGACAATGTATTCCGGTGATGTCAAACTCAAATAGAAATCTGTGTTGAGTTAGTAAACCACAAATTAACATTGTCTCTGTTGTAGTTTCTTATTTTGCAAAGCATTTCCTAATTAAAGTGTAATCTTGTTCAGGTGGTCCAGGAATTTGACTCCTCTGTTCTATCCACCAGGTCTTTTAATATTCTGTCAGTATCGTGCAACATTTAAATAATTCATCTCTTGTCCCTCTTTCATGTTATATAATACAGTCATTTTTATGATACTTGTATATAAATCATCTGTGGTAATCACAGATTAAACTGATATCAGTTAAACATTTATTAGTTGTGCTCTATACCAAGCACTGTTCTTGGCACTGGTGATAAAAAAACACAGATGGAACAATTTTGACTCTTTAATAGCTCTATTTTATGCCAATATACAGCGTGCACATACATAAGTATGTGCAAGATAAACATAGTAATTTTGAGAAAGAGGGTGCTAGCAGCTAGGAAAATCAGGAAAGTTTTCATGGAGAAGTATCTAGAATCTTGAAAGAAGAAAGGAATTGTAGTCATAGAGGGGAAGAGGAAGTGCATTCCAGACACTGCAGATGGGTGGAGTGTTGTGTGTGATCAACCGCTAGGAAGACCATTTGATTGGATTATAAATTATTGAAAAGGGAATAATATATAGTGAGAACCTGAAGAGGTAGGTTAAGGTTTGGTTGTGAAGAGATTTAAAAAACAAACGACACACACACACATACACACACACACACACGCACACACGTTATTTTAGAAGCAATAGGAAGAATCTGAGTATGAGAATCAAATAGTCAGACTTGAGCTTTAGAAAGATTACTTTGTTGGTTGTATGGAAGATGGTTTGAAGTAAGAAACTTAACACTACTTATTATGAGGCTATGCAACAGTCTGTGTGAGAAGTAATTAGGATGTGAATTAAGGTGGCTCTGTAAAATAGAGAGGTGTTGGATGTGAGAGATATTATATAGAGGCAGAAATGACAGGATTCGGTTACTGATTGTTTTTGTAGCGTTCAGGAAAATGAGGGGTCATCTGGTGTGTACCTTTCACTGACCCCCCACTCTCCCCAAAATGGGGAGCATGACAGCATGGTGTGACAATGGGGACTTCACATGGGTTCTTTGTCCTCACCCTTAGAGTTCATAGCAAATGTTCTTTTCTTAAGACTGACTCTTCTGGTTTCTCTCATAGCATCCACGAGAGGACCATTATGATTTTCTCCATCTCCTGAAAACATGGAGGAGCTTCTTGAGGACTCTGGCAAGGGGATGGCCTTACCTTCACAAGAGAACTCCAATTCATCACAGCAATCATGTTTCAAGTCTAGCAAGAGATCAAGGCCCTCAGCTCCAGTTGGGCCCCCTCCAAAAAAAAAGAAGAGAAAAAGTTCGTGGAGGCGACCTTCTGCACGGGTTGGCTACCATATTCATGAAGCTGAGGACATGCTGCTGATTGTACCCAATCTGGAAGAGCCAGCGCCACGGACCCACAGAAAAAAGGCCTCCCATCTCAGGAAGGTAGCTCGGCCAAAGGTCCGCCAGCCAAAGCGTCACCAGCCACGTCGGGTGGAGTCTGCAGTCAGTGCAGATCCCAGCCCAGTGCAATGGAGACAGTCTTCTCAGGATAACACTGTTTCAGGGCCTGGCTGGGGAGACCACATTCCTCTGGAGATCTTGGTTCGAATTTTCCAAGTATTAGTGGCATCTGATGGGGCAGTGCCTTTCCTTTGCAGGTATCCAATCCTTCCCTGAAAGACTGAGTTAGAAAGATTGTCAAGGGTGGGACTGCAAGAAGGTATTCCAAGTAGAGGGAAGAACATGAAGGCAAGGAAGGAGGGAGGCCAGCTTAGGGTATTTTGTATATTTTGTTGTCCCAGGTGGGTGAGAATGAATACTTAGATGACATAATAAGGAAAGAAAAATAACAAAATCCCTTGTGTCTTTCAGGGCTGCCCGTGTGTGCCGTCTGTGGTATGATGCTGCCTCCCACTCTGTGCTGTGGCAGAAGGTGTCTCTGGCCCCTCCATGGCCTTCTCGCTCCAAGGGTCCTCCTTCAACGGTGGAGAAGAGGATTCTCAGTTCTCTAGAGTGGCTGGTGCCCAACAGGTGAGGCACCACTCCCCCTCACACAGTATGAGTTGTCTGCCTGTGTCTTTTGGCCTGGCTTGCTCCTCCGGCATTAGCTTACCCTCAGCTTGAGATTGTGCACAGAGTTGAAATACCTCCTGTTGAAGGAAGGGGTGAGGGAAAGGATTATTCCTGGCACACAGAACCACTCTCTTTTTAGGAAGGATTGCTGTCCTGAATCTTCCTGCTTTACTTGGACTAAGGGAAGTAGAAGGGGTGGAGGGGTAGCTCTCTAGGGGCTTTTAGGACAATGGTTCATACATTTTGTTAGGAGGAGCTGAATAGGAGATCTTGGGAGAGATAGATAACATATCTATTTCTTCATGGCAGGTTTTCATTACTCCGGGAGCTTTCTTTACTCCACTGGAAAAACTATGTACCTCTGATACTGAAGGTGAGGAGATTGGGATAGGCCTGGGAGGAATAGGCTAACTTTGTTTTGTTTTGTTTTGTTTTTTTAATTTTTAAAGCTTTTTAAGATATGTGAGGATAATTTTTCAATATTAACCGTTGCAAAACCCTTTGTTCCAATTCCCCCCAATTCCTCCTCACCCCCTTTCGTAGATAGCAATAAACTTGTTTCCTAATCCTGCTGTTTTCTTTCACAAACTGAAAGACATCTAAGTGCTAACATTACTTATCAGCATGCATCTTCCTCATCTGGGCCAGGAGTGCTTAGTGGACAGGAGTTCTTCCTACAGTTTACTTGCCCTCTCTCTGGGCAAGATCAAATATGTCTTTCTAACACAAGTCTCTAAATTATTCTAGTCCCTTTGGTAGGGAGAGGAAGGTTCAGAGCCCCACTCTTCTAGGTAGCTAGGTGATACTCTGAATAGCTCTGAGTTGGAGTCAGGAAGGCCTGACACTAGCTGTGTGACTCCAGACAAGTCATTTACTCTCTATTTGCTTTAGTTCCTCAACTGTTAAATGGAACTAATGATAGCACCCACCTCCCAGGATGATTGTGAGGATAAAATGAAATATTTGTGAGAAGCACATAGCACAGTGCCTGACAAATTGTAAGTGCTATATAAATGCTTATTCCCTTTCCCCTCCTCTTTTTATTTCCTCTTATATTTTAATCTTTTCTCTCCTGCCCCATTACTTATTTTCTGCTCTGTCCTAAAGTTCAGAATGGGGAAAATAGAAATCTGAGGAAAAGAAAAGTGGGCCCCAGTCTTGCCTGAATACCACCCATGGGCACAGACAATATCATTGCTACTATCATAGATCAGCCTTATCACTTCCCTGCTTCGAAGACATTTTGGTGGTTTTCAATTGCTTCTAGGATCATTTACAAACTCTTCTAATTGGCAGTTAAAGCTCTTTACAATCTGGCTTCAAGTTATCTTTCTTGATTGATCATACATCACTCCTTATCACTCTTTGCTTTGTGTTACAGCCAAACTGAACTGCTTGCTGTTACCCATATGGGATGTTACATCCCCTACCTAAATACCTTTACACAGAAATACTCTGCTTGGATTATTCTCCCTCCTCATCTGTACTTTGTAAAGTCCCTGCTTTTCTAAAAAGCACAGTTGCAGGACTCTCCCTCCTTTCTTTTCCAGGAACCCTTTTCTATTCCTTCCAGATGTTTACACTCTTGCTCTCAGAAAAACAAAACAAAAACAATCCCAACAAATTATGTTGGATATGTGTCTTGTATGTTTTGGAGGAAGCCTTAAAAGAAGGCTGAGATGAAGAGGGAATATATTCTAGACATGGGATGTAGTATATTCAAATGCACAAAGATAGAATACCATATGTCAATTAGTATTCCAATTTGACTGGGTTATAAAGTATAGGAAGGGAAAGAATATGAAATATGGATGGGAAAGTTTTTGGGTGCTTGAATTAAGAAGGGAGAGGGGATAGGATTGGATCAGCTCTGGTTTCCCTCCCTTGTGGAAGGCCTAAGGAATCAGGAGGGGTAATGGGAGGACCTCTGTGATGAAGATGAATTTGTCTAATGCCAAGATCTCTTCTGTCCTAATAGAGTGTCAGTGCATCTTGTCCCCACCTCACATCTCTCAAGCTTTCTCACTGTCAATCTGTGACAGCAGAGGCCTTGGTTACTCTGCCCAAGGCCTGCCCCCAGCTGGATAGCCTCAACCTGCAGAACTCCCAGGTGAGTGCTCTGTCCCACCTGTCCATTAGGACCCACTATCCTGACTCTTCTCATTCATCCTCCCTCACCCCTAAAAAGCAATGATCTGCTTAATGTTTGTTTTCAGATGGAGTCAGCAGCAATAGTTGGCTTTCTGGAGGCAGCAGGCAAACAACTCCGGCAACTATGGCTAACTTATAGTAGCCAAATGACCTCCATCATCTCCTTACTGTCGGTGAGCCTCACTTGATGGGGTTGGGAGAAAGGATGGAGTAGGGAATGAGAGGGTGGGGACTGGGGAAATAGAAGGCAGGCTGTGTTTAGGGAAATGGGAACTTCTGTACCTGTCCTAAGCTGAGCTGTACCCTACTTCCCTATTCCCTAATCCTCCTCATCCCTGGTCTCCTTGGCAGAATGGCTGCTGTCCCCAACTCCAGCTTCTTGAGGTGGACACAGGAATAAAGCCCAATAGTCAACACTTTCAGCTGCACATTGAAGCTCTGCAGGCTGGCTGTCCCCAGCTCCAGGTACCCCTTGTCCTCATATCCTCTTGTCCCCAATCATCGATTCTTTCCTTGTCCCCAGCTATAGGTATTTCCCAGTTTCACTTGTACCTGCTATTATCCCCGCCCCAGGAATCCTTCATTTTCAGGTAATTGTATCCCTGGCTGCTGGGACCAGTCTCCTAGTCCCCATCATCACTCTCTGTTCTTAGCTATCAGTATGGCCTTGCTCCAGTATAGTTGCCCCCTGCTCCCTGCTTTTGTCTCCCTTCAGTTCCCAACTATTTCTGTCCCCATCCATTGGTCCTTTGTTCCTAGGTGCCAACCCCCTATGCTACCTTGGCTACAAAGTAAAGCTGCTTTCTGGATGTGTCTTTTCCTCCCTTGTCTTCTGGTTCTTTTCTTAGCCTAAAGATCTGACTGAGCTCCCACCACTTGGAGCATCTGACGAACTCTGAGCCTGGGTGCCCTTCTTGCATTCGCAGGTCCTGCGGTTATTGAACCTAGTTTGGTCCCCTAAGATAGGCGGGCGTGGGGTAGCCCTGGGGCCTGGTTTCCCAGACCTGGAGGAGCTCTGCCTGGCTACATCCACCATCACCTACGTAAGTGACGAGGTCCTGCACCGCCTGCTGCACAGATCTCCCCGCCTGCGGGTGCTGGACCTTCGAGGCTGTGCCCGCCTCACACCTTCAGGCCTGGCCAGCTTGCCTTGCCCTGGTGAGTGCTGGGCCTGCTCTGCTTGGTCTTACCTGGCCTGGGCACGTGGGGCACTGAGCAGGAAGAGATGCACGTAGGTGAGGACATGCAGAATGTTGGAGTGTGGAGGAGAGTGCTGAGCTTGGATCTAGGAAGGGCCAAGTTTAAATCCTGCCTCTGCCACATATTAACCATGTAATTATGAAGAAGTCATTTCATCTCATCATAAAAGATTTTAATCTTTTTAACTGTGAAATGATGAGAGTAACACCTGTAGTGCCACCCTCTCAGATATTAAATGTAAAGTGATTTACTTTAAAGTGCTCTCTAAATGTTAGTTATTCTTTATAGCAGTGGTTTAAAAAAATTAATATTAGCTTTTTATTTTCAAAATACATGAGATAATTTTCAACATTCACACTTTCAAAAACTTGTGTTCCAAATTTCCCCCCCTTCCTCTCCTCTAGACAGCAAGTAATCCAGTATAGGTTAAACATGTGCTATTCCTCTATCCACATTTCCACGCTTATCATGCCGCACCAGAAAAATCAGATCATAAAGAAAAAAAAAAAAGAAAAAATGAAGCAAAAAAACAACAAAAACAGTAAATAATACTATGTTGTGATCCACACTCAGCCTCCACAGGCCTCTGGAAGCTGATGGCTCAGTGCAAAACAAGTCTATTGGAACTGGCCTCAGTCACCTCACTGTTGAAAAGAGCCATGTCCATCAAGGTTGATCATTATATAGTCTTGTTTTTGTCATGTACAGTGATCTCCTGGTTCTGCTCACTCACTCAGCATCAGTTCATGTCAGTTTCTCCAGGCCTCTCTGAGATCATCCTGCTGGTTGTTTCTTACAGAAAAATAATATTCCATAACATTCATAAACTATAAATTGTTCAGCCATTCTCCAACTGAAGGGCATCCTCTTAGTTTCCAGTTTCTAGCCATTACAAGAGGGCTGCTGAAACATTTTTGCACATGGGGGTCCTTTTCCCTTTTTTATGATCTCTCTGGGATACAGACCCAGTAGGGACACTATATAACAATGTTTATATTAGTTTTTATTATAAGGAAAATACAACAGGAGCACAAATAACTAATATGTAGTATTGCTGATCACTGCATCAGAATAGTGTAGTAGTATATCATGTCAGAAGGGGAAGATAATTTCCAGCTGTGGAGGAGAGAAAGCTTCCTAGAAGAGGTGGCAGCCAACTGGTTCTAGGGATGAGGAAAACTACACCATAGATCCTGGTGGGGGTGGGAAGAGTGGAGAAGAGGATTTTGGGGCTGGGATGGTTTTTTACCTCAGAATATAGATGGGGCATCTAATTTGATGGTTCTGATCTAGGTGTCCAGGCTGTACCATCAGCCCTGAGCACCCCCTTCTCCCTCCCTCAGACCTAGAACAGCTCCACCTGGGCTTGTATGGGTCAGTCATTTGGGTGGCCCTGCCCAAGGAGGGAAGCCCCTCGCTCACGTGGAAGTGGCACCGCACTCTCCAGGAGCTAGACCTGAATGGCCAGTGCTACCACGAAGAGGATCTGAAGCAGGCCCTGGCAGCTTTCTCAAGCACAGAGCCTGGACGCGGCCCTGTCCTTCGCTCGCTGAGCCTCAAAGGCACCCAAGTTACTGTGGCGACTATCAGGTCAGGATCTAAGCCTTCAGGCTCTACTCAGGGGTCCTCAAACTACAGCTGCAGGCCAGATATGGCAGCTGAGGACGATAATCCCCCTCACCCAGGGCTGTGAAGTTTCTTTATTTAAAGGCCCACAAAACAAAGTTTTTGTTTTTACTATAGTCCAGCCCTCCAGCAGTCTGAGGGACAGTGAACTGGCCCTCTATTTAAAAAGGCCCTGCTCTACATGCTCCCCAGGTGCAATTCCCTGCTCCTCCCAGCCCAGACGCGGTCCACAGCTTTTTTTCTTCTTTCCTTCCCAGGCTTCCTTCTCTTCAAGTCCATCAATCTTTGATTTCCCTCTGTCCTCCTTTCCCTCTTTCTCTTTTCTCCTTTACAATCCCTTCTCTTTCTGTTGAAGCAGAAGACACCCCCACAATGTTAGTGTCCCAGGTCAGTGTCCTGCCTATAGTGAAAGAAATCACAATCTCAGTTTGTCTCTTAAGTTAAGGGGCAAAGACATTATTGGGCTAAGTTCCAAGGGTATTTAGCAAAGAATCTGGAGCAAGAAGATAATTTTATGGGAAAAAGAAAGATCCAGTTTTTCCAGTCATTGATATTCTAATTTTATGGGTTAGAGGTAAAATTGAGGAATGGTTTTAGAGGTGGAGTTGAAGAGTATTGATTCTACGGCTTAGAGGTAGAGTTGCACCCAATTCTCAGACACTTTGTTATTACTGACTCACAGATTGTTATCTGACAGCCAGTATAGTTGTGGTACTTCCAAGTCTGGGTAGCCTTAGGGTTATTGCTACATCCTGCAAAAAACCAGTCTGTTCACCTTAGACTGTTGTGCCACAGTTCTCTTTAATTGTCCTGACTCGGTTTCCATGCACTAGTTTCCCTTGTCTCAGTTTCCTTAACTGTTCTGTCTCAATCCCCTTAGTTGTAAATCCCCCTCTGGGCCATTAAGACTGAGGACTATTTGCTCTAAGGTTGCTCTAAGGTATAAGGAAAATACAACAGGAGCACAAATAACTAATATGTAGTATTGCTGGTCACTGCATCAGGAAAGTGTAGTACTACATCATGTCAGAAGGGGAAGATATTTTCCAGCTGTGGAGGAGAGAAAGCTTCCTAGAAGAGGTGGCAGCCAACTGGTTCTAGGGATGAGGAAAACTACATCATGGATCCTGGTGGGGGTGGGAAGAGTGGAGAAGAGGATTTTGGGGCTGGGATGGTTTTTCCTGCCCTCTTTTCTGCCCTCAAGAATTTACACTATCCCTCTAAAATATTCCAAGATACCCCACTGACATCTTTTTCTCTGTATTCAGACATCCTGTCTCTGGGTTTTTAGGATTTATGGCCTCCCCTATCCTGACAGAAGTTTTCCTGTGCTTCTTACCCCTTCCTTTGTTTAGAGAAAAGGTATTTAAGAAGTTGGGGTTCCTCCATTCATTGCTGGAGGCTGGATGCTGGAAGCAGGATTCTTTGAGATGACAGTCTCCTCCAGCCCTGGGACCAACATGTATTCCTTGGTCCCAGTATATCTTTATCTCTGTCTGATTGGATAATTTGAGATGAGAGTCCTGTCCAGTCAATTATACTCTCCCATTAATAAAATATTAAAAACTCTCTAATCTCTCTCTTGCCTTAGTTTCTCCAGCATTATAAGATATGCCTTCTCTCAATCCTCCTTTCTTTCCTCTAATCTTTCTTTCTTCCCTTCCCCAAAACCTCTCTTCCTCAGAACCTGCTTTCCTTTATTCTCCCTGTGTTCCCTCTCCCAGCCCTTTTACTCTTCCCCAAACTCCCACCTTCCTTTCCGCTCAAAGCCTTTCTTTCCTTCCCCTAAGAAACTCTTCTTTCCCTCTGGATCTTCCTTCCTTACTTTACAGGGAAGACTCAGGGAGCAACTTCCTTCCCGTGATCCCTTAACCTTAGCTCATTACCTTGGAGTAATTTCAATTTAATTCTATTTAATATGTAACTATATAAACTATATGGCAACTGTGTCTTGCCATCTCTCAGGGCTGACAGGTTATGGGACAGAGAGTCCATTGCGATGTTTACTGCAGAAATGACTAACTGCCCCCTTTCTGTGCCTCCACAGCGCTGTGATCAGCAGCTGCCCAGCTCTCAGCTACCTCAACCTGTCTTCATGCCGACACCTTCCTCGGGGCCTGAAGAAGGCCTACCGAGGACAGTCAGAGATCCAGTGGTGCTTGGACCAGCTCCTTAGCACCACCTACTTCTCAGGATAAGCTCTTCCTCTTTCTCACCCACTGTCCCTGCATACCCTCCTGGGTGCTCTTCCTGTCTTTTTCCCTTCTCCCATTTAAAATTAATATTAAAGATTTTGTAAAATTAAAATCCTTTTCTAAAATAACAAGAATATCCATGTTGGGACAGGAAGGAAAAGGTCTGAAGGAGCAGAAGATGATTTCAAGCCAGATTTTCAGAGATATCTTAAATTCAGCATCTCTAAAAAAAGCCTCCTACATCCATCTTATTCTGAATGAAGCCTTTCCTGACTCCTCCCATGCACCTGCAAGTGTTGCCCTCCCAAGCTACCTTGTATTTAAGTACTTTGTATATGTTTGTATTCATTCACTTTATATTTATGCTGTCTATATTTTTATATCTGTGTATCTTTCCCATTAGAATATAAGCTACTTTTTAGAGGAATTTTTTCATTATTTGTACTTCTGTCACTAGTGCCCAGCATGAGATTCATATAGTACGAGCCTAATAAATACTTGTTGATTGATGAACTGAACTATACCTCATTCCCTGTAAACATGAAAAATATGGGAATAAAGGGCCCAAATCCCACAGCTCTTTAGCCCTTGAAAGATTCTTGACCATATTCTGCAAATCTTCCATCAAAGGCCTAACAACTTAACACACTGAAACTTTCCACTTGCTCCTTTAACACACATTTACCAATATATGCAGCCTTTGGTCACTGCATAGGTCTTTTGATCCAAATAATTTTTAATATAAGTTGTATTGATACACTAAGAAGCAAAATTTCTTACCAAGAACTCCACTTACTGATGAATGAAAGAAAGATTTATTTTACATTCTTGCAAGAATGGGTGTCTTAAGTGAGTAGATATACCTTTGAACCTCCAAAGGCAATATTCTATTTCCTGTCCTGAAGGGCAAGTCCCTCCATGATTCTCCATTAATTGGATGTAACAGAAGTTATACAACATGAACCTCCACCCCTCGTTACATAGCCAATCCTTTTCATCAAGGAGTTTACATTGTTGAAAGGGGAAGATAACTGGAGGGCTAAGTTCCAAAAGGAGAAAGAAGATAAATTTAGAGGACAAAGAGAGACCAGAGTTTCATGTTACTTATTTGCTGATTTTATGATTTACAAATAGATGTGAGGGGTAGTCTATTCACTATTGTCTCAGGAACTTGGTATCACTGACCAGCAAATTAACTGATAGTTAGTGGTGTTTGTAGGATTTTCCTAAGGCATTGACAGACAGATTGTTAAAGCAATAGCACTCTTAAAATAAGGGAATCTCAGGATTACTGCGGTATTTCCCCTAGAAGCTGTACCCTTATCAATGTCAGCATCCCTCCCCGCAAAAAACTCTTATGATTAAACCAATTTAGTAAAGACAATTGATGGAGCAGCTATATCTGATAGTTTATGCAATGTCTTGTAACTTAAGTCCCCCAAATTCTGTACAAAGGGAGGACATATGTTCCATCATCTGTTTTCCTAGGCCAAAAAAGATTCAGTTTGGAATCTTTTTTTGAGACTGGTTATTGCAATTAATCAGCTATTTTTTATAAATGGGATAAACTGAGTGAAGACCTCTCATGGGAATGTGACCTTGAACTATGCCCTAATTGTGATTTGAGACTTGCAATAACAAGTTGAGCTATAGCTAAAAAGCTGCAGGTGTTTGATTGTCTTGGATGAACATTTCCCCTCCAGTTTCTCACCTACCTCTTAATTAGCATTTAAGTACTTTTAAAGGTGATGATGGCTTTGGGAATCCAGGTAACAGAATTTTCTCATCCAAGAATATTTGCTTGTATTGCAGTTCTCTAGGGAAATTTGAATTAAGAACTTGTTATTTGTTTCTGGGATAGATTTATGTGTTTAGAGTGTTAAATTTGGACACCCTCAGACAATGGAAAAAAAGGGAGTGGGGCTTCTGGTCTATATAATCTTATGTTTGCAGTTTGTGCTTCATTGCCTTTTCTGGCAAGATCATAATTCTTTTTTTTTTCTTTTTTTACTTGGAGTCCCTGATTTTAATTTGGGTAAGGGTCACTGTCCCATGCAGTTTGGGGACTCGTTCTGGGATATTTCCTGCTCATGACGGGGTTTCTCCCATACCGAATCCATGGGCAGACGCCCTGTGGAGACTTCTATGGTGGTGCTTGGATTTGGGGCTCAGGAATTTGTATAAACTGAAGAGAGACACTCAAAGCAAAAGTGGAAGAAGGCTAGTGAAGAGAGAGGATTAATTCAACTCAGGAGACAAGCCATTGGAAAAAGTTTGGAACTGGTCACATAATTTTATATAACTCAGGTAGATGAGAAACTGGGGGGAAGGGACTTATGTGGTTAAGAGGACTTTCCCTTTGCCAAGAACTGGTAAGCTGCCTGGGTAACGGGAGCTGGTAGAGATTTAAGCAGTAAAAATCTGTAGAGAACTCATTTCCCTTTGGTAAGATCAAGTAAGTCCTCCGTACAGAGGAAAAGATACTGTGAACCTGTTGAGGTTCAGAAGGGACCCCAAAATGTTTGGGGTCACATACCAGTGTCCTAAGATATCTCAAAAGAATTTGCAGGCTTGAACCCATTTCCAAGTCAAGGGCAAAGTTGATTGTAATTGTTACACCAATTGAATCGGGCTTAACTTCCAAAAGAATTTAGTGAAGAACCTGGAGCAAGGAGACAAATTTATCCAGTTCATGCCATTGCTATGCTAATTTTATGGCCTAGAGGTACAACTGAGGAGTGGTCTCAGAATTTGGTTTTCACTGACCCGCAGATCTAGGACTATCTTCGGCTGGAAGACTTTAGAATCATTAACAGATAGAGTTAGGGAAGATATATTAGTGATTCTGATCTTAGAGTGTAATTGTTCTAAGGGAAGAAAGATTATAGTCTTAGACCAGAAGACTTTCACAATCATTGACGGGCAGATTGTTAGAACAATAGCACTCTAAGGTTGGGGAATCACTGATTCTAAAGCCAGAAGATTTTAGAGTCATTGACAGATTATTAGAACAGAAGCATTCTAAGGTTGGGAAGGACTTTCTTACTGCTGTCTTCCCTAGAAGCTATACTCCTTCCAACCTTGAGAAAGGAACAATCTAGTTGGCTCTAAAAATCTATCTAGTGTTCTGGGAAGATAACCCTTTAGGAAGAATTAAGATGAAGTACCAAAATATAGAGAGATGAAATACTGTTTCCAGCATAGATTGGTATTAGACTATTTGTTAGCTGAAGAAGGTAAAGTTTGTGGAAAATTAAATTTCCTTCACTATTCGTCCATTACTATCAAAGACGTCAGAAAATTGGCCCAGGTCCCATTCCAGACCTGGTTCTCACTGATGTGATCTGTGGTGTGGAGTTTGTCACCAAATGACAGGCACCAAAAGTTGGGATTCGGTCATATAAGGAGTTCTCTTTGGCAGAGGGTAGATTTGTTTGTAGTAATAGTGTTGAGGTCTAGATTTGGGGTACCTAAATGAAATTAAGCTTTAGTTGAGGTCTAGTGGCAGGTTTGGAGTACAAGGAGTCAAGCAAATCTCCCTGCAACCCCCTTGGATTCGGCGCAAGGATATGGCAGTAAATGGGATCTAGTAGCGGCGCGAGTCCCCAATAAAAGCATTTATTGGCCCAAAAGCTAGATTGATAAAAGAGGTTTATTATTGGGTGAGCAAGGTTAAAGTATAGGCGAAGGTAGAGATAAGGAGGGTACCGGACAGAGGGTCCAGTGGACAGAGGGTCCTCACATGGCTAGCATGTTTGAAATCTCTGCAAAGAGGGGTTCCCAGCATGGCCTTTTTATAACAGGAGACTTAGCTCGAGGGGCTTTTGATATAGCTCCAAAGTTGGCTCAGATCCGGGTGGGGCTGGGAACAGGTCAGATCTTCTATTGGAATTCAAAGGGACCAGGATTTGTGAGTCAAAGGGTAATTACATTCACTAGGAGGGGATGGGAATCTAGAAACTAATCTTTCTCACATCAATAGGTTATGGACAAAATGGGGGGATACAGTGGACAGGGGAATAGAGTATGAGACAGTATCAACCACAAAAACAATCAGAGACTTTCAGAGTAAGAAAAAGCAAAAAGGGGTTTATTATGATCTCGAAAGAAAGGGCTTCTCTTATCTAACAGGCTGTTTGTCAATAAAAGGAGAGTGTCAAGTAAAAACTGCAAAACACAAGATTAAATACCCTTGCACACCAAGGCCCTCCTTACCCCCACCTGGCCCTTTTTCCCATTGCTTGAGAGAATCTAGGTTTATGTCCTAATTTTGGGAAATCTAACCCCAAAATAAAAGAATAAATTTCCTTTAAGAGAGGTACTTAAATGCTAATTAAGAGGTGGTGGGAAACAGGAGGGGACAAACACCTGCAACTTTTTAGCTATAGCTCTATTTGTTATTATAAAGTCTCAAGTCACAATTAAAGTATATAGTTTAAGGCGATATTCCCATGAAAGGTCTTTACTCAGTTAATCATACACAGTAAATATGAGGTAAAGTTGGGAGAGCATATGAAGGACATGTCCCTTAGTGGAACTCACAATTTCCCATTGGAAGGGGAGTATTTCATGGGGCATGCCCTTAGCTGGCAGGCTAAATCCTGAAAGGGATTACTAAAAATTAGTTAACTGTGAGAAATAGGATTGAGAAGGATAGTGGAGTTAGGGGAGACAACACATGATATGGGGGAAGGGAAGAGATACCACAAGGCAGAACACTGTGTGGGCTGACTCAAAGGAAGGTAGCATGGCCCACAAGTAGGTTTTATAGGGAAAATTTAACCACAGAAGAAAGATTGAACAACCAGGAAAGGGAGGTCCACTTAGACTTGGACCTTCAGAGGGTGGAATCAAAGAATCAAATTGAAAACAGGTTCTTTGGTTCCTAAGGAGGATGGACCCAGTAGAGAAAAAGGACAAACCAGAGCCAGAGGGATTGGAGACTGAGAACATAATGGTTGTGAAAATGTATCAAGAATGATGTGAGAGGTCTTCAAAGGTTAACAAATAGAGTTGGGACTGAATGGGGTTAAGAGTAAAGACCTCTTATGGGGATGTGGCCCTGAACTGTGCCCTCATGTTACTTGAGGCTTTGCAATAACAAGTTGAGCTACAGCTAAAAAGATGCAAGTGCTTGATTGTCTTGGATGACCATTTCCCCTCCTGTTTCCCACCTCCTCTTAGTTAGCATTTAAGTACTTCTTTTAAAGTCAATGATGGTTTTGAGAATTCAGGTAAGAATTTCTCATTCAAGAATATCTGCTTGAATAGCAATTCTCTTTTATTTTTTATTTTTTATATAACTTTTTATTGACAGAACCCATGCCAGGGTAATTTTTTACAGCATTATCCCTTGCACTCACTTCTGTTCCGTTTTTCCCCTCCCTCACCTCCCTCCACCTCCTCCCTCAGATGGCAAGCAGTCCTTTACATGTTAAATAGGTTACAGTATATCCTAGATACAATATATATGTGCAGAACCGAACAGTTTTCTTGTTGCACAGGGAGAATTGGATTCAGAAGGTATAAATAACCCGGGAAGAAAAACAAACATGCAAGCAGTTTATATTCATTTCCCAGTGTTCTTTCTTTGGGTGTAGCTGCTTCTGTCCATCCTTGATCAATTGAAACTGAATTAGCTCTCTTTATCGAAGAGATCCACTTCCATCAGAATACATCCTCAAACAGTATCATTGTTGAGGTATATAATGATCTCCTGGTTCTGCTCATTTCACTTAGCATCAGTTCATGTAAGTCTCGCCAGTCCTCTCTGTATTCTTCCTGCTGGTCATTTCTAACAGAACAATAATATTCCATAACGTTCATATACCACAATTTACTCAACCATTCTCCAATTGATGGGCATCCATTCATTTTCCAGCTTCTAGCCACTACAAACAGGGCTGCCACAAACATTTTGGCACATACAGGTCCCTTTCCCTTCTTTAGTATCTCTTTGGGGTATAAGCCCATAAGAAACACTGCTGGATCAAAGGGTATGCACAGTTTGATAACTTTTTGAGCATAGTTCCAAATTGCTCTCCAGAATGGCTGGATGTGTTCACAATTCCACCAACAATGTATCAGTGTCCCTGTTTTCCCACATCCCCTCCAACATTCTGCATTATCTTTCCCTGTCATTTGAGCCAATCTGACAGGTGTGTAGGGGTACCTCAGGGTTGTCTTAATTTGCATTTCTCTGATTAATAATGATTTGAAGCATATTTTCATATGACTATAAATAGTTTTAATTTCTTCATCTGAGAATTGTTTGTTCATATCCTTTGACCATTTATCAATTGGAGAATGGCTTGATTTCTTATAAATTAGAGTCAATTCTCTATATATTTTGGAAATGAGGTCTTTATCAGAACTTTTGACTGTAAAAATGTTTTCCCAGTTTATTGTTTCCCTTCTAATCTTGTCTGTATTTGTTTTGTTTGTACAAAAACTTTTCAATTTGATATAATCAAAATTTTCAATTTTGTGGTCAATAGTGATCTCTAGTTCTTCTTTGGTCATAAATTCCTCCCTCTTCCATAGGTCTGAGAGGTAAACTATCCTATGCTCTTCCAATTTATTTATAATCTCATTCTTTATGCCTAGGTCATGAACCCATTTTGACCTTATCTTGGTATACGGTGTTAAGTGTGGGTCAATGCCTAGTTTCTGCATACTAATTTCCAATTTTCCCAGCAATTTTTGTCAAATACTGCGTTCTTATCCCAAAAACTGGGGTCTTTGGGTTGTCAAACACTAGATTATTAAAGTTATTGGCTGTTTTGTCCTTTGAACCTAACCTATTCCCTTGATCAACTGGTCTATTTCTTAGCCAATACCAGATTGTTTTAGTAACTGCTGCTTTATAATATAATTTTAGATCTGGTACATTTGATTTTTTTTTTCATTAATTCCCTTGAAATTCTTGACCTTTTTTTTCCATATGAACTTTGTTGTTATTTTTTCTAGGTCATCAAAGTAGTTTTTTGGGAGTCTGATTGATGTAGCGATAAATAAATAGATTAATTTAGGTAGTATTGTCATCTTTATTATATTTGCTCGCCCAATCCAAGAGCATTTAATATTTTTCCAGTTGGTTAGATCAGACTTAATTTGTATGGAAAGTGTTTTGTAGTTTTGCTCATAAAGTTTCTGATTTTCCCTTGACAGATAGATTCCTAAATATTTTATACAATCAGTAGTTACTTTAAATGGAATTTCTCTTTGTAACTCTAACTGTTGGGTTTTGTTAGTGATATATAAGAATGCTGATGACTTATGTGGGTTTATTTTGTATCCTGCAATTGAATAGCAATTCTTTAGGGAAATTTAAGTTAAGAGTTTTTATTTAATGTTTGTGGTAGCTTTTTTATAGTGGCTAGAAACTGGAAACTGAGTGGATGCCCATCAATTGAAGAATGGTTAAACTATGGCATATGAATGTTCTGGAATATTATTGCTCTGTAAGAAATAACCAAAAGGATGATTTCACAGAGGCCTGGAGAGACTTACATGAACTGATGCTAAGTGAAATGAGCAGAACCAGGAGATCATTGTACACAGCAACAAGAAGACTATATATCAATTCTGGTGGATGTGGTTCTCTTCAACAATGAGATGATTCAAACCAGTTCTAATTGTCCAATGATGAAGAGAGTCATCTACACCCAGAGAGAGAACAGTGGGAACTGAATGTGGAGCACAATATAATATTGTCACTCTTTCTGTTATTGTTTGCTTGCATTTTTGTTTTCTTTCTACATCTGATTTTTCTTGTACAGCATGATAACTGTATAAAAATGTATACGTATATTGGATTTAACATATACTTTACCATATTTAACATGTATCGGACAATCTGCCATCTAAGGGAAGGGGTTAGGGGAAGGAGAGGAAAATTTGGAACAGAAGATTTTGCAAAAGTCAATGTTGAAAAATTACCCATGCATATGTTTTATAAATAAAAAGCTATAATAATAATTTTTTAAAAAGTTTTTATTTACTAATATTCATTTGTTTCTGGCATAATTTCCACATTTAGAGTGTAAGATTGGACTCCCCCAGACGATGGAAGAAAAGGAGGGAGTGGGGCGGGGGGATTCTGCATTTAGAATCTATATAATATGTTTTGTAGCTTGTGCTTTGCACTCCCCTACTGATGACACCTCATCTGTTAAGAGTTGTCCTTTCTCACAGGATCATAATAAATCCTTTTTTTTTTTTTTTTTTTTGGCCTTGAGAATCTCTGATTTTAATTTGGGTAAGGGTCACTGTCCCACACAGTTTAGAATCGTTTTCATTGGTGGTGTTTTAGACATTTTGTGTACTCCATTGGTTTCTTTCCCCTCAGTTTATTTAGGAGAAAGGCACCCCAGCACAATTAGGGTCCCCCTTATTGGTGTCATGAGTTTGACAAAATAATTCACACACTCAGTTTGTCTCCAAGTTAAGGAGCAAAGATTTATTATGTTGTTTTGCAGTGGGCTAACATTCCAGGGGAGTTTAGCAAAGAGTCAGAATCAGGGAGCTAATTGTGACACTAATTGAAGTGGGCCAAAGCTCCAAAGGAGTTTTTAGCAAAGAATCAGAATCAAGAAGATCCCTTTATAGGAAAGAAAAACAAAGATGACAGTTTAATTAATATTGTGGTTTAGAGGTACAATTGTGGATTGCTAGGGGTGGGATAATTCCCATCTTGAGTGCTACAATTTACTGACCAACAGAATCAGTATTAAATTACTGCTATTGGCCAGCATTCCCAAGGCCTGATAGCCTTAGGGTTTCCAGCAATTGCTTCTTTCTCACACCTCATCAAGTTCATAAAATTTTTCCAATGCAACTCTAAATTCTTTATGTGTATTTCTTGTGTCTAGACATTCCTAGGAGTTTTCATTTGTACTTTCAGGAAGAAACAGATGGATTCTTTTTTTTTTTTTTTTTTTTTTTTTTTTTTTTTTTATAATAAATTTTATTTTATTTAATAATAACTTCGCATTGACAGAATCCATGCCAGGATAATTTCTACACGACATTATCCCTTGCAATCACTTATGTTTCGTTTTTTTCCCCTCCCTCCCTCCTCCCCCCCCCCCCCCAGGATGGCAAGCAGTCCTATATATGCTAAACATGTTGCAGTATATCCTAGATACAATACATATTTGCAGAACCAAACAGTTCTCTTGTTGCACAGGGAGAATTGGATTCAGAAGGTAAAAATAACTCGGGAAGAAAATCAAAATTGCAAATAGTTCACATTCATTTCCCAGTATTCCTTCTTTGGGTGTAGCTGTTTCTGTCCATCATTTCTCCAATGAAACTCAGTTAAGTCTCTTTGTCAGAGAAATCCACTTCCATCAGAATACATCCTCATACAATATCGTTGTCGAAGTGTATAATGATCTCCTGGTTCTGCTCATCTCACTTAGCATCAGTCCATGTAGGTCTCTCCAAGCCTCTCTGTATTCATCCTGCTGGTCATTCCTTACAGAGCAATAATATTCCATAACGTTCATATACCACAATTTACCCAGCCATTCTCCAATTGATGGGCATCCATTCATTTTCCAGTTTCTAGCCACTACAAACAGGGCTGCTACAAACATTTTGGCACATACAGGTCCCCTTCCCTTTTTTAGTATCTCTTTGGGGTATAAGCCCAATAGAAACACTGTTGGATCAAAGGGTATGCACAGTTTGATAACTTTTTGGGCATAATTCCAGATCGCTCTCCAGAATGGCTGGATTCGTTCACAACTCCACCAACAATGCATCAATGTCCCCGTTTTCCCGCATCCCCTCCAACATTCATCATTGTTTTTTCCTGTCATCTTAGCCAATCTGACAGGAGTGTAGTGATATCTCAGAGTTGTCTTAATTTGCATTTCTCTGATCAATAGTGATTTGGAACACTCTTTCATGTGAGTGGTAATAGTTTCAATTTCTTCATCTGAAAATTGTCTGTTCATATCCTTTGACCATTTATCAATTGGAGAATGGCTTGATTTTTTATAAATTTGAGTCAGTTCTCTATATATTTTGGAAATGAGGCCTTTATCAGAACCTTTAATTGTAAAGATGTTTTCCCAGTTAGTTACTTCCCTACTAATCTTGTTTGCATTCGTTCTGTTTGTACAAAGGCTTTTTAATTTGATATAATCAAAATTTTCTATTTTGTGATTGGTAATGGTCTCTAGTTCATCTTTGGTCACAAATTTCTTTCTCCTCCACAAGTCTGAGAGATAAACTATCCTATGTTCTTCTAATTTATTTATAATCTCGTTCTTTATGCCTAGGTCATGGACCCATTTTGATCTTATCTTGGTATGTGGTGTTAAGTGTGGGTCCTTGCCTAATTTCTGCCATACTAATTTCCAGTTATCCCAGCAGTTTTTATCAAATAATGAAATCTTATCCCAAAATTTAGAATCTTTGGGTTTGTCAAACACTAGATTGCTATAGTTGACTATTCTGTCTTGTGAACCTAACCTTTTCCACTGATCAACTAATCTATTTCTAAGCCAATACCAGATGGTTTTGGTGACTGCTGCTTTATAATATAATTTTAGATCAGGTACAGCTAGACCACCTTCATTTGATTTTTTTTTCATTAATTCCCTTGAGATTCTCGACTTTTTATTGTTCCATATGAATTTTGTTGTTATTTTTTCTAAATCATTAAAATATTTTCTTGGAAGTCTGATTGGTATAGCACTAAATAAATAGATTAGTTTAGGGAGTATTGTCATCTTTATTATATTTGCTCGGCCTATCCAAGAGCACTTAATATTTTTCCAATTATTTAAGTCTGACTTTATTTGTGTGAAAACTTTTTTGTAATTTTGCTCATATAATTCCTGACTTTCCTTTGGTAGGTAGATTCCCAAATATTTTATGCTATCAACAGTTATTTTGAATGGAATTTCTCTTTGTATCTCTTGCTCTTGGATTTTGTTGGTGGTGTATAAGAATGCTGAGGATTTATGGGGATTTATTTTGTATCCTGCTACTTTGCTAAAATTATGAATTATTTCTAATAGTTTTTTAGTAGAATCTCTGGGGTTTTCTAGGTATACCATCATATCATCTGCAAAGAGTGATAGTTTGGTTTCTTCATTGCCTACTCTAATTCCTTTAATCTCTTTCTCGACTCTTATTGCAGAGGCCAGTGTTTCTAATACAATATTGAATAATAATGGTGATAGTGGGCAACCTTGCTTCACTCCAGATCTTACCGGGAAAGGTTCCAGTTTTTCCCCATTGCATATGATGCTTACTGAAGGTTTAAAATATATGCTCCTAACTATTTTAAGGAAAAGTCCTTTTATTCCTATGCTCTCAAGTGTTTTTATTAGGAATGGCTGTTGGATTTTATCAAATGCTTTTTCTGCATCTATTGAAATGATCATATGGTTTTTGTTTGGTTGGTTGTTGATATAGTCAATTATGTTAATAGTTTTCCTAATATTGAACCAGCCCTGCATTCCTGGTATAAATCCTACTTGGTCATAGTGTATTATCCTGGGGATGATTTTCTGTAATCTTTTTGCTAATATTTTATTTAAGATTTTAGCATCAATATTCATTAGGGAGATTGGTCTATAATTTTCTTTCTCTGTTTTCAGCCTACCTGGTTTAGGTATCAGTACCATATCTGTGTCATAAAAGGAGTTTGGTAGGACTCCTTCAATCCCTACTTCTTCAAATAGTTTATTTAGCATTGGAGTTAATTGATCTTTAAATGTTTGATAGAATTCAGATGTAAATCCATCTGGTCCTGGGGTTTTTTTCTTAGGGAGTTGATTGATAGTTTGTTCTATTTCTTTTTCTGAGATAGGAGTGTTTAGGATATTTACTTCTTCCTCTGTTAGTTTAGGTAAGCTATATTTTTGGAGGTATTCTTCTATTTCATTTAAGTTGTCGAATTTATTGGCGTAAAGTTGGGCAAAGTAACTCCTAATTATTGCTCTAATTTCCTCTTCGTTAGTGGTGAGTTCTCCCTTTTCATTTTTAAGACTAACAATTTGATTTTCCTCTTTCCTTTTTTTAATCAGATTTACTAAGGGTTTGTCTATTTTGTTGGTTTTTTCATAGAACCAACTCTTAGTTTTATTAATCAATTCAATAGTTTTTTTACTTTCAATTTTATTGATCTCTCCTTTTATTTTTTGAATTTCAAGTTTAGTGTTTGATTGGGGGTTTTTAATTTGTTCCTTTTCTAGCATTTTTAGTTGCAAGCCCAATTCATTGACCTTCTCTTTCTCTATTTTATACAAATAGGCCTCTAGAGATATGAGATTTCCCCTTATTACCGCTTTGGCTGCATCCCATACATTTTGGTATGATGTCTCATTATTATCATTTTCTTGGATGAAGTTATTAATTATGTCTATAATTTGCTGTTTCACCCAATCATTCTTTAGTATGAGATTATTTAGTTTCCAATTATTTTTTGGTCTACTTTCCTGTGGCTTTTTATTGAATGTAATTTTCAATGCATCATGGTCTGAAAAGGATGCATTCACTATTTCTGCCTTACTGCATTTGAGTTTGAGGTTTTTATGTCCTAATATATGATCAATTTTTGTATAAGTTCCATGAACTGCTGAAAAGAAGGTGTACTCCTTTCTGTCCCCATTACATTTTCTCCAGAGATCTATCATATCTAATTTTTCTAGTATTCTATTTATCTCTTTGACTTCTTTCTTATTTATTTTGTGGTTTGATTTATCTAATTCTGAGAGTGCAAGGTTGAGATCTCCCACTATTATAGTTTTACTGTCTATTTCTTCTTGCAGCTCTCTTAATTTCTCTTTTAGGAATTTAGATGCTACACTACTTGGTGCATATATATTTAATATAGATACTTCTTCATTATTCATTCTACCCTTTAGCAAGATATAGTGCCCTTCCTTATCTCTTTTGATTAGATCAATTTTTGCTTTAGCTTGATCTGAGATCAGGATGGCTACCCCTGCTTTTTTGGCTTCACCTGAAGCATAGTAGATTTTGCTCCAACCTTTTACCTTTAACCTGCATGTATCACCCCGCTTCAGGTGTGTTTCCTGTATACAACATATTGTAGGATTCTGGCTTTTAATCCATTCTGCTAACCGCTTCCTCTTTATAGAGGAGTTTACCCCGTTCACATTTATGGTTAAAATGACCAATTCTGTATTACTTGCCATCTTGTTGACCCCGGTTTATGCTTTTCTCCCTTCTTACTCCCTTACCCCCTCCCTTACCCCCCTTCCCAGTATTAAGCTTGTGAGCTCCCCTTGCTTCTCACAGCCCTCCCTTTTTCAGTATCCCTCCCCTCCCCTTAAAGTTCCCCCCCCCAACTTACCCCTTTCCCTCCCAGTTCCCGTATTCCCTTCCACTTAGCTTATTCCTTCCTTTTTCACTTTTCCCTTCTCACTTTTCAATGAGGTGGGAGAAGTTTCACCATAGATTGAATATGTCTAAAATTCTTCTCTTACTGCCAATTCTGAAAGCAGTAAAATACTCACTATTTTCATTCCTCTCCATTCTTTCTCTCAGATATACTAGGTTTTCTTTGCCTCTTCATGAAATGTAGTACCCCCACTTTCCCTTTTTTCTAGTACAATGTCCTTTCCTCAACTAGTTTCTAGAACAAGGTATACATGTATTTTTTATACATCTTTACAGCCGAAATATAGTTCCCAAGATTAATCTTTACCTTTTTAGATTTCTCTTGAGTTCTGTGCTTGTAGATCAATTTTTTGTTAAGTTCTGGCTTTTTCATCAGAAATAGATGAAATTCGCTTATTTCGTTGAATGACCATCTTCTTCCCTGGAAAAAGATGCTCAATCTCGCTGGGTAAGTTATTTTTGGTTGCATACCAAGTTCCTTAGCCTTTCGGAATATCATATTCCAGGCCCTTCGATCCTTTAATGTGGATGCTGCCAGATCCTGGGTGATCCTTATTGTGGCTCCTTGATACTTGAATTGGGTTTTTCTAGCCGCTTGCAGTATTTTTTCCTTTGCCTGAGGGTTCTGGCATTTGGCCACTATATTCCTTGGTGTTTTGATTTTAGGATCCCTTTCAGTAGGGGATCGATGAATTCTTTCAATGTCTATTTTACCTTCTGTTTCTATGACTTCTGGGCAGTTCTCTTTGATAATTTCCTGGAAGATAGTGTTCAGGCTTTTTTTTTCATCATACTTTTCTGGAAGTCCGATGATTCTCAGGTTGTCTCTCCTGGATCTGTTTTCCAGGTCTGTTGTCTTCCCCAGAAGGTATTTCACATCCTTTTCCATTGTTTGATTTTTTTGGATTTGCTTGACTGATTCTTCTTGTCTCCTCGAGTCATTCAATTCCAATTGTTCGACCCTGATTTTCAGTGAGGTATTTTCTTCACTCACTTTTTTAAGATCTTTTTCTAATTGTCCAATTGAGTTCTTTTGTTCTGTGGAATTTTTTTCCATTTCGCCAATTTTGTTTTTTAGAGAGCTGTTTTCTGTTTCCAGTTCACTAATCCTATTTTTCAAGGATTTGGTTTCTTTATCCACTCTCTCTTTAACTGACTTCTCCAGGCTCTTTTGCCAAGCCTCCCTCTCCTTTTGCAGAGCCTCCCTCTCCTTTTCCCATTTTTCTTCTAGCTCCCTTGTGAGAGCCTTTTTAATTTCCTCCATGAGATTCATCTGTGCTGAGGGATATAAGGTCTCCTCCTTCGGGATTCACCTGGGGACTGTTTGTTTTTAGTCTCCTCAGGGTTTGGAGTCTGCTCTTTATCTGTATAAAAGCTGTCCAGGGTTAAATTCTTTTTCAGTTTCTTGCTCATTCTGTCTATTTATCAAAGACAAACTATCAAAGAAACAGAAGGAAAAAAAACCCCTTGAATGGAGGCTGCTTTCTTTGGGGGAGGGGCAGGGTATTCGTGAGGCACAGGTCCTACTGTGCTATGGCGCCTGCGCACTGAGATCCGAGCGCTCTGAGATCCGAGCGGGCTAAGACACTGTGGGGAGGGGTGGCCAGGTCCCTAGAAACTCCAGCTGTTTGGGATTGTATTCTTCACCCCCGGTGTTTTTAGCTTCTCTGCTGGGCTGCTGACTTGCTCCTATGGCAAAGCTCTCACCGCAGAGACGGCTGCGGTCCTACCCCCTCTCCGCTCCACCCGGTTCTGAGCTGCTATCTGTGCTCTGGTTGCAGCTGCTGCTACCCGCAGACTGCTTCCAAATACCGTCCCCGCCCTCGCGCAAAAACAGACCTTTCTTGACGAGTCTCAAGGATGGTTTCTCTTGGTAAGTAATTGTATGGTTTTTTTTTTCAGTCGAGCATTAATTCAGAGGCATGAAATGAAATGAATAGTGAGAGAAAAACACGGAGATTACACAGAAGTGTATTTCCTCTCCGCCATCTTGGCCGGAAGTCTCCAGATGGATTCTTTATATTTTCTCTTTGCCCTGTAATTATGATATATCTGGGCAGTTTCTGTTTATCATTTTTTGAAGTATGATATCCATTTCTTGAAGTATAAATTTTAGGAGGTCTGATGAATTTTAAGATTATCTCTCCTGGATCTGTAATAGTTGAAATTAACCCTCTCCTCTATAGGAAATTCTGCATTTTGATTTGATTTCCCCCAGGGCTTAACTTAGATTTGGGCTCATATTTCTTCTGGACTCTTGTACAGTCCCAAACCTAGAGGTGGCTCCATCTCTTTCTGTGACCCTTAACAGTTTCTCATGGGTCACAGATTTCCCCAAAGGCCTGGGTACTTTGTTTCTCTGGCAATTTGTCCTGTTATAACATGGGCAAAGGGCTGTACTATCTCCTTTACTATTCAGGCATAGGTTGTGGGGGCATTTGTGTGGCCCTGTCTGCTCTAGGGATCCAGGATGCTTCCAAGATGTGTCATCTTCTGCCAGTGAGAAATGCATGAGAATTTGGTTTCCACAGTTATGAAAATTGAGTTGGAGAAATGAAACTTAAATTAGACAAGTGAAACCCATGAGGACATCAAAGAATAACCAGGGGTGGAGATTTTAGGTTTGAACCTAGAACTCTCTGAACTTTGCCTCCATAAGAATGTAAGCTTCCTGGACTGGCTAAGTAATGAGTGGTGGAGATTCACATCTGTAATTTCTGTAACATCCAATTAATGAGGAATCAAAGAAGAAGAATGTCCTTCAGGATAGAAAATAAAATACTGCTTTTGCAATACCCAAAGTGTATCTACTAACCTAGGTACTCATTCTTGCAAGAATGTAAAATAAATCTTTTCTGTATTCATCAGTGAGTCAGTAGAGTTTGGGTAAGATATTCTGTTTCTTATGTGCCTACCCTGGTTTATCTCAACTCAGTCCTACAGTTTTCAGCACTTTTTTTAATGCAGTCCTCAACTGGACAGAATAGCCTATAGATGTTTATTTTTCTCTGATTTTCTTTGTTACTATTACTTCGGGGACATTTTTGGAGCTTGACCAAAGTGTTTGAAATTTGGTCTTCTCTAGGTCTTCAAATATCAGCATCTTTCTTTGCTTTTCTTACAGCACAATCATTTTTTTTTTTAATAACCCAGAGGAGTGATCAACCTGTACTTCCCATATACAAATCAGTTATTTGGCAGGAGCAGAAATGCAAACAATGAAACTCAGTACAAAATTTCCTTTGCATCTTATGACAACAAAAAGCTGGAAATAGTGAGTATCCACAAAGCAAAGTTTGTTTAGGTATCCTCCAATCAAAGGGCACCTACGTTGTTTCCTTTTTTTGTTGTTGTTGCAGTGATCTGCCAAATGGAGGATGTGGAGGCCCTCCTTATCTCTAGCCAACACAACAAAATAAAACTAAACCCAAAATGCTCTTCTTGTCTTTAGCATTCCAAACCAACAACAGCTCCTTCTGACTGTTAAGCACTTCTTTCTAAGGGATAAAGGTATTACAATGCTAACATCAGACTAAATCCATAAGGATTTTTAGCCATTAAGGGGCCTAAAATGCCTCATTAAGGAGGAAGGTGCCATTGAGGCAGGGTGGCAAATGGGGGATTACATCATTGATTGGCAGGCTAACCTTAAAATGAGTTGGGGGGGATGTTTTATGTATGAGCAGGTCTTTTATAGGGAAATATAATCACAGAGGATTTCACATCAGAACGTGGCTTTCTGATTGGATACTATAATTATGAAGGAATAATGATTTTGTCAATGCAAAGAATTTGGCTAAGAATTCTACAGGAGACCTCCACTGGGGTAGGGCTTGCCTCTGAGAGTAGCTTGCTTCCAGATTGTTTACAATAATTCAGACTCTCTCTATTAACCTTCATGTACCAACCCAGGAACTTATTTCCCGCCTCAAACAAATGGGACATAGAATGTTTTGGGGTGTGGGACTGTTGGAGCTCAAGGGGACTCCCAAAATGTTGGGGTTCCAGACTGTGCATGTCTCAAAAGAATTTTTAGGCTTAGACCCATCTTCAAGTCAAGGTGATGTGGGATAGCATCCTCCAGGGAAAGAATATAGTAGTAATCCTAAGGGTACCTGGCTTTGGAAGTGCCACAAACAATGCTGGCTGTCAAATAACAATCTGTTGATCAGTAATGAATGGGATAAACTAAGTGAAGATATCTCATAAGAATGTAGACTTGACCTAAGTCCTAATAGTGACTTGAGACTTTGTAATAATAAATTGAACAATAGCTAAAAGCTGCATGTAGTTGATTATTTTAGATAAACTTACATTCTCCTCCTACCCTCCCCCCACCTTTTCATATAAACCTGGACTCCCCCGGTCAATGGGAGAAAAAGTCAGAAAGGAATGGGGGCTTCCTCATTAGGGTCTATATAATACTGTGTTTGAAGCTTGTGCTTTACACTCCCCTACTGACAGTACTTTGTCTATTGGGAGTTGCCCTTTTTTAGGAGATTGTAAAAAATCCTTTTTGCTTTTTTACCTTGAGGGTCTCTGACTTTAATTTAGGTAAGAGTTTTTGTTGCACACAGTAATAATTTTCTGAGAATTCAATAGTAGGGTGCAATTCTATCTCTAAGCCATGGAATTCAATGATGGGGTACAACTTCATCTCTAAGGCCTAGAATTCAGTACTCCTCATTTCTACCTTTAAGACCATTCCTCAATTCTACCTCTAAGCTATAATATTAGCATATCAGTACATTGAAGAACATGATCTTTTTTTTTTTCTATAAAATTATCTTTATGCTCCTGGTTCTTTGAAGGATTCTATTAGAACTTAGCTTGCTCTCAGCAGCATAGTAAATCTTTCTTTGCCCCTTAACTTGGAGACAAGCTGAGTTTGTTAATTCTTTCACCATACCTGCAACACTAACTTGGGGACCCTAACATTGGTGGGATGTCTTCCATCTTAACAAAGGGGCAAAGTTTATTATAATTGTAATGTCAATTAATGTGAGCTAAGTTCCAAAAGAAATTAGCAAAGAACCAGGAGCAAGAAGATAAATTCATGGGAAAAAGTTAGCAAGATAAGGTGCTTCATATGACTAATATGTTAATTTTATGGTTTAGAGGTGGAATTGAGGAATGGTCTTAGAGAGAGTGTTGGGGAGCAATCCTCCTTATTGAATTTTATGGCTTAGAGGCAATGCTAATTTTGGCTTAGAGGTATAGTTAAGGATGTCTGGTATCATCATCAGAAACTTTGTTGATGACTAACATATTATCTCACAGCCAGCAAAGTTTGTGGAACTGTTATAGCACTCACAAGGCCAGGTGGTCTTAGGGTTATTACTACATACTCCCTAGGAGCTACACTACATCATGACTACATGTTTTCAGTTGAAAACAGCAAGATCTTATATACTTGTGTGGTGCTCATCTCTTCTACTGACCACTTGCTCTGATTATAGAAATTTGCTATAAGAGGAAAATTCCTCTATAGCAATTCCTAGTTGGAAATAAAAATGTGACAAATTCACAATGGACTCACCTCACACTCCCCTCATTTATCTGCCTGCTGTATTTTCCTCATCCCCAAGGGCCAGTTCAGTATCCCCCTTCTATAGGAAAGAAGCCTTCCCCTGATTCCCTCTTCTCTCAGGGGACAGTACTCTGTCTCCCTCTTCAAATGTGTATCTAGGGCATTTATCTGGCTTTCTCTTCTGTCTTCATTCTGTCTTGTATGTATTCTCTGTATACATACATGGAGGAGTCTGTGAGACTGTAAGCTGCCTGAGGTCAGGGATCTATCTTTCCTTTCTACATCTCAGCTGAGTTTGCTAACTGTATGTTTTCTAACAGTATTGAAAACTTATTCCTGAGGTGATTAAGTCCAAACTCTTCTGCACAGTCCTGGGGCTATTTGTTAAGCAGGTTTGTCAGCCCCCCAAATTAAAGTCAAGTCAACCCCCCCCCCCCTCAACTAAAGACTGATTCCAAGTCCAGCCATCTTGTGAGCAAAGCCCTGAGAAAGCTTGGATATGCAGAGAAAAATTCTCTGGGGAGAACAGGATCAGAGATTTCCATCTCCAAGGAACCTTAAAGACAATCTCGCTGTCCCTTACTCTGGACTTCTAGCCTCTGGGCCCAGACACCAGGAATGTTCTCTCTGTGTCTCTTTAAGGTTCATCTGGCCCCTTCTGACAGAGGCCTTTCCCAGACACTCCTTCTATGGTTCCTGGTCCAAACCTCTCTTGAAGATGGGAAAATTGAATTTGAACTAGAATTTGAATCCAGGTCTCCCATAGATCCCATATCCATTATCATTGCAATTGGGGTTAAGTGACTTGTCTAGGATCACACAGCTAAGAAGTGTTAAGTGTCTGAGGCCAGATTTTAACTTAGCTCCTCCCGATTTCAGGGCCGGTGCTCTATCCATTGAGTCACCTAGCTACCCCATAGCTTTCTATTTTCAAAATATATGCAAAGATAGTTTTCAACATTCATTCTTGCAAAAGCTTGTGTTCCAAATTTTTCTCCCTCCTCCCAGCAAGTAATCCAACATATGTTAAACACGTACAATTCTTCTCTATATATATTTCCACATTTATCATGCTGCACAAGAAAAATCGGGTCAAAAAGGGAAAAAAAAAGAGAAAGAAAAAAAGAGCAAACAAACAACAATAACAATAACAACAAAAATGAAAATACTCTGTTGTAATCCACATTCAGTCTTCATAGTCCTCTTTCTGGATGTGGATGGCTCTCTCTGTCAAAAGTTTATTGGAACTACCCTGAATCACTTCATTGTTGAAAAGAGCCACGTCCATCAGAATTGATGATCATATAATCTTGCTGTTGCTGTGTACAATGATTTCCTGGTTCTGCTCATTTCACTCAGCATCAGTTTGTATAAGTCTCTCCAGGCTTCTTTGAAATCATCTTCCTGATTGTTTCTTATAGAACAACAATATTCCATAACATTCATATACCATAATTTAGTCAGCCATTCTCCAATTGGTAGGCATCCATTCAGTTTCTTGCCACTACAGGAAGGGCTGCCACAAACATTTTTGCAAATGTGGATCCCTTTCCCTTTTTTATGATCTTTTTGGGATATAAGTCCAGTAGAAACACTGCTGGATCAAAGGCATACCACCCTTCTTTTACAGGCCATTAGCGGTATAGTGGATAGATTGATACAAATGATTCCCTATGTAACTCTTCATATTTTATTTCGTGTTTTAAAAATATTATTGTAATTGTATCTAGGATATACTGTAACCCATTCAACATGTAAAGGACTGCTTGCCATCTGGGGGAAGGGGTGGAGGGAGGGAGGGGAAAAATCGGAACAGAAGTGAATGCAAGGGATAATGCTGTAAAAAATTACCCTGGCATGCGTTCTATCAATAAAAAGTTATTAAAAAAAGAATATATGTATATATTTGTATTCAAGTATATATGTTTATATATGTATAATTTTCAATAAATATATATGTTGTCAATCATAAAAAAAATAAAATAAAAATATTATTGTAACAAAATAGCTCAATGGTATAGGGTTGGGGTATGGAATCAGGAATCAGAAGAGTTCAAATCCAGTTTAACATTTACCAGCTGTGTGATCACTTCATTGATGATGTTTGCCTTGATGATTGTTTCCTCATCTGTAAAATGAGAATAATAACATTTATTTCCTAGGAATGTCATGGGGATCAAATATGATATTATATATGTTAAGTGCTCAGCACAGTGGATAGAGCCTGAAATGAGGAAGACTTGTCATCTAGTTCAAATCCAGCCACGGGTACTTACTAGTTGCATGACCCTAGATATACCATTATCAAAATATTTGGAGATTTACTAACTATGATCCATCAGAAAATCATACTTGAATTCCTGTTTCCTAGAGCTAAGGCCCAGCAAGGAGGTTGTGCCTTGAGTGTGGGGCATAACAATAATCCTTTGGGCTCTGTATGAACTCACCCTCTGGCAGTGTATTGCTTTGACCAGCACAGGTGTTCACTGAGAGAATTATGATTTTCATGTTCATTAATAACTTGTTTAGATTTGTTGAAACTCCTCCTATTTTCCAGAGATCTGAGAATCAAAGTACTGTAACCTAAAATCCATTCATTACATCTTCCGTCATCTGTACCGATGTAACTGCCAAATGAACTGAACTACTGTGCTTCCACACCCAAGAATGCTGGTATTGTTCTAAGAAATGCCAACCATGAGAATTGAAGTCAAGACATAAGAATTATTGTGTCATGGTCCAATCCATTTGTGGTTTTTCATGTATATAAGTTAAGTATAAGCCTTCCTTAGCCAGGGCAGGAGGGGCTTGTGTTTGCAAGTATTTTCTTCGCTTTGAAATTAATTAAATTTCTGTTTGTTCCCTGATACTCTTGTCTCCAGCATGCTCTATTTGGCTCCAGACATTCACAGTTCAGAGATTGGTTCCTATCCAGTTTACATCATGTATATAAAGTGGTTAGCACAGTGCTTTGCATGTAATAGGAACTTAATAAATGCCTCTTCCCTTCCTCTTCTCAATGGAGAGCATCAGGATGGTGAAGCAGAAAAAATGCTGAATTTGGAGTCTGAGGCTCATGGTTTCCACTTTCTATCTTTTCAGCTTTAATCTTTGGGGATCTAAGATATTGGACCTTAAGGAACAGATGGAGGCTTGGTAGTAGTCTTAATCAGAAGCCTCAGAAAGGCAGAAGCTCCCATTTGTACCTTAGGAGTCACAGTTAACAACCAATCATGCAGTAACAATTCTACCTCATAACCAGACTCAGGGATAATCAGGTGGGAAATCCAAGAAGCTGAGCCAGAAGGATCCCATCTTAAGGAAAGCTTTTGCCCAGATAGAGACTTCTACCTGTAAAAGTTCAGGATCAAATACCTTTCAAATGGTGGATTACTGACTATAATCCATCAGAAAATCATACTTGAATTCAAAACTGGGGGAAAAAAACCCCAAACCCAACCCAATCAGTTATAATCCCAAGGGATTTTATCTCAATAGCAAGTCTTACCGAGCAGAAGCTTTACGTGGGTTCAGATCAAATATATGTGGTATCAAAACAGGCTTGCAAATCCTTTTCCCAAGCCAAGTTCATTGTTTAGAAAATTCATAACCTAAACTATCTCAGAGCTGATTTGACCTTGTTTACAAAGTGATTGAAAGAAACCTAGCAAGTTCATAAATTAAGGAATTCAACAGGAACCCAGAGAAGGGGTTGAACTTGCTGCTCCTGCCTATGAGCTGATATGGACTATGAGGAAGGGGGTATATATGGGTGAATAGACTGACTCTGTATAAGACTCTTATACAGACCCAGATTTTACAATTATGACAATCATAAGTGATAATCAAATTGTCTTTGCTGTAACTTCTGTAAACTTATAAGCAAAGGTGGAAATATTCAAATCCCTAAATGTCAGTTACAAAGCACTATAAAAACAGAGTTAGGAGACTCTATTGCACCTTTTACCATTGTAGTTCTGGGAGTTCTCTTAGAAGGATTTGAACTTCTTCCTCTTATTCCCATAGGAGAAAGCAAGGTAAGCATGGGAAGGGGAGATGGAAGGGTGGGGAAGAGGGAGAAAGAAACAAACTCTTTCCTCTATACATTATCCTCCTTATGCCTTGGGTGTCTAGATTTTAGGCTCCTCTTATCATTTAACTCTTTCCTGCAATCTTAAAATGAGTAATCGCTAATTTCCTTACACCAACTGAATTTGTCTGATTTTTTTTTAAGAGACAGTCTAAAGGAGAGTCTTTAGGGATAGGATGGAAATGGACTCTTGTCTTTGCCACAAGAAGCAGAAAAAGCTAAAGTTTCTATTCCTATAGCAATTCATCGCCCCTGGAAAAAACATCCTGGAGAGGTGAAAAGTGACAAATGTTCCCAAAGGGAAATATGTCAAAAATTTGCAAGTGTTCCCCTGGCTAAGCATCCCCAGTCAAGGAAGTATGCTTAAGCACACTGGAGCACAGAAATTCACTGATGGCTCAATAAGCCTTCTTGGGGCTTTAGGATATCCCAGCTATAGGAGATTTACCTTCAAATATAAGAAGTAAAGCTAAACTGTCCCTGTGTAGGCCATCAAAATATTGAGGTTACAGGGTGGGGTCAGACTCTCCCAGTACAAAACGATAAGCTTATCCACCTAAATGATGGGGTATGGGGTCATACCCCAAAAGTATATTGGGGGAAAAAGGATATTGGGATGATGAGCCTATGTCATGAGTTGTCTTAAAAGAATTTTTAGGCTTGGACTTCTTCCAAATCAAGGGGCAAAAATTTTATTATTCTGCTAAAAGTTGGCTAAATCCATAAAGGATTTTAAGCAAGAAAAAGATTTTAGCAATTAACTCAGAGCCTAAAATGTCACCAAAGTGTGACAAGTGAGGAATTACACCATTGTCTGATAGGTTAAATTTCTAAAGAAGTTTTAGCTATTTTGATTCTTAGCAAGCAGACTAACCCCAAAAAGGAATTAGGGGAGAAGGAAGATTACATCATTGACATGATTTAAAACTCTAAAAACAGTTAGCCTATAGGTACCTTTGATACTATTCTTTTTTTATTTTTAAAGCTTTTTATTTTCAAAACATATGCATAGTTTTCAGCATTCACTCTTGCAAAACTTTGTGTCCCAAATATTTTCTCTCCCTTTCTCCCACCTTGCTGTCCCCTTGACAGCAAATATTCCAATATATATTAAACATGTATAATTCTATATATATTTCCACAATTATCATGCTGCACAAGAAAGATCAGATCAAAAAAGGGAAAAAATGAGAAGGAAAACAAAATGCAAACAAAGAACAACAAAAAAGGTGAAAATACTATGTTGTGATTCACATTCTGTTCCCATTGTCTTCTCTCTATCACAAGACCATTGGAATTGGCCTGAATCACCTTGCTGTTGAAAAGAGCCACATCCATCAGAACTGACCATCACATAATCTTGTTGCTGTATGTAATGTTCTTTTGGTATCTCTTAGTATCAGTTCGTGTTATTTCTCTACAGACTTTTCTGAAATCATCCTGTTGATCATTTCTTATAGAACAATAATATTCCATAACATTCATATAGCATAATTTATTCAGCCATTCCCCAGCTGATCTGCTCAATTTCTACTTCCTTGCTATTATAAAAGAGCTGCCACAAACATTTTTGCACTTGTGGATCTCTTTCCCTCCTTTAAGATCTCTTTGGGATACAGGCTCAATAGTGTGATACTACTTCTTCCTCTTAGTCCTTTGAATTGTACTCTTCTAAAACCCAGAGTATAGATCAAACTATATTTGGCTTTCTTTTACTCTATCACAAATTCTGAAGTGGAGTTGTTATTTCTCCCCAAGTTTCCTATCATTCCACCCTGACCCTCTCCCAGCAAAATCATCTTTGGTTAAACTTAGATCCAGAACAGAAGTTCCATTCATTGACACAAAATATAAACTCATTGAGGACCGGAACTGCTTCATAATACCTACTTTCTGTTTTTAATTTTTCCTTAAAATTTTTTTTCTGAACTTAAACATGCACACAAAAATATTTTCATACAAAAGAATAAAAGAGAGTCTTAATTGTATGATTTCTGTTGATATTATTATTCATTTGATCAATTATGCTGATAGCTTTCTTTATATTGAACCAGCTCTGCATTTCTGATATAAATCCCACTTGGTCATGGAATATTATCTTGGTGTTAAGTTGCTGCAATCCCTTTGTTAATATTATATTTAAGATTTTTGCACCTGTATTCATTAGGGAAATTGGTTTATAATCTTTCTCTGTTTTGGCGCTTCCTAGTTTAGGTATCAATACCATATCTGTGTCATAAAAGGAACTTGATAGAACTCCTTAATAGAGGATCCTTTATGAAATTATAAATTTCTATTTCAAACCCCCTTTAAAAATATATATAAGAAATTTCACATTACTTTTAATATTGTGTTTCTTTCTGAAATTCTGTTCTCTTTTGTATGCTTTTTAAAAATGGCACAATGGCTATTTCTTTTCAAGGGACATGACTTCTCTCTACTCATTAACTGCCTTCTCCTCCCAAAAAAAACTGAAAGAGAAAAAAAAGCCCTTGTAACAAATTAGCATAATCAAACAAAATGAATCCACATTGTGATCATGTCTATAAATGTGTCTATAAATGTCTACTTTGTATCTATCACTTCTCTGTCAATAGACGGGAGACACATTCCAACAGGTCCTTTGGACACGTTGATTATTGCTTTGATTCCTAGTTCTTTCAAAGTTGTTTTTCTTCAGAACTTGCTGTCTTGTATAAACTCTTCTATTTCTACTCAATTTACTATATGATAGTTCATGCTACTCAAGATTCTTGGAAATTGTTTCTTTTATAATTTCTTAGGTATAATAATATATCATTACATTTATTTATCTCAGTTTATTACACTTGAGTAATCTAAGGTGCTCCTTAGATTCTGGTTTATGACTCTCTCTCTCTCTCTCTCTTCTCTCTCTCTCTCTCTCTCTCTCTCTCTCTCTCTCTTTTTTCTCTCTCCTTTTTTGATTCCCTCTTCAGATTCAGGAAATTTGTTTTGCTTGTAACTATTCCCTCTCTGGTATTATCCTCTGTCTTAATACCACCTCCCTCCTTATCCTTCCTTGGACTCTTGAGTTTGATGTCTTTCTATACCAAACTCTGTGTATAAGTATGTTCAACCCTCCTTTGTCCATTTCAAATAAGTGAAGTTCATTTGATGTCCATTCACATTTCCTCTGTGTTTGCATTCTCATGTAATCCAGTTATGAAAAATAGCAAGTTCCATCCCTTCTTCTTCCTTTCTGCACCCTTTCTTCTCTTAACCCTTGTCAAATTCTCAAAATAGAACCAATATATCCTCCAGGTTCTATCTTCTTCTTACTTTTTCCTTCAATATCGAAAATATTAAGGATTTGGAAAGCCACTTGCTTCCTTCAAGTGCCATTAGAATGTTAACAATTAGTTTCTACTAATCTCTATTTTTTTCATAAGAAATACTTGAAGCTTCAGTTCCAATAAAGGTTCATTTTCCTTCTGTAGAACTATACTCAGTTTTATAGGGTAAGTTATTCTTGGTTGTTATCTTTTTGCCTTTTGGATTATTTCATTTCAAAATCTTTCAGTTATAGTGGGAACTACTAGAACTTGTGTGATGATTCTCACTAGTCCTTTGGTACTCAAATTGCTTCTTTCTGAATACGTACACTATTTTCTTTCTTTTTTTTCCTTCCTTCCTTCCTTCCTTCCTTTCTTCCTTCCTTCCTTTCTTCCTTCCTTCCTTCCTTCCTTCTTTCCTTCCTTCCTTCCTTCCTTCCTTCCTTCCTTCCTTCCTTCTTCCTTCCTTCCTTCCTTCCTTCCTTCCTTCCTTCCTTCCTTCCTTCCTTCCTTCCTTCCTTCTTTCCTACTTTCTTTCCTTTCTTCCTTTCTTTATTAGTTCTAGATGGTGAGAATGACATTCCTTTCAGGATTTCCTTTAGGAGATCCTGCTATTCTAATAATTTTGAACAGTTTTCACTTAACAATCCTTGAAATATAGTATTTTTTTTAAATCATGGCTTCAAGTTGTAATGATTCTTCTTAAGCTGTTTCCAGGTCAGCTGTGTGTTGTTTTGTTTTGTTTTGTTTTTTGATCAAATATCTAACAGTTTTTTCTTTTTAAAAGTCTTTTAATTTTGTTCTAATATTTCTTCCTGTCTTGAGGAGTCATTGATATCTGTTTGGTTTTTCTAGTTTTTAGGAAGTTTGTTTCTTGGGTAAGGTTTACAACTTTTTCTTATTCTTCTGAATTTTTTCTCCCAAAAGTTTTTATTTTATTTTTTTAATCGCTTGATGTATTTCTTATAAATGTTCATATAATCTTTGTGGAACATCCATTTTTCTTTTTTGCTTTTTGCTTATAATTATTACAGTTACTCATTCTTTTAAGGGATCTCAAGATTTGCAATAATTTTTTAAAATAAATTTTACAAATATCTTTTGTTTTTATACAACCTCAATTTTCCTTATATCCTTCCCCATCTTTCATCTAGAGAGCTACCCCATATAACAAAGAATTTTTTTTTTAAAAAAGGAAGACAAAAAATAGTCAGCAAAACTGATTGATACATTTTTAAAAAAAATCTGCAGATATATACATCAACCCCCCAAAAGGAAAAGAACCCACTATTTAACAAAAATTTCTGAGAAAACTGGAAAAGAGTTTGGTAGAAACTAGGTTCAGACAAATATCTCACATCTTATAACAAGATAAAGTCAAATGTAGACAGTATATAGACATATAGACATCAAGAGTAATATCATAAGCAAATTAGGAAAGCACAGAAAATTTTTCCTGTAAGATCTACAGATATTTATGATCAAGCAAGTTAAAAAGCAATACTCGATATAAAATGGATAACTAATGCACCCAAGATTAGAAGGAAAGTAGGAAATTAGGAAGCAGGGGAGAAATGTATAGCAAGTTTCTCTAATAAAGGCCTCGTTTCCAAATATATAAAGAACTGAGTCAAACTTATAAGAATATGAGTCATTCTCAAAGTGATAAATGGCCAAAAGATATGAATAAGACAGTTTTCAGAAGAAATCAAAACTCTCTATAAATATATGAAAAAATGTTCCAAATAGTTATTTATTAGAGAAATGAAAATTAAAACAACTCTGAGGTACTACCTCATACATTTTAAATTAGATAACATGATAGAAAAGAAAACGATAAAAGTTAGATACGATATGGAAAAATGTACTTTGGTGGAGCTGTAAACTGAACCAATCATTCTAGAGAGCAATTTGGAACTATTCTGGAAAAACTATAAAACTGTGCATATCCTTTGACCCAGAAATACCACTATTAAGATTATTTCCCAAAGAGATTAAAGAAAAATGGTAAGTAGAATAGTTCCAGAAAAACCTGACAAGATATATGCAAATTGAAATGAGCAGAAATTTTACAACACTATTGTACAATGATCACCTGTGAATGACTCACCTATTCTCAGCAATAAAGCGTTTCAAGATAATTCCAAAAGACACGTGATGGAAAATGCTGTTCATCTCTAAAGAAAGCATTGATGGAGTCTAAAAGCAAATTGAATCATACTTTTTAAAAAATTTATTTTTTCTTGATTTTTTTCTTTTTGGTCTATTGCAACATGACTAATATGAAAATATGTTTTGCATGACTTCACATATATAATCTATATCAAATTGCTTGCCATCTTGAGGGGGTGGAAGAGAGAGAAAGAGAGAGAGGCAAGAATTTAGAATTCAAATTTTTTAAAGACAAATGTTAACATTTTAAAATATGTAATTGAGAAATTTTTTAAAAATCAGGGCACATTATCAGAAAAAAAGAAAATATATGCAATGTCCCATACCTCCCATCTCTGCAAAGGAGTATGATGGAGGTATTTTCTCATATCTGTTTTTTGGATCCATGTTTATTCTTTGTAATTTAGCAACATTTATTATTGTGTATAATATTTTCCTAGCTGTAGTTACTTTACTGAAACAGCTGTTGTGTCTTTTCATGCTTCTTTATATTCATCATGCTCCTTATTTCTTAAGACACATTTTATTCCCTTTAGGTTTGTTAGCTGTTCTCTAGTTTTTAGGCATCTACTTTGTTTCTAATTGTTTGCTACCATAAAAGTGCCATTATAAACATTTTGGTAATTTATGAGCTCGTAAATTATTATATATAAATTATATATTATAAATTTTCTTAGCTCCATCGCAGGATTAAAGGGTATAATCATTTAACCACTTCCACCAATAAGGAAACATCCTCCCTCCTCTTACCCCATTAAGCCTTGTTGGAGTTTTTTTTTTTTTTTTCCCAAAGTATAGTTTAAATTTAGAAGTAACCTCACAAGGCATCTAGCCCAATTCTTACCTGAAACATGAATTCTGTCTAAAACTTCTTTATGTTCATCTTCCATGGGAAAACCTCAAGTAATGGAAAATTAATCATCTCCCAAGTCAGCCCATTCTTCTTTTGTATAGTTTGGAAATTTTTCCTTATATTAGACCAAAATTTGTTTCTTTTTTCATTCATCCATTGTGGTGAACTCTATACTCTGGAGCTACATACAATATGTTTAATTTATTTTCTGTATAATAGTTTTTAGATATTTGAATACAGTTCTCATGTCCTCCCCAAGTCTTTTCTTCTTCAGGTTAAATATGTCCAGTTCTTCCTTCAACTATTCATTAATCATATGGCATAGGGGAAAAACATTTTAACATGTTAGCAATTCTTTGTACTATTTGGCTTTAAATCCTATTTATACCAGATTTTTTCATATGCCTCCATCCTATTTTTTGAGACTAGGTCCTCCTATTTTGCCCAGGCTGGGAAATACAGTGGCTACTCATGGGGCTTGTCCCACCACTATCATGGAAGCTCTGTTTCTGACCACAGCTGGTTTATCACTACCCTCATTGCACCCGCTGACAGTTGAATGGATTTCCACTTCCACCAAATAAATTGGTGCCAGATTGAGTGCAAACATCTTGTTAACTTTAACCTTACTGCATCTCAGAAATTACAAACTCAGTAACAGGGATTATGGACATGTACCATCATGCCCAATGTGTTTCACCTCTTAATAAATGTGGCCTCAGAACTGAAGAGAAATCTTTATCTGACCAAAGCATAGTATAGTAGAACTTTCATCCTCCTCACTTTGAGCACTATACTTAATGCAGCTTAAGAATGAGAACTATTGAATCTTTTAAAAAAATCAATAGTGTTTTATTTTTCCAATTACATGTAAAAATAGTTTTCACCATTCATTTCTGTAAGATTTTGAGTTACATATTATTTTTCTCCCTCCTTCCCTTACCTTCCTCCTCCCCAAGATAGCAAGGAATCTGGTATAGGTTATACATGTGTAATCATTTTAAATGTATTTTGCATTAGTCATGTTGGTTTTTAAAATTTAAAGTTTACTTTTTAATAATAGCTTTTTATTTTTCAAAAACATACAAAAAGAATTTTTAATATTCACCCTTGTCAAACCTTGTGTCCTATATTTTTCTCCCTCTCTCTGCACTTCCTCCATCCCTTAAATAGCAAGTAATCCAATATAGGTTGAACATGTGCAATTCTTCTAAGCATATTTCCACATTTAGCATACTGCACAAGAAAAATCAGATCAAAAAGGGAAAAAATGAGAGGAAAAAACCAAGCAAACAACAACAATAAAAAAGGTGAAAATACTATGCTTTGATCTGCATTCAGTCCTTATGGTCCTCTTTCCTGATGCAGATGACTCTCTCCATCAAAAGTCTATTGGACTGTCAATAAAAAGTTATTATAAAATTAAAAAAAAAACCATATGTAGCCTGAAAAAAAAAGTCTTTTGGAATTGGCCTGAATCACTTCATTACTGAAAAGCGTCAAGTCCATCACAATTGATTATCACATGGTCTTGTTGCTAGGTACAATATTCTCCTGGTCCTGCTCATTTCACTCAGTATCAGTTCATGTAAGTCTCCAAGCCTTTCTGAAATCATCCTATTGATCATTTCTTATAGAACAACATAACAATCATATACTATAACTTATTCAGCCATTCCCCAATTGATGGGTATTTAATTTCTAATTTCCTGCCACTACAAACAGAGCTGCCACAAACATTTTTGCACATGTGGGTCCCTTTCCTTCCTTTAAGATCTCTTTGGGATATAAGCCAGTAATAATACTGCTGGATCAAAGGGTATGCACATAATTTCAAACTGTCCTCCAAAATGGTTGGATCAGTTCACAACTCCACCAACAATGTATTACATTTGTCATGTAATGACATGTAAATGGTGCAAGTTTTTAATATATTGAACACATTCACTATGAGTCAAACACTAAGGGGCAGTCAAAAAAACTAATGGGATTTTAGGCTTCAAGAACTGACGGATAATAATTAGAACAAATCCTCAGTCCCTTACCATCCTAGTTTTTGCCAAGGGAAAGAACAGAGAAAACCTATAGGATTATATACTCAGTTCTAAGTGCTACATTTTGGTGAAAGCATTGACAAACTGGAATGCCTTCCAAAGTGGGTAACCAAGACTATAAGATTTGCAGGCCATGCAGGAGATAGTTAACTGATGAAATTGGTGTTGGTTTAGCTTAGGAAATAGACAACTTCAGGGACTTGATGGTGGCCTTTAAGTATCAGATTAGGTGTCAGGAGAAAGGGATTTGATTTATTGTTTGTCTCCAGATGACAGACTTGGAACAAAGACATAAATTTCCATTTGATATAAGAAAAACATCTTAGTAATTAAAACTTCTTGTTACTGGAGAGCTTCAAAAAGTTGTGTAAAAAGCTTAGGTGTTGGCTTAAACTGTAGAATGAAATATATTTTTGGACAAAACCACTATACATATTAATTACAAGGGTTTTATTTATGTGTTTTTTTTTGGGGGGGGGAAGGAAAGAAAAAATAAATGCTTATTGAAATTTTCATTTTTAGAAAAGCTATGTGAAAGTGGTGAAGGTTGTGTTGGAAGAATATCACAATAAATGAAATTAACTCTTTCTTTAAAAATTTGAGATGGCTATTTACTGACAGGAAATGATTTATTACTAGAGAATGATAGAGGGATGCAGGAAAAAAAAACATCTTCCAGTATTTGAAAGGTTGTCATTAGGAAGAAGGGTTAGACTTTTTTTAAAAAAAACTTGACCTGTGCATATCCTTTGATCCAGCAGTGTTTCTATTGGGCTTATATCCCAAAGAAATACTAAAGAAGGGAAAGGGACCTGTATGTGCCAAAATGTTTGTAGCAGCCCTGTTTGTAGTGGCTAGAAACTGGAAAATGAATGGATGCCCATCAATTGGAGAATGGCTGGGTAAATTGTGGTATATGAATGTTATGGAATATTATTGTTCTGTAAGAAATGACCAGCAGGATGAATACAGAGAGGCTTGGAGAGACCTACATGAACTGATGCTAAGTGAAATGAGCAGAACCAGGAGATCATTATACACTTCGACAACGATATTGTATGAGGACATATTTTGATGGAAGTGGATTTCTTTGACAAAGAGACCTGAGTTTCAATTGATAAATGACGGACAAAAGCAGCTACACCCAAAGAAAGAACACTGGGAAACGAATGTGAACTATCTGCATTTTTGTTTTTCTTCCCGGATTATTTATACCTTCTGAATCCAATTCTCCCTACGCAACAAGAGAACTGTTCGGTTCTGCAAACATATATTGTATCTAGGATATACTGCAACATATCCAACATATAAAGGACTGCTTGCCATCTAGGGGAGGGGGTGGAGGGAGGGAGGGGGAAAAAAAATCGGAACAGAAATGAGTGTCAATATAAAGTAATTATTAAATAAAAAATTTAAAAAAAAAAAAAAAAGAAAAGGCTATAAGCCAAGAGAAAAAAAAAAAAAAAAAAAAAAACTTGACCCCAAAGAACTAAAAATAATAGGCAGACATTACAGATGGGCTCAAAATAAGGAAATATTCCTAATAACTAGAGCTATACCATAGTAGAATAATAGACTGCTTCTGGTACGTAGTGGATTCTGTCTTTATGTAAACCCTGAATGATACTCAAAAGGCATATTTTAGAGAGAATTTTTGTTCAGGTGTCATTTGGATTAGGTAGTTACCAATATCTCTGTCATTCTGTGAATAAGAGGAAGAAAAGCTGTCCTAATCTACACTGAGGATTCTGGTGGTTCTAGAAGTCCCAGACAATTTAGAATCCAACTGGACCTTCTAGAATGTATGTCCTCCATTTGATTTTGCCCAACCCCTGGATCTGCCGGATTGCTTTTCTAGCTGTTCTATCTACCCCACACCTGTGATCATGAGTAGTAGCCCCTTCTTTCAGGTATGTCCAGAGATATTCTAAACTTGAGAGAGACTAGTTTCTTTTGTCCACTCTAGCCCAGTCCTGCTCTCTTTCATCCCATCCACCCTATTATTACAAGCTTTCCTTGTGACCCCATCTTCTCTTTAAGTGTCCATCCTATCTGTGGGGCCCATTTTCTCTGCTCCATCCCTTCCTCCCCTTGAAACCTTGCTCTCTTTTCTTTATCTCTATTTTGTAAGTCTGACTCTTTCCATACCTTCTATCCTCTCTCCATGTCTTCACCCTACCCTTTACTATATTCTCTCCTCTGCTGTTCAGATCTAGTCCTTTCCTACCTCTTCTAGTTTTTCCCAATAACACCCTGACTCTGTCTCCTCCTCATAACCCGCCTTCTTCTTTCAGCCCCCCAAGATCATCAGTATCCCTGGCACTGGCAATGTGGGCCATGGCTTTGAGTTATGGGACATTGGCTACTTCAGCACCGAGCGTCATCTTGCCAAGAAGCTCAAGAAAAATCCTTTTTATCCATTTTTTCGGCAGCAGGCTAATGGTGAAGCAGGGTACTGGGAGCAGTGGGGAGAGGGAAGAATGAGGGAAAAATGGAGCTATATTGGATATTGGAACACAAAAGCCTGGGAAACAAAGGAGACATTGGGAAGGGCCCAAATGACAAGAGGGGACAGAAGTATTAATAATACTGGAGGAGGGAAAAGGCAAAAGACAACTCTGATCTAACACTATTTAATATTCCTACAGTATATGTGCTAGAGTACTACCAGGACACCTTGTGGAAGGGTCTTCTGCTTTTTTTGATCTGCATCGTACTCATGAGTCTTGGGATTTTCCGGAAGGTATGAATCCCCATATCTTCTCCATCTATTTCCTTCCTATTTAGTCTCTATATTCTTTTTTGACTTCTCCCTCATATTCTTCCCACATTCTCATCCATCTCCTCCCATCTGTTCCCCATAAAGCCTTCAGGCTGTATATCTAATATCTCTCATTCTGGATCCATGACCAGCCTCCCTCCTTTTCCAATTCTGCATTTTCCAGATTAGTATGCTTTAATCTACTTCTTGCCATTAAGTCAAGTCATCTTTGGCAATATGTTATTGCCTCCTGAGATGTGCCATATATTATAATTCTCTCTGTGCTGCTTTGTATCACACCCAATTGTGATTTATCCAAGACCCTGATATTACTTTGTTCATTACCATATAGGACCACTAGAAGATAATTAGTGTGTTAAGAAGATGATAATAATTATAGCTAGCATTTCATATAATGCCTCAAGATTTGCAAAGCACTTTACAAATATTGCCTTATTTAATCCTCACAACAGCCCTAGGGAGCAGCTGCTATTATTGTTTCCATTTTACATATAAGGAAATTGAGACAGATAGGATAAGTGACTTGCACAGGGACATACAACTGTGTCTATATGTGTGTCAAGCTGAGGCTTGATTTGAACTTGGGAAGAGGAATCCTTCTGACTCCAGATCCAGCACTTTATTCACTGAGGCACTTAGATGAGTTTTTGTGTCATGGATCAACTCAACTTGTTCACTTCTTGCTATTTGATTCTGTATCCAACTCACTATTCATTTACCATGCTTGTTCAACATTTGTTTACTGATAGATGAATTCAGTGACTTTCCCGTTTATAGCTATATCATACAAGCAATAAGCATTCTTTTTCCCCCTGAGGCAATTAGGGTTAAGTGACTTGCCCAGGGTCACAAAGCTAGAAAGTGTTAGGTGTCTGAGGTCAGATTTGATCTGAGGTCAATTCTGAACTCAGGTCCTCCTGACTTCCAGGCTGGTGCTCTATCCACTGCACCATCTAGTTGCCCCCTGCAATAAGTATTCTTTATCCACTTGTTTTTTTTTTTCTTTTGTGGATTATTAGACAAATAGAATGGCTATGTTTATAATGGGGGGGTGATCTTGACACAATATCATCCATAAATAGGAATATCTAGAAGATGATATTGTTCAGTCATTTCAGTCACATTAGATCCTTCAATATTGTATTTGGGGTTTTCTTGACAAAGATACTGAAGTGGTTTGCCATTTCCTTGTCCAGGTGATCCAATGGATCCATTTTGTCAGGCAATCAGACATTAAGTGACTTGATCAGGGATCACTTAGCTAGGAAGTATCTGAGGTTGGTTTTATTTATTTATTTAATAAGAGTTTTTTATTTTCAAAATATATGCAAAGATTGTTTTCAGCATTCACCCTTGCAAAACCTTGTGTTCCAAATTTTTCTCCCTTTCTTCCTCCCACTCCCTCCCCTAGACAGTAAGTAATCCAATATATGTTAAACATGCACAATTCTTCTATACATAGTTCCACATTTATCATGCTGCACAAGAAAAATAGATCAAAAAAAGAGAAAGAAAACAAAAAGCAAGCAAACAACAACAAAAAAGGTGAAAAACTATGTTGAGTTCTACATTCAGTCCAGACAGTCATCTTTCTGGATGCATATGGCTCTTTCTATCACAAGATCATTGGAACTGGCCTGAATCACCTTATTGTTGAAAAGAGCCACATCCATCAGAGTTGATCATCACATAATCTTGTTGCTCTGTACAATGTTCTCTTGGTTCTGCTTACTTCACTCAGCATCAGTTCATGTCAGTCTCTCCAAGTCTCTCTGAAACCATCCTACTGGTTGTTTCTTACAGAACAACAATATTCCATAACATTCATATACCACAATTTATTCAGCCATTCTCCAGCTGATGGGCATCCACTCAGTTTCCACTTCCCTGGGAGGTGAGATTTAAATTCAGGTGTTTTCATTTATTTATTTATTTATTTATTTTTACTCCAGGCCCAATGCTCGATTCACTGAAACACTGGCTGTATCATCTGGAAGACGAGGGAATTCCCACATAAGACATTCTCCATGACACTGACAAACACTTTCCTGTAGCCAGCATTTGTTGCTGTAGTTCAGTCATTCAATTATGTCCAAGTCTTAAGGACCCAATGGATGTGTTTTTTTTTAAATTTTATAATAACTTTTTATTGACAGAATCCATGCCAGGGTAATTTTTTTTTTTACAACATTATCCCTTGTACTCGCTTCTGTTCCGATTTTTTTCTCCTCCCTCCCTCCACCCCTCCTTTAGATGGCAAGCAGTCCTACATATGTTAAATATGTTGCAGTATATCCTAGATACAATATATGTTTGCAGAACCAAGCAGTTCTCTTGTTGCACAGAGAGAATTGGATTCAGAAGGTAAAAATAACTCGGGAAGAAAAACAAAAATGCAATTAGTTTACATTCATTTTCCAGTGTCCTTTCTTTGAGTGTAGCTGCTTCTGTCCATCATTTATCAATTGAAACTGAGTTAGGTCTCTTTGTCAAAGAAATCCACTTCCATCAGAATACATTTTCATACATGTCGTTGTTGAGGTATATAATGATCTCCTGGTTCTGCTCATTTTACTTAGCATCAGTTCATGTAAGTTTCTCCAAGCCTCTCTGTATTCATCCTGCTGGACCCAAGGGATGTTGTCTGTGGGGTTTTCTTGGCAAAGATAATAGAGTGGTTTACCATTTCCTTCTTCACTGTCTCCATTTTACAGGTAAGAAAACTGAGGCAAACGAGTTAAATGACTTGCCCAGAATCACACAGCTAGAAAGTGTCTGAGGCCATATTTTAACTCAGATATTCCTGATTCCAAGCCTATAGCTCTACCCACTGTGCCACCTAGCCATCCTAGCCAGTATATCTATTTTATGCCTCAATTGATGAGGGCATGCAGACAGTCATTAAAGTTATCTCAGTAGCTGTGTCCATCAAAGAATCTTGTCTGATCATATATATGGGTGAAATACTTAGTTGGAGGAGAAATACTGAATTAAATATTTTTTTGAAAGCCATAAATAATACAACAAAATTAGCTTTTGATCCAAGATGCAATCAGCCGGGAAAAATGTTCTTTAAAAGCCCAATTGTTCCTTATATTTTTATCAAAGTTACCTTTGATATATATGTACTCCATTTCACAGAATTTTTATAAAACTGAGAAAGTAGTCATGTGGACCAGTAGCTGCTGATGTCTTCTTAGTTACTGCTTTGTTTTTATTGACAATAATGTCTGTAATTTTCCCCCTACTCTGAGGCTTAATCCTGATGTGGAGATGACTTTATGTTCTTAAAGGTCATGGCTGCAAAGGGCATTTCTAACTTGTTATATATTGATATCCTAAACATAGACCTAGTAGATGAATGCATAGTTTTTTAGAGATCCAGGATAGTCAAGTACAGTGATGAGTTTACCAGCAGTTTGGCCAATAGATGAGTGATTCTTTGTTCACAGAAATTCATGTACCAAAGAAAAATACCAAGTGTTCTCTGGTCCTAGATGGACTCCTTCTCTTTCACAGTAATGATAGCAGAGTGCTTGAAAGGGGGAAGAGTAAGTTAAGAATGATAGTTTTTAAACCCTCTATTAGGATTAAATTTAATTATTGGTGCTCTAAATGATCTTCATCCAGTGATCATTAGGTCAATGGGCTGCTGGAGGTACTGAACCACATCAGTGCTGACATTCTTGTTATCAATGAACTAAAAAAGACATGAAGAAGTTGTATAACCAAGAATATTTCCTTCAAGAAGAAAATACTAGATACTAGACATGGAAAACACATGCACACATATAATTAACTGTTTCTGGATTGTAAATGACTCATTACTGATGTGCTACGAATGTAATTTCCAAATCAGATTCCCTCGTAGATGAGAGGATCGTCTCTTTAGAGCTGAAATGAACTCTAGAAGCCATCCAATAAATCCTATTTTATAAGTGAAAAAACTTAGGCCTAAGATAGTCTGGCAAAAATCACAGAGACAATAAGCATCTAACTGGTCCCAGATTCCAAAGCCAACTTTCCTCCTCCTGCGGAATCCTGGATTTGTTTAATGATATTTATTGATATCAGATGATTCATAAAACAAGGAGACATGCAACTCAAAATGGCTTATAACTGTCATAGTATACATCATCTATAAATGATAAGAACTTCCAGATGCTCCTGTTTATGAATGATATGTTGAAAACATTAGACCCTCCTCCCTACCCCTATCCTGAACATTTCAGAGCTTCCTTAAGGACATAACCAGAACCACTGAAAGGGGACTGGTATAACAATATGAAAAACAAATGGATAAGAAATGCCTATCATTTAGCCTGGAGCATGCAGTTGAATGGCTAATACATGAGTTAAACTATTAGTATAGACTTATTGAAAAGAATTTTTGATAGATAAGTTACTAAACTCAGAGTTGAATAGAAGAGAGTGGGCTGGATTGAGTTTGAGAAGGTCCATATCTAATGATCCCAGGTTCTTCCCTGACATAAAACTCCATATTTTTTAATAATAGTTTTTTTTCAAAATACATACAAAGATAGTTTTCAACATTCACCCTTGCAAAACCTTGTGTTCCAAATTTTTCTCCCTCTTTTTCCCCAACCCCCTCCTCTAGACAGCAAGTAATCCAATATATATTAAACACGTGCAATTCTTCTATACATATTTCCACATTTATGCTGCACAAGAAAAATCAAATCAAAAAAGAAAAAAATGAGAAAGAAAAAACTAAGCAAACAATAAAAAAAATTGAAAATACTATGCTGTGATCCACATTCCGATCTCCATATTCCTCTTTGTGGATGCAGATGGCTCTGTCTATCCCAAATCTATTGGAACTGGCCTGAAATACCTCATTGTAGAAAAGAGCCAAGTCCATCATAGTTCATCATTGTGTAATCTTCTTGTTGCTATGTACAATGTTTTCTTTGTTCCACTCACTCCACTTAGCATCAGTTCCTGTAAGTCTCTCCAGGCCTCTCTAAAATCATCCTGCTGGTCGTTTCTTACAGAACAATAATATTCCATAACATTCATATATCATAACTTATTCAGCCATTCTCCAATTGATGGGCACCCATTCAGTTTCCAGTTCCTTTCTACTAAGAGAAGGGCTGCCACAAACATTTTTGTACATACAGGTACTTCTCCCTTTTTTATGATCTTTTTGGGATACAGACCTAGTAGTGACACTGACCCAGGTCAAAGGGTATGCACAAAAACTCTGTTTTTTAAAACAACATCATTATATAAAGGTTAAAATACCATAATCTTAGAAGAATCAAAATTATGGATGGTCTAAAAAGTAGTAGAGAGATGCCCAATGGGACTAATGAAGCCACAGCAAATAATTTACTTACAAGAAGTGACATAACATGTATAACTAATATTTGGATTGCTTGCTGTCTATGGGAGGGGGTGAGGAGGAGGAAGGAGGAAAAATTAGGAACACAAAGTTTTGCAAAAGTATATGCTGATTTTTACAGTCAAAGGTTCTGATAAAGGCCTCATTTCCGAAATATATAGAGAATTGACTCTAATTTATAAGAAATCAAGCCATTCTCCAATTGATAAATGATCAAAAGATATGAACAGACAATTCTCAGACAAAGAAATTAAAACTATTTATAGCCATATGAAAATATGCTCCAAATTATTATTAATCAGAGAAATGCAAATTAAGACAACTCTGAGATACCACTACACACCTGTCAGATTGGCTAGAATGACAGGGAAAGATAATGCAGAATGTTGGAGGGGATGTGTGAAAACAGGGACACTGATACATTGTTGATGGAATTGTGAACACATCCAGCCATTCTGGAGAGCAATTTGGAACTATGCTCAAAAAGTTATCAAACTGTGCATACCCTTTGACCCATCAGTGTTACTACTGGGCTTATACTCCAAAGAGATACTAAAGAAGGGAAAGGGACCTGTATGTGCCAAAATGCTTGTGCAGCCCTGTTTGTCATGGCTAGAGGCTGGAAAATGAATGAATCCCATCAATTGGAGAATGGTTGAGTAAATTGTGGTATATGAACGTTATGGAATATTATTGTTCTGTAAGAAATGACCAGCAGGATGAATACAGAGAGGACTGGCGAGACTTACATGAACTGATGCTAAGTGAAATGAGCAGAACCAGGAGTTCATTATATACCTCAGAAATGATACTGTTTGAGCATGTATTCTAATGGAAGTGGATCTCTTTGATAAAGAGACTAATTCAGTTTCAATTGATCAAGGATGGACAGAAGCAGCTACACCCAAAGAAAGAACACTGGGAAATGAATGTAAACTGTTTGCATTTTTGTTTTTCTTCCCAGGTTATTTATACCTTCTGAATCCAATTCTCCCTGTGCAACAAGAGAAGTGTTCAGTTCTGCATACATATATTGTATCTAGGATATACTGTAACCTATTTAACATGTATAGGACTGCTTGCCATCTGGGAGAAGGGGTGGAGGGAGAGAGGGGAAAAATTGGAACAGAAATGAGTGCAAGGGATAATGTTGTAAAAAATTATCCTGGCATGGGTTCTGTCAATAAAAAGTTATTTAAAAAAAAAGAAAGAAAAAGAAAATATCCTGAAAGATGAAAAAAAAAAGTATATGTTGAAGAGGCAGCTAGGTGATGCAGTGGATAAAGCACCAGCCCTGAAGTTAGGAGGACCTGAGTTCAAATCTGCCCTTAAACACTTAATACTTCCTAGCTGTGTGACCCTGGGCAAGTCACTTAACCCCAACTGCCTCAGGGGGGAAAAAAAAAAGTATATGTTGAAAACTATCTTTGCATGTATTTGGTGGGGGACTATAAAAAATTCTTTAAAAAAAAAGGGGGATAAAAAAGAAGTGGCAGAAAAGATATCGAACCAGTAAATGAAGAGATGGAAAAGGGGGTAGGTTAGTCATCTATCCAGAATAGGAGATAACTGATACATAAATCAAGTGCTTTATTGGCTCCTGTGGAATACTAAAAGACCTCAAGAGAAGCCTTCAGCACATTGGTGGGTTTTTTATGGGAGAATCCATGGGAAGGCATAGACAAATATGGCATAGTACGCCCTCTTCCATTTCCGTCCCCTCTCCCTTTCTGGTATATTGATGGTATCTCTATAACTCCCGTTGGGGCTACAGATGCATAATCAGGAGACGTGGGGTTTTCCTGCCTATGGGGTTGGCATTGGTCTGTGGCTTACAATCTCATCACTGCCGAAGCGCCGCCTGGTCTTAAACCACACTCGGGGGATGTACCACTTCTCCATCCATGGTCGCACTGTCTGTCAAGGACCCCTGCATCGCATCTACATCCGCCTCGCCCTCCGATCTGATGGTATTTGACACTGCTGGGAAGCAAGGAATCTGCGGAGGGGGGATAGGGTCGGGCTACTTGGGGGCAGGGATAGGAGTCTAGGAACAGTAAGTTTGGGATTGGGATGGGATAGGGCTAATGAGTGAGCGATGGGAAACTGCAAAAAGACAAGAATCTGGAGAGACCCAGGGATGGAGACAAGTTCAAGGCAGAATTATGAGAACAGGATCAGAGAAAGAGCTCAAGATAACATTCCAAGAGCTAAATAGAGGGTTTGAGAAGCCAGACTGGAGAAATTGAGAACAGAGAGCTGGAAAAAGAGAAAAGGAGCTCAGGTTAGAATCGGAAAGTGGGACAACATGCACTGAAGCTGGGAATGGAGACAGAGTTAGGAACAGGGACAGGATTCTGGGGAAGGCTAGTGCTGTTAACAAGGTCAGGAGCATCATGATGAGGTCAGGGATCTGAGAACATGTCCAAAGAACTGAGATAGGTTCCAGAGATCAGAGGGTCCTGGGCTGAAAGCCAGGGAGATGGGGACAAGGATGTGAAAAATGAAAGAACCAGAAAACTTAGGACAGTGTGAAGTAAGAGACAGGGACAGGGATTTGAGGACTGATAATGACAACTAGGGGACAAGGCTTTGGATGGATCAAAGACAGGGGGAAAGTCTCAGGTCCACTTTTATTTCTGAGTAGGGGAAGTAGAAAAGGGGATAGTCCCTGGATGTGAGAGCAGTTTCGAAGTGTTCTCTTCTTGTTGTAGCTTACGGTAGATGCTTCTTCCAGTTAGTCCTCTGTGGCCACAAACTGGAACCGCTGGTTCTGGTGAAGCTGTCAGAACACTATGAGGTAAGGACTTCATTTCCCAGACTCATCTCTCAAGCTTTACTGACTTCCCCTAATCCCTTGACTTTCCTCTGATTTCTTCCCTCACCTGCTGATCAATCTTTTCTGTGTTTTCCAGTGATGTTCACTCCCCACTTCTCAATCTTTTTTATCTATGGTTCTCCAACTGACCCACTGACCATTCACATCATTAACCATTTTCATTACATCAGATAATCCACATTTCACAAACTTGATTTTTTAAATGGGAATCATTTATGGCCTAATCAGTCAGTCAATCAATCCATCAGTAATCAATCGATTATTAAGCACCTATTATATGGCAGGAGCTGTGCTAGTTGCTAGGGATACAAATATAAACAATGAAATAATCACTACTTGAAGTATATACATATATATCATTAATATAAAGCTAATAAATACAAATAATTACAAAGTAGTTTGATGGGGAGTGATTCTAGCAGTTTGGAATCAGGAATGATTTCAGAAAACGTCATTTTAAAGGAAGAAAGGGACTTTATGAAGTGGAAATAAGGGGAGAAATCTTCCAGGTGTGCAGGATGATCAATGTAAAGGTCTAAAGATGGAAGATAGAGTATTTTTTTTTCAATATCCTCTTATGTAAAATGGGGACATTTTTAGCATCTACTTCCCAGGATTGTTGTGAAATTAAAATATTTGTAAAGCTCTTTGCAAACCTTAAAGTGCTATAGATATTTTTATTACAAACATATAAATTATTATTAATATTATGGTATTAAATGACATGCTTATTATTGTTATTATAATTTTGTGTGAAAAATAGGAAGAAAGAAATTGGGCTATTTCTTAGAATGTAGGAAGGAGAGTGATGTCCAATAAAGGTGGAAAAATTAGTTGGGGCTGGGTTGTATAGGGTTTTAAAAGTTAAATAGGAGAATTTATATCTTATTCCAGAAGTAATAGGAAATCCCTAGACTTGATTGAGTAAAAGAATCAAATAGTGAAATCTGTGTTTAAGGAAAATTTTTTGGTATTATTTTATGGGATACACTTGAGACAGGTGGATTAGTTAAAAGACTGTTGTAATAATTTAGGTCAGAGACAGAGAAAAAAATGACAGAAAGGAAGAGATAGTGTGCATGTGACAAACAGTGACATGTCTAACACACATCAGCCATATATATATATGTGTATATATGTATTATATATGTATGTATGTATGTACACACACACACACACACACACACAAAAATATATTCAGCTTCCTGAAAAGAGAAAACTGGCCAGGGTCCTGGCATGGGGACCTTAGTTTCTTTTTCTTTTTCTTTTTTTTCTTTTTTCTCTCTTTTTATTCTCTCTCTCTTTTTTAAATATTTTATTTTATTTTATAATAACTTTATATTGACAGAATCCATGCCAGGGTAATTTTTTTTACAACATTATCCCTTGTACTCGCTTCTGTTCCGATTTTTCCCCTCCCTCCCTCCACCCCCTCCCCTAGATGGCAAGCAGTTTTATATATGTTAGATATGTTGACGTATATCCTAGATACAATATATGTTTGCAGAACCGAGCAGTTCTCTTGTTGCACAGGGAGAATTGGATTCAGAAGGTAAAAACAACTCGGAAAGAAAAACAAAAATGCAAATAGTGGGGACCTTAGTTTCAATAAGAATTGGGGACTGTGAATTTTTCCTGGGAATGTGAGCCAACAGGGCTTCCCAGCAGCCCTCTTACAGGTAGCCACTCTGCCCAGCCTATAACCACCAGCCATTCCTGAAGAGGGGAGGATCTAGATTTTTTGGATAAAAATGCTTCCATTTCCTGACTTCTTTAGCTTACACTGTGCCTTTTACAATGCATGGAAGACTAAAATTTCTTGAGATGTGGGATTACAAACCGTCACCATTCCTGTTTTATACATGAGAAAATATACCCAGAGGAGAAAACTTTTCCAATATTACATAGTAAATCAAGGTGAAAGTCTTTTCTTCCTCAAACCTAGGCTCTGAGAGACCAAATTCTATATTTTTTCTGAGCCTCTGCTCCCTTCAGATAAGACCTATCTCCTCTCTATCATATTCCTTTCTTTGCCTCTACAGCAACTGGAATTCCTGGGTCGCCATATTGCCCGTAAACTGAACATCAACTACTTTGATTGTATAGCTGTGTCCTACCGCCATGTTGTCCGCCACTGGCCATTGGGATCTGGATACAGCCCTGGAATTGTTCCCCGTCGCAGGTCTACCTATGGACCCCGCACTTATCAGGAAGTGTAATGGTCTGAGATCAATTAAACATAGATTATGAGAATCTAATTCTAATTCTTCCTTCCCCAACAACCCACCCAAATGTCTCAGGTCTTTCTCTTCCATGTCTCTTTCCCCACCGACAGTCACAATCCCTGGATGATGAGCAAATGAAGTCCAGCACTGCTCAATCTCCCTCTCAATAAAGTTACTTCCTTCCAGTCCCCTCAGTGGTCTTCTTTATCATTTAATAACTCATATTCATATGATGTCCTATTTTTTTTAGAGAGTTTTCACCAATAGGCAGGTAGTACAAAAATTATAATGTTCAATCTTAAAGATGAGGAAACTGAGGTCCAAAAAAGTCAAGGTAGGTAGTATTCATCATAAATGTCAGTCAGGAGTCAAATTTAGTTCTCTTGAATTGAAGACCAGTATTCCTTCTGACTCCTCAGGGGACAGCTCTCTTAGCAAGTTAGAAGCAGATCCAGACTTGACTCTCTTCTAAGCAGAGGAGGGTCTATCAGTTGAACAAACAAATTCAGCAAACATTCATTGAAAAACTACATCTATAAAGTTTTACACTCAAATTTAAAAAAAGCAACTGGCATATTTCTATAGTACCTGGGGTACTTCTCTAATGAGGAGAAATATAAAAAATCTATATTAGGTACTAGGTGCTCAAAAATTCATAGCCCAATCATAGTGTTTGCAAATTTGTTTACTTTTGCTAACCAAGCAGAATTTAATGAAAGAGTGATAAAAATTAAAATAAAGCACTTTCCTCTCAAGCTTTCTATATATACCATTCATAGGAAGAATGAATATATATGAATATATAATTACATAATATCAGAAAGGCCCACATATAGAGAGCACAAATGACTAGACCATATAGAGGGACAGGTTATGTCTTTGACACTACATTGCTATGGTACTAATGACCTAGTGATGTCATTATGAAGAAAAAGCAAGTACATAAAGTATATATATAAAATATCAAACTGAGGGCTGTTGAAAATTTAGCTTAAGAAGGCCAAGGTCTCCCACTGCATCCAGGGCCATCTTTAGTGGTCCTGATCTATATCTGGACACTGGACCCAGATGGCTCTGAAGGGCCCTCCCTCTATTAAATCCAATTTACTTGCATCTCACAGCATCTCCTTGATGTCATGGTCCTCTTCAAGAACAAAGGACAACAATATGAAATACCAGGTGGTGAGAGAGCAGTTCAAAGTGGGAAGAATTTGCATTAGGTATTTATCATAGTCACAAAGGGTGCCCTTTATGGATGTGAAAAGACTCATGGCCATAATCAAAATGTGCATTTGATAAGGTCCTGAATGATGAGTGTGGTTGGCAGAGAAAAACTGGAGTATAGATGGAATTGTTCCTCAGGGAGAAGGCTCTGATAGAAATCAGTTTAGCTCCATGGTCCCATCCTGTGTGGAGGTCTTCCAGTCAGAAATCCAAGTAAGTCAAACCTGAGACCCACTCTCTAAGAGGGTTATGGGCAGTCTCACCTTGCTCAGAATGTCCTAGTCATGTCCCTAAGGTTAAATTTTCCCGATAAATCTGCTTATGGCACTTGTCATCTTTGTTGTTGTACTCTGGATCAGTCTGCAACAGCATTCCTCCTCGTGTCTCCCTGTGCTCCTTCCCCATGCTGTGTGATATCTCTCCTAACCCCACTGTGCCTTAAGTTGTCTCTCCTTTCAGGACCCACTTCTCCTCCTTATGCTATCTACCTCTGTTAAGGTGCTAAAACCCCTTTTAGGATTTAGTCTGCCAGCTAAAGTCACACTCCAACCTCATGGGATATTTCCTATCTTCTAGTTAATTGCAAGTTCTACTAGGGAACTTATCTTTTTCATTATTAATTGTTAAAATCCTTTTCTATGCTTTTCCAACTCTAATTCATATTTACTATTCTTGGTGTCTATTGTAGCTCTTCAGTTTGTCTATAACCTCTTCTCTTAAATCTACCTTTTGTCAAAGAGAATGATCATTGTTAATTTTTCACATGACCGAACCCAACATTTTGTACCTACCACATATGGTGCCTACATCAGCCACATCATTATGAGTGAAAAGGGCTTAAGGTTGGAGGGAAGATGGGGAGGGAAATAAGGGAGAGTCTAAGGTGAATCCTTTTCTGGAAAACGAAATCGAATGGCCCTTCAACAATGAGAAAGAAAGGAGGAAGTGGGGTATGCTTTCAGATATACTAACAAGACAGGTTTAAGTAGGAGGAATTGTCTAGAATCATCTTATTGTTGAAAAGAGCCAATTAGAATTGATCACATAATTTTGTTGTTGCTATGCACAATGTTCTTTTGGTTCAACTCACTTCACTTAGCATCAGTTCATGTAAGTGGAAAGACAAAGGCTTTCCCTTTTAAGAGAAGATTGAACCAAAAAAGGCAGACTGAATTAAGCATTTCTGCTGAGTTCTCCCAACCTAACCCTCTAAACAACTTTTTAAAAATATGAAAATTCAAATTCTGAATGGGATGATAACAAATCACAGTAACTCAGTTTTCTAGCACAGGACTTAACAAAAAGAAAGATCTGTGGACATTAGAATAGGAGTTATTTGGAAGTGCGGCTGGATGTGAATTCTGGGATAGAAGCATATAGTCTGGAATGGTAGCAGTGGGAATTACTATTCATAGTGGCACCAGGAGTGCTCACCTGGTCAAAAAGATATAACAAAGAGCCTCTGTGTTGGCATTGGGTACAAAAGCAGGACAAATGACAGCTCTTTCACCCATCATCCAGTTTCAGGTCACAGCAAAGAAGGGTAAAGAAGAGTGGTTAAAGTCTCTGGTTGTGAGGGAGCAAAGTACCTAGCAGAATACAGACTAGGAGGATAGTGATCAGAACTCTCCCCATATCACACTACCTTGGAAGAACTGAAAATCCACAGAAAATACCCAGATTTAGGTACTAAAGCTTACCATTCCTCCTCCTAGAGGCAAGCAAAGTCTGACTCTACAAACCCAAAGTCAAGAAATGGGCTGGAAAAAGAAGGAAAAAAACCCAATCTAATTGATTGGTCTTGAATAGTGAGTGTGTTGAGCAAAGAGCAATTGAAGAATTTATCTTTGAGGTAGGCAGGGAGAAGGCACTAATAGAGATCAGTTTAGCTCCATGGTCTCACTCTCTAAGTTGTCCAGTCAGAAATCCAATTTATGTCAAACCTCTGAAACCCACCTTCTGTAGGAGCCTCACCTTACCATCCCCTCAGAAATTCCAGTCAAATTCTTCCTATAAAATCTATTTATGACCTTTAGGTCAATCCACCAAGGACTGTGACTCATGGTGTCTTTCTCTGTACTTCTTCCCCATGCTATGGGATATCTCTTAACCTCACCATGCTTTGTGGTGTCTTTTCTGACCCCACTTCTCCTACTTCAAGATAACTAATCCTTTGGGGATACTACTTCCCTTTCAGGATTTAGCCTGCCAGCTAAAGGGACATGGGAGGCATGTCCCAACCTCTTGAATGTGATTTCCTTTCTCCGAGTGAATGGCAACTTGGACTAGGAAACTCGTCTCTTCCATCATTAATTAAAACCCTTTTTCTATGCTCTCCCACTCTATTTCATATTTACCATTTCCGGTGTCTATTGGATTCTACCATTTTGTCTGTAACCTATTCCCCTAAATAAATCTACTTTTTTGCCAAAGATAAGGGCCAGTGTGAATTCTTCACATGACCCAACCCCAATTTTTGGTGTCTACCATTATTTGGTGTCTACATCAGTCACATCAAAATGATAAAAAAATTCTGTGGTGACAGGGAAGCTCAAGCTACAAATTCAAAAGAAGATAATGATTTAACATCTACAAGCAAGACCTGAAATAAAAGTGCAAAATAGAACTAAATTTAACAAGAATTCTTAGAAAATTAAAGATGAAAAAAGATGATCTTTAAATCAAGAGTAGTAGAAAAAAATAGGGAAAGGAAATGAGAGCAATGCAAAAAAAATTATGAAAAAGAATTAACAGCTTGTTAAAAGAGATACAAAGCCTCACTGAAGAAAATAACTCCTTAAAAGTTAGAATTGGTCAAATGGAAGCTAATGACACTATGAGACATTAAGAAACAATAAAATCTAAAGATTGAAAAATAAAATGTTAAATATAAAAATAACTGAGCTGGAAAATGGATTCAGGACAGATGGTTTAAGAATTATTGGATTACCTGAAAGCCATAATAAAAAAAAGCCTGGATGTTATATTTCAAAAAATGATAAAGGAAAATACCCAGATATTATAGAAGCAGAGGGGGAAATTTGAAAGAATCCATCAATCACCTCCTGAAAAAGTAAAAGAGATTTCTCCTGAAAGATGTCCCAAAATGAACATGGGGACAAATCCTACAAATAGCCAGAAAAGAATAATCCAAGTACCATAAAACTAAAGTCAAGACCACACAAGATTTAGCAGCTACCACTCACTATAAAGGAATAAAGGACTCAGAATAGGAAGTCAAAAGATCTAGGATTACAATCAAGAATAATTTAGAATAATTGAATATAATTGTATGGGGGAAACATATACATTTAATGATATAGAGAACTGACTCAAATTTATAAGAAATCAAGCCATTCTCCAATGGATAAATGGTCAAAGGATATGAACAGACAATTTTCAGATGATGAAATTGAGACTATTACTACTCATTTGAAAGAGTGTTCCAAATCATTATTGATCAGAGAAATGCAAATTAAGATAACTCTGAGATACCACTACACACCTGTCAGATTGGCTAAGATGACAGGAAAAAATAATGATGAATGTTGGAGGGGATGCGGGAAAACTGGGACACTGATGCATTGTTGGTGGAACTGTGAACGAATCCAACCATTCTGGAGAGCAATCTGGAATTATGCCCAAAAAGTTACCAAATTGTGCATACCCTTTGATCCAGCAGTGTTTCTATTGGGCTTATATCCCAAAGAAATACTAAAGAAGGGAAAGGGACCTGTATGTGCTAAAATGTAGTGGCTAGAAACTGGAAATTGAATGGATGCCTATCAATTGGAGAATGGCTGAGTAAATTGTGGTAGATGAATGTTATGGAATATTATTGTTCTGTAAGAAATGACCAGCAGGATGAATACAGAGAGGCTTGGAGAGACTTACATGAACTGATGCTAAGTGAAATGAGCAGAACCAGGAGATCACTTTACACTTCGACAACGATATTGTATGAGGATGTATTCCGATGGAAGTGGATTTCTTTGACAAAGACTCAATTTCAATTGATAAATGATGGACAGAAGCAGCTACACCCAAAGAAAGAACACTGGGAAATGAATGTAAACTGTTTGCATTTTTGTTTTTCTTCCCAGGTTATTTTTACCTTCTGAATCCAATTCTCCCTGTGCAACAAGAAAACTGTTCGGTTCTGCAAACATATATTGTATCTAGGATATACTGCAACATATTTAACATCTATAGGACTGCTTGCCATCTAGGGGAGGGGGTGGAGGGAGGGAGGGAAAAAATCGGAACAGAACCGAGTGCAAGGGATAATGTTGTAAAAAAATTACCCTGACATGTATTCTGTCAATATAAAGTTATTATAAAATAAAATAAAATATAAAAAAAAACAAAAAAAATATACATTTAATGAAAGAGGACTTTCAAGCATTCCTGACTGGGGACAAAAACCAAAAAAACTGGAGATGAATAGAAAATTTGCCATTTAAAAACAAGACTCAAAAAAAAAAAAAAAGGGAAAAACTTGCATTTCTTTATGGAAGATAACACATATAACTCCTAAGAACTTTATCATTGTTAGGATGGTTCAAAGAAGTGTACATAGCTAGAGAATACATGGAATAATCTCAGAAAAAGAATGAAAGGGTGAGAAAGAGGGGTGCACTGGGAGAAAAGAGAAGGGAGGCAAAGAATGAGGAAAATTATCTCACATAAAAGAGATGGAAAAAGAAAAGTTTTTATAATAGAGGAGGAAGTAGTGGAAAGCAAGCAATGTTGCTTTCCCCTGAACTAGTTCAAAGAGGGAACTCTATATACACGCATATACACACAGAGTTGGATATAGAGATTCATCTTATTTGCAAGAGAATTTGGAGGGGAAAGGAATAAAGGAAAGTAAGAATGGTGGTAGGAGGAAGAATAGATTGAGGAAGAAAGTGATCAAAAGCTAAATAAATTTTTAAAAGATTACAGGGCAAAAAGAGAGAAAGATAAATAGAAAATAGGATGGAGGAAAATGTATAATTATCGATTATAACTGTGAATATAAATGGGATGAAATCATAAAATGAAAGAATATAGTAGAAAAGATTAGAAACCCAGACTCCAAGAATATATTGATTGCAATAAACATATTTGAAACCAAAAGAAACACAGAGAATTCAAATAAGAGACTGCAGCAAAATCTATTGTGCTTCAGCCAAAAGTAATAAAAAAGATGGAGTTACAATTATAATCTCAGACAAAGCAAAAGAAAAAATAAACCTAATTAAAAAGAGATAATATGGGAAACTGTATTTTGCTAAAAGGTACCATAGACAATGATGTAATGTCTATACTGAACATATATGCACTATAGAGCATAGCATCCAAATTCTTGAAGGAAAATTAAGTGAGTTACAGGGGGAAACAGTAAAACTATATTAGTAGGGATCTCAATTTACACCTTTCAGATCTAGATAAATCTAACCAATAAATAAATAAGAAAGAGGGTGAGGTGAATAGAATTTTAGAAAAGTTAAATATGATATTTCTGGGGATATTGCATGGGAATAGAGATGAGCATACCTTTTTCCCAGTTGTACATGTCACCTTCATAAAAATTGACTATGTATTTAGGATATAAAAACCTCACAAATAAATGTAGAAAAACAAAAATATTAAATCTTCCCATTTTGGATCATAAATAAAAGTTATATTCAATAAAGAAACTTTGAATCATAGGATTAAAAATGAATTAGAAACTAAATAAATAATCTAATCCTAAAGAAATATATATGAAATCAACAATTTCATTAAAGATAATGAGAACTATGAGACAACATTCCAAAATTTGTGGTATGTAGCCAAAGCAGTTTTGGAGAAATTTTTTTCTCTAAATGCTTACATCAATTAAAGGGAGTAAGAGCAGATCAGTGAATTGGGCATGCAAATTTCAAGAAAAAGAAGAAGAATAAATTTAAAATTCTCAATTAAATACTAAAATAGAAATTCTCAATCCTGAACGTGATAGAATCAAAAGAACAATAAATAAAACCAAGACTTATTTTAGTAAAAAACAAACAAACAAGCAAGGTATTGGTTAATTTATTTAAAAAAAGAAAAAAAACAGTATCAATAATGAAAAGGGTCAATCCACCATCAATGAAGATGAAATTAAAACAATCACCAAAAGCTATTTTGCTGAAATATGTCAATAAAACTGATAAACTAAATGAAATTAATAAATGTTTATTAATTAATTAATAAACATTTACAAATGACATAAAAGTATTGTCCAGAAGGATTCATATGCAATGACAGAAAAAAAGCATCAACTCACCTGAGCTCTCCCCCAAACCCCTCCAATCACTTTAAAATAATCCCATAAAATAACTCCAGGAGCAGGAGAACCCACAGAAAGACAAGATGAAATAATTTTCCAGTCAAATTCAACTTAGATGGTCAGCAAGAAAGGTCTATCATACCAGAATGAGACTAGAACACAGTGCAGCACAGATCAGACCTCAAGAAACCAGGAGTAGGAGCAGGCTTAGAGCCATTGAATCAGTAGTAGCAGAAGAAGTTGCTTCCTGAGCTCTCAGTCCACTGATAGTAAAAGAACTGATGCATCAGCAGGAGATTATAGGGGTTTCTTTGCTGGCATTGGGGGCAGCACTCTGGTGCTTTGCTCATACTCAGATCTGTGTTGAAGTCCTAAGTGGCAGTCCTATGATGAGGAAGAGTACTATCACACCAGAGCTTCTGGGAAGAACATAGACCAAGGAAATAGTAAACACACCTCTTCTTAGATTACATCATCTTGGAAGAATTGAAAACTTACAGATCCCTAAAAGTATCTCTGAAAACAGCTGCACAACCCCCCAGAAGCTTGGGACAGTGCCCTACTTTAACAGAATTAAAAGTCAAGAAATAAACTGGGAAAATGAATGAACAAAAGAAAAAAATCTTGACCATAGAAAGTTACTATGGTGACAAGGAAGATCAAAACACACACTCAGAAGATAACAAAATTAAAGGTCTAACATTCAAAGCCTTTAAGAAAAATATGAATTGGTCTCAAGCTGTGGAAGAGCTCAAAAAGGATTTTGAAAATCAAGTAAGAGAAGTAGAGGCAAAGTTGGAAAGAGAAATTAGAGTAATGCAAGAAAATTATGAAAAAAGAATCAACAGCTGGTAAAAGAGACATAAAAAAATACTGAAGAAAAGAACATCTTAAAAACAGACGAGGTAGAATGATAAAAGAGGCACAAAAATTCAAGGAGGAAAAGAATGCTCTGAAAAGCAAAATTGGTCAAACAGAAAAACAGATACAAAAATTCACTGAAGTAAAAAAAAACTCCTTAAAAAGTAGCCCCAGTGCACAAGTTTAACCTATATTGGATTGTTTGCTATTTGGGGGAGGAGAAAAGAGAGGAGAGAGAGAGAAAAAAATTTAAAATAGAAGATTTTGCAAAGGTGAACATTGAAAATTATCTTTGAATTGAACTAATGGAAGCTAATAACTTTATGAGAAATCAAGAAACAATAAAACAAAACCAAAGAAATGAAAAAAAAAATAGAAAGCTATTTGAAATATCTCATTGCAAAAACAACTGACCTAGAAAATAGATCTAAGTGAGATAATTTAAAAATTATTGTACTATGTGAAAGCCCTGATCAAAAAAAGATCTTACACATCATCTTTCAAGAAATTATCAAGGTGGTGGGGAGGAATAGGTTAGAGGAAAATACATTTAGCAACTATAACTGTGAAAAAAATTTTGCAGCAAGTTTTTCTGCAAACAACCTCATTTCTCAAATGAGAATAGAATCAAATTTATAAAAATAAAAGAAACTCCTCAATTGATAAGTGATCAAAAGATATGAAATTTTTTCAGATGCAATGATCAAAGCTATCTATAGCTATATAAAAAAAATTCTCTAACTCACTATTGATAGGAGAAATTCCAAGGTACTACCTCATACCTATTGGCTATATTATAAGACAAAAAAGGAGAATGACAAATGTTGGAGAGGATGTGGGGAAAATAAGACATTAATGCATTATTGATGGATTGTGAACTGATTCAATTATTCTACAGAGCAATTTGGAACCATGCCCAAAGAGCTATAAAACCATGCATATCTTTTGATCTAACAATGCCAATGCCAAGTCTGTATTTAAAAAGAGATTTTTTTAAAAAGGAAAAGGATCTACATAGTACTAAATATATAATATGTTTACTATAATGTATTTACTGTTTTATTCTAAATATAGTACTAAATATAAAATATTTATAAGAACTCTTTTGGTCGCAAAGAATTGGAAATTGAAAGGTTGCCCATCATTTGGGAAATGGCTGAACTAATTGTACCATGTAACTATGATGAAATACTGCTGTGCTATAAGAAATGATGAGCAGGATGCACTCAGAAAAACCTGAAAAGACTTAATTGATTCACCAAGCAATAAGAAATATTAAAAGAATCAAAATTCTAAAGAAAATGTAAGGTATCTTGTAGCAAAAACAACTCACTTGGAAAATGGATTAAGGAGGAAAAATTTAAGTGTAATTACACTCTATGAATGCCATAACCAAAAAAAGAGCCTAGATATCATATGTCTTTTTTTCTCTTTTAAAATAACTTTTATTTTTCAAAATACATGTAAAGATAGTTTTAAACATTCACCCTTGCATAATTTTGTGTTCCAAATTTTTCTTCCCCCTTTGCCATCTCCCCCTCCCTTAGACAAGTAATCCAATATAGATTAGATATGTACAATTATTCTAAACATATTTTCATATTTATCAGCTGTACAAGAAAAATTAAATCAAAAGGGGAAAAATGTGAAAGAAAAAACCCAAGGAAATAAACAATCAAAAAGGTGAAAATACTATTCTGTGATCCACATTTAATGTCCAAAGTCCTCTCTCTGAATGTGAGTGGCTCTTTCCATCATGTTTGTTGGAATTGCCTTGAATTACTTCATTATTGAAAAGAACCAAGTCTATCACTGTTGATCATCATATAATCTTGTTGCTTAGACATCATATTTCAAGAAATCTTAAGAGAAAACTATTCAGATCTTTTAGAACTAGAAGGCAAAGTGGAAATAAAAAGAATCCACCAGTCATATCCTAAAAGGAACCCCCAAATTAAAATTCCCAAGAATATCATAGTCAAAATCCAGAACTTCCAGATCAAAGGAAAAAAATACTACAGTCAGAAAGAAAGAATTAAAATATTGAGGAGCTACTGTCAGAATCCAATCTATTGTCAAGAAGTATCAATTTCATCTTGATAAGATCTGTCAAATACAGCTCACAGAATGACCATAATTCCCCAAAATCTAAGACAATGGCTGAATACCTCTCTTATCCCAAGAGAACTATCTCAAGATGTATGAATGATTGTGTTGTATACCAACTCCTTTCGTGTATATAAGTGGCCCCTGCATCAGCAGCATTAATGCCCCTTCTTAAAAGGTGGGCTTTAAGCTATAGTGTTATTTTCCTCACTCTAAAATTAAGCTTCTATTTGTGTTCTAACTTTCCTATCTCTAGCCTGCTGTTTTGACACAAGCATCTAGTCCTATTGACAGTGTCAGAGTAATCAAATCTATCAAAGAAAAATTTTATAAAGCTAAAAATAATGCCAATTCATCAGGAGGAACAAAATATGAAGAATATTAAGAGAATCAATTTTTAAAAAGTGAACAAAGGTAGCCTAGTAGTATCAGATATCAAACTATATTACAAAGTGGCCATCCTCAAACATTCAGCTCATATATAAGAAATAGATGATTGGTAAGGGGAATAGATTGCACAATATAAAAAATTAAATGACCACACAATATCCAGAAATAATGACTACACTTACTTAGTGTTTGCTAAACTCAAAGATCCAAGCTATTGGAAAAAAACAAAAATTGATGAGAATATCTACGGAAACTAGACATAGATAAACATTGTTTATCACACTGTTTACCAAGATAAGCTCAAATAGATATATGATCTAAAAAGTGATATTATAAATCAATTATAGGAGTATGGAAAAAATTTTCTGTTAAATCTATGACTGAGAGAATTCATGAACAAACAAGATACAGAGAAGATCATGGAAGATAAAATAAATAATTTTAATTATAATGTTAGAAACATTTTGCACAAAGAAAACCAATGCAAAATTTAAAAGAAAGTAAGAAACTGGAGAAATTTTATTTATGGAAAATTTCTCTGATAAAGGTCTCAATTACTTTGGTAGCTGAATGGAGGATGAATTGGAATGGGGAGAAACTTGAGACAGGTATATTCACCAGCAGATTGTTGCAATAATCCAGATTTAAGGTGATGAGGACCTACACCAGGTATCAATGTTGGAGGAGAGAAGGGGCTGCATTTGACAGATATTACAAAGATAAAATTGATACTTCTTGGAAACAGATTGAATCCTGACAGTAGCTCCTAAGTATTTTAATTCTTTCTTTCTCATTGTAAATTTTTTTTCATTGACCAGGAAGCTCTGGATTTTGACTTAGATATAAGGAACTGAACCAAATTTAGAAAAATTAGAACCAGTCCCCAACTGATAAAGGATCAATGGATAAGAATAAGTAGTTTCCAGAAGAAGAAATTAAAGCTATCAATAATCACATGAAAAAATGCTCTAAATCACTAATAATTTTTAAAAAGCACAAAAAACTCTGAGATACAATTTCACACCCATCAGATTAGCTAAAATGACAGAAAAGGAAAATGACAAATGCTAGGGAGGATATAGAAAAATAGGAACACTAATGCATTGTTGATGGAATTGAACTAGTCCAACCATTCTGGAAAAAAATTTGGGATAATGCTCAAAGGACTATTAAATTGTGCATATTCTTTGACCCAGAAATACTACTAGTATATCTGTATTCCAAAGAGATCAAAGGAAAAGGAAGATGATTCATATATATGAAAATATTTATAGCAACTTTTTTTATGGTGTCAAAGAATTAGAAATGATGGGGGCAGTGATCCATTAGAGAATGGCTAAACAAGTTGTGTTATATGATTGTAATGGAATACTATTAAAGTATAAAGTAAAGTAAATATTGTAAAAGACTTAATTACTATATGAATACAATGATCCACAACACCAAAGAATTCATCAAGAAAATTGCTATCTCCAGAGAAAGAACTTTTCTTTTTTTTGAAATGTTATTTTTTTGTTAAAGCTTTTTATTTTCAAAACATATGCATAGATGATTTTCAACATTCACCCTTGCAAAAGCTTGTATTCCAGAAGTTTTCACCTTTCTTCTCCTCATCCCCTCTCCTAGATGGCAAGTAATCCAATATATATTAAACATGTGTAATTCTTCTATACATATTTCTACAATTATTGTGCTGCACAAGAGAAAAAACAAAATGAAAACAATCATCAACAAAAAGAGTAAGAATGCTATGTTGTGATTCACACTCAATCTCCTTAGTCCTCTTTCTATGTGCAGAGACCCAGACATATAAGACCATTAGAACTAGTTTGAATCATCTCATTGTTGAAAAGAATTGATCATCATATAATTTGTTGTTGCTATGTACAATGTTTTCTTGGTTCTAATCACTTCATTTAGCATCAGTTCTTGTAAGTCTTTCCAGGCCTCTCTGAAATCATGCTGCTGGTCGTTTCTTACAGAATAATAATATTCCATAACATTCATATACCACAATTTATTCAGCCATTTCCCAACTAATGGGAAATCAGTTTCCAGTTTCTTGCCACTATAAAAAGGGCTGCCACAAACATTTTTGCACGCATAAGAACTTTTCTTTCACTTTTTAAAACTTTCTTTTTTTCCATCAACATAGGCTCTCAGGGACAGGGTAGGTATCATCAAGCTTTCAGTGCTCCAAAGTGATCTGATCCAGGACAAATCCAAGTGTGGCCTCTTCTTCCACCACCATCAGCACCTACTCCCAATCAATCTGAACTCTGCAAGTTTCTAACCTGGGGTTTAGGTCCACGCAAGAATGAACTGCTTCTGGACTGTGTCCCTCAAGCACTGGAAATTGTTGTATTTAAGTATCCAGAGTACAAATAGAAACATGGCCAATGAGAAGTTATGTTTTGCTTGACTCATATTAGTTTGTAACAGGATTTTTGTTTGTTTTGCTTTCTCAAAACACACCCTATCAATAAAAAAAAAAATATTCTAATTGGCTAATACCAGATCAAGAATGCTAATTGTTAAATTTTCAGTGTGAGCATTTATGCCATGAAGATTAGCAAATGCTTTAAATCAGAGCTTCATTTATTGTTTTGTTATCTAAACATAATACAGTGATGGGAAAATGTTAATAAAAAAGATTAACCATTAAAAGTATATTATGGAAGATGGTGGAGAGCAGACACAACTTTCTGTGACCTCTTCTGACCTTCTCTCAGACCAACAGCAGATTAAGCCTCTAAACTGGTTTTAGAGTCAAAGAACCCACAAACATTTGGAGTACAGCACCTTTCTAGAAGAAGATACCTTAGAACTTCAGATCAGGTCTGTTTCAAATAGCCAGGGGGACAGTTTGCTGAGCCCAGACCTTAGCACAGGGAGCCTGGGATAAGGAGCTGGAGTGGGGGAGTCAGAGCTTTGCAGTTCCATACACCTGGGAATCTTCAGTGAGTCTCTTAGGCCATTCTGTCCTGGTTGCAAGCAGGTGGTTTGGCAGATTTGCTACTAAAGGCAAATTGTAAACCATTGAGCCCCAGAAGAACACTGGACTTAGCCTCCCTTACCCAGCACTGGAAATCAATCAGAGGAACTGCCCCAGGGAAAATCTTTGCTGAGATAATTGGGGTTAAGTGAACCCCTGTTCTGCCCCAAGTTTTGGGTTTTTTGTTTTTGGTTTTTTTGCAAAGGCAATTGGGATTAAGTAACTTGCCCAGAGTCACACAGCTAGGAATTGTTAAGTGTCTGAGACCAGATTTAAACTCAGGTCCTTTTGACTTCAGGGCTGGTGTTCTATCTGCTAGAGACCAGGCATAAAAGACTCTCCTATACCTTAGTGCCTACGGGCACCCCAGGAAACAAAAGAAGCCAAGAACGTGACTACCTGTGCGGTTAACAAACAATACACCCTAAATTCCTGAGATAAGATAATGTGTGTCCCAAGAAATCGGTCATCTCCGCCCAGGATCTAGATAACGAGTATACCCCAGGATGTCAGCCACACCTGTGGTCTGACATTCTTTACATTGCAACCCCCCACTCAGAAATCATATTTAACTAGACCCTCTTCATTCAATAAACTGAGACCTTGCTCCACCTCAGCTCATCTCCCTCCTCATTTCTAACCCCATCCCTTTTCAGGCAATAGCCTTACAGGCAAATGTCCACCTTGAGACCCACACTTTGATGACCTACTGGACGGGTCATCTATCCACTGCACCACCTCGCTGCCCTTGGCCCAGGGAAAATTAAAACAGCTGCTGCTCCTTTGCATTGAACAAACTTCAAGCCTTTTAAAAAAATGAGTTAAAAAACAAAAAGAACTCTCACCATAGACAACTTTTATGTAGAGAAGGACAGACATCAAATCCTGAGCTTCCCAAAGGCAAAGTAACTCCATATGAAGCCCAAAAGAAGACATGAGATGGTCCTCATTGCTTTTCTTTTTTGTTTTGAAACATAGTATGTACTTTTATTTTTACCATGTTTATCACATGCCATCTAGGGGAGAGAAGGAAATGGGAACACAAGGTTTTTCAAGGGTCAATGTTGAAAAATTATCTTTGTATATGTTTTGAAAATTAAAAACTTCAATAAAATAAAAATAAAAAGTACCATTTGGGATATTCTCTGGGAAGTAAAGAAGTACTAAAGGAAAATATGATTATTTAGTAAATCAATTTAAATTTTTTTAATTAAAAAAGAAATGTATGGCCATGTAGCCAATCTAGCTTTTCCTCATCCATACATTTCTTTAGTGATACCTTTTATATCATTTCTTCTCTGTAGCTCCTTGTCTATGATATGTCTCAATGTCCTCATGTCTACCAACACCTTTCCATTGTCCGTGGGGTAAGCCCCAATTTCCTTTCTTTGGGGATTAAAGAGTTCCATGTCCCTTGGCCATACATCAAACCAGAAGAATATTGCTATTAAAAGATGAGAGTTAATTTTTGGGAAAAGCTTAGATGGTCCTCATTTCACAGGGTTCTTGCAAGATTGCATAAAGGATCTTAAAAGAGAGTTAGAAGAAAAATGGGGAAAGGAAATTGTTGGAATCCAGCTCCTGTAGTGAGATGAAGGATGTGACAACATAATGGGGCCAGGTGGAGAAGGTCTGATTAAGGACTCTCTGGAGTTTTATTGATCAGAGAGACAAATATATATATATATATATATATACACCTCAAATGCTCATAGATTTGATACGAAGTACACTCTTTTAAAATTCCTATAGTTTAACAAAATCTACCATGATATAAATGATTAAACCCTTTAAGCCCTGGATCTTGGTTACTTAGATAGACATGTAAATATTTGAGATATGCATCAGAGTAGTTTATTATATCATTATCTCAGGTATCTTTCTCCCAAATACCTTTGTCTCCTTGTGGACATTCTTTCCTGTCCTAAGTTCAAAGGTTTAGCTTTAATCTGTTGAGTAGTGTTTGCATTTTGTTTCAGTCACTAGAATTCCAATTTATAGTATTACCAAGCATGTCTCCACTATTAATGGGATAGATTCTTACCTCCTGGTCCTCTACATGAAATGAGATCACTACAAGAAGGAATGGAAAAAAGCATATAATGCTTTACAAAAGAGATATGGAAAAGACACCAATTCATTGAAAAATAAAATGTGTGAAATGGAAAAAGAATGCAATGAACAAAAAAATTCAGTTGGCCAGATTTTAGTAAGTTATCCTCAGGATAATACATTATGACCAAGTAGGATTTATACTAGGAATGCAGGACTGGTTCAATATTAGGAAAACTAGTAGTATAATCGACTATATCAATAACCAAACTAACAAAAATCATATGATTATCTCAATAGATGCAGAAAAAGCAATTGATAAAATCTAACACCCATTTCTCTTAAAAACACTAGAGAGTATAAGAATAAATGTACTTTTCCTTAAAATGATAGTAGCATCTACTTAAAACCATCAGTAAGCATCATATATAATGGAGACAAATTAGAACCATTCCTAATAAGGTCAGGAGTGAAACAAAACTGCCTATTATCAACATTACTATTCAATATTGTATTAGAAATGTTAGCTTTGGCAATAAGAGAAGGAAAAGAGATTAAAAGAATTAGAGTAGGTGGTGAGGAAACTAAATTAACACTCTTTGCAGATGATATGATGGTATACTTAGAGAATCTTAAAGAATCAACTAAAAAACTATTAGAAACAATTCACAACTTTAGCGAAGTTGTGGGATACAAAATAAATCCACATAGATCATCAGCATTTTTATATGTTACCAACAAAGTCCAGTAGCAAGAGATACAAAAAGACATTCCATTCAAAATAAGTCAATAGTATAAAATATTTGGTAATCTATCTGCTAAGGGAAAGTCAGGAACTATACAAACAAAGTTACAAAACACTTTCCACACAAATAATGTCAGACCTAATCAGCTGGAAAAATATCAAGTGCTTGTGGATAGGCTGAGTGAATATAATAAAAATGACAATACTACCTAAATTAATCTACTTATTTAATGCCATATCAATCAAACTCCCCCAAAATTATTTTACAGACCTAGAAAAAATAATAAAGTTCATCTGGAAGAACCAAAGTTCAAGAATTTCCAGGGAATTAATGAAAAAATGCTAATGAAGGTGGCCTAGCTATGCCAGACCTAAAATTATATTATAAAGCAGCAATCATCAAAACCATTTGGTACTGGCTAAGCAATAGAGTACTCGAAAGCAGCTAGGTGGTTCAGTGGATACAGCACCAGCCCTGAAGTTAGGAAGACCTGAGTTCAAATCTGGTCTCAGACACTTAACATTTCCTAACTATGTGACCTTGGGTAAGTCACTTAACCCCAATTGCCTCAGTCAAAAAAAAAAAAAGGAGTATGCAATGTTCTTGTTTCAGTTTTCTTTGGGGTCTCTGGGAGCAGCCTTCTTTTCAGTTCAGTAATCACCACCAGAGCAGTCAGGTGTTAAAGTCCAGATTCTTTATTATCTCCTTCCTGGAGCTGGGCAGCTTTCTGGAGAGCCTTTCAGATGGACCTTGGTCTCAGTGGAGAAATGCAGGAGAAGAGCCTGCCATCAGAAGCCTGACCGAAGATCGAATGAATCTCTTTTCTTGGTTCTGAGAGCTTGAGCTCCTGCCCCCAGTTCTCTGTCTTATCTGCCTCTTTTTCTGAGTCTGGTTGAGTTTGTCCGAGCTTATATGCTCTCTTATCATAGGTATGAATTTTGTAGACTACATTAAGTACTAAGTACATGTACTGAACTAGAGAACTATTAAGCACTATGCTAAATTAGATAACCATTGTCTTTATCAATTCCACTGACTGAGCACCTTGTAAGAATCCTTGTTTCAAGTTCAGAGTTCTGGCCCATAACAAGAGTAATCAGATCAGTGCATTAGGTTAGGATCATAAGACAAAATAGGCAATAACTATAGTAAACTAGTGTTTGACAAACCCAAAGACCCCAACTTTTGGGATAAGAACTCACTATTTGACAAAAACTGCTGGGAAAATTGAAAACTAGTATGAAAGAAAATAGGGCTTGACCCACACCTAACACCACATAATACCAAGATAAGATCTAAATGAGTTCATGATTTAGACATAAAGAGTGATATTATAAGCAAATTAGAGGAACATAGGATAGTTTACCTCTCAGATCTGTGGAGAAGGAAGGAATTTGTGTACAAATAAAAAAACTAGAACTCATAATTGAACACCAAATAGACAATTTTGATTATATTAAGTTAAAAGTTTTTATATAAACAAAACTAATACAGACAAGATTAGAAGGGAATCAATAAATTGGGAAATCATTTTCATATTTAAGAGTTCTGATAAAGGCCTCATTTCTAAAATAAATAGAGAATTGACTCAAATTTATAAGAATCCAAGCCATTCTCCAATTGATAAATGGTCAAAGGATATGAATAGACAATTTAAGATCTGGGAAAAGTGGGACACTGATACATTGTTGGTGGAACTGTGAACAGATCCAATCATTCTGTAGAGCAATTTGGAACTATGTTCAAAAAGTTATCAAAAAGTTATCTCCTTTGACCCAGCAATGTTTCTATTGGACCTATATTCCAAAGAAATCTTTAAGGAGGGAAAGGAGCCCACAGGTGCAAAAATGTTTCTGGCAGCCCTTTTTTGTAGTAGCTTGAAACTGCAAACTGAGTGAATGTCCATCAGTTGGAGAATGGCTGAATAAGCTATGATTTATTAATGCTATGGAATATTATTGTTCTATAAGAAACAATCACAAGATGATTTCAGAGAAGCCTGGAAAGACTTACATGAACTGATGCTAAGTGAAATGAGCAAATCAGATCATTGTACGCAACAACATCAAGATTATATGATGATCAGTTCTGATGAATGTGACTCCGACAATGATTTGATTGAGGCCAATTCTAATGATCTTGAGATGAAGAGAGCTGTCTACACCCAGAGAGAGAACTGTGGGAACTGAATGTGGATCAAAACATAACATTCTCACTCTTTTTGTTGTTGTTTGCTTGCATTTTGTTTTCTTACTCATTTACTTTGTTTTTTGATCTGATTTCTCTTGTGCAGCAAGAGAATTTTATAAATATGTCTATACATATTGGATTTAACACATATTTTAACATGTTTAACATATATTGAATTGCTTGCCATCTAGGGAAGGAAGTGGGGAGTAGGAAGAGAAAATCTGAAACACAAGGCTATACAAGGGTTAATGTTGTCAAATTGTGCATGTTTTGAAGCTAAAAAGCTTAAATAAAAAAAGGTATATTGTGCATACTTTTTTTGAGAGTTCATTACTAAAGATTTACCACAACCAGCTCTCTGAAGTTCTGCATGCCTTTAATGTCATTTTTCATCTCACAGTTTTGTTACTGTTCATGGTATTTAGCTTGATAGATTTATAGAGACAGCCTTCTCTCTACTTATTCATCTGATTGGCAAGGAGAACTTGCTCTTAACCTTTTATATTTTGAATTGTCTTCCCTTGAGCTCAGGGAAATGATGCACATTAAAAGAGGCTGATGGAGTTGGTTCTAGAACATAACATATATTTATTAATTTATATTAATGCTAACATGTTAGCTTGAACATTTTTCTCTCTAAGCTGGAAATGCTTGGATTTAGAATAATATTTAATTAATGAAGTTTCTGACTAATTTGTGTTTAAAAGAGCACGGTATTAAAATTTTTCTTTGACAGTTAAACAGTGCCTTTTAGACTCAAATTCCAGTGTTGGACCAAAAAAACAGCATGGGCTCAAGACTACTTCTTTTCAAAAGACTTCAACCAAATAGAAGTGATCTTTTGAACCCTTTAGGAAATGTTTGAAAACAGAATTGCCTAGTTTTGTTGACTCCCAATTTAGCTTATGGAATTTGATTGTTTATGAGAAAGGCCAAATCTGTCAGACACATAGTAAGAGATATATGTGTATATTTTAATTCATGTCTGTATTTGTAGCCCCTCTGTGTGTGTATAGTAAGCTTTAAACTTTGCTAGTCTAACCCCCTCCTTTAACAATTAGAAGTCACCTCTCTAGTCTGAGACAAAGCCAATATTAGTTACATTAGACTGCTTGCTATTCCAGAAGGGAAAGGACCCAGTATGCTCTGATTGTAAGGGAAATTGTATCTAATTAGTCGACTTGGATTTTTTCATTACCCTCTTCATAACAATGGAAAGCATATTGACTGAGACAAGTGACTAAGTCAATGAACAGGAACTTAATTGCTCCTAACTACTCAGGTAATCTCACAACTCTATTATTATCTAGATGTCAAGCAACTTCTAGATGGCTTGAAATGATCGGTTTTATATGTTCTTCATGGCCTATTTAGTGTATATCAGTTTTTTTCTGTGTTTTGAGATATAAAAGTCTAAGAGATTTTAAGATCAGTAGATCTTCAATAGAAAAGAATGTCTGCCCTCAAGATCACAAGGAAGGGCTTGACTAAGATCCTTCTGGTCACTTTCGAATACTTAACCAAAATAGATCATTGAAATTCCCAGTTGAGAATGGCTGACCACAATATTAATAGATTCACAGTAATGAGAAGCATGGCTGGCAATGTCTCTGTGCCCAGAAAAAAGAGTGGGCTCCCTATTATAGAGCTGAACTCAAATCCTGTTATTGTGGGTTAGTGAGCTTTGAAAATAGATCTTTAACCATTTAGATGAGGTCAGTATTGAGTTTTCAATTTGATAAAAGTTGGGGGAACCTCAGAATGAGAATTGAACTTTTAAAATTGCTTCTGTCCCAGGAAAAGCTGTGATTTTTATCTTATCTACTGGAGAAATGTAAACATGAAAATTCTTGGACAAAATGTTTTTCAAATTTAGGTTGTGATTTCAACCTAAATCACAGAAAAAAAATTTTAAGATAGCTCTGTGGCACAGTAAATAGAACACTGGGCTAGAATCAGGATGATTTGAACTGAGTTCAAATCCTGCCTAAAACACTTAACAGCTGTGTGACACTGGAAAAGTTATTTTATTTTTATCCAATTACATATAAAAATAATTCTTAACATTTGTTTTATTCAATTTTGAGTTTCAAATTCTCTTTCTCCCTTCTCACCCTCCCTTCTTGGGAAAGTAAGCAACTCAGTTGTTGAAAGGACAGTAAAATTCTAGAACATGATAAAAGTTAGTTATCTTCATGTCCCTATTCCCAGGATGTTACACTAAAGACTTTGGGAAATTTTCCTTTGGGTAAGATCTGCAACTGTCTGTCTCTCTAGATTGAGTTAAGTTAACTCACTCCCAAAGAGAGGTCTTTTACACTCTACAGTCTGGTGTATGTATGTCATATGTATAACATGTATGTGTTATATGTATACTTAATCTGATTTCTATTTTACTGTGGATTTGGATAAATGGGATTTCTTTGCTATCAGATATTTCCTGCATGTGTTCATTGTGGAACTGAAATTTGGTGAGAAGTCAAGTATGAGATATAGATCTTGGGGGCCTTCTTTCCCCATTAAAGGATAATGGTCAAAATTTAGCTTAGATTTTGAAGCTGCAACCCCTAAATTAATAATATTTAAGGCAGTAGATAGTAATTCCAATGCAGTTTCCTCTCTTTCTGACCCCAACCTCCAACTTCCCTTCCTGGAAGGAAATGGGGGAGAGGATAGTAATTCCAATGCAGTTTCCTCTCTTTCTGACCCCAACCTCCAACTTCCCTTCCTGGAAGGAAATGGGGGAGAGAGAATGAAAGAAATTGCAGAAGGGACAGGGAAAAGGGGAAAAAAATCCTCTAAACCTATGTTTTCATTTGGTACTGTGTCGGTGGCCAGCAGTAATAGCTTTACTTGATGTTTAAAAATCTTACAGATATTATTCTTTTAATTTTCTTTCCAACTTGGAAAGGAGTCATATTTCAGTAGCCTTGTGGAAAGAAATTATCTCAGAAAAATAGGTTAAGTCTTTAGAAAAAAACTAAGGATCACAATGAGCTTTTAAATCATTCTGAAGAATTTAATTACTTCACAAATTTAATTGCTTCATAAAAATCAACCTAAAAAGAATGACTATAGACTGGGTTTTTACAAGTTCTTAAGAAACCAAATTGGAAATGTTTCATGTGGCAAAAATAAGAAACTGCCAGTAAATCTGGACACTTCCATTCTGATTACCTAAAAGCAAAATTTTGCAATGGATTTCAGACACTTAAGATAATTGTGCTAAAGAGACAGATTTGATGGATAAAATGGAGACAAAATCTGATAGCACAATTTTAAACATAATTTAGAAGTAGAGAAGGATAAGGTTAAGAAATTAACAGTATTACAAAGCAAATAAAGGAATAAATCAATACAAGGAGAAGTGTAATTTTGTTATTTTCAGAATCTAAATTTATCCATCAATAACTGAAAGAAAAATAATCAAAAGATATTTAAGATTGTACACTGACATAAAATAGACAATCTCAGTTAAAAGACAATAAAAAATTTATGAAGATCCTTTTGAGAGTAGAAAATTCTGAAAATACAACTGCATACAATAATATTTCATTCAAAAGGCTAGATGAGTGACTTCAATATCTTATTCCTTAACAGTAGATATAATGTCTGGACTAGCTCCCTGGAGGGCCTCAGGATCAGCCACAGTAAGGATAAATCAAAGTCCTTGGTCTTTAGGGGAGAATGAAGGAGGCAGGCAAGCTGCTTCCAGACTTGCCAAAGATGTATCCTGGATTCTGGAGCCCAGAGTATCCAGTCTCTCTCCTCCTCATCCTGTTGCCAAGTGACTCTGACTTCTCTCCCTTAGCCCTCCAATCCTTGCCTCCAATTATCTCAACACCAAACATTCAGCAAGTGCCAATGGTGAGGAGAGCCATCACATCACCATCTCATCTAAATATGTACATAGAGCCATTATTTCACATCAAATAGGTAATTAGCTGTAAGTGTTCTCTTGTCTGCTTCAAGCACATCTTTTTCAGAGTTTCAGCCCTCTATAAGCAGGAAAATAGAAATAAGCTTTTTTTATTCCAATAGAGACCAATACAATGATCTCATTTAAAAAACATTTATTTAATATTTTATTTTCTCACAGTTACTTGTAAAACAATTTTTAACATTTGTTTTTAAAACTTTGAGTTTCAGATTCTCTCCCTTCCTCCCTCCCCACTCCCCCACATTGAAAAGACATGTGTGAAGTTATGCAAAACATTTCCATAAAAGTCATGTTGGGAAAGAAAACATAGATATCCTCCTACTTCCCCTCCCCCCAAAAACTCTCAAAAATAAAATTTAAAAAAGCATGTTTCAATTTATATTCAGACACAATCAATTCTTTTTCTGGATATGGATAGTATTTTTTCATCATAAATCCTTCAGAGTAGTCTGGGATCATTTTATTGCTGAGAATAGCAGTCATTCACAGCTGATCATCCTATAACATTATCATTACTTGTACACAGTACATTTCACTTTACATGAGCTCCAGAATTTTCTGAGAGTGTCCTGCTCATCATTTCTTATAGAACAATAGCATTCCATCATAATCACATAGCACAATTTATTCAGACATTCCCCGATTGATGGAATTCTCATTTTTGCTAGCTTTGGAGATCTACCAGAATCTCTAATATGAGAAAAGCAGCTTAGAAAAGCAGAAAGAAAAAAAAAAATCTCAGAATTACAAAATGTTGCAAGGTAAATTTAAGAAAGGTTTTTAAATTTCACTGAGATTTTTAAAAGAATAATAAAATGGCAAATTTGTCATGCCTGTAGAGCTACGAAATACATTTGAAAAAAAATGCATTTTTCCTGTCTAGAAATTAGAGTTCATTTTGAGATTTCTAAATAATTGCCAAGCTTAACTTGACTAGTATTCTTATGTATTTGGAAAAGTAGAAGTAATCATATGGCAACCTTTAAAACTGAATAATTTGAAATCTGGATTTCTATTAAGTTTGATAAATTAATTGTTGAAAATTATTTTCCATAGCAGACTTGACTTGTGCTCTCATCATGATAATTGATGGTACCTCCTATTTGTAGCACTGCTGTTAAAAGTTAAAAGTGATAACTACTGTGTGACCCTGGGCAAGTCACTTAACCTCAATTGCCTCAGCAAAACAAAACAAAACAAAACAAAAAAGTGATAACTACACAGTTTCTGAATGTAGTTGGTACTGAATGCCAAAATTAATGCATGGAATGGTTTTTCCATGCAGTTGACTTGGACACACATTCAGCTGGGTTAACATCATTAAAAATGAGCAAAGAGCTTTGGTATTTGTGTTTTTAAATCCATGAGATTGTTTTATGTTAGTAGTATGTTAAATGTTCTTGCATTCTGAATTTTGAAAGATAACAGCATATAGAAGTGCTGTTAGTTTGGAATGATAACTCCAGTGTGATAAGTTTGTCACTTTAGGAGATTAGAACTTCTTTGAACAACATGTTCTGATTTGTGAATTAGAGTGTTTACTTTTTAGAGAAATTTGTCTGGAAGACACATTGTTCTTTCTCGAGTCAATGATTGTCCTAGGTGTTCAAATGTTCATACTGATGTGGGAAAGCTTGCTTTCTAGATTCCCATCCTCTCCTAGTTAATAATGTAAATTGCCCTTTAACTCACTAATCCTGGTCCCTTTGAATTCCAATAGAAGATCTGACCTGTTCCCAGCCCCACCCAGATCTGAGCCAACTTTGGGGCTACACCCCAAAGCCCCTTGAGCTAAGTCTCCTATTATAAAAAGGCCACGCTGGGAACCCCTCTTTGCAGAGATTCCAAACATGGTAGCCATGTGAGGACCCTCTGTCCACTGGACCCTCTGTCCAGTGCCCTCCTTATCTCTATCTTCACCTAATAATAAACCTCTTTTATCAATCTAGCTCTCCGGGCCAATAAATGCTTTTATTGGGAACTCTCACAGCTACTAGACCCATTTATCGCCGTACCCTGCGCTGAATCTGTACCCCAAACCTGCCACTAGACCTTATCCCTAATTTCATTTAGGTACCCCAAATCTAGACCTCAACACATACTTTGTGATGTTTAGAATTAATTTGAATTTGTCAGATAGTACAGTAGATTTGGAGAATTATTAGTACTAATAGGATTTGGGATAGACAGGATCTAGTTAGGTGGATGGGACAGCTAGGTGGCAAAGTGGATAGAGTGCTAAACTTGGAGTCAGGATGACTCATTTCCTGAGTAAAAATTTGACTATGTGAGCTGGGCAAGTCACTTAATTCTATTTATCTCAGTTTCCCTATCTGTAAAATGAGTTGGAAAAGGAAAAGGCAGACCACTTCAGTATCTTTGCCAAGAAAACCCTACATAGATCATGAAGATTTGAATATGACTGAAAAATAACTGAATAAGTATAGATAGACACAGTTATTGGCAAATCCCTTAACAGATACGAAACATTTTAGTATGTGAAGTCTTGAGAAGGCTCTCCTACTTTTCTAGAGATTGATTCAGAAGAGTGACCCAGGGTAGGGTAAAGTGGGAGAGAGAGGGGAGAGATATATAGAAAAATCCAAGTCATAAGCAAATTTGGCCCTTTGTTTCTGTAGACTTCATGAAGCTAATGCAGAGAGAATTTTCAGAAGTAAATCCAAGTTCATTCTAAGAATGGCCAGGTGATTTAGAGACCTATAGCCAAAATCTCTATATAGTCTTTTATCAGCTCTAAGAAAGAACAGGTATGACTAAATCTTACTTTTTTTCAGTTTTTATGAACCGTTATAGAAAGCTTTGCCCTTTTACCAAGCTTGTTTTTGTCCTAAGTGATCTTTATCTTATCTTCAGACCTTGCCATTATGCACTTGATTAAACAAAGGTTGTAGGTAGTATTAATTGGTATAAATTAATGTGAATGTTTTTAATTGGTATTGTTCCTGCTGCACAAAATGTTGGTTGAAATCTTTAATAGCCCAATAATAGTATTGTTTTAGCCTCATCTGCCAGGCACATAATTGGGAAATTTTATGTGTTTTATTTTTTCAAACATTTATTAAGTTATCAGGACAAAAATATTTAAAGTTGCTTGGATTTACCTACTTAATAAAAGGAACTGCCATATATTTCTCTTGGTCTAATGGCACTGAAAAGATTACTTAAACACAAATACAGAAAACAAAAATGACTGTTGAAAATCAGAATTTTCAATACTAAGTTCATGTTTTCCATTTCAGTTGAACGTTTTGGAGTGTGAAGCTAAAGGCTTTCAGAAAAGGCTTTTGCAGCCTTTCAGAATAGAATGTCTATAATCTCCAGACTTCACATAAATTCCTAATGAATGCCTTTCTGGAAGTAGCTTTGAAGGGTTTACCTGGGAATGTAAATTCTGTTGCTACCTAAACATTGGAATAACTTACTATTATATACTGTACTTCTTGCTTCTAATTTGTGAAAAGGCTGAACTAGTCTACATTTGTTCCCCTCTGGGTCCTGTTTTTGACCTTCTGGATTTCAAAATCATTACTTTACAAGACATGTCCTGTCCTAGAACTCTCCCCTAGTACCTGGAGCCTCCTCACTTCTAACTATCCCTGTGACCTGCTCTTCAGAACATATCCCTCCATAAAGTCCATTCTTTCTTGCCACCTCCCACCCTCCCCAACGGATAAATTACTCCTGGACCTTCCATTTTGTGAAGGAGCCAGATTGAACTATCATTACTTCCCTCCTGGCTCTGTTCTTAATCTTCTGGGCATCAAAATCATGTCTCATGTCAGATACCTTTCTTTATTCCTCATTCTGCTTTTTCATGTTTCTGTGTATTTTCTTCCTCCATTAAAATTTAAGCTCCCTCAGGACATGAACTGGCTTTCTTTTTGCTTGTGCTTATATCTTCAAGACTTGGCACAGAGCAAGCACTTAATCAATGCTTGTTCCCTTCCTTCCTTTAATCCTTCCAACCTGAATAGCTACAAATGTATTATTTTTTTTAAAAAAATAGTATTTTATTTTCCCAAATACATGGAAAGATAGTTGTTTTAAAATTTTATATACAAGGCTTTTTATTTTCAAAACACATGCAGTTTTCAACATACATCCTTGCAAAACCTTTTGTTCCAAAAATTTTTTTCTCCCTCCCTTCCCCTAGACAACAACCCAATATATGTTAAACATGTACAATTCTTCTATATATATTTCCACAATTATGCTGCATAAGAAAAATCAGATCAAAAAAGGAAAAAAATGAGAAAGAAAATGAAATGCAAGAAAAAACAACAAAAAGTGATCCACACTCAATCTCCCCAGTCCTCTCTCTGGGTTCTATTGGCTCTCTCCATCACAAAACCATTGGAACTGGCCTGAGTCACCTTACTGTTGAAAAGAACCATGTCCATCAGAATTGATCATTGTATAATCATATTGCTCTGCACAATATTCTTTCTCTTGTTTCTGCTCACTTCACTTAGCATCAGTTCATGTCAGTCTTTCCAGGATTTTCCGAAATCAGCTTGCCCATCATATATGAATGTAATACCAGAGTGGTGATTAGGCAAGTCTGGAATGTAAGACAAATTGTAGTGTCCCTGATAAGCCTGTAGTGGGCCTTGGAAGTGGTTGTGTTGGTGGTAACAGCAGCTTCAAGAACTCTACCCACTGACAGGATTGGGGTTGGGGGTGGGGATGAGGGTTCAGACAACCTAAAGGCGACTGCAAGGTTGCAATCTTTTGCTGGCAATGGTCTCAGGCTGTTCCATTGCCCATAAACAATTCCAGATCACAGTCCCAAGACTGAAAGGAGCAATAATACTCGTGGCTCAGGGGCAATAGTGGTCATGAGGGTAGTGACCCTGGTCTCAATTCCAAGACAGAATTGAGCAACAGCAATTGCAACTATAGGAGAGCAGGAAACCTATTCGTAATCCCAGGACCAAGAGGAATGCTAGTTCTGGTGACTCAAGGGAATGAGAGATTCTTCTTGGTTAAAGACCAGATCATAGCCCAGGAGAGCAGTTACCACATCTCTCCCTACATCATACTATCTTGGAAGCACCTAAAACCCATGTATCACCAGAGCTAGCTCTGAAAATATCAGCACTAAAGGTCTGAAGCTTGGAATAGTGAACCCCTCCACCATGGAAACAGAACCAAACTTTAATTTAAAAAACCCCAAAAAACAAAAAAAAACAAAACTGGTTTTTCTTGAGGAGTTTTTTTGAGTGAGGCAAATGAGGTTAAATGAATTATTCAGCATCATACAGTTAGTTAGCTTCAAATGTCTGAAGTCAGATTTGAACTCCGATCCTCCTGACTCCAGGGCTAGTATTCTATCCCCTACATCACTTACCTGCCTTCAACAAAAAATTAAAAGTCATTGAGTACAATGAATGGAGCACTGGGCTCCATTGTGAAGAAGATCTGAGTTCAAATGTGATCAAAGACAGTTGTGTTCCTGGGCAAGTCACTTTAACATAATTTTCCTCAGTTGCTCATTTGGAAGATGGGGGACATACTGAAGAAGGAAATGGAAAGCCAATCTAGTATCTCTCTGAAATGGACAAAGGACTGGCCTCCCCTCCCCTCCCTCAGTTTTAGCTTAAAGGGCCCAGAGAAGGGTCTGCTCAGCTAGATTAGGGGACTTCTTTTGCACTTCAAAGCGCCAGATCAACAATGCTCCCAAGGATATCTGTTCCATGAGGGTGGTCACCTAACCCTGATCCCTATCTATGTTAAAACATCTGCCATTGTATCTTTCCTCCTGTAAAGTCGAGTCACTGTTTAATGTCAAAGGTGCCAGCAAGGGTGAACAAGAATGCTTATAAGGCTGCCCCTACTTCAGTTGGGCTCGGAACCATGCCAGAATGCTACTGGAGGTCTGTCCTGGCCATACAGACCATCTAGGCCAGTTACACATAAATTATTTCTAAATTATGAATTACTATGGCTATCTTAAATTTTATTGCCTGGGCTATTTCATCTCCAATTAATTTTAATCTATTTTTTCATAGCCTTTCATTGAATAAAGTTTTTATTTCATTACAATCTGAAAAGGATGCATTTAGTATTTCTGCTCTTCTGCATTTCTTTTTGAGGCTTTTATACCACAAATAAATGGTCATTTTTTGTGAAGGTGTCATATACAGCTGAGAAAAAGGTATATTTCTTTCTATTCCCAATCAATTCTTCAAAGGTCTATCAATCTTTTCTAAAATTCTATTCATCTCCTTAATTCCTTTATTTTATGATTAGATTTATCCAGCACTGAGAGAAAAAAAAATTGAGGTGCCCAACAAGTATGATTTTACTTTCTATTTCCTCCTGTAACTCATTTATCTTTTCCTTTAAAAATCTGGATTTTATGCCATTTGGTGCTTCTATGTATAGTATTGTTATTTCTTCATTGTTTTGGTACCTTTTAACAAAAATCATCTCTTAATTAGCTATGTTAATTAGATTATCTCTTAATTAGGTATGGTTTTGGTTTGTTTTGACTGAGATGATTGCTATCTTTGCTTTTTTAAAAAAATCTCTTCTGAAGTTTAATGGATTCTGCTTTAGCGCCTTCTGTGTGTCTCTTTGTTTCAACTGTGTTTACTGTAAACATATTGTTGATTCTGGTTTTTAATTCATTCTACAACCCATTTATGTTTCGTGTATGAGTTCACCCCATTCACATTCATAGTTGTGTTTGTTAATTATGAATTTCCCTCCATTCTTTTGAGTTTTTTTTGCCTCTTTACCTTTCTCTCTCCTTTTTTACTCTCCCCTTTCTCAAAAGTTTGTTTTACTTCTGACTACTAACTACTTTAAATAGCCTTCCCTTTAATGAGTAGTCCCATTTCTCATCCTCTTTCATTTTTACTTTTCTATCAAGATAGATTTCTATACCCAATAAAATAGATAAGTCATTGATTAATTTTATTTTAAGAAAAAGAAAGAAAACCAAATCACCACTATCAAAAATTAAGTGACGTCACTATAAATGAAGAAGAAATTAAAGCAATTAATAGGAGCTATTTTATCCAATTATATGCCAATAAATCTAATAATCTAGCTGAAATAGATAAATCTTTATGAAAATATAAGTTTCCCAGATTAATAGAAGAGGAAATAGAATATTTAAGTAACTGTATCTTAGAAAACAAAATTAAGCAATCCATAAGAAAGAAATCTCCAGGGCCAGATGAATACACAAGTGAATTCTACTACACATTTAAAGAACAATCAATTCTAATACTACATAAACTATTTGGAAAAAAAAGGCAAAGTAGGTGCCACCAAATTCCTTTTACAACACAAATATAGTGCTGATACCCAAAGATCAAAAATAGAGAAAGAAAACTATACACCAACTTCTCTAATGAATATTGATACAAATCTAAATAAAATACTAGCAAAGAAATTGCAACAATATATTACAAAAATCATACATTATGACCAGGGTGGTATTTATACCAATAATGCATGGCTAGTTCAGTATTAGGAAAATTATCAGTATAATTGGCCACAAAAACAACAAAACCAACAAAAATTTATTATTTTTTCAAAAGGTACAGAAAAAGCTTTTTAACAAAAATACAACACTCATTCCTATTAAAAAACACTTGAAAGTATAGGAATAAATGGAGTTTTACTAAAAATGATAAGTAGTATCAATCTAAAACCATTAGCAAAAATTATTTATAATGGGGATAAGCTAGAAATTTTTTCAAAAAAAAATTCAGAAGTGATGTAAGGATGCCCATTATCACCATTATTATTTAATATTATTCTAAAAACACAAGCTGTAGCAATAAAAGAAAAAAAAGAAATTGAAAGAATTAAAATAGGCAGTGAGAAAACAAAAATTGTCACTCTTTGCAGACTAATATGATGTTATACTTAGAAAATCCTAAAGAATTGAAGAGGGGACCTCCTAACTTGGAAAATCCTGGAAGGAGAAAATCTTCAACTCTGCCTCAATAAGAGACTTTGCCCCATGTCTCTTTTTTCTTAAATGAATTTAAGTTCCAACTGCTTGAGAGGGGAATGATGTGGGAAAGATTCCTTTCTAGATTCCCACACCTCCTAGTTAATGTAATTACCCTTTAACTCACAAATCCTGGTCCCTTTGTAGTCCAAAAGAAGATCCCGACCTGTCCCAGCTCCCATCTGGATCTGAGCCAATTTTGGGGCTACACCCAAAAGCCCTGCTAGCTAAATCTCCCAATATAAAAGGGACACGCTGGGACCCCCTCTTTGCAGAGATCCCAAACGTGCTAGCCACGTGAGGACCCTCTGTCAGGTGCCTTCCTTATTTCTACATTCACCTGTCTCCTTACTTCCAAATCAGTAATAAACCTCTTTTATCAATCTAGCTTTCAGGCCAATAAATGCCTTTACTGGGGACTTGTGCCTCTACTAGACCTCATTTACCGCAGTATCCTTGCACCAAATCCAAGGGGGGTGGGGTTTGCAAGGGAGCTTTGCTTGACTTCCTGTACCCCAAACCTGCCACTAGATCTCAACTAAACCCCAATTTAATTTAGGTACCCCAAATCTAGACCTCAACAGAATCAACTAAAAAACTAGATGAAATGATTAACAATTTCAACAAAGTTGCAGGATATAAAATAAATCCACATAAATAATCAGCATTTTTATAAACTACCAATCTAGCAGGAAGAGATAGAAAGAGAAATTTAAAAATAACTGCAGACAATATAAAATTCTAAGACAAACCCAGGACTTATGAAAATACAATTACAAAATACTTTTCACATAAAGTCAGATATAAACAACTGGAAAAATTTTAATTGCTCATAGGAAGGCAAAGTTATTTTGATAAATATAACAATTTTACTTAAATCAATTTACTTATTCAGTGCTATACCAATCCAATTACCCCCAAAATATTTTATAGAACTATAGTAAATATAACAAAATTAATCTGGAAGAACAAAATATCAACACACCATAGCATTTTCACTTTTGTTATTGTTTGTTTGCTTGTTTTTTTTTTAATTTCTCATTTTTTCTCTTTTGATTTTCTTTTTCTTACACAGAATAATATATGTAGAAATGCGTTTAGAAGAATTACACATGTGTAACCTATATTGGATTAACTTCTATCTAGGGGAGGGGTTGAAGGACTGAGGGAGAAAAATTTGAAACACAAGGTTTTACGAGGGTGGATGTTGAAAATTATCTTTGCGTGTATTTTGAAAAATAAAAAGCTATTTTTTAAAAGAACAAAAGATCAAGAACATCAAAGGAATCAGTGGAGGAAAAAATGTGAAGGGAGATGGCTTACTAGTACAAAATCCTAAACTCATTTCAAAGTAGTAATCATTACAGTAACTTATCACTAAGATAATATAACTATGAATAAGTAGGATTTATACTAGGAATGCAGATTCCTATTCATTGAATGCTGATTCAATATTAGAAAAACTTTTGGCATAAATGACTATATCAATAATCAAACTAACAGAAATAATATGATTATATCAATAGATGCAGAAAAAGCATTTCCAAAACACAACCCATTCCTATCAAAAACACTAGAGAGTATAAGAATAAATGGACTTTTCCTTAAAATGTTAAGTGATATCTATCTAAAACTATCAGCAAGCATCATATGTAATAGAGACAAACTAGAAGCATTCTCAATTAGATCAGGGGTGAAACAAGGTTTCCCATTATCACTATTTACTATTCAATATTGTATTAGAAATGTTAACTTTGGCAATAGAGAAAAAAGAAATTGAAGGAATTAGAATAGGTAATAAGGAAACAAAATTATTGCTCTTTGCAGATGATATGATGGTACACTTAGAGAATCCTAGAGAATCTGCTAAAAAAAAAAAACTACTAGAAACAATGAACAATTTTAGCAAAGTTGCAGAATACAAAATAAATCCACATAAATGATCAACATTTTTATATGTTACCAACAAAATCCAGCAGCAAGAGATAGGAAAAGAAATTCTATTTAAAATAACTGTAGATAATATAAAATATTTGGGAGTGTACCTGCCAAAACAAAGGCAGAAATTACATGAAAACAATTACAAAACACTTTTCACACAAATAAAGTTAAATCTAAACAACTGGAAGAATATCAAATGTTCATGGGTAGGCCAAGCAAATGTAACAAAAATGACAATTCTACCTAAACTGATCTTCTTATTCATTGCCCTACCAATCAAACTGCCAAGAAAGTACTTTATAGAGCTAGAAAAAATAACAACAAAATTCCAGAAGAACAAAAGGTCAAGAGTTTCAATGAAATTAGTGAAAAAAATGCAAATGAAGGTAGTCATGCTATACTGGATCTAAAACTATTTTATAAAGCAGTGGTCATCAAAACCATTTGGTACTGGTTAAGAAATAGAGTAGTTGATCAGTGGAATAGGTTAGGTTCATAAGATATAGTAGTTGATGTCTATAATAATCTAGTATTTGATAAATTCAAAGACAACAGCTTCTAGGATCAGAATTTACTATATGATAAAAATTGCTGAAAAAATTAGAAAATGACATGGCAGAAACTAGGCATTGACCAACATCTAATACCTTATCCCAAGAAAAGATAAAAATAGGTTCATGATTTAGACATAAAAAATATTACTATGAACAAATTAGGAAAACAAGAAATGGACTACCTCTTAGATCTGTGGAAAATTTATGATCAAAGAAGAACTATAGAACATTATAAAATGCAAAATGGATAATTAAATTAAAAAGGTTTTGTACAAACAAAACCAATGCAGCCAAGATTAGAAGGGAAGCAGAAAACTGGGGAAAATAATTTGCACCCAAGCATGCTGATAAAGGCCTCATTTCTAAAATATAGAGAATTGACTCAAATTTATAAGAATACAAGTCATTCTCCAACTGACAAAGGGTCAAAGGATATGAATAGACAATTTTCAAATGAAGAAATTAAAGAATGTATTATAATAATTACATAATTGTCATTGTATATTATAATTAATATAATTACAATTGAATCATAGGTATTAAATTACATATAAATGTATAATATATGCCCTATAATATTAATATAACACAATATTATATATAATATATAAATTATAATTAAAGAAATTAAACATGAAAAATGCTCTAAATCACTATTAATTGGATAAATGCAAAATAAAATAACTCTGAGGTACCCCTATCAGATTGGCTAAGATGACAAGAAAAGATGATAGGGGCAGCTAGGTGACTCAGTGGTTAAAGCACTAGCCCTAAAGTCAGGAGGACCTGAATTCAAATCTGGTCTCAGACACTTAACACTTCTATCTGCGTGACCCTAGGCAAGTCACTTAATCCCAATTATCTCATCAAAAGAGAGAGAGAGAGAGAGAGAGAGAGAGAGAGAGAGAGAGAGAGAAGAGAGAGAGAGAGAGAGAAGATAATGATAAATATTGGAAAAGATGTGAAAAAACTGGGACACTAGTACATTGTTGGTGGAGTTGTGACCTGATCCAACCATTCTGGAGAGCAATTATAGCCAAAGAGCTATAAAACTGTGCATATCCTTAAATCTAGCAGTGTCTCCACAAGTTCTATATTCCAAAGAGATCATAAAAAAGGGTAAAGGACCCATATATGCATGTTTGTAGCAGTCCTTTTTGTGGTGGCAAGGAATTGGAAACTGAGTAGATGCCCATCAAATGGGGAAGAGCTGAACAAATGATGGTATATGAATGTTATGGAATATTATTGTTCTATAAGAAATGATCAGCAGGATGATTTCAGAAAAGCCTGTAAAGACTTACATGAACTTATGCTGAGTGAAGAGAGCAGAACAAAGAGAATACAGTAACAAGATTATATGATGATCAAATATAATGAACTTGGCTCTTTCCAACAATGAGATGGTTCATGACAATTCCAATAGACTTGGGACGGAGAGTGCCATCCTCATCCAGAGACAGGCCTGTGGAGACTGAATGCGGATCACAACATAGTATTTTCACCTTTTTTGTTGTTGTTATTGTTTGCTTGTTAGTTTATTTTTCTATCTCATGTTTCACCCTTTTGATCTGATTTTTCTTGTGCAGCATGATAAATGTGAAAATATGTTTAATAGAATTGCTCATGTTTAGCCTATATAGATTACTTGCCGTCTAGTGGAGAAAAGTAGAGGGAAGGGAGAGGGGAAAAATTGGAACACAAAGTTTTGCAAGGGTGACTGTTGAAAACTGTCTTTGCATATATTTTAAAAGTAAAAAGTTAGCAAAAAATTAAAAAACTAAAACAATAATCATCAAAAACAATTTAAAAATAGACTGGTGGATCAGTGAAATAAATTAGGTACACTATATACAGTAGTAAATGATGATAATAACCTAGTGTTTGACAAACCCAAAGATCTGAGCTTTTGGGAAAAGAAATTTTTTTTTTAATTTTTTATTTAATAATTACATTATATTGACACTCATTTCTGTTCCGATTTTTTTTTCCCCTCCCTCCCTCCACCCCCTCCCCTAGATGGCAAGCAGTCCTTTATATGTTGGATATGTTGCAGTATATCCTAGATACAATATATGTTTGCAGAACGAACAGTTCTCTTGTTGCACAGGGAGAATTGGATTCAGAAGGTATAAATAATCCGGGAAGAAAAACAAAAATGCAGATAGTTCACATTCGTTTCCCAGTGTTCTTTCTTTGGGTGTAGCTGCTTTTGTCCGTCATTTATCAATTGAAACTCAGGTCTCTTTGTCAAAGAAATCCACTTCCATCAAAATATGTCCTCATACAATATCGTTGTCGAAGTGTATAATGATCTCCTGGTTCTGCTCATTTCACTTAGCATCAGTTCATGTAGGTCTCTCCAAGCCTCTCTGTATTCATCCTGCTGGTCATTTCTTACAGAACAATAATATTCCATAACATTCATATACCACAATTTACCCAGCCATTCTCCAATTGATGGGCATCCATTCATTTTCCAGTTTCTAGCCACTACAAACAGGGCTGCTACAAACATTTTGGCACATACAGGTCCCTTTCCCTTCTTTAGTATTTCTTTGGGATATAAGCCCAATAGAAACACTGCTGGATCAAAGGATATGCACATTTTGATAATTTTTTGGGCATAATTCCAGATTGCTCTCCAGAATGGTTGGATTCGTTCACAACTCCACCAACAATGCATTAGTGTCCCAGTTTTCCCGCATCCCCTCCAACATTCATCATTATTTTTTCCTGTCATCTTAGCCAATCTGACAGGTGTGTAGTGGTATCTCAGAGTTGTCTTAATTTGCATTTCTCTGATCAATAATGATTTGGAACACTCTTTCATATGAGTGGTAATAGTTTCAATCTCATCCTCTGAAAATTGTCTGTTCATATCCTTTGACCATTTATCAATTGGAGAATGGCTTGATTTCTTATAAATTTGAGTCAGTTCTCTATATATTTTGGAAATGAGGCCTTTATCAGAACCTTTAACTGTGAAAATGTTTTCCCAGTTTGTTGCTTCCCTTCTAATCTTGTTTGCATTAGTTTTATTTGTACAAAGGCTTTTTAATTTGATGTAATCGAAATTTTCTATTCTGTGATCAGTAATGGTCTCTAGTTCATCTTTGGTCACAAATTTCTTTCTCCTCCACAAGTCTGAGAGATAAACTATTCTATGTTCCTCTAATTTATTTATAATCTCGTTCTTTATGCCTAGGTCATAGACCCATTTTGATCTTATCTTGGTATATGGTGTTAAGTGTGGGTCCATGCCTAATTTCTGCCATACTAATTTCCAATTATCCCAGCAGTTTTTATCAAATAATGAATTCTTTTCCAGAAGTTAGGGGCTTTGGGTTTGTCAAACACTAGATTGCTATAATTGACTATTCTGTCTTGTGAGCCTAGCCTTTTCCACTGATCCACTAATCTATTTCTTAGCCAATACCAAATGGTTTTGGTGACTGCTGCTTTATAATATAATTTTAGATCAGGTACAGCTAGGCCACCTTCATTTGATTTTTTTTTCATTAATTCCCTTGAGATTCTCGACTTTTTATTGTTCCATATGAATTTTGTTGTTATTTTTTCTAGATCAATAAAATATTTTCTTGGAAGTCTGATTGGTATAGCACTAAATAAATAGATTAGTTTAGGGAGTATTGTCATCTTTATTATGTTCGCTCGGCCGATCCAAGAGCACTTAATATTTTTCCAATTATTTAAGTCTGACTTTATTTGTGTGGAGACTTTTTTATAATTTTGCTCATATAATTCCTGACTTTCCTTTGGTAGATAGATTCCCAAATATTTTATGGTATCAACAGTTATTCTGAATGGAATTTCTCTTTGTATCTCTTGCTGTTGGGTTTTGTTGGTGATGTATAAAAATGCTGAGGATTTATGGGGATTTATTTTGTAGCCAGCTACTTTGCTAAAATTATGAATTATTTCCAATAGCTTTTTGGTAGAATCTCTGGGGTTCTCTAGGTATACCATCATATCATCTGCTGGGAAAAGAAATTACTAATAAAAATTGCTGGGAAAACTAGAAAGCAGTTTGACAGAAACCAGGTATAGACTCAACATTTATACACACAAACACACAAATATGTGTGTATATTTTATTTACATTATTATATTTATATATATACATACAATACATATAATACATTCACATATATGTATATACATATATATGTAGTACAACAAGTTAAGGTCAAAATGGATACATGATTTAGTCATAAAATGTAATATAAGCAAATTAAGGGAGGATGGAATATTTTATCTGTCAGATTTATGAATAAGGGAATGGTTTATGACCATGTAAGAGACAGAGAGTCTTACAGGATATAAATTAGATAATTTTGATTACATTAAAATTTAAAATGCAGCCAATATTAGAAGAGAAGCAGGAAACTCAAGATGGGAGGGGGAATTTTTTATAGCAAGTCTTATTTCTGATAAGTCTTATTTCTTAAATATGTAAAGAACTAAGTTAAATTTATAATTTTACAATTGATATGAAAATGTAGTTTTCAGAAGAAATCAAAGTTATCTATAGTCATGAAAAAAATGCTCTAAATCACTGTCTATTAGAAAAACAAATCAAAATAATTGTTACCACCTCACATCTATTACAAAGACCTATATAACAGAAAAGGAAAATGACAAATGTTGGAGGGGATATGGAAAAATAGGGACACTAATGCACTGTTGGTGGAACTGTGAACTGATCTAACCATTCTGAAGAACAATTTGGAACTATGCTCAAAGTAATAAAATGGTGCATACCTTTTGACCCAAGAATACCATTTTTAGGTCTGATCCCAAAGAGATAAAAGATGTAAGAAAGGCAAAAAAGAATATATATATATATATATATATATATATATATATACATATACATATATATATAGTCTATCTCTATTTATATATACAAAAATATTTATAGCAGTTATGGATGGAGTGAAACAATTTTCCAGCTCAGGACATCTGTTGGACCATCAGCAGGAAAGGTCTGTTGCATCAGAGTGAGAGTAAATACAGTTCAGCACAGGCTATACCAGAACAGATCTGGTGCCAGCAAAGTATGAAAAGTCATTCAAACCCTGAATCAGTGGCAACATTGGCAGTTTCCGAACATCTCAGCCTACAGACGCCAAAGACCAATAATAAGATCAGCAGGAAGCCCTTTTTGTAGAAGCAAAGAACTGGAAATTGAGTGGATGCCCTTAGTTGGAGAATGGCTGAAAAAGTTATGGTATATGAATGTTATGGAATATTATTATTTTATAAGAAAGAATCAGCAGCATAATTTCAGAAAAGTCTGGGAAGAGTTACATGAACTGATATTTAGTGAAATGAATAGAACCAAGAGAACATTATTCCTAACAACAAGAAGATTATATGATGATCAATTCTGATGGACTTGGTTCTTTTCAACAATGAGGTGATTCAAATCAATTCCAATAAATTTGTGATGGAAAGAGCCATCTAGATCCTGAGAGAAAACTGGAGACTGAATATGAATCAAAGCATAATATTTTCACCTTTTGTTGTTGTTGCTTGTTTGGTTTTCCCCCCTTTGATCTGATTTGTTTTATAAATGACGAATATGGAAATATGTTTAGAAGAATTGCACATATTTAACTTATATAGGATTGCTTACTGTCATGAGGGATAGGGGAGAAGGAGAAAAATTTGGAACACCAACTTCTGCAAAGATGAATGTTGAAAACTATATATAATAATACTATTAATTTTTTTAAAGTTTTTAAAGGAACGTTTTGTTGTACTAAGGTGAAAGGGAAGCACAGTTCAGCACAGACTGCATCAGCACAACAAACCATGTGAATCAGTGGTGGCTGCTTTATGGGAGGTTTTAGCTCACAGACAGAAAGGGGATCAAACAGCCAGTTAGAAGGAGATTACAAAGGTTACTTTGCTAGCACTGTTGCTTTGCCTATACTCAGATCTGGGTCATAGTCCCAGGTGACTATTTGAAGAGGAACACTAGAACATTAGAATTTACAGCCACTGTAGATCCTCCTCAGAGTTCCAGGGCAGAAAAGAGAGCTTATGGTCACTCACAGACAAAAGCACAAGCCAAGGGAATAAAAATTTCATTATTTTTGGATTTTTGGTCTGTGCTTTCTTTTGAGATTTGGATAATGTGGACATGTTTTACATGTATAATCTATAGCAAATAGTTGTGATGACCGCGTATTTAAAATCAGCCAGAGTCAGGAATTCAGGTTAAGGGAAAAATCTTCAATCTTTATTGAAGTGAGGAGGTGAGGAAGGATTGCGATAGCAATATGGGCAGATAGGAAGCCAGCTAGCAGAGAGGGATTGGAGGTGAAGGGCGGTCGCGATAGCAATAAGTGTAGCTGTGTCAAGACACCAGCCAGCAGTCTCTCTTTCTGCTTCCCTTTCTACTCCCCTGCCTACGAAAATCGTCATTTCCTATACAACACATCAGGACTTGCACAAAGAGTGGATGGGGGCCATTCTTTCTCCAAACTTATATATTAATAAAGTATGGTCCAATTACTATTTAGCCTCACGTGCTTGGGACCTCAGTGCATCAACTCGAGCCTCAGCCCATTACATCTCCCGCTTTCTTTTGTTTTAGAACACAGGTGGTCATGCCATCCCTGACTCCTCAGGAAAGGAGGTGAAAGTACTAAAAAGGAGATAATCACGCCCTCCCTGACATCTCAGGAAGGGAGTTGAAAAGCACCAAAAGGAAGTGGGGGTTGCTAGCGGGTCTCTGGGCCGAAGGGTCTTATTAGAAACAGGTATGCACAAACCCATCAGCGTGGGAGGTATTACACAAGCACACAGCAATAATGCAGAGGCTATTAGTGATGATTCTCCCCACAGTCAGTGCAGGCTTGATGTGGCGTAACAAACATGAATTGTACACGCAAGTAATGGTATAACAAACAATATAAATCAACATGGTGTTGTAAAAGATTGCCAGAAGTCCTAGAAGGAGAATATGTAAACAGCAGTCACACATTTGCCTTCTTCAGCAGCCAAGAGATAGTCCAAAACCAATCTATTGTCCATTGCTTCATATATCAGGGAATCCAATGATCCCCCCAAGTTTTTGAAGTCCTGCAAAAGTCTTTTTATGTGTTAGGAAATCCAATGATTCCAGCAGATTTTGAAATCCTATAACAGTCTTATCATTTCTCAGAAAATCCAATGATTCCTGAGGGCTTTCAAGTCTTATGTCTTAGAGAATCCAATGATTCCCGAGGGTTTTCAAATCCTACAATTTTCTATGTCCATGAGTCAAACACCATAACTGCCATGCTCTTTCAATGGTGAGCACAATCAGCAACAGAACCACCCGATATTTCTTGGGTCTTCTCCTTCATTTCAAGGATCTGCTCCATCTCTCTGCGATGGACAAGGCGAATATGGCTCGTTGGCACCCATCTGATTTCTTCTCCACCTATAGAGATACAAGCAAACCCTCTCCCCCAAGCAGTTAACCTATCTGGTCCCTTCCATTCACCACTTTCTGGGTCTCTCCACATCACCTGGTGATTATCTAAAGATAGATGCTCGCACTGGACACTGCCGTTCCGGTGGGTTATAAAACCTGTCTGCCGGAGCCAGTGCATCTTTGTCAAAAATCAAGAAGTTAATAGTATAAAGGGCTAGATTTAGAAGTTCTCTAGGGTTACCTGTGGCTCCCCCACAGGTTTGTTTTTGGAGTAGCATCTTAATGTCCCTGTTTCTTCTTTCTACGATTGTCTGACCTTGAGGATTAAAGGGTATGCCAGTGGTGTGTAAAATCTTATACTGTGCACAAAAGTGTTCAAAACGTTTGGAGGTATATGCAGCTCCATTGTCTGTTTTTATTTCTTGTGGCACACCCATAATTGCAAATGCTTGAATGAGGAATTCAGTGACCACTTGGGCTGTCTCTTTTGCTGCTGGTATTGCAAAAGTGAATCCTGAAAAAGTTTCTACCACAACGTGGATGAAAGACAGACGACCAAAAGATTTATAATGGGTCACATCCATCTGCCAGATTTCATTGGGTCTCAAACCACGAGGGTTCTTTCCTGGAGGGAGCGTAGGAGGGTGGAAAGGAAGGCAAGCTGTACAGGCTTTTACTATGCTCCTAGCTTCCTCTTTTGTTATCCCAAATTGTAAACGCAAAGCTCGAACAGCCTGATGGTATTTAGAATGGGATTCCTGGGCTTCCTGAAATAAAGGTGTACTGGCTAACATAGTTAAAAGGCTATCTGCCTGGACCTGGAAGTCCACTATATGAGTGGACATGCAAGATATAAATCTTTCCTGGATGCTTTCTCACTTGCTCCTGAAGTTCCTTAAAGAGCTGATATATATTAGTAGCTGCAAATTTTATTTGGGCTGTGGCAATTCTTTGTATCACACCTACTAAATAGGCTGAATCAGATATTATATTTATGTCTCCTGGGTAATAAGTGAGAGCTAGCATGATCGCATATAATTCATTCTTTTGAGTGGACTGAAAAGGAGTTCTGACTACTCTTTTGATGGTTAAATCATGAGAGTATACAGCACAAATATTATGTTTGGATGCATCTGTAAAGATAGTTGGCCCTTTAAGAGGAACTTTAGAAACTTTTTCTTCAAGAATCCATCGCCAATTATGTAAAAGTCTGGTTATCTTTAATGGAGACCCGTGTGTAAAATTTGGAGCCATCGCTAATAAAATTTGCTACTCTGGGATGGTCTCACAGCACACATTAATTTGTGTATTGGTGTAAAAGGTGTATATCTTGTCAGGTCTCATCCCAGATAAAATGGCCTTTAATAAAATTCTAGCCACAAGCACTGGGTAAGGAGTAAGGCTTTGTTCTGGTTGTGCCGGGAGGTTCACCCACTCTATCACACTGTCTCCTTGATGAAGGACTGCTGTGAGTGCCTCTTGTGTGGCAAAAACTGATATTTCTAAGGGTTTTTGAGTGACTCTTTCAACCACATTGGATAAAGCCAGTTCAACTTTTCTCAAAGCCTCTTGAGTTTCTTTTGTAATCTGGCGTGATGAATTTAAAGCACTGTCTCCACTTAAAATGTCATATAATGGTTGTAACTGATAGGTAGTCAAGCCTAACACTGGACGCATCCATCGGATATCTCCTATCAATTTCTGAAAATCATTTAAGGTATTTAGCTTCTCTGTTCTTAAGGACAGTTTTTGTACTGTAAGCACCTTAGGGTATACTTCATATCCTAAATATTGAAAAGGAGCATGTCTTTGAATTTTTTCTTCAGCTATGTACAATTTGTAGTATCTTAGTGTTTCTATGGTCTTTTGTAGACATGCTTCTAGCATTTGTTCCTCAGGTGCACATCCCAATATATCATCCATATAATGTAATAGCATAACTTTTGGAAATGCTTTTCTTACTGGAGCAAGAGCAGCAGCAACATACATTTGACACATAGTGGGGCTGTTTTTCATTCCCTGTGGCAAAACTGTCCATTCATATCTTTTATAAGGCTCAGCTAAGTTAACGCTGGGCACTGAAAAGGCAAATTTTTTCATATCCTCCTTATCCAGAGGGATAGAATAGAAACAATCCTTAATATCTATGACCCAAAGAGGCCATTCTCTAGACAATCTGAGTAGCAGATGGTCAGGCTGAAGAGTTCCCATAGTTTCCATCTGTTCATTCACTTTTCTTAAATCTTAAATCAGTGAGCATACTCCATTTTCCAGATTTCTTTTTTACAATGAACACTGGGGAATTCCAAGGACTTAGAGAAGGTTGTAAATGCCCTTGTTCAAGCTGCTCTTGTACTATATCTAATAAGGCCTGGATTTTATCGCTACTTAAGGGCCACTGTTCTATCCACACCGTGTATCAGTTTTCCATTGGATAGCAACAGGTGAAAGTGTTGGCAGGCCTTCAACAGCAGCCCAACTTAAAAAACGGAAGTACTCATTTTTAACCTTAATTGCTGTAAAACGTCTCTTCCCCACAGATTGATGGATATTTTTTCAACTATAAAAGGAGTAAAAACTTCTGTTTTGCCTTCAAAAGTCCATCTCATAGGAGCAGCACTAACTTCAGCTGCTGTTGATCCTCCTACTCCAGACATGTAGGTGTCTGCTTTAATCTTTGGCCAGTGACTGGGCCAATTGGTACCTCTAATGACTGTATGATCTGCACCTGTGTCTACTAATTCTTCTAATGGTAGGCCATTTATATAGATTGTGAGCATAGGTTGGTCAGTTGTTACATCTGCTGTCCAGTATATTCCTGGATTTTGTGGTCTGAAGTCAGAATCTGGGTGACTATCACCAGGTTGCTTATTAGTAACTATATGAGTAAACCTGATGCCACTACTTCTCCTGGATGATAAGTCACACATTGTCTACCTGTCTTAGTGACTGAGATATTATCTACACATTCCCCAGTTTCCCACATCAGTGTGTGGATGGACACTGTTTTGTACATACAAAAAGGAGGTGAAATGGTCAAGTCTACTGTGCCTGGAGGCAAGGGATCCATAGGCTGGAAAGGAACAGATTTCACCTCTCCAGGGGGTATCTCAGTTGTCCCAGCTGCATACAGCTCTATTCTCCCCAATGCCCCCACCCATTCTTTCTCCACGCTTATATATTAATAGAGTATGGTACAATTACTATTTAGCCTCACGTGTTTGGGACCTCAGTACATCAACTCAAGCCTTAAGGGAAAAGGAAAGAGAGAATTTGAAACTCAAAAACATTTTTAAATATTATTTTTTGTTCACATATAATTGAGGAAAAATACAAATTTTTAATTGTTTCTTTTTTAAAGGCAATTGTGGTAACAGCAAACTTTTTTTGCATTTTGTATCGTAATAGATATAACCATGGTTCCATGAGACTATATTGCTATTTTATTATTAAAAATAAAATGGGAAAGGAGGTAGATGATTGTAAATGCTAAAATGGAGGGTTTTTTAAAGACTTTTTTCAAAAACAACTTGTTGTTTCCCAGTACTCTCATTGCTCTTAGACTATAGGTTTCTGATTGACACAAATTAAGAGACCTGTTTCTAGTATTTGAGTGTCCTTACTACTTAAAAGAGGCAAATAACACTTAATTGGATACATCCATGAAAAAGCCACAGTGCAGTTTAAGCCTGGGATGCATATAAAGGTTGTGAAAGTTTTCTTTCACAAGTTAGTAGAATGAAAAAACCTATACTGTTCTTGTCATAGAAGTTTAACTGGATCAACTCCAGGTGAATTGGGAAGAGCTGCGCATCATTTCTTTAATAAAACTCTGTTGTTGTTATTGGTTGAACAAATAATGCTTTCCCAAGGAGAATTATAGCTATATTAAAAGAATCCTTATATGGATTTCAAATATCTATTTTGAAATAACTATGGCTAAAGGGATGAGAGTACTGGGCAGTTCACAAACAAAATCATGTTACTTTTTTTTTTTTTTTTTTTTTTTTGCTGACACAATTGGGGTTAAGTGACTTGCCCAGAGTCACACAGAATAGGAAGTATTAAGTGTCGGAGGTCAGATTTGAACTGAGGTCCTCCCGACTTCACCGCTGGTGCTCTATCCACTGTGCCATCTAGCTACCCCCAAATAATGTTACTTTTGAGTTCTAATTGCTTTTACCTTGAACCTCTTTTATTCCAGAAAGCTTTGTTAATCTACAGAGCCTTCTCATTACTGTCTACAAGATTAAAGAACTGGCTGGGCACTTAACTATGTTTGGACACTGGGTTTTATGTCCATCTACTTCATTACTTTCTGTACCCCGATGGAAAACAATGTCCTCTATTATGGCCTCAAGTATGCTACTATAATATTTAGAATAGTTCTTTTCATTTCATTATTTTGTGGTATCTAATTCATCAAAGTAAAACTCAGAAAACTTCATTTTTTGGACCAACTGGAGTAATATATATTGCTGCTAATTAGCAGGTATAAAATTAAAATCCTAGAATTGATAAACCTATGTATATTTCAAAGGGTTGCACTGAGTACAAAAAAAAGAATTTTTAAAGTATATTAAAAATCTCCTTTTAAAATTCAACTGAAACTATTAAAAATTAAATATTTCTCTAGTTCAACGGTTCTCGAAGTATGGTACACAGATGTCTGGAGGTGCCTTTCAGGAGGTTTGAGAGAACAAAACTATTTTTATAATAATACTAGTGTGTTACTTGCCTACCCAAATACTCTTCTTTTTTCCAATTGCATATCTGTGTAGAGTTGGTTTTTTTATCCTATACTTTGACCAAAACAATGTAGTATATCAAATTTAATATGGAAGCAGATATGAGAGTCCAGCTGTCTTTTATTAAACCAAATATTAAAGAGATTTGTGAAAATATTCCCATAATTTTTTGCTTTTAAAGTATAGCTATCTTCATAAAAAAGTATTATTTATGTTAATATGCAGTGGGTTTGTATATTATTATTTTAAATTAATTAATAAATTCTTTACAATTTTATCAATTTAAATTTCTAATATATAGATTCAGAGGGGTATTCTGGAACCAGCTCAATCATACTTGAGAGAGTCAGCTATTAAATTTTCATGTGAGTATTTGCCCTTAAGAAATTGGTAAACAGCAGGATGAATACAGAGAGGTTTGGAAAGACTTACATGAACTAATGCTAAGTGAAATGAGCAGAACCATCATTACACACTTCAACAATACTATATGAGGATCAATTCTGATGGAAGTGGCTATCTTTAGCAGTGACAGGATCCAATTCAATTCCAATTGATCAGTGATGAACAGAACCAGCTATACCCAGCGAAAGAACACTGGGAAATGAGTGTGGACTACTTGCATTTTTGTTTTTCTTCCCAAGTTATTTTTACCTTTTGAAATCCGATTTTTCTTGTGCAACAAGAGAACTGTATAAATATGTACACATATATTGTATTTAAGATATACTTTAACATGCTTAACAGGTATGAGACTGCCTGCCATCTAGGGGAGGGAGTGGAGGGAAGGAAGGGAAAACCTGGATCCTTACAATGGACCCTTACAATAGTAAGGGTTAATGTTGAAAAATTACCCATGCATTTGTTCTGTCAATAAAAAGTTATAATAAAAAAAGAAATTGGTAAATATTATAAATCAAGGCTAGATTTATTGGTTTGATGATTTTCTAGCATTAATAAATTGATGAAGATATTAACAATACATGCTAAGCTTTTAAAAGTGTGTCATTAACAATTTTTTTCATAGAACAATTGTTATACCTTTACCAACACACTTTTGGATATAAACCACTTAAACAAAAACTTTTTGGGATTCTCACCAATTTTTAAAGGTATAAATGCATCCTAAGACCAAAAAGTTTGGTAATCACTGCTCTATTCTAAAGTCCTTTCTGAACTTATTAAAAGTCACATGTTTGCAAGTTAAGCTCCTCAAAGAATAGCTATTATCTTAGATCCCATTAATATGCTGTGAAGCTACACTGCTAAGATAAGTCATGAGCCCCCACAAGTGAACTTGCCATTAACAATCAACCAATAGATTTTATTAATTCAAAACAATGACATTAAGGAAGGTAGCCTAGCCATACCAGATCTAAAACTATATTATAAAGTGGCAGTCATCAAAACTATTTATTACTGTCTAGGAAATGAGTGGTGGATCAATAGAATAGGTTAGGGACACAAGACACAATTGTCAATGACTATAATAATCTGCTGTTTGATAAATCAAATAAATTCAGAATCTAGGATAACAACTCACTATCTGACAAAAATTGCCAGGAAAACTGAAAAATAGTATGGCCAAAGCTAGGCTTTAACCAACACCTAACACCTTATACCAAAATAAGGTCAAAATGGGTTCATTGTTTAAACATAAAGAGAGATACAATCAGCAAATTAGGAAAACAAAGAATAGTTTACCTCTCAGATCTATGGAGAAGGGAGGAATTTATAGCCAAAGAAAAACTAGAGAATATTATGAAATGAAAAATGGACAATTTTGATGACATTAAAAAGGTTTTGCATAAACAAAACCAATGCAGTCAAGATTAGAAAGGAAGCAGAAAACTAGGAAAAAATTTTTACAGCCAGTGTTTCTAATAAAGACTTCATTTCTAAAATATATAGATAACTGAGTCAAATTTATAAGTCAAATATATATATATTCATTCTCCAAATGATAAATGATCAAAGGATATAAACACAATTTTCAGGTGAAGAAATTAAAGCCATTTATAATCCTGTGTGTGTGTGTGTGTGTGTGTGTGTGTGTGTGTGTGTGTGTATGGAAATGCTCTAAATCACTATTGATTAGAGAAATGAAGATGAAAATAACTGTGAGGTACCACCACAACCTCTCAAATTGGCTAAGATAATAGGAAAAGGTAATAATAAATGGTGACGGGAATAGTGGAAAAACTGGATCACTAATGCATTGTTGGTGGAGTTGTGAACTGATCCAGTCATTATGGAGAATAATTTGAAACTATTCCCAGAAGGCTACAAAACTGTGCATATCCTTTGATCCAGCAGTGTCACTACTGATTTCATATCCCAAAGAGAGGATAAAAGAGGGGAAAAGATCCACTTGTGCAAAAATGTTTGTAGCAGCTTTTTTTTTTATAGTGGCAAAGAATTGGAAATTGAGTAGATACCCATTAATTGGGGGATGGTTGAATAAGTTATGGTATATGAATGTAATGGAACATTCTTATTTTAGAAGAAATGATGAGCAAGATGATTTCAGAAAAGTCTGGAAAGAGTTACATGAACTGATGTTCAGTGAAGTGAGCAGAATCAGGAGACTTTTGTATATTGTAACAAGATTATGTGATGGTCAACTATGATCGAGTTGGTTCTTCTCAGCAATGTGGTGATCCAAGAAAAGTACAAAAGAGTTAGGATGGAAAATGCCATCCACATCCAGAGAATTACAAAGATTGGATGAGGATTAAAGCATACTATTTTCACCTCTTTTTTTTGACTTGATTTTTCTTTTTTTGTCATTTTCCCCTTTTGTTTTGATTTTTCTTTCACAACATGACAAATATGGAAATATGTTTATGTAATTGAAAAAATAAAATTCTTTTGAGAAAAAAACAAAAGGGGAGCAGTAAAAAAAAAAAAGCAATGGTATTTGCTAAGATGGGATAGTAGAAATGATGGCTATGCAACATTCTCCTATAAAACTGGGAAATTTTATGGGAAGGGAAATACCAAATATATGTACATCCATACATAGAATAGGCTCACACTGTAGTGAGGCACACATATATATGAGGCAGGTCACAACTTGCTACTTCAGGGTCTGGAAATTCTTTTTTTACTTGTAGATTCAGGAACATCTGAGTTTAAATCTAGCCTGAGATACTTACTAGCTATGTGACATGGGCAAAATTTAGCCTCCTTTACCTCAGTCTCTTCAAATGAATAACAAGTGGGTTGTTGAGAGAATCAAATGAGATAATATTTATAATATTATAAATATTATTATTATTTTATATTATATGTATTATATATTAATTATATTTATAATATAAATATCATTTAGAATTATATATCATATTATATGTATTATTTTATTTTATATTATATTATTGTATATTAGTTATATTTATAACATTATAAATATTATTATTATAAATATTATCTCATTTGATTCTCTCAACAACCCACTTGTTATTCATTTGAATCTAAGCATTTAGCACAATGCCTGGCACCTGGTGGATGTTTTACTTCTTTTTCTTATGAATTAAAGTTTTGCTTTACAGTTCCATGATAGTGGAAAGATTGACATGAATTGATGCTGTAAAGAAAGCAGAATCAAGAGAACAACATACACTGTTAAAAACAAGATTATGTGATGATCAGTTGTGATAGACTTGGCTCTTCTCAATAATGAGGTGATTTAAGGTAATTCCAACACATTAGGGATGAAAAATGACAGTGACATCCAGAGAGAGAACTCTGGAGACTGAATGTGGTTTGAAGCATAGTATTTTTTTAATAACTTTTTATTGATAGAACACATGCCAGGGTAATTTTTTACAGCATTATCCCTTGCATTCACGTCTGTTCTGATTTTTCCCCTCCCTCCCTCCACCCCTTCCCCCAGATGGCAAGCAGTCCTTTACATGTTGAATAGGTTACAGTATATCCTAGATACAATATATGTGTGTAGAACCGAACAGTTTTCTTGTTGCATAGGGAGAATTGAATTCAGAAGGTAGAAATAACCCGGGAAGAAAAACAAAAATGCAAGCAGTTTATATTCATTTCCCAGTGTTTGAAGCATAGTATTTTTGCTTTTTCTTTGCTTTTTCTCTTAGTTTTATTCATTTTGATCTATTTTTCTTGTACAACATGATAAATATGGAAATATGTTTAAAAGAACTGAGCATATTAAACCTGTATCAGTTAACTTGCTGACTTGGGGAGGAGGAAGGAAGAAAAATTTGGAATGCAAAGTCTTACAAAAATGAATGTTGAAAACTACCTTTACAGGTATTTGGAAAATAAAATATTAGAATCCAGATTCCAGGGTGCTTTATGAAGGTAACTTCTTCAGGGAGGAGAAGAGAATCTCCCTCCTCATAGTAGCCATGAAATATACCAACAGAGCAAGAAACATCTTATCCAGAAGTCCAAAGTATTTTTGAGAGGGTTGTTTTTTTTAAAAGTAATATGTTCATATATGTTGTTCTTTATATCACTATAATTTTCCCCAGGATTCTTCTTCCTCTCCTTCCAAGAGAATCAAATAATAAAATTATTTTTATGGACCAAAAAAAAAGGAAAGGAAAAAAATCTGTACAACTGATCAATAAATTTAAATATTTGAAAACATATATAATGTGCAACACCTGTAAACCTCCCATTTCCTAGCTATGATGCATTAGGAGCATCCTCAGTTTGAGAAAGTTTGAGAAACAATTGAAAGAGCAATTAATAATACTCAACCAAGTCCTTGGTATATGGTAGATGTTTTCCCGATGCCACTGACTTATTCACTAATATACCACAGACAAGCAGAGTCAGAAAAGCAGTCAGACATTCAAGGGAAGAAGCAACTTCAAGGAACAGGCAGCAGAGAAGAAAGCCTACTATGGACTTGGGAGAGACAGAGCTAAATCTAACAAAAAGTAATTATAGAGGGAAGCAGAAACTCCTGAAAACCCAGGAGAGCAACTTATTCAGAAAAAAATGCTGATCCAAGGGGAACTGATAAGAGCTACATGACCAAGTAAGACCTTCAAGACTCCTTAGTTCATCAGTCAGTAAACATTTATCAAGTGCTAATTGTGTGCTAAGCACTATGAATAGAAATAAGGAAAAAAAGACATTATCTACAAGGAACTTACAATCTAATGGGAACTGAAAGGGAATTGGATTGGGAAAGAAGGGACCCAGTTTAGGAGTGCAAATGATAGAAAAGGAAGACTTGATTAATCTATCAATCAGCCTTCTTTAAATGGAAACTTTGGAAACTCTTTGCTATTCCTTCCAAGTCTCTGATCAAAAGGGCAGACGCTACTCAGAGTATCGAAGGATTGTAAATATCAAATCTGATATCATCTTGAAGAATGATGAGTTTACTGATGAAGAAGTTTCCTGGGAGCGTGCTGATGATAGAGTCCAAGTTCAAAGAGGACTTGTTAAATCATTTTTTCAGTCCTGTCCAACTCTTTACAACCATATTTGGTGTTTTCTTGGCAAAGATATTGGAGCAGTTTGCCATTTTCTTCTCCAGCTCATTTCACAGATGAGGAAAATGACCTACTTGTTTAGAGTCACACAACTAGTAAGTGTCTGAGACCAGATTTGAACATAAAAGAGGAGAGCTTTCCTTTCTCCAAGCCCAACACTATCCACTTCCCCACCTAATTGCCCCAAGGAATATAACTAGGGAGAAAAGAAGAGATGCCTTGGCTAGCCAGCCTCCTTTAAATGGAGATCCTAGTATAAACTCTCCACTCTCCAGAGATGTAAAAGAGGTACCCAAAGAGATAGGAGCTCTAGAGCCAAAGTCATTTTGCAGGATAGAGGTTCCTGGGACATGATGGAGAAAGTCCATAAGAGTGTAGTTAGGTGAAAAGGGAAGCCCAGTGGGATGGCTTCTGAGCATGGAACCCCATTACTTCTTCCCTATTTCAATTTAAGTCATGTGGAGCCTCTCACAGCTCATAAATACATAGGATTTCAGACAGAGAGGTGATTGGAACCAATAAAAAAACTTCCCTGACAGCCATAAGGAAAATAGCCAGCAGGAACAATGAAATAAAGATATTTGGTTGTCTAATTAAAAAAAAAAAAAAAGAAATGAGGGGGAGGAACAGAAAATTTAGTTCTAATTTTGTCAGTCTAGAAAGAGGCTGGGTGTGGTTAATAATACCCAACCTCAGGGTTTTTAACATTGACATACATATATCCTTGGGGGGCTGGAACATTACCAGTCAAACCAAACTGTTTTTAAAGAAGCTCATAACTTGGCAATATGTTTCCTGGATGTGTGCCTCACTACCATTTGTACTATAAGTTTGAGTTCACTTTTCATATAGAAACTATGTATTTATGGGAAGGTCTACCTCAAGCTTATGGGAGAATGTTTTTTTTAATATATTTCTTCATTTAATATTTTATTTTCCCCCATTTACATGTAAAACTTTGAATTCCAGATTCTCTCTCCTCCTCTCTCCCCACTTCCCTACATTGAAAAGGCACATGTAAAGTTATGCAAAACGTTTCCATAAAAGTCATGTTGGGAAAGAAAACATAGCCACATCCCTCCCCCCCAAAAAAAAAACCCTCAAGAAAAATAAAGTTAAAAAAATATGCTTCAAATCCATATTTAGACACAATCAATTCTTTTTCTGTGTATGGATAGCATTTTTTTCATCATAAGTCCTTCAGAGTTATCTTGGATCATTGTATTGCTGAGAGTAGCAAAATCATTCACAGCTGATAATCTTACAATACTGCTGTTACATTGTACACAGTACAATTTACTTTGCATTAACCTATGGAAGTCTTTCCAGGTTTTTTCTGAGAGCATCCTGCTTCTGAGAGCATCATTTCTTATCGCAAAATACTATCCCATCATAAAATCATATACCATAATTTATTCAACCATTTCCCAACGGGTGGCCATCCCCTCAATTTCCAATTCTTTGCCCCAAGAAAAGAAAAGCTATAAATGATTTTGAACATATAGATCTTTTCCCTTTTTGTTTTTAATTTCATTTGGAATATATGCCTAGATCAAAGGTATGCATGATTTTATAGCTCTTTGGGCATAGTTCCAAATTGCGCTCTACAGAATGGTTGAATTAGTTCACAATTTCACCAACAGTGCCTCAATGTCTCATTTTTCCCACATTCCCTCCAACATTTGTCATTTTCCTTTTCTGGCCTATTAGCCAATGTAATAGGTATTAAGTAGCTCTTTAGAATTATTTTATTTTGCATTTCTCTAATCAATAGTGAGTTAAATCTATTGGATTACTTGCTGTATAGCATATGGGATGGGGGGAAGAAAGAGAGAAAAATTTGGAATGCAAAGTTTTGCAAGGGGGAATGTTAAAAACTATCTTTGCATATATTTTGAAAATAAAAGCTATTATTAAAAAAGGGATAGAAAAAATATGAGCAGAGTAATTTTCACATAGTTTAAGTACTTCAACTGTTCATATATTTTGATCATTTATCAACTGGAAAATGACTCTTATTTTTTTTATAAATATGATTCAGTTCCCTGTATAAGAAATGAGACCTTGAGCAAAGAAACTTGCCCTCAAAATTCTTTTCACAATTACTATTGGTAATTGTATTTCCCACCCCTCATTTATTCTATTTTCTCCACTTTCATCCTGTCTCTCCTCAAAAGTGTTTTGCTTCTGACTACTCCTTCCCTCAATATTCCCTTGCTTCTATCACTCTACCCCTTCTTATATCCCATTCTCTTCTAACTTTCCTGCAGGGTAAAAGATTTCTATACATGGGAAGAATGTTTTATAGCTACTGTAATGAAGTGCACACTAGTGGAGGTTCTTGGGCTATAGAATGGACCTCTCCCTTGAAACTGTAGGAGTTGCAGCTTGCTTGAATTCTATTGCAAATTGGTAAGCATCCCAGCATAAGTATTATATTGCCATTTCTCTCTTACACCATATTATCTGCAAGTGACACTATTGGGAGCTTTACAAGCGATTTGCCAAACCATATCAGTAACTGCAGGCAGCACCAATGTTTCTCCTGTTAAGTGAAGTATTATACACTTATGAATTCTATAAGCAGAGTCATACAATGCAAGTAGACATTCCAGAAAGGGAAAAATAAAAGACTTTGCAAGCTACTGAAACATAGTAGAAGTCAGTTCTTCAAAATGTTCCTGATTTTTTTTAGCTTTTCACTCTAGTGACTTCAAAGAAAAGACTTCACCTTGAGTGAGCTCTTACCCTCTCCTGATTTGAGCTGAGATCTTATCTCACTCCCAGCTGAAGAGGTTGTATACTTTTGTGTATTGTTTTGTATGTTCTAAATTGTATAACTTCTCTGATTTTTGCTTTCTGATTTGCTTGGATAAATTCCATTACTAACCATTGTTAGTGATAATCTTTTGCATAATCACCAAGAATTAAAGGAAATTGAGAAAGGCTTTATGTAAGAGGTGGAATTTTTTTTTCTGGTTCCTGAAGGAAAACCAAGGAATCCAAGAGGGAAAGAATTCCAAGCACAGGGAATAATCAGTGAAAATACTAAGAGTCAGTAGATGGAATGTCTTGTTCTAAGTACTGCAAGTAGAACAGTGTAACTAGGTCACACTGGGCCAGTTTTCTCTTGAAGAAAATTTTGTTTCTTTCTTGATTGCATCCTGGAATTATTTCCCAAAGAATATTTCAGGAAAGCTCTATCTTAATTTTAATATTTCTTTATACTTTTAAATTTTAAAAAATTTGATCATTTATGCAAACTAGCGTGGCTTCTTTTCCCATCTGATGTTACCTTATATGAATTTGCTAAAGCTTTGTGTCTCTAAGCAAATTTTAGAAATTGCTATATGCAGAAATATTTTCAATATGTTGATACATGAAAAACTCATTGATATTGTTTTCATGATTTTAACTCATATCTATTGCTGTCTTCTTATATTGTTTAGGCATAGCATATTAATCCGATAGAACTTTGTTTTTCTAATACTATATCCTTACTTTTTGCAATAGTATTTGTGCATCTATGTGAGCACATATAAAGCAGTGTCTAAAAAGATAAGAAATGAGGATGCTGAGTGATAGTCACTAATTTATAGCTGAAAAGCTAGAGGTCTTCTACTATTAGGTGCAGATGCAAACCTTAAAAATGACAAAATTGTAAGGATATTGTTCAGAAAAGGATATTTCTTGGAAGAGTTTACAATAAGGTTCTAATGTTAAGGCAGATGAGACAACCCTGGAAATTTTCCTAGTCCTACCTGACTATGGGGAAATTGACAATGTCCTCTTTCTGATTATGAAAAACTACTTTAAAAGATAGAAGCTGTTTTCTAAGGGCTTCCCACCTTTAAAAGTAATTAATGCCTTTGTAGGAGACATTTCTACAAAAAAAAAACAGAATGTACCAATTAAATTGAGAAATACATCTAATTTGCAAGTAAGGCTGAGGCTGTGCTCATGCCTATCCACAGATATCATAGACCCCAAATTGACATTTCCTCTGGAAATGAACCAAGTATGCCATTTAGCTGGGAGACTTGGATTGCATAGGCAAGAACATTTCTGGAGATACTGGAAGTTATCAAAATCAGACAAAATGATGAGAGAATCTAAAAGAGATAGATCATCACCAGTTGTCTTGATTCTGTCTTGCCACTGACTCCAATGACTTTGGAGGAAAGAGTGAGACTGATGACTTTTTTGTAGTTCTGCCTCACTTAATTTCAATTCATATATACACAAGACATCGTTCTCATGAGTAATGTCATTTGTCATTGGTTCTTTTTATGAACAAAGAAGGACAAACAATAATCTGTGAGTAGTTGTTGAGGATGGAGAATATTTCTTATTATTATTTCTTGTTTTTCTCCTTTCTTCTTTTCTTCTCCTTATTTCTTTTTCTCCTCCTCCTCCTCTTCCTCCTTGTCTTCCTTTTCCTTCTCCTCCTTTTTTTCCCATTACACATGGTCTCTTTCTCTACTTAGGATGTCATACTGATGAGGGTAGGGTCGTGTAGCAGGGATGGGTGTGAGGTCCTCATTCTCCAAGACACCAAGGTACGCTCAGCTCTTAGCAAAGGAAATTCGCTTACTCAAAAGGCTGTGATAAAAAAAGACAACAAGATAACGTTCTTGGTGGGCAATTATCATTCTCAAGAGAGAAGTGATTTTTGCAAAGACACATTTTCTGAAGGCCTTCTTTATACAGAGATAGAACAATAGAACAGAATAGGCAAGACCACTTAAGTTTGTATATGAAAGGGCATATTCTCTGGATATTACTCTTCCTGGCTCCAGAGGATGTGGGACCATCTAAGTTTGTATATGAAAGGAGTCATTTTCTGGAAGTTCTTCCTGGTTTCAGGGAATGTAAGTCCCTTTTAAGTTTGTATAACTTTTTTCGGTGATTTTACATAACTTTACAGGGCTGTCTGGTTTCGCTCTCATCAATACCATACATGTGGGTGTTCTGTCCAATGAAATATAATTTTTGGTTGCTTATAGTTTCTAAGCTATCTTGGAGTTTGGAAATTGGATTTCTTAAATTTCCTATTTGTTCATTTTTCAAAAAACTGGAAATATTTACAATTTGTCCTGCAGTTTTCATTTGTGATTTCTTGAAACGTAGCTCTGAAAAATAAGCTTTTAAACAGATGGAGATTCAAATGGAGCTACTATGTCTTTAAACCCAAATCACTCTGGCTTTCATTGAATGGCCAATAGTAGAAGCAAGCCCAAGCTTTTGTTGCTTATTGTTTGAGTTTTGATAACTTAGAGAAAGAGTAAATAACAATTGCTTTCCGTTCTGGCCAGAAACTTTCATGGTTTTCCCCTCTCAGATTGATATTTTGATGATGATGAAACAGGCCATGTTTTGTCTCAATTCTTGGGTAGCTCTTAGTCATTGAGTGAAATTGTTGCAGACAAATTGAGACTTGGGAAAGACCTTAATTTAAAAAGGCTAAGATCACCCACTATATCCTGGGCCATTACCACTTATCTTGACTTTTGTCTTGCCCCTGGATTCCAATAATTCTGGAGGAGAAAATGAGGTTGATGACTTTCTATAGCTCTGCTTCATTTAAAACCATCACCCTTGTGATGCACTAATCATCTTGGAGAACAAAGGATTAACAACAATAACAAGAGGGAAAGCCTCAGTGAAACCTCTAGGTCCACAGCCAGACATCACCTAATATAAATATATTCAAACTTTATCTGAAATTTGAGAGGGGAGGATGTAGATCAGCAATAGCCCACGTAAATGTTGTCTATAATTCTGTATAATGCACCGGAAATTGTTGAGTTCCTTTTGGAGAGGCAGAATATATTGCTTTCAGAAACTGATGCAAGTAGACCCTTGTTGTAGACCTTGAGAACACAAATAAAACTTTATTGTATTAATCAAGTCAATGCTTGAAATGTGACCCTTGTGTATCCATCGTAGTGACCTTGCAGACATAAAAACCACAACCAAAAACGCCTCAAGTTCTCCTGAATTTAAGAGGTTAGTTGCCAATTAAGGGCTCAGTCTCAGCAATTTTGAGTTCTCAAAAGTGGGCCAAAAAAGCAAAGCAAGGTTCTAGCACTTCTCATTCATATCCCCAGGGATTGGCCCAGGGTCATTCAGGAGAGAGAGAACACTGGCACAAAAGTCCAAGGAGATTATCTTTGAAAAGGTTGAAGACCTAGTATATTGAGGGCATGAACACCTGACACAAGAATATCCATAAATTATTCCCAAAGGATTGTAAAACTGTGCTCATCCTTTAATATAGCAGTACCTACTGGATCTGTATTCCAAAGAATGAAAAGAGGAGAAAACCTATTTTTACAAAAATATTTATAAAAGTTCTTTTTGTGGTGGCAAAGAATTGGAAATTGAGGGGAGGCCAACCAATTGGGAAATAGTTGAACAAATTGTGGCATTTGATTATGATGGAATATTATTGTACTGTAAGAAATGACAAGTAGGATGCTTTCAGAAAACCTGGAATAACTTACATGAAATAATGCCAAATAAAGTGAGCAGAACCAGAAGAACATTGTACATAGCAACAGCAATATTGTAGGATTATCATCCATGAATGACTTAGCTATTCTCAGCAATATGAAGATACAAGATAATGCCAAAGGACTCATTAAGAAAAATGCTATCCACATCCCGAGAAAGAACTGATGGAGTCTGAATGCATATCAAAACATACTATTTTTTACTTTATTTTTGTGGGCTTTTTTATCTGTTTTTTTTTTACAACATGATTAATATGGAAATATATTTTTGTGGCTGCAAATGTACAGTTTATATCAAATTACTTACTATCTCAAAGAGGGGGAAGGTAAGGAATGGAGGAGGAGAATTTAGAACTCAATTTTTTTTAATGTTAAAAATTGTTTTTACATGTAAATGAAAAAATATTGTTTATAAAAAATCAAAAGAAAAAGAAAACTTCTGTCAGGTAATCACCAGAGTAATAGACACCCCCACACCCAATCTGTTACAAGTATAGATTGGAGGGTCATACATATTGTACTAGTTCCAGAAATATAGCATGGATAATCCAAAAGTTAATGTCTTCTTTTATAGCTTCAGGAGACCAAAGTAGATTCTTGGGAAGAAAGTCCTCATGAACCCCAAAATAGTCACACTAACCACATCAACAATTCCTTATGATTTTATTGTGCCTGGACTCATGTTAATTCATGCTGTGTATGGTGGTAAAAATTGACAATGTGGATGACAAAGGTATCTTTGATAGTGGAACTCAAATTACTAGCATTTTCCAATCTCTTTATCACAAATATTTGAGGAAAAAAAAATCTTTAAAATCCGTTACTCCCCAAAGAGATACTAAAGAAGGGAAAGGGACCTGTATGTGCCAAAATGTTTGTGGCAGCCCTGTTTGTAGTGGCTAGAAGCTGGAAAATGAATAGATGCCCATCAAATGGAGAATGGTTGAGTAAATTGTGGTATATGAATGTTATGGAATATTATTGTTCTGTAAGAAATGACCAGCAGGATGAATACAGAGAGGACTGGAGAGACTTACATATACTGATGCTAAGTGAAATGAGCAGAATCAGGAGATCATTATATACCTCAACAATGATACTGTTTAAGGATGTATTCTGATGGAAGTGGATATCTTCGATAAAGAGAACTAATTCAGTTTCAATTGATCAAGGATGGACAGAAGCAGCTACACTCAAAGAAAGAACACTGGGAAATGAATATAAACTGCTTGCATTTTTGTTTTTCTTCCCAGGTTATTTATACCTTCTGAATCCAATTCTCCCTGTGCAACAAGAGAACTGTTTGGTTCTGCAAACATATATCGTATCTAGTTTATACTGTAACCTATTTAACATGTAAAGGACTGCTTGCCATTTGGGGGAGGAGGTGGAGGGAGGGAGGGAGAGGAAAAATCGGAACAGAAGTGAGTGTAAGGGATAATGCTGTAAAAAATTACCCTGGCATGGGTTCTGTCAATAAAAAGTTATTAAAAAACAACCAAATAAATAAACAAATCCAATAAGCTGTCAAAAATAAATAAATAAATAAAATAAAATCAATTACAAAATTTGGACAAGATAATGTGAGTGATAAAGATCATTCATACCTAGTAATCTTGACATTCTCTAAGAGAACTGTTGGTGTCCAGTAGATTGCGAACATTTTAAGATGCAGGAATTGTTTTTACCTTTCTTCACGGGGCCAATATTTAGCACATTGCCTGACATATGTTGTTGTTGTTGTAAGAGTGTTGTAATAGCTGGTGTTCAGTCAATCAGTCTTTTTTGACTCTTCATGACCCTTGTATTGGGTTTTCCTGGCAAATATAGTGGAATGATTTTCCATTTTCTTCTCTAGGGAATTAGGCTAACAGAGATTAAGTGATTTGCCCAATCACATCTAGTAAGTATCTGAAGCCAAATTTGAAAATTCAGATCTTCCTCATTCTAGACACAATGCTTTCTTTATCCATTGAACTACTTAACTGCTTCCATTTGACATATAATAAGCACTAAATAAATGCATGTTGGCTTGACTTGGGATCAGTAGTGAAGAGGATATTGTGACTTATATGTCTAGTTCCTTCATTGGTCACTGCAGTTGTCAGCACTTATTAGACTTATTTCTGACTTTTCAAAATTCTAGCCCAATATTTCAAGCAACAAGCTGGAGCTCAATACTTCAATACTTTGATCATCGATGTGTACTGTACAGAAGCTTACAAGAGAATAGAATAACAGGCCAGTTGCAATAGACTTGTGATATAGAGAGTCATCTACACTCAGAGAGAGGAAATAAGGATAGATCACAATATAACATTTTCACTCTTTTTGTTGTGGATTGCTTGAATTTTATTTTCTTTCTCATTTTTTTTAACTTTTTGATCTGATTTTTCCTGTGCAGCACAATAATTGTATAAATATGTATGCCTATATTGCATTTAATATTTATTTCTCCCATGTTTAACATATATTGGATTATATGCCATCTAGGGAAGTGGATGAGTGGAAGGGGGTAAAATAGAAACACAATGTTTTTCAAGGTCAATGTTGAAAAATTATCCTTGCATATGTTTTGAAAACAAAAAACTTCAGTTAAAAAATGTTAAAAAAAAATAGAGATTAGAACCAAAAAGTACCAGTTAATATTGATATGGTAAAGATTCCTATCTTTCTGATTCCCAACCCTCCCTAGTTAATATAATTACCCTTTAACTGACAAATCCTAGTCCCTTTGTGTTCCAGTAGAAGATCGGGCCTGTCCCAGCCCCACCCGCATCTGAGCCAACTTTGGAGCTACATCCAAAAACCCCTCTAGCTAAATCTCCCATTATAAAAGGTATATGCTGGGACCCCCTCTTTGCAGAGATCCCAAACGTGCTAGCCATGTGAGGACCCTCTGTCCACTGTCTGGTGCCCTCCTTATTTCTACATTCACCTATCTCCTTACTTCCAAACCCAATAATAAACCTCTTTTATCAATCTATCTCTTGGGCCAATAAATGCTTTTATTGGGGACTAGCACCACTACTAGACCTCATTTACCGCTGTATTCTTGCGCTGAATCCAAGGATGTTGCAGGGGAGCTCTGTTTGACTCCCTGTACCCCAAATCTGCCACTAGACCTCAACTAAACCCTAATTTCATTTAGGCACCCCAAATCTAGACCTCAACAATATCACAAGAGAACTAAATCTGAAATAAATCTCTGAACTAGATCCTGTGAACTAGGATCGTAGATCCTATTTGTCTTTAAAAACTTCCCCAAAACAACAGAGTGAGTGGAAGGATAGTTTGAAGCTGAAACCTGCCAAGAAGACAGGCATGTTCTCATTGAATGTGTAGCATGTGGGATATGGTTGAGGGGAAACCATAAAATACAACTCACTGATCCCTGACCAATGGAAAAACTATGGAAAACTTAGAGACTGAGTGTGAATCAAAGCATGATATTTTCACTTTTTGTGGTTGTTGGTGGTAGTTGTTTGTTTTATTCCTCATGTTTTTTCCTTTACCTTTTGATCTAATTTTTTTTGTGCAGCATGATGAATATATAAATATGTTTAGAATTGCATGTTTACCCTAAATCAGATTGCTTGCTATCTTGAGGAGAGGGAAGGAAGAGAGAGAGGAAAAAAAAAAAAAACTGGAACACAAGGTTTTGCAAAGATGAATGTTAAAAACTATCTTTGCATATATTTGGAAAAATAAAAAGTTATTAGAAATACAAAAAAAGAAAAAGAAGGGAAAAAAAGAAATGATAAGCAGGATGATTTCAGAAAAGTCTTGAAAAACTTACATGAACTGATGCTGAATGAAGTGAGACCAAGAGAACAAAGTACATAGTAACAATGGGATTATATGATAATCAAGTGGGATAGACTTGACTGTTCTCAACAATGAGGTGATTTAAGGCAATTCCAATAGACTTGTGATGGAAAATGCCATCTGCATCTAGAGAGAGAGAACTATGAAGATTGGATGTGGATCAAAGTATAATATTTCACCTTTGTTGTTGTTTGTTTGCTTATTTTTTCTTTCTTATGTTTTTCCCCTTTTGATCTGATTTTTCTTACCCAGAATGATGGAAATATCTTTAGAAGAAAAAAACAGGGACAGCTAGTGTAAGAGGCTCTGGACCTGAACCTCCTGGAGTGAGTTAAAGACTCCTTTGTGACAGGACCCACCCTAACCCAGGATTCCTGAATTACCACACTAGCAATGCTGACGTGCTGGAGCCTGGCCGGGGGTGGGGGAGGCACAGAAAGGATGGGCTCCTCCTTCGGGGAGGGATTGGGGAGGAGTCTTTACCCGATTGATGAACGACAGGTGGAGGGAAAAGAACTATAAAAAGAACTGACACAGGATGGTTAGGGAGACACCTCTGACTTGTAACATCAATAAACATCACTGTGTTCTATCGACCTCAGCTCTCTGTCTGGTGATTCCCTCCTCCTGTCTCCTTGAGGAGGGCTGGAGACGTCCGAAGCCCCGTCTGGCTTGGGGAAGCTGGAAGAGGCAGTCACTGTTGAGGTTTCCTGCGACTGGTCCTGGCCCCCGACAAGCTAGGTGGCACAGTGGATAGAGCACCAGCCCTGAAGTCAGGAGAACCTGAGTTCAAATCTGATCTCAGACACTTAACGCTTCCTAGCTGTGTGACCCTGGGCAAGTCACTTAACCCCAATTATCTCAGCAAAAAAAAAAAAAGAAGAAAACAATAAGAAAAGTGTGAGCACTCAGTCATTGAAGGTAAAGTACTTCTGAAATGGACACACACATAATCTCAAGGACTCAAGAACTTTCAAAGTATTTGATGGTTATTTGTTGTAAGTTTGTTAAAAATTGTAATAATAATAACAGCTAACATTGATATGTCACTTTAAGACTTACAAAGTGCTCTCCTTTCAACAAAGCATTAAAGCACATGATATTATTATTCCCATTGTACAGATGAAGAAGCTGAGATAGAGGTTAAGTGTGTGTCTGATGCTGAATTTGAGTTCTGGTTCTCCTGACTGGGGTCTAGTACTGTATCTACTTTACCACCTCGTTGTTGCTAAACCATTGAATGATCTTACTCTTAAACATGGAAGTAATGAAACCCCAAAGCAAAAAGGCAGGAAAGTAAAAATTGTTCTAAAATCTACATTGCCTTTTAGAGATAGATGGACAGGCAAATATGTGGGGGGAGGGAGAGATGTATTTTAATTAATTACTTTAATTTAATTAATTTAATTAAATCAGGGATTTAATTACTTTATTATCCATGCATCAAGCTTATACAGACTCAAGCAAATCTTTTTTCCATACACACATGCCAGCCTGGAAAATTTGAGAGCTGTCTTATACCAAATAAGTGATGATCATCACAAGCTAGTTGTGTTTGTCAGCAGAGTTTTGACTGATAATCTCTTTAACCTCTCCATAAGTTTGAGGGTTTGACTTTAAAGTGGAATATCACTAAGAAATTCAAAGACTATGCATATGGAACAAAACTTTAAGTACCAACTGATAAATAATGATAGATATTTTGATCAATGCCAAGTTTAGATATTACTTGCCAGAGATAGGTATCAGCACTAGCCAAGTATGATTTCAGTATATGCTACAGACATCAAAAAATTAGTGTGGATGAAGATGCTTTGTCCAGAATACTACAGTAATACTAGAAAGTGTGAGAGCAATCTGTGACACACAAGGAACTGGAGTAGAGCCACATGCAAGTATGGCAAGTAAGAGCTTGAAACTTCTACCAAGTTGAATACCAAATATGTATGTACTTCAGCCTTATTTCATTGAACCAATCTTCCTTGCCTCAGTTGTCTGCAGATGACTGACAGTGAGAACAGATGGCTGATGAAGGAGTAAGAGAAGTGATACAAGCCAAAAATTTAAGGTAGTGATTCTAAACGTCTTGAGTTCCAAGTTCCAGTTAACAGAAGGCATCTTACTGATGAGACAACTGACTGGCAGATGCTGGAGCTATAGTGGAGAGAGCTCTATGGCACTGTGGGTGTATCCCAATACATAGAACCAGCAAGTAGCAGGTGCTAAATAAGAGTACACTGCCTATCTAAGAAAAAATATTAAAGCTATACTATTATGTTTTAGGCACAAGTCTGCCAAAAGCAATTTTATTAATTTAACATTATTCCAATCCAAGTATTTTTAGCTTAGAGAAATATCTAAACTGACATAGGCCTCCCATTTCCTCCCATTCCATAATTCCCCCCAAACATCTCTCGACCAGAAGATAATTTGAAGCATTTATAGGAAAGTTAAATAAGGAAAAATTACCCTATGATAAAATGCAAGTTTGAATTGACACTACTCAGAGGTATATTGGAGTCAGCTCGAACTGACTTACCTATTATTAATTTTTCAGTAAGAGCATTAACACTTGGATTATGCAAACTACAAATCAAAATTTGATTTGTTCTTTTGTTAATATCTAGAATTAAGAAAGTAATGGAAAAATGTTAATAATGCAAATTAAACTTTAAAGTTCATCATGGGAAAATTAGAAACAAATGAACTATTTGCAGAGTTGTATAATCCAACCATTCTGAAGAGTACTTTGGAACTATGCCCAAAGTATTGTAAAACTATGTATACCCTTTGACCCACCAATACCATTACTAGGTCTGTATACCAGAGATTTTTTTCAAAAGGGAAAGGAACTATATTTACATATATGTACAATATGGCAGCTGTTTTTGTACTGACAAAAAAATTGAAAATTGAAAGGATACCCAATAACTGGGAAATGGCTAAACAAGTTGTGGTATATGATTGTGATGAAATACTATTGTGTTATAAAAAATGATGAGCAGCATGTATTCAGAAAAACCTGAGAAGACTTTTATGAACTGGTACAAAGTGAAGTGAGTAGAATTAAGAGAACAAAAACAGTAATATTATATGATGAACAACTGTGAATAACTTGGCTATTCTCAGCAATACAAAGATCCAAGATTTATCCAAAGGATTTATGATGAAAAATGCTATTTACCTCCAGAAAAAGAACGGATGAAGTCTGAATGCAGATTGAAGTATACTTTTAAAAAATCTTCTTTATTTTTGTTGAGTAGTGAGGGATTTTGGTCTGTGTTTTCTTTTGCATCATGGCTATTATGGAAATATGTTTTGCATGACTGGACATGTATAATCTATGTAAAATTGCTTCAGAATGGGGAAAGAGGGTACTGGGCTTGTATGAATCATCTCTTCCTTTCTAGGTGTTGGGGAGACAATTAATTATCTTAACAAATCAAAATATTTCTTGTTTTAAGTTTGGAATTCTTAATTCATCTTTTAAAAGCTTTAGCTTTTGTTCTTTGTCTTTGAAACACTTTCCTAAAGGGAAAAAGCTGGGAAGACTAGAGATACCTAAATGTTTCCATTTTAACTAAAAAGGAAGATCTTAATATGCTTTCATACACCCCAGAGCCATGAATACCTTGCATGATTTAGGACATATGAATGAAGAAAGGACTCAAGAACTGGTAATAAGCAGGTTTTACTGACCCAAGATGGCAGAAGATGCCACCAAGAAGCATGAAACTTATGCCAGATATGTAGAAAGAAAAGCATTACCTTTTTATTGCATATTTGGAAAATCTATCAGTAATCATCTGGAACTTGTTTGTGATGACTTTATAGCTCTAAAAGGATAAAGCAAAAATATGTCATAATTTTGTTAAGACTGGCCATTTCACCAGGGAACACAAGCATGACTGATAAGAAACAAGAAAACATTCTCTGTTGTCATTATAATGGGAAAACTAATTTTTGGTATACAAATTCACTACTAGAATTCTTTCTGACAGAGGTAACAGTTTTATGAAAAAACTACTCAAGGAAGATCTCAAAAAGTCTAGAACAACTTCTTAGCATGAACAAGGAGGATCACACCTCAAATTTTCAATTGCATACCATTGAACATATTGGAACTTAAACAACTAAATGCTGCAGCCAACAGCATTTATTCTAGTATATGCATGCAATTCCACCAGGAATGATGCTAATGGCTTTGCACCAAATTTGCTCATGTTTGGATGAGAATGAGGTTTTCCTATTGACTTATGTTTCAGAACTTATGGTAATGCAATTATTCACACTCATTACATCCTTTGCAAGGAAATTTTCTTTGAAGAAAAAACTAAGAGAAATCTATCAGTCACTGCATCATCTCAGGAAATCTGTAAAGGGGGAAAGACATCATGTTTGAGTACATTGTCAATACCTTCAATAAAAAAACAGTTTCTCTGTAGCATTCAAGGAACTTACAAGTTATTGGCCAATTGAAAGTTAACGCATATACAGCTATTCAGAGACTAAGCAATTTTTTACAGAATTTTTTTTTTTTTACCTTTTTACAGAATTGCCTCAGAGAATGAAGAGTTCTATCAAGAATATTCACCATAATCATCTATTGCCTGTAGGAGAATTAGTTGAATTTTTTAAATATTTAAGTGGAGAGGAATGATAGATATACACTGTGATGAATATTGAACAAAAGAGATTATCCACTAGTTTTCTGACCTGAATATGGAGACTGAAATTCAAGTGAAGGAGATCATGGGTTCTCTGAGAGAATTGGAGAACTGAATTCAGAGACAAATCTTCTATCCACAACTGCTTTAGAGAATCCTAGAGATTCCTCTGTAATTTTATTCTACAGAGTTCACCTATCCCTGCTGTCAGCCTAGACATATATAAGCAAGTCTATAATCCACCCCTACCATCTATTAGCTCAAGTAAAAGAACAAAGGGATCAGCTAATAACAAAGAAATGAGACCAGGTCACTAGACAGGGATGGGAAATGTCAGCTCACAGGCCTTAATAAGGCTGGTAAAATGATTTGCTAAGGAAGCTACATATAAGGGAAAGCTAGATGGTGCAGTGGATAGAGCACCAGGCCTGAAGTCAGGAGGACTTGAGTTCAAATCTGGTCTCAGAAACTTAATACTTCCTGGCTGTGTGACCCTGGGCAAGTCACTTAATCCCAATTGCTTAAAAAGAAAGAAAGAAAGCCACACAACAACTTTCCACTGCCTAAATTCTGTAAGTTGATAATTTTGACCCTTAAATGATATAAATACTGAAATGGCCCTTGGCAGCAAAAAGGTTCCCTATCCCTTTAGAAGACTAATTTAGAATGTAACAAGTGGCCTTGAAGAAATAGTTAACAAATGTTGTATACAAGCAATAACACTATTGCCCAATGAAGTATGCCTTGAATGTAATTACAAATGTTTACTTCTGCACATGTTAATTTCTAAATAATTGAATGCCCAATATTTGTAGCTAATATTTGGTGGCATAGTGGTTAGAGCACTAGGTCTGGAATCAGGAGGAACTGAATTCAAATCCATTCTTAGACACTTATGAGCTGTAAGACCCTGAACAAGTCACTAGACCCATTTTTACTCAGTTTCCTTAGCTATAAAATGGAGATAATAAGGGCACCTATCTCCCAGTGCTATTGTGAGGAGCAAATGAGTTAGCAGTTAGTACAGTACATGGTGCCTTGTAAGTGCTACATAAATTATAGTTATTATTATTGTTATTTGTTTCTTATTTTGCCATTGTGTTCATTTGATTACATTCTGTATAATGTCCATGCTATAGAAGTGTTTGTTTCTTTTACAGACACTGATAGTTTTTATATATATATATATATATATATATGCCAATTGATGTTATTGCTATAAATGGCTACCTAGCTTGATTTTGCTAGTTACCCATACTTTGCTCTAATGTTTATAATTAATTGCTTTGTACTATAGATATGCATGTACGTTTTTTAAAAAATCTATTTATTATTTATTTTCAACATTCGTTTTTTTTTAATTTTATTTTATTTAATAGATTTTTCCCCTCCCTCTACCCCCTCCCCTAGATGGCAAGCAGTCCTATATATGTTAGATATGTTGCAGTATATCCTAGATACAATATATGTTTGCAGAACCGAACATCAACATTGGTTTTAAAAAATAATTTGAGTTCTGAATTCTCTCCTTTGTTCCTCTTTTCCACTCATTGAGAAGACAAGCAAAGTAAATCAATTATACTTGTAAAATCTGCTTATGTTTTTGAGTTGTGCATATGTTTGTATTTAGGCATATTGTCATCCAATCAAGTGATGCTCTTTATGGTACCCTATCAATTGTATGATCTGATAAAACTCATTTGTTTTCAATGGTAAGTTAATTATCTGGGATACCAGAAAAATTGCCCTTGGGTTTTTTAAAAAATAATTTTCTTTTTTTATTATAGCTTTTTATTGACAAAATATTTGCATGGGTAATTTTTCAACATTGACCCTTGTACTCACTTCTGTTCCAACTTTTCCCTTCCTTCCTTCCTTCCCCTCCTCTAGATGGCAAGCAGTCTCATACATGTTAAAGTATATCTTAAATACAAATGTATTTATATATTTATACATATATATGTATACAATGTATACATATTTATACAGTTCTCTTGCTACACAAGAAAAATCGGATTTAGAAAGAAAGTAAAAATAACCTGGGAAGAAAAACAAAAATGCAAATAAACAACCACAGAAAGAATGTAAATGCTATGTTGTGGTCCACATTCATTTCCCAGTGTTCTTTCACTGGGTGTAGCTGGTTTTGTTCATCACTGATCAATTGGAATTGAAATTGCCCTTATTTTAAAGTGCTAATAATTTGTGTTAATGCAGGTTTCAAGCTTACTCTGGATGATTTTTTTGCAAGGGGTTGAAAAAATTTCTGCCTAAGGGAAGAATGTAACCTGACTCCCTATCATGACAGTAGATTAGAGCCAGCTTTATACTTTGTAGCCCATATGCAGGGAAATGTGATTGCTAAATATCAAAAAGAATGCTGAGCTCAGTGCTTTATACCCGTGTAAGACTTACTGACAAGGTAAGTAAGGACGTGAGGAGTAGTGGGAGCTGCCCCACTGGGGACCCAATTGGAATTGGCCAGTTAGAAATTAACTTTTCTCTCTTTCTCTTTCTCTATCTCTCTCTCTGTCTCTCTCTTTCTCTGTCTTTGTCTCTCTCTCTTTCTCTCCCTTCCTTCCTCTCTTCCTTCCTTTCTTTTTTCTTTCTTTCTTTCTTTTTTCTTTCTTCCTTCTTTCCTTCCTTCCTTTCTTTTTTCCTTCTTTCCTTCCTTTCTTTTTTCTTTCTTTCCTTTCCCTTCCCTTCCCTCTGTCTACATAGAGTATCATACACTTATCTGCAGATGCATAGCCCAAAGGAATGTAAATTTTGATTGTTAAAACATCCCAAGATATCTTGGGGTTTAAGAGCTAGAATCATGCCTTAAACTCAAATCACTCTGGCTCTCATTGATTGACCAACAATAAGTCCCAGGTCAAGCCTCAATTGGTCATTGTAGTCCAATTAGTCTCTTAAAAATGACTGAAGAGAGTGAGTGTTCAAACTCAACATCACTCTTAGGTCCTGCCTGACTCTTCCCACTCAGAAGATGTGCTGTTCATAAGACACTTTTCTTGACTCTCCCCTTTTCAGATATGGGCTGAATCCAAGTCATCTCTAATCTTTCAACACATAAGCTGCATTTAGATAACCTATGTAGGCATACCTATCTTGCAGATACATTTTTTTAAATGTTACAGGCTTTTTTTTTTTTTTTAATTTGTGGAGGTTTTTCTCATTAAAAGAATGCAATTATCTCTGGAAAATTATCTCATGTGGTGTTTTCTGTATGTACACTTCCAAGATACCATATCAATTTGTTCGATTTCATGCCATCCACAACTAAGGTTTGAGCAGCAAGTAATGGGAATTGAATGAAGCATACTGACTATCTTGTGATTAAATTCTGGAACTAGCTCAGCTCCCTTTCTATTCAATTATGGATTTAGTCCAATTTCTCTCCTGTGAGAAAACTTTATTCAATTATTCACAATTGGGAATTGTTAGAGGGCTTTGTTGCATTATTTGAACCTAGCCCTATGGGGCTGGGAAGCTGGACCACCTCAACTTGCTGCTTAGAGATCCCGAATCAAGAGGGTATTGTGCTCTATGAGCAAAGCAGAATTGCTATAGTTCAAAAGTGTGGTGATCTTCTTCCTTTAAAATAAGTAGAATAGTTCTCTCTGGGGAAGAAGGTAGGTTTCTCGGGGAAGGTTTTTCTTGGAGGCAGCCTTAGTATCAGTTCAGATCAATAATTACCCCAAATGCAGTCAGCTGGTAAAAATACAAACATTTATTTTCTCCTTCCAAAGTAGCCTGGTTAGTTGAGGCCTCTCTCTCTGCTTGGTTCCAAGAGCTCCCTCTGAATGTCTCCAAATCCAAAGGTTTTGTCCTTCAGCCTCTGCCTCTGCTTTCTTCAGCCTCCAGACCCAGCACCAAGTTGAATCTGTCTTGCCTCTGAGAGAGCCTTCTCAATTTTCACTGAACTCTTGACTCGTAGCTTCTTTCTCTGAAAACTCTTCTTCCGCCACCAGCCAGCCAAATGGAAAATATTCCAGTGAATCTCTCTTGCCTCGGAGAGAGGGCTTCTGGCGTAATTCAGCTGAAATCTGACTGAGAGCCTCTGTCTGTCTCTTTTATACGAGAGAGAGGAATTGTGGTATAGGAGAGAGAGGGATTATGGGTTTCTCCCACAGTGCTCTCTGAACCTAAGAGCTTCAAGGGAGGTGTGAATTCACAAAGTTACAAAGTTTACTTTGTGAATCTGGTGAACTCCAATGAGTAAAGGTGTGAACACAAGCATTGTATTAATTAGTTTTACTTAGTACCTTGTTTCAGGTTCTGGCCCAAAACATCTTCTTGTAAGAGCAGATCAATAATCTATCAACTCTAATGAGTTAGCAGTTTGTAAAGATTCCAACAAAAAGAAATGTGAGATGCATGATTTTAGATACATATCCATTCCAAATGTTCTTAAGTACTATATAGGTACATTGACCCCAACAAAGAATGTTATTTTGATCTTCTTTGAATATGAAGGACAACTAGAAACTCTTAACTAAGGACAGGTTCTACTGACTAGAAATCCAGGAAGATCCAAAGATTGATTCAAGGAAATTTCTCATAATTGTATATTTCAAAACCATCCACATGTTTTATCCGACAACTAGCCCCATACTGACTAAATATTGTTTCCATATTTCTTTGATTGTTCACACACACTTGAAAAGACATGGGACATCTGTTTTTTTCTAATTTCAGGGAACTGTACCTATTCACTCTCCCCTTCCTAAAATAGAAAGTCCCCAATCTTTCCCCTAATTAGAAATCAGATTACCTAATATTGTACTTTTGACGATTGTTTCCTTTTAATTAATTGGTCTTATTCGATTGTTTTTGATGTATAAAAATCTGTCTTCCCCTGGATTCAGGGTCCAGTGGTGAGCTGATAAGGACTGTTCTTGATTTGTTATGCAACTGAGAAGCATTGCTTAGTTAATTAACAAATCTTTCACTTACTATAAGATCAAAAGGATGATGATGATGATGATAACTAATTTTAATACTGTGCTTTAATGTTATATAAACATTATCTTGTACCTGGAGCGACTTACATGAAATGATAAGTGAAGTGAATAGAAGCAAGAGAACATTGTACATGGAAACAAGATTGTGCGATGATCAACTATGATGGACTTGGCTCTTTTCAACAATGAGGTGACTCAGGGCAATTCCAATAGTTTTGTGATAGAGTCATCCTTATCTAGAGAGAGGACTATGGGGACTGAATGTAGATCACAAAATAGTATTTTCACTTTTTTTGTTGTCATTTCTTTGCTCATTTTTTTCTTTCTCAACCCCCACCTCCCCTCTGCTCTGATTTTTCTTGTGCAGCATGATGAATATGGAAATATGTTTAGAAGATTTGCACATATTTAACCTAATTGGATTACTTGCTATCTGGGAGAGGAGGGAGAAGGGGAGAAAAATATGCAACACAAAGTTTTACAAGGATGAATGTTGTGTTTTGAAAAATAAAAAGCTATTATTATTATTTTGCTGAAGCAATTGGGGTTAAGTGACTTGCCCAGGATCGCACAGCTAGGAAACGTTAAGTATCTAAGATCAAATTTGAACTCCAGTCCTCCTGACTTCAGGGCAGGTACTCTATCCACTGTGCCACCTAGCTAAACCAAGCTATTATTATTTTAAAAAAATATTATCTGGCACAATTTAATAGATTTGGAATGGAAAATGCCAATCACATCCAAAGAGAGAACTATGGAAACTGAATGTGGATGGAAACATTTTCATCTTTTTGTTTGTTGGCTAGAGTTTTTTCTTTTGGTCTCATTTTTCTTGCATGACTAACAAATATGAAATATCTTTAAAAGGATTGCATATATTTAACTATATCAAATTGCATGTCGTCTTGGGGAGGGGGGACATGAAGGAGGGAAGGAGAAACACAAAGTTTTACAAAAATGAATGTTGAAAACTATCTGTACGTGTATTTGGAAAAATAAAATATTATTGAGGGAAAAAATTTTAAATTAAGAAAAAAGAGCTTAAAAATCTCACAAATATTATATTGCTTTACTATCATAACAACCTTGGGAGGGAAATGCTATTATTATCTCCATTTTATAGGTAAGGTAACTGAGAATAAGTGACTGCCCAGTGTCGCAAGTTTTTCTGATTCCAGATAAAACAAGAACATCTGTTGTCACTACTACCATTTTAATATAATCCTAAAAATGCTGGCTAGTGGTTAGAGCACCAGCCCTCAAGTCAGGAGGACTTGTGTTCAAATCTGACCTCAGATACTGTGTGACTCTGGGCAAGTCACTTAACCCCAATTGACTCAGTCAAAAAAAAAAAAAAAATGCTGCTGTAATAATGAATGAGATGAGAAAAAAATTGAGGGAAGGAACAGAAGCAAAGATGGATAAAATTAACTGTTTTATTCATAGTTAGTTCATAGTTAGTAGGCTAAAGATGGAAATAGGACCTATGATTTTGGCAGTATAAGGAACTCCCAGAGGAGGAAACTCCCTTTATTTAAAACTTATTGGTACCTACTCTGCAATTTATTGTCTTTAGAGAATCATCTAGGATATCTTAAGTGGTTAAGTAATTTGCTCAGAGTTACACAGCCACTAAAAGATAGGTCTTGAACTAAATATGTTTCTTTAAGATGTTAGCTGTGTTGATTGATTAATTACTTGTGAATCTGAGGGATAAAAATGGTAGCTTACAGCTTTTTTTAAAAATTTGAACTTTTTACTTGGTCTGAATTTCTGTTACTAAATTGTCTCTATTGTTTTTTTTTATATTAGTTTGAGCAAATTCTGGGGATTTTCTCTCCAAACTGTCTATGAATTTACCCATCATGAATGATTTGTCCTTTTTTGAAGAACTAGCAGCAATAAAAGATCCAGTGGCCCTCTCTCAATTATAATTCTTTTTGGTTTCTCTACACCTGTAGAACACCTTCTCCTTTATAATCTCTCCTCTTTAGCTTTTCAGGATACCATTCTCTTCTTGTTCTTCTCTTACCTATCTGACCCACTCCTTCTCTAATTTCTTTGCTGGATCCTTACTTAAATCATGTTCTCTAACTATAGGTATCCCACCGGGCTGGGTCCTTTTCTCTTCTCCTTTATACTATGTCACTTAGTGATATCATCAGCTTCTTGGATTTAATTCTATGCTGATAATTTACAAATCTGCCTCTTTTGCATTAACATCCTGACCTTCTCCAATCTTTCAAAGATGCTTTTTAGACATCTTGAACTGAGAGAAGAAGTCTGAATTTTTTCTTTTTGTTTTTTCTTTTTATTTTATGAGATATTTATTGTACCTTATTGTAAAATTTGGGTGAAGTATTTGGTCATAGGCTCTATGTCATCTGCTGGTCTTTCTGTGTTGTTTGTGACTTCTGCAACACTTTCCCCAAAAATTGCCATTTGATTTCTTTTGCTCATAATATGTCAAAACTGTGATGGGGAAAGTTGCAATGTGGAAGGGATAATTGTATATTGGACTTAGGAAAATGAATGATGTTGGGTAGTACAACAGACATTATAGTAATTAAAACTTCCACACAAAGATTAACTATGAATTCATACATTTTATGTCAAATGCAGGAAGATTATACAAATCATCTGTTGTCATGAATCTACCCTAACTAAAGGCAATAGTGGCAGATTATTTTCCTATTAATATTTGATATCAGATGCTAAGTGAAGTGAGCAGAACCAAGAAAACTTTGTACACAGCAATGACAAGATTATATGATGATTAATTTGGATGTGGCTCTTTTCAGTAGCAAGGTGATTCAGGCCAATTCCAGTGGAATTGTGGTGGAGGACTATGGGGATTGAGTGTAGATTACAATATGGTGTTTTTACAATTTGTTGTTGTTGTTTATTTGTTTCCCTCATTTTTTCCTCTTTTGTTCTGATTTTTTTTTGGTGGGGATGCAGTATGATAGATATGGAAATATGTTTGGAAGAATTGAACACGTTTGACCTATATTGAACTGCTTGCTATCTGGGGAGTGAAGGGATAGGTAAAAGGGGAAGGAGGGAGAAAAGTTTGGAACATAGGATTTTGCAGAGGTGGATGTTGGGGACTCTCTTTGCACCTTTGAAAAAAGAAGGACTATTATTATTATTTTAAAGGATTTAATATCAGACAATTCAAATGTGACCTTATTTGCACAGATCTTAAGTAATTTTCATACTGTATTCCCCGTCAGTTGAAGCAAATTCATCAAGTTAGCCTAGAGTTAGTCTTAAAATAGTTATCTGAATTACATTTTCATTCAAAAGTGGTGATGTATTTAAATGGGAAGTGCAATAAAAAAAATCAATAATTTCGCTCATTGCTTTGGGCTTCATGCCTTAAGAAAGTGGGGTACACCAAGAGGTGAGCTAGAGTCCACTCCTACAAAATCTTGAGAACAATTGTCAAATTTTCAGTGTGAACACTTAGACCCTGAACATGTGCAGATGTTATATCTATACATCCATTAAGCAGATACTTAATTTGTTTTATTGATTATCTAGACTAAGAAATTGATGTGGAAAGTGTAAATATTATAGATTAAACTTTCAAATGTATTCTGTGTACTTTTTTTTTCCAGGAGAGCCAATTGTAAAATGTTTACTAGTATAACTCTGGGTGTATTCTACAGCTTAGAAAAAAATTTTATCCTTGCCTCAATTAGCACATAGACAGAATAAATAAATACTGATTCTTAGCCAAGAACATAAAAGCTGAATTGCCTCATTAATAGGGTGTGGGGAGAATGGTGGGGAGGGAGGAAATAACCCCTGAAGAAGAAAATTATTTATGCTCTGTGTTTTAGACAAAATTTGTCACAGACAATATATTAATATGCATGCATTTCTGCTGGGACAGAGATTCAGCTAGAGACCCTAGTAACCAAAATATCCTCTCTGACCTGAGGACCTTCCATCTTTATACTTTGTAGTAATCACGAAACAGAAGATACAATTCCACAGTGAAGCAAAACAAAGACAGAAAGTTTAAATTGAAGGGTTTTTTAAATTTACCAAATAGAATGATTCTAATGTTAATGCTAACTCAAGAGAAAATGCCTTCCCCAAACTTATCTATTCCCTCTAAGGAGTTCTTTTCCAATCCAATCCAAGGTAAACAAGGAAGCTCCTTCCTAAATGGATTAAGTAAAAATACATTTCCACTCCTTTTTTGGTGATAAATACAACAAATATCATCTATTCATCTACTCTCAGAGAATTATGATACCATACTGAAACTAGTTAGGTCTTCAGGGAAGACTGATTAAGTCTTTGCCCTCAAGAGACTCCAATAACTTTAGACAATAGAATTCTGTTATAAATTTAATTTTTAATTTTTAAAATATACTAAAGTACTAGTATATACTGCTTTTACACCTAATAACCAAGCTGGGTTGAGTGTTCGAATAGAGTGCCACCTGGTGGCTGACTGTTATGTTGCAGTCTGAGCTAATCAAAATTCCTTGGGGTTGATGGATATTTAATCCAATGATGGCTGTGTTAATGAATGAATAAGAGAGGTCCCATAAGTCAAAGTATCATATTTTTAAAGTTTAAAGCCCTTATGAATAGGTCAAAAAGACTCCAGTTAATTTTTGAGTTTTTTGTTTTTGTTTTTTTTTTTTTACTAGCCCTTGTTAGGTTCATTCTGTTCTTGGTTTAGGGATGCATTTTTCCCATTTAATCCAGACCTGTTTTTTCATAACATCTTTTAAATCAGCTGTTTACATTCCAAATACGTCCTCTGAAGCTCTTGTCTTCAGTGTTCAGCTGTGCAAACCACTTGTGCCTCTAAGGTCCCCAATTTCTTGCCAAAGTCTTCCAGCAGTATCATTTCTCTCCTGTGAATCATCAGAACTCATAGTCATCCAATTTAATAAATCTTGGGAAGCTATCACATCCTGGCATACATGCCCTGGGATGACATCTCTATTATTGTTAACAGATCCATTCTTACTGGATGATCAAGTCTGAATCTGCATCATAATTCCTTGGAGGAGAAGCAGATATTTCCTCTTTTTGGAAAGAACCTCATATTTCTTTTTTTTATGTTCTGGGCAAATGACTTCATTTATTTTGTTTTATTTTTAATAAGTTTTAATTTATATTTTCTTTTTCAACTATAGTATCTCATGTATCCCTTCCCTTGTCCTACCCCAAGAGTTATCCCATATGACACTATTTTTTAAGAGAGGAAAAAAATCAGCACAACTGATCAATACATTTAAAAAGTTTAAAAACATGTTCAATATGTAATGTCTATGGACCTCCAAACTCCACAAAGTGGTGTTTCGAAGGGTGACCTTTCATGTATTTTCATTTGAGTTCTGCTGGACTTTGTAATTTTGATACATTCATTTTTGGGGTGTTATGCGTGTGGGTGTTCTTTTCATTTACATTATAGTTATTGTGTATGTTGTTTTCCTGGCTGAATCATGTAGATTTCCCATACTTTTCTGAATTCATCACACATGTCTTTTTTTCCCCAGCACAATCATATTTGATTACATTCATTTACTACAATTTATCACAATACAGCCATTCTCCAGTTGATAGCTTCTACTATTTCCAATTCTTTGCTATCACGAAAAGTAAGGCTATATTTCAGTATATATGGGGACTTTCTTTTCATTTATGGCTTTTAGGTCATAAATTCAGTAATAGAGTCTACAGTTCGAACGATATAGATATTTTAATTACTTCTAGTTGCATAATTCCAAATTGGTTGTCCCATTTCAGAGATCCACAAACAATATATTATTATATCTATCATACTACAATCCTTCTATTATTAAATATTGTCATTTTTACTAATTTGTACAATGTGAGATAAAACTTCAGGTTTATTTTGATTTGTACTTTTCATTATTAGTTATCCCGGGCTTTTATTTATTTCTTAGCCATGTGTTCTCTTTTTCCTCAGTATAATATTGTACTACCCTTCAACTTTGTGACAAGTTAGTCAGTCTGCTTCTCCAGATGGTTTTTCTTTACTGTTTTCACATTGGAGCCCTTCTTTGTTTTTTAAGCCTAAGGAGTAGGGCTGTAATTTTCACACAGAAGAGGCTGGGGAGCCTGTTTCTGGAAGGACATTGATAACGTGTGATGGAAGTGCCCTGTTCCCCAGTTTGGAGCATGAGTAGATATCCCATAATTGGTTCCAGTCTGCTAACCATATAATGAAGACATGAATTGTTGATTGGTTGCTGGGCAGGAAATCTAGGGTGCGTTCAAAAGGCTAAAGCTAACCTTTGTTTCATCCCCTTTCCTGCTGGCTGCTGTTAAGATAGCTTCTACATTTAAAAAGTCCCTTTCTCTTTCCCAAATCTCCCCAAATGAAGGAAGAGTATCCTTCAGCCTCTTTTCGGCTAGGACAGCAAAACTTCCCAGGACTTTTAGTAGGCTACAAAAAAAAAAAAAAAAAAAAAAAAAGTAGAAGGAAGAAAAGAGCAGCAGAGTAATGTTTGCACTACCATATTAAATTCCAAATATAATTTTAAAAATCTAGTGTGTAAATAAACTGGCTAAAATGTCCATACCCTTTGACCCAGAGATTCTGCTGCTAGATATATATCCCAAGGAAATCATCATTATAGAAGATAGTCTCTACATATACCAGAAATTATTGTAGTCGCAAGGAAGTGGAAATAAAATCGATGCCATTAACTGGAGAAATGGCTAAACAAGTTGGTATATGTGAATGTAACAAAATATAACTGTTATGTAAGACAGACAGAAAAGGGCAAATGCAGAGAAGCATGGAAAGACACAGTCTGATGAAAAGTGAAAGAAGCAGAATCAAGAAAAGAATATACAATGACTACAATAATGTAATTAGAAAGAATAACTACCACAGAATAAGTAAAAAGGATTATTACAAAATTACCCAGCAATCAAGGCCTCAAAGAAGAGATATGAGATGTTTCCCCTTCTTTACAGTAGTGAAAGCATTTTATAAGAATGGAATGTTGTATATTAGATTTTTTTTTCACAATAGTTATCAGATTTGTTTAATTTTTATTTTCTTCTTCCTCTTTTTCTTTTTTTTTTTTAAACAAATTCTTTATTTTAAGGAATGTGGATCTCTGGGAGTGGGGAAGTGAGATTGTAGGAGGAAACTAAGGCTGTGTTTTAAAAAATCAATAAAAATCTATTAAAATTTTTTAAATAAGTAGTATGGAATTGGGATTTAGTATTTCATATTCAGTCCTCTTTTTCTATTTTCTATAGGAAATGTTTATGTCTATTGATGGTTTTTTATCTAGACCAGATAGTATAGTTAGTTGGAACCAGACAATGATTTGGGAGCAGAGTTGAATAGGAATAGGCTTAACTTCAGGGAATCACAAAGCTTCTTTAATCAAAGTTTTCATGAATGTTAAGCTTAGTTCATCTTTTTAAGACTAACATTTAACAGTGTCATTACATGCCTGAAATACAATGGTCTCCAAAGAATTAAAAACAAATATCTTACAGAGAACAATGGAGAAACACTTGATGGATATGAGTAGATTGTAACATAGAATCAATGGGGCATCCAAAGAAGAAAAGGGTTAAAATCTGGGAACTGTGAGAAGAAAAGAAAATGGACAGCTTCTGTAGAAAAAATAAGAATGACAGGTAGACAACTGGAGGGCTTTACTGGTATTTCACAATGTCATGGGGAAGTACAGAAGGTTCCTATGGATCCCTTTGGAATACTTATGGGGAGACAGGGACCAAGGTCCCCACAGGATGTACATCATGGTTAGGTGCAATCTACATCAATGGAGAGAATCTCCAAATAAATGAGATTATAGATCCCTTTGAGTATTCACTTTACCAAGCACAAACCTTTACTGTAAAGTACTTTAAGTACTTCTTGAGATTGATTAAATTAAGATTGACACTAGTTTTTTCTTGGCATTCATTCATTTCTTTTTTTAATTAATTTTTTTTCATTTAATAGTATTTTATTTTTTCCATAACATAGTTTTCAACATTCACTTTTATAAGATTTTGAGATCTTTTTTGAGATTTTTTTTCTCCATTCCTTATCTCCAAGACTCCAAGACAGCAAACAATCTGATATAGGTTATACATATGTACAATCATTTAAAACATATTTTCATATTAGTCATGTTTATGAAAAATCAAAACAAAAGTAAAAACCACAAGAAAGAAAAAAAGTGAAAAGAGTATGCTTTGATCCTCATTCAAACTCCTTGGTTCTTTCTCTGGTTGCAGATGGCATTTTCCATCTTAAAGATTGATACTAACAGTGCAATAAGGACAACTGGATCTGGGGTGAGGAAGACCTCAATTCAAATCTGGCCTCAGATGCTTCCTATCTGTGTGACCCCGAACAAATCACTTAACTCTATTTGCCACAGTTCCCTCATCTGAAAAATGAAATAGAGAGGGACATGGCAAACTACTCCAGTACCTTTGCCAGGAAAACCCCAAATGGGGTCATGAAAAGTTGGACACAACTTAAACTACTCACCAACAACAATCTTGCAATGGTCTATGTGTTTACATCAGTGATCTCCAAAGCAGGATAGATGCACCCTGTGCTAAGTATTGAGAATACAAAAAAAAGGGACAAGACAGAGCCTGCCTTCAAGGAGTTTACAATCTAATGATGAAGCTGTTGTTCAGTAGTGCCCAACTCTTCATGACCCTATTTGGGGTATTCTTGGCAAAGATACCAGAGTAGGTTGCCATTTTCTTCTCCAGTTCATTTTACAGATGAGAAAACTGAGGCAAAAAGGATTAAGTGATTATTTGACAAAAATTGCTGGGAAAATTGGAAATTAGTATGGCAGAAACTAGGCATTGACCCACACTTAACACCATACATCAAGATAAAATCAAAATGGATTCATGACCTAGGCATAAAGAATGAGATTATAAATAAATTGAAAGAGCATAGGATAGTTTACCTCTCAGACCTGTGGAAGAGGGAGGAATTTATGACCAAAGAAGAATTAGAGATCACTATTGACCACAAAATTGAAAATTTTGATTATATCAAATTGAAAAGTTTTTGTACAAACAAAACAAATGCAGACAAGATTAGAAGGGAAACAATAAACTGGGAAAACATTTTTACAATCAAAGGTTCTGATAAAGGCCTCATTTCCAAAATATATAGAGAATTGACTCTAATTTATAAGAAATCATGCCATTCTCCAATTGATAAATGGTCAAAGGATATGAACAGACAATTCTCAGATGAAGAAATTGAAACTATTTATAAACATATGAAACTATGCTCCAAATCATTATTAATCAGAGAAATGCAAATTAATACAACTCTGAGATACATACCTGTCAGATTGGCTAGAGTGACAGGGAAAGATAATGTGGAATGTTGGAGGGGATGTGGGAAAACAGGGACACTGATAAATTGTTGGTGGAATTGTAAACACATCCAGCCATTCTGGAGAGTGATTTGGAACTATGCTCAAAAAGTTATCAAACTGTGCATACCCTTTGATTCAGCAGTGTTTCTACTGGGCTTATACCCCAAAGAGATACTAAAGAAGGGAAAGGGACCTATATGTGCCAAAATGTTTGTGGCAGCCCTGTCTGTAGTGGCTAGAAGCTAGAAAATGAATGGATGCCCATCAATTGGAGAATGGTTGAGTAAATTGTGGTATATGAACGTTATGGAATATTATTGTTCTGTAAGGAATGACCAGTGGGATGAATACAGAGAGGACTGGCAAGACTTACATGAACTGATGCTAAGTGAAATGAACAGAACTAGGAGATCATTATATACCTCAACAATGATACTGTTTGAGGATGTATTTTGATGGAAGTGGATCTCTTCGATAAAGAGAGCTAATTCAGTTTCAATTGATCAAAGATGGACAGAAGCAGCTAAACCCAGAGAAAGAACACTGGGAAATGAATATAAACTGCTTGCATTTTTGTTTTTCTTCCTGGGTTATTTATACCTTCTGAATTCAATTCTCCCTGTGCAACAAGAAAACTGTTTGGTTCTGCACACATATATCGTATCTAGGATATACTGTAACCTATTCAACATGTAAAGGACTGCTTGCCATCTGGGGGAGGGGGTGGAGGGAGAAAGGGGAAAAATTGGAACAGAAGTGAATGCAAGGGATAATGCTGTAAAAAATTACCCTGGCATAGGTTTTATCAATAAAAAGTTATTTAAAAAAAAAAAAAAGGATTAAGTGACTTGCCTAGGATCATACAGTTACTAAGAGTCTTGGATCAGATTTTAACTCAACATGATGAGTCTTCCTGATTTCAGACCCAGTAACTCTATCCATTGTGCAATCTAGCTGCACCTTAATGGTAAGGACAAGATGTAAATAAATATCAACAAGCTATATACAAAATAAATAGGAAATAACTAATAGAGGGAAAGCACTAGAACTAAGATTTAATCTAATTTATTTTTAATCTACTAATATTTAACATATAAAGTTGATACTGGTGCTCCCACTTGATCATTGTATCTATTATATGGTCAGATATCAGATATGTTATACCAGGTATCCTGAGAAAAGAACAAAGATTTCAGAACATAGTTGTGCCCTTGCTTATTCATTCATTTCTAATGTTTTGTGGTGTGCATTCAGTTAAATGATGAATTATACTCTCTAATTTTAACTATATTAATTTTCACAAAATGGACAGGCGACTTGAAAGATTCTTGCAAAGAAATCCCAGATTGAAGATCATACTTATTGAGTCACAGATGAACCAAAAAAACAACAGTTCTCACTTCTCTGCTTTTAATTCTTCAGCCATACTGTGATTGTAAAATGATTTAATCAGATCAGAGGTTGACCCCACAAAATTCAAAATGATCAAGAATTTTAGAAGTCTAAACTTTCATCTGCTATCATTTATATGAGCCTTTCTTTAAGTGCCAGTTATTGAATAGGAATTAATTAAATATTTACTATGTGTCTGCAATATGCTAAATGCATCTTTTATCTTAATATACTTGTTAATAATTGTATGAAGCCATCTTATTTAACAGATCATTTAAAAACTAAGCTTTTATGGCTGAGCATTGTATGAGGATGTTATATATAAATTTTTTTATCACTGCATGTTTAAAGAATTTGGGGTTTTTATTTAATTTAATTTGGTTTTTTGTTACAAAAATTCCATACTGTCCCTTCCTTCCTTCCCAATCCAAACTAGAATATAGAATGGTACGTTGACCAAAATAACAGAGATTTTACAAAACAGTAGTCTCCAGACATTTCTGTTCATGTACCTGTCTGTCAGTAAAAACAAATTTTGAGCATGCATCCCAAATACATGCATATTTATTTACAATTTATAAATTACATTATAAAACATGCACCATTTCACACAGACACATGCATAACCATATCATGCATACTTCTAGTTATCAGTTCTTTCCCTGGAAGTGGATAGCATCTTCCTTCGTGAATACTTTGAAAATGATTTGAGTATTTATAATACTCGGAATAACTTAACCATTCAAGTTGTTCTTTGAACAATATTGCTATTATCATATACAATGTTCTCTTGGTTCTGTTCTTTTCACTCTTCCTTATTTATGCATGTTTATTTTTATTTCATCTTTTTAAAAGCATGTTTGTAGTTTTTGCATGTTTTATAACCGACCAACCAAGTTCAATCAGTTGTTAGCCAACTGATCCAACAACAAATCAACTCAAATCTTGTCCTTTGCCTTTCTGCTATAGGAATCTCTGAGAGGCGTCTACACTGGATAATCCTAAAAGACAATTCAGATATTTCAAATAAGAATCACCTTTCCCCCAGGCAATTAAGAACTGTTAACTGATACCTTCTTGTCTGTTTACTCCCTTTCTGCTTGTTTCTTCATAGCTCCAATAGCTAGCCAGATTTGCCTCCTGTTGAGTTCTCTCTTGTCTATCTTGACCATTCCTACCAGATTTTCCTTCATCACTTCACTGTTTTTAATGGCTCAAATAAATGCCTTTTAGTAATCAGTGACTCACCTTTAACTCATGAAGTAAAAAAGGAACAAATTCTCCAGTTCTGTTAGTTAATTAAGCCAACAACCACTTTGTAATCATCTCATAAGGAAATGAGCAGGGAGACCACAATGTCCTGTATCCTCTGCCTTTCTGATCCTCTTAACATTCTCCATCTCTGAAATCTGAAATCTTTCATTTTATGTTTGAAGTGCATAAAATCATTTTCATACCACTTTTTTTCACAATGAAACCATTCACCTGTGAAAGGGGAATCACTTTACATCCTTTAAAAGGTGATTTAGGTGTTTTTATTTGTGCAAAAACCTATTTTCTGCCCTTTTGGGAAACTAAACATATTCTATTGGAAAAATTGTTCATTTACACATGGAACTTAGCACTTTTTAATTAAACAAAGGTCTTTCTTGACCATTTAACTAACAAACTATTCATCTATGAAAGCGACATTACCTTACATTGTTTCAGGTAGATCTATTTGTTTTTGAAAATGAGTTTTTATTGAAATTTTTTGTTTCTTACATTATCATAATTATGTCAAGTATCCCTTACTCTCCCTCTTAAAGAGCCATCCCATATAGCAAATAGTATTTTTAGAGAGGAAAGTTTATGTTTTATATGTGTTATTTCTTTCAAGTGTCACAATAATGCTACAAGGTAGGTATGATTATTATTGACATTTTACCCAGGAAGAAACTATGGCTGACTTGTTTAGGTTTAGAAAACTGATGTCTAAACAGGATTTGAACTCAGGTCTTCCTGACTTACTGCCCAATATATTATTTCTGCGCTACTTATCTGCTTCTTGACTTATTTCATATTTTTCATGCAAAAGTACTTTTTATGCCCCCTTTCCACAATCAAACTGCTCACTTCTTAAATGTACAATACCTCCATAAGCATCTATATCTGTGCTGGGAATGTCTTTAGGGCAAGTGATTGCTCCATATTAACTCATATTAGCAAGTTTCACCTTATTCCTGAGAGAAGGTGGTGCTTCTGGGTGTCTTTCAGAAGAACTGAGGACTTAACAGATCAATTAGCAACATATTCTATACCTAGAGTTTTGCTGGACTTTGTTAAGATGACCATATAACCAAATAACTGCAATCTGCTGCTTCTGACAAAATCCTTAAAATACAGCGGGGGGCTGAGGTTGCTATCAGCATTACTCAGCCCTTTAAGAAAAAAAAAAGCAAGAAAAAAGAAATGAGAAGAAAATTCTCAACATGGGACTCTTGAGGTATGCAGTATAGGCTTTCAGATAAGCAGGATAGCCAACAATAAAAAAAGATGTCTGATCAACAATAGAAAACCATTAAAATACAAGCAACTATATAGAATCATATAAATTGAGAGTTAGAAGAGATTTTTAGAGACCATCTAACCCAAAATGTTACATAAAAGGAATCCTTTTTATAACATATCTAACAAGCAATCCAGCCTTTGCTTGGAGATCTTCAAGTAGAAATAACTCACCACATCTCAGAGCACGTTATTCTACTTTTGCACAGTTCCTAATTGTTAGAAAGTTTTTCTTGATCTCAAACCTAAGTTTACCTTCTTGTAACTTTTACCTACTATCCATGGTTTTCACCTCAAGGTCCAAACATATGTTATCCCTTCTCCTCCATATGACTTCACTTCAAATATTTAACCCATATCAGTCAATCTTCTCCAGATTAAACATCAATTTCTTCAATAAAACTCAGGATTTGTCCAGTATCTTATTGTGTGAGCAATTTCTCCTCTAGTATATGTAAGGAGGCCAAAACATATATCCCTCCTCCTAGAAAGAAAAAGGAGGGAGCCAGGATCTTATAAGATGGTATGTGTTAAGTTGTTTTCAGTATTGTCTTATTATTCATGATCCTGTTTGAGGTTGGCAAAAGATACAGGTTGGCCATTTCTTTCTCTAATTCATTTTACAGATGAGGAAACTGAGACAAACAGGATTAATGAACTTGTCCAGATCACATAGCTAATGAGTGTTTGAGGCTGGATTTGAATTTATGGAGAGAAGTCATTCTAGCTACCTAGAAAGTGATATGCATTGGTCATATTATTAGAGTCAGTCAGCACCATGGCCAGCATTAGAGGTGAAGCTGAGATTTGCTTTTTAACTGGTTCAGCACTGAGACCTGGGGAAAGCAGATAAACTTTCTTAGTCTTGGAAGTATACTATGGAAATCTGTAAAGAAGGATAGAGTTCCTGTAAATGTGTATTTTTCTTAGGATACTGATGTCTTATTTTTTTTTTTTTAGAGATTCTTAATGGTAAAGTATCAGTGTTTTGATCAAGACTGTGATGAAGACTTTCAGAAACAGTGGTCTACATTTCTCAGTTGGTGCTAAGGAAAAGAAAGAATAGGGAAAAACTGAGTAGAGAATTTGAGAGATATGCCAAGGACAAGAGGACACTTAAGGACAAAAGGATGAAAGAAAGTCAGTAAAGGAGACTTTTTAGTTAGCAGACTACCAATTAGCATTTTCAACAGAAACAGAAAGAAGAAAGAGAAGGTTATGGGGGAGAGATGAGGAGCTCCTATTTAGATAAGCTAAATGTGAGGAACAGAGTTATATCCAGTGTTATATGGCTTAGGCAGCTGCACATGTGATTTTTTTTCTGTGTGCCCTATCACTAACCCAGTTTGATCACCATGACCAAATAGCACCACTTGTCATGATATTTCACATAAGACCCTAGGGAGTCCAAGCCACTCCCACACAAAGGGGCATTATTCTTCAATAAAGTTATTCCTATACCAAGAGACATTTTCTCCTCCCTATTTTTCTTCCCCCAAACACACACACCCAGTGTCTGAGTATGGCATCCCTGAAGCTTCCAAGGCAGCAAGAGTTTCTAAACTTTACAGGAGTGAGTTTCCCTCCAGTTGCTATCTAAAACTGGTATCAGCCAGGGAAAGAAAAAGCAAAGCTTTTTTTCCCCCATACAAATCCCAAACCCCTGCTCAGCAGGTTTGTCCTATCCCTGCCCTTATCCTTAAAAGGTAAAATAACCATGAGCTTCATACCTATCATTCTTTTCCATTGGAAGTAGTGAGGAAGTAGTGAGTAGAAGGAAGAAGAGAAAGAAAAGGAAGAAAAAAAGGAGGAATGAAAGGGAGGAAAAAAGAATAAAAGTGGGAAGAATAAAATGAAAAATGGAGTAGAAAATGATGAAAAGGAAAAAGGAAGAAAATCAAAAAAGGAGAAGGAAGAGAAAAAGAGGAGGAGAAGAGATAAAAGGAAGAAGATAGGGGCAGGGGAGTCTGAAGGACTAAGAGGTAAAGATCAAGGAAACAAAAGAGTTCAAGATGAGCAGATATGGCATTGGGCTGAGGTCTGGGAAAGTCAGATACACAGAGGCTGACAGAGACAGAGTAACTCAAAAGATCTCAGGGATGAAAAGCAACTGAAAAGGTATCCAGTCCAAAACATACATGAGCAGCAGCAGTAATCTTTACCAACTTCTGTTTGAAGACCTCCAATGATGGGGAGGCAGCTGGTTTCATTTTTGTTCTGTTTTATTATGTGAGCTTTCAAATTTTTGATTCTATTGAGGGAATAACTGCCAAGTTAGTCTAGATTTCTATCCACTTGGATCCAGGTTAAGTTAACCAGGAACAAAACTCCAAGTCTAGTTATTTTCTTGATCTATACCATAATACATACATCCACCAGAATGTGCTTGACTAAAACAAACAGGCACACCCAGAGGGAAACAGAACCTGAGATATAAAGACAGACAGAAATAAACAATGGGGCATAGAGAAAATGGCTCTAAACTTGAAGTCAGAAGATATAGATTTGAGTTCTGACATTTTAACTACCCGCTTGACCTTAGCTAAGTTCCTTCCACTCTCTCAATCTTGGTTTACATATATATATGTTAGATTCCATAGTCTCTGACATTCCTTTCAACTCTAAATTCTATGCTCTCAGTAGAAAGGCTGAGTCCATGTGTATCTTCTTCTTAGCCTCCAGTTCTGCCTGGAAGAGGGACACTAAGCCATCTCACTGGCTGCTAAGAGGGAGAAATTAGTTCGTGTTAGGTGGAGAGTCTACAAATGGAAAACTGAGTTTTGTCAATCTTTCCAAGAATTCTAGATATTTCTTCCATAACTTCCTTGGCAAAGACACATACAGAGCTTTGCTTGAACAAAGCTCTAGTGATAGGAAATTTATAATTTGTAGTTATTTCCCCAGTTCCTAATTCTCATGCTTATAGGTATCTCTCTTTGTGCAAGAAAGGTATGGGAAGTAAAAAAAGGGCTCTGAAGGAAAATGAAGACCAGGTAGCATCAGTCAATCTGTGAGAGGCCAATGCCAGGGGATTTGGTCTCTGTGTGACAATTTATTTACTACATTATAAATTAAAATTCCCAGAGAATGGTAATCGGATCAGTGATAGAACACTGAGTCAATGGTAAGGACAAATAGATCATATTCTAGGAAACTGAGTTGAGCTGAATGTCCCAATAACTGGGGACAAAATCAGAATAATTGGTCCAGGGACAGAATTCAGGATTTACAAGATTGAATAAGGAGTGACAATTCAGAAGTCAGGATTTTGGGTTTCTGATCTTTTTTCTAAACCTATATATTTTATTAATTTTCATTTTACAAGAATTTATTTTTATTCCAAATTTAACAATTATTTAATAAAATGAATATTTTCATATACATGGAACAATGAATCTCTATTATATACATGTTGCTTTTGTTTTAAAATATAATAAATTCAACATGAAACTTTCCAAGTTGTTCTGTCCATCTGTGATTCTTTCTGGTATTCTACTTTCTTCTGTTTATTTTTTTAATGCTCCAATAAAGCTCCTATCCCTTTTGGCCATTTTATCCCTAGTCCCCATCTCCCAACCTTGCCTAAGTGAAAAAATAAAATAAAAAAACAAAACTCTTGCCATAAATTCTCCTAGTTAAACAAAAATTCTCATACTGTCTTTGTCCAAAAAAAGTGTCTCATTCTGCAACTTTAATCACCTTTCTTTTAAGAAGTAAATAACATGCTTCAACAGCAATCATCTGAAATTGCAGTTGTTCATCACATTGGTCAGAATTCTTTAGTCTTTCCAAGTAGTTTTCTTTACAGTTTTTTAATTGTATAAATAATTGTTTTTCTGCTCACTTCACTCTGCATCAGTTGATTTAAGTCTTTTCAAGTTTCTTTAAAACCACCTTTCTCTGTTTCTTATAGCAAAATAGTATTCCATTATATTCATATACCACAATTGGTTTAGGCATTCCCCAATCTCCAGTACCTTAATTTCTGCTTCCTTATTATTACAAAGAGAGCAGTTATAAATTTTTATTGTATATTTTATGTTTTTTTTTTTAAATCTCTTTAAAGTTTATTTGTGATATAGGCCTAGTAGTGGTCAAAGAGTATGTAGAGATTCTTTAGTTTTGAGACATAGTTCCAAATTATTTTCCTGGAAGGGCTAGACAGTTCCACCAACAGTGCATCAATGTACTGCAGCCTTTCCAAACATTTTCCTTTTTTGGTCTTGTCTGGCCAAGTAATTGAGTCAGTAAGAGACTGGAGTGAGAACTGGATAATTGAAACAAGAACAGGAAGCAGCCTGGATAATTGAGGTAGAGAAAAGGGGTGGGATCTGAGTAATTGAGTCGGAGTGAGTTCTGTGTGGAGCCTTGCTTGGGGGTGGGGCCTGATAATTGACCTGGGGCCGCATGTGTGTGCTGGGCTTGGGCTGTTCTGGCTGATGGCAGCGCCCTAAGCCCAGCTGTGTCCGTCCTGCCCGAGTGCCGGCTGCCCATTCCCAGCGGGGGGTCAGGGACTCAGGGGGCTCACCAAGCACGTGCTATCCCAAGTGTTCCCTCGGGGAGGGAATTGACACACATGTGTCCATACCTCATTATCCAGTCACTGATGAGAAGAGGGAAAGAATGAGATAACGGAGATGGAGGGTAGGTCAGGAAAGAGATGGGAAGAAACAAGGATAGAGATGAAAGAATAAAAAGAAAGAGCTTGGGGAATAGAGAAACAGTGAGAGAATTAGACAGATATGGGTCACAGAGAAAATGGACTGAAGTTATGGAAGTAGATGGATAGAGACAGGAACAAGGAATTTAAAGGAAGCAAGGAAATTGGTAAGAGGACAGATTTGACAACAGAAAAATGAGGGATAGATAGATGAATAGGATGACAAAAATTTAGGGACAGTAATCAAGGGTGGGATGAGAGGTAAGGATACAGATAAAGGGGCCTGAGATATGCAGGCTCAGTGAACGCAAATGAATAAGTGGAATGAGGAACAGAGACACAGAGAGAAAAGAGATGAAGTGTCAGAGAAATAGAAGATAACCACAGACGGTGGAACTTTGAGATAGCAGTGGAGGATAGGGACAGAGGCACAAATAAAGGGGGAGAGAGTAATTTGAGAAACAAAAAAATAATGATGGGAGATGGTAGTAAAAGGGGGAAGGGAATTTTGCATATAGCAGGAGCTAACAGGCTCATCTGAAGTTGAAGGAATGGAAGACAAGGTACAGAGATGAACTGCAAGGGAAAGAAAGTAGGCGCAGTGAAAGAGGAAAGATGAGGAGCAGAAGAACCGAGAGACTGAGCTATAAGGGCAGAAAGATAAGGAATTAGAAAGATGGGAGAAGTATGGGATCCAAGGGACGGACAACAGAGAAGCTTGGAGAGAAGAATTGAACAGAAGGACGGAGGGAAAGAGAGAAAGAGCTAAGTTAGGACACAAAGATAGAGGATCGAGTATACAGAGCTAGGGGACAAAAGAATGAAGGCAGGAGGATAGGGGAATGAGAGGAGAGGAGCAGAGGTATCAGCAAGAGGTTCGGGGCCAGAAGGATAGGATAGAAGATCATGGGAGGGGAGGGGGGGAGACAGGCGGCTAGCTGTGAGAGCTAGGGGCGCCTGGGTCCCAGCCCCGGGGGGCTGGTGGGCGGTAATGAGGCGGCTCTGCCCAGATGCGCCCCCCTCCCCCAGGCTGCCCCCGGCCCGCAATCAAAATGCTAATTGGCTTCATCTCTCCGGCTGCGGCCCCCAACCCTCCCCCCCTACTCCCAACCCTCAGCTCGTTCACACACTCACACTCACGTCCACCCACAGTAACCCCGGGCCTGGACCAGATGAATCGGGCTCCTAGGCCCTGAGCCTCCCCCGCCACTCCCCCTTTCCCGTTCCGTCCTGTCCCGGCTGCGGCGCAGAGATAAGGGGGCGGCTCCACCCCTAGGGACAGCCTGACACTCAAGATGAATGTCCCCCCGCAGCTCCCGCCCCCACCCAGGCCCAGCCGGCTGCCACAAAGACATTGGGACCCCGCCTCCTCCCCCTTCCCCAGACTCACTGGCACAAAGTGATCCCTGTGTGCACGCACAACACAGTCGCACATACACATGCACACAAGGCATACACAAAATTGTAGACAGTCACGCAACATGTAGACACACTCAGTCGACATGCTCCAGTCCCTCCCATCTAGCCCTGGGTAGCTCCCTTAGCCATCAGGCCCTACAGCCGGGGAAATGAGACCTAGCCGCTCCGAGTCTCGACCCCGCCCCCCCAAAGATTATGCAAATAGGAAGGCGGAGCCTGTTTGAGCTGAGATCAGCACTTCCCCTCTGCTTGGCTCTACAGACCTAGGGCCCTTGGCCCACAGCTGCTTGCGCGCCCACCGTCGGTGAATGCGCACTCAGGTTAGGGATCCTCCTCCAAAACACACCTCGAAAGGTTTGTTCAAAAGATTGTTACATTGTCACACATACAGGGTGACAAAACTGGTGACAAATCTCACAACGTCAGTCATACGAAATCAGATTTAGTGATACAAGTTAGTGTCACAGATATCAGAGATGTCGTATCGTTAGATGGTATGTAGGGTAATGAAAGCTGGGTTTGGAGTCCAGGACCTTTAGTTCGAATTCCAGTGTTGCCACTTCCTACCTGGGGTGAGCTTGGAGCAGGTACTTGACCTCATTGGGTCTCAGTTTGCTTTTTTGAAAAATAAGTGGGTTAGAGTACACGACCTCCAAGGTCATTTTTAGATCTAAGTCTATATTCCTACACATCACATCCTACAGTGGGTATCAATTATACGGTGTCGCACACAAGGTCACACACACAAAAAATACCAGTTTCACGGTGTCATTCATACCCACACTCATATCCCTGTCATACAAGTCAGTGTCAGTGCCACACACTCAGCATATAGGGTAGTGTAAGCCTCTTTGTGACAGTCACACAATGTCACACAAAATCAGGGTCACACAACTACGAGTGTCGCTGATGCGAATGATGTGTCGCAGCCACATAAGCACAACACCAGCCTGAGAGCCAGTCATATGGATGCTACCCTACGGCTTCCCACTCAAACCTGTTCGTGACCTTGGAACATTACCCACGCCCTCACACACGTCAGAAGGCCCAGGGCTCTCCATTGGATTCCTCACAGAGATCCAGGATGATTTGGGGGCTAACTGGCCTGGGGAATTTAAGGAAAGAATCGAGTTGGAATTAGGCCCTGGCTTGGGTCCGAGTGGGCTCCCTCCCCTCCTCTAGGGAACGTGTACATAAAACCCTCCCCCGAGCGCGGCCTTTGTGCACGAGGACCCTCCCCCACTTCCCCTCTCCTAGGGTCCAGGCCGCCCCTCTCCATTGGCAGGGCCCTTCCTGACGTCAGGGGGCGGCCTGTAAAGTTCGGGACTGAGAGACGTTAATGGGGCGGGTGGGGGGCGGGGGAGAGGGTGTTGTCCCCTTGGTTCCCAGGCCTCCAGCTCAGTATGGCTTTAGAGCGGGCGGGCGAGGAAAATATTACTTTGATAGATAATAAAAAAAATAATAATAGTGAATAGAGAAAAAAATCCCAATCTTTTCCGGGGAAAGGAGAAGGGAGGCTGGAAAATTCCTCCAACCTGAGGCAAGGAGAGAGGTGTCCAAGGCTTCTTGGAGGCCAGAGCGGACGAGAATGAGGCGGGGGGTGGGGTGGGGGGGAGACTGCGGCAGAGGGCGCCGCGTTGGCCCCAATGCAGTCCCGCTGCCTCAGCATCACCCCCCCCCCCCTCCGCCCCCGCGGACACGGGGCCTCCGAGACCCGCAGCCCAGGGGGAGGGGAAGCGAGGACCCTGACTCCGAGGGCAGGCAGGGCTCCTAAATGCCTGGGTATTCTTATCTGTAGAACCTCCGGGGGAGCTCGGGACCACCACCCCCCTTTCTCTTCTTTCTCAAGCCCAGAACTCGCTTTGCTGAAGGGGAAGCCCCCGGGGGAGGGGAAGAGGGGAGCCCAGCCCCGCCTCCGCCGTATCCCCCTACTCCCCCTCCCTTTCCAGCTTTATAAGTGAGCGGCCGGGCCCCGGCCAGAGGCAGAGACCGAGGCAGAGGCAGACCGAGGCGATCGCGGGCGGCGGGAGCTGTCCGAGCGCCGAGCCCCGCCCCCGCCCCTCAGCCCCCTCCCTCAGCCCCCCGCCCGCTCCGCCGGCAGAACAATAAAGCCCAGGCTGCCCGCAGCCCCCGGGCCCAGCCCCAGCCTCAGCCCCAGCTAGAGACTCGGAGCCGGGTGCTGGCCGTGGTGCTGAAAGGCGCAGCGTGCGCCCGCCCGCCCCGGCCCCAACCCCGGCCCCGGCCGCGCGGAGCCCCACGGGGCTATGGGGGGCCACTGAGGGACCGTCGCTCCGCCCGCCCGCCGCGGCGGCGGGGCCCCGGGGGGGCCGGGGCCGGGCCTGGGAGGAGACCTGGGGGCAAAGCCGACCCCCCCCATACACATACTCCTGTCCGAGGGCTGGGACGGAAGGAGAAAGGGGAGGAAGGAAGGAGGGGGAAAGAAGGAGAGAAGGAGGAGGAGAGAAGGAGAGGAGAGAAGTAGTAGGAGGAGGAGAGAAAGAGGAGGAGGAGGAGAGGAGGAGGCGGCGGCGCGCGCCACGGCGGCCTGGCGAGGAGCTGAGGCCGAAGAGAGCCACTGGACGCTGTGTAAGAAGACGAGCCCCCCAGCTCTGCCTGGCCCTCGGCCACCGCCCCGCGGATGGTGAGGGGGATCCGCGGCGGCCGCAGCCCCCTCGCGCCCGGCCCAGGCCCTAGCCCGGGCCGCCCTCCTTCCTCTGGCCCCGCAGAGGCCCCACAGCCCCGCAGGAACCATGCCCAGATCTTTCCTGGTCAAAAAGGTCAAACTTGATGCGTTCTCCTCTTCTGACTTGGAGGGCCCTTATGGCCGGGCACGGAGCGACCTCGGAACCCGGCTGCCAGAGAAAGGTGAGGGGGGCCAAATGACTGGGGATGTGGGAACCTGTAGTTTAAAGGAACCACTACGTGGGGAGCTTAGGGTTGTGGGGTACGGGAAGTTGAGGCACAGGGCTCCCAGGACTAGGGCGTGAGCGACATAGGTGCTAATAAGAGGGGGGGCAGGAGTTGGGGTTATCCAGATATGGGGGTCAGGGCTCCAGGGATCCGAACTGAGAGTGATGAAATATGAGGCCGGGACTCTGGGAGCTCCATAGAGCAAGGCTATTAGTCTTTATAACCCTTGGATATAGTGTGTGTGTGGGGGTTAACTATTTATTTGCATGGGGGACCAAAGATAGGGCCAGGGTCTCTAGAGCACTGAGATATGGCTAACTAGAATAGGGGAATAGGGATTCTAGAGGGTCAGAGCATGATGAATTGAGGGTGGGGGGTATTATTCAGGGCTAAGGACTAGAAGGAGGCCACGGTATGAGGGGTTAAGGGGAGATCAAAGATTCTGCGGCTGAGATGTGGTTGGAAAGCTGAGAGTCCAAGGTGCAGGGAGTTCTAAGGCTATAGGCACCAGAGACTGTAACCACAGCAGCAGCAGGAGGAGGATGGGGCAAGCCAAAGACTGCAGAAGGATGAAAGGGTTGAAAAAGGGAACTTGATTGCAGAGAATAGGGACCAAAAACAGACCAAGGTTGGGGGCAGGAATGGACTGAGGCCACAGGGATGAGGAACAGGAACTGCAGTTAGAAACCAGGGCCTGGAAGGTGAGGATGGGGGAGGTAAACATTCACACACACACAGAGCTGGGACAAACACATTGACATGCATGGACATGCACAGAAACACAGACACATGGTCACACAAGCAACCCAGACCCTCCCCATCAGGACATGGGGGAAACAAGGACAGAAGGAGAAGTAGGGCTGAAGTCAGTACCAGGACTGAGTGGAAAGGGTCTGTGGATGCTTAGGTATTAGACTTAGACCTCATAGAAGAATGAGCCTGAGCAGAGATGCTTCTGAGGTGTCCTGGAAGAATCTGATCACTGTGGAAGCTGCATCTGGACATGTGAGGCTGCAGAAGAGTGGAGAGCAGGGTCTGGGAGCCCAATAGGGAAGTTGAGGACATCTGGGACTGGGAGGAGACAGGGGTCCATGGTAAATGAGAGCTGCCTCTTTGTTTGAGGGTACACAAGTTCAAGGACAACTGTTAGATCTAGGCCAGAGAGAGAATAGACTGTGCCTAAGATATTACTTGTGTGACTGTGTATGGACCTGCATGTGTAATTCTGTGACTATGTATAATCCCAAATATGTGCTTGTGACCCTGTGTGACCTCAAGTGTGCATGTGACCATATCTGTGACCCTCTATGTGTGGTTGTGGGTATGTGTTATTTCATATACAAATGAGGTATCACCACAGGTGATCCTGTATGTGTGAGACAGGATTGACTTTTACTGACAGTGTCTCCATCTTCGTGCGACCATATTTGACCCTGTATATGTATGTGGCTATGGGTGAACACGTGGCCCTGTGTGAATACGATGGTGATTGTGTATAAGAACATGTGTGACCATCTGTGTGGCCCTATGAGTATGCGACAGTACGTGTGATTTCTTGGCTGTCTTTAATAATCCACAACCTGACCCCATGCCAACCATACTCCCCATGCCCCAGGATGAGTGGGTGACTCCATGTGCTTAATGATGGTGGGTGCGGCCGTGCTGTGACACCGAATCGATGCTTGACGTTATCTCTATGTGTTCTGTGGGCGACTCTGAGGGACACGGCATGTGGCCTGCATGATGCCATGTGTGTGTGGCAGTGTGACTATGCCACTCCTCTTCTCTCTTCCCACCCACCCTCCTTATCCCCACCTCTCCTTAGCCTTACTTGGCCCAAACACCTCAGCTCCCCCCCTGGCCCTAGGGCGAGTGGGTGGAAGAGGCCAGTGGATAGGGACTAGGAGAGGGCTAGGCATCGAGGATGGGGGTACCACAGGGGCCACAGTCAGGGCTTTGTGCAGCTGCCACTGCTGATGCCTGGAGGAGGAGGAGGCAGCAGCCGTCTGCAGTGTGTTGCATAATCAGGCAAAACTGCTGAAGTGGGGAGAACCCAGAGAGGGAGGGAGGGAGAGAGAGCGAGAAAGAGGAGGGGGGAGGAGGGAAGGGAAGGGAGCAGGGTGAAGGAAGAAGAGGGAGAGGAAAAACAGGATAGAAAAGGAAAAGATAGGAGTCTCCCAACCACAACCCTCCCCACCCCCTCCCCCGACCTTGAAGCTCCCTTGGATTGGATGGGGGGACGGGTTGAAGGGAGAATCATTACAGCACAGCTGCTCCCCCCAGGGGAAGTGAATGGGGGGGGAAGGGAGGGGCCTAGATTTGGTCAGTCCCCTTCTCATCTCTTTCCCTCTTCTCTTGCCTCCTCTCCTTTCTGTATCACCTTGTGTCTATGTCTCTTCTGGTCTTCCCTTCGTCCCTTCTATCCCATCTTCATCCACCTCGCTGTGACTCCCGCTTCTGATCCCTCTTTGTTCTCTCACCCCCTGCCCCCATTCCCTGGGTCTGTGTGTGTGTGTCTCTCTGTCCTTGTGTATTCTCCCGGTCTCCTTTCTGTCACTGTTTATCTCCATATAACCCTCTTCTGCCGCTTCCCTGACTCCCCATTTCTGCCTCCGTATCCGTGTCCTTGTCCTTTTACTTTCTCTCCCATCTGTCTCCTCTCCATCTTTCTCTGTGCTCCTCCTCTCCCCTCCTCCACCTGTTTCTACTTGTTCCATCTCACTGTCTTCTTTGCCCCCTCTATCTCTTCTCGTGTCTGTCTCTTCCTTTTCGTGTCTTCCTGCCTTTCCCTGCCCCCAGCAGGATACCTCAGTGACTACATCGCCCCAACCGTGTACGATGCCGCAGACTCAGATGCATCCCTGCTCAAGGGCCCGTCCCAGGAGCCTATGTACGCAGCGGCCGTACGCGGAGAGCTGGGCCCGCCCGCTGCTTCGGCCCCACCGCCCACCCCGCGACCAGAGCTGGCTACGGCTGCAGGAGGCTACATCAATGGTGATGCGGCTGTCAGCGAGGGGTACGCTGCAGACTCCTTTTTCATTACCGACGGGCGATCTCGCCGTAAGGGCGCCAGCGCAGCCTCGGCCCAAGGCGGATCCGACGGCAGTAGCGGTGCAGGAGCAGGAGGAGGAGCCGGGAGTGGGGCGGGGTCTGGAGGGCGGGGTCAACAGGCAGGCGGGGCGGGGCCGGGGTCCGAGGCGCGCTCTGGCCGGCACGCGTGCAGCGACTGCGGCAAGACGTACGCCACGTCGTCTAATCTGAGCCGGCACAAGCAGACGCACCGCAGCCTGGACAGCAAGTTGGCGCGCCGCTGTCCCACGTGCGGCAAGGTGTACGTGTCCATGCCAGCCATGGCTATGCACCTGCTCACGCACGATCTGCGCCACAAGTGCGGTGTGTGCGGCAAGGCCTTCTCCCGGCCCTGGCTGTTGCAGGGCCACATGCGCTCGCACACTGGTGAGAAGCCCTTCGGCTGCGCGCACTGCGGTAAAGCGTTCGCTGACCGCTCTAACTTGCGCGCGCACATGCAAACGCACTCGGCCTTTAAGCACTTCCAGTGCAAGCGCTGCCACAAGGCCTTCGCCCTCAAGTCCTATCTCAACAAACACTACGAGTCCGCCTGCTTTAAGGGCGGCAGCACCGGAGGGGGAGCTGCGGAGGGAAGTGGGGGAGGGACCATCAGCCCCCCGACTACGCCCGGCCCCGCCCCCCCCTCGGCGTCCTCCTCAGTGCACGGCCCGCCTCCTCTCAGCCCGCTTAGGGCTTGAGGAGGGCGTTCCCGGAGCTTCATCCTCCCTTCATCCCTCCGGCAGCAATAGGGTCCTGGGAGGGGAGAGCCGGGGTCCTCACCCGTCCTCTCAGCAATAGGGCTCCCTCCCTTGGGAAGAGGAAGGCGGTTTATCCTCTGATCCTTTCCAGACATCTGGCTGGAAGGCATTGGGAGGAGAGAGGTGTTCCCAACTGATCAGCAATAGGGTCCCCGGAAAAGATGGCCTCTGTTCTGGCCCCCTTTTCTGGGCCCAAGGCTAGGGAGGGAGCACTCTCCACTATTCAGCAATAGGGTCCCTGAGGAAGGGAAAGGTGGCCTTGCCCCTATCCCAGCTTCTGGACCCCAGGCTGGGGAGGGCGCACTTCCCCCTCAAGGCAACCTCTTCTCTGTCTTCATGTCTGTCTCCCCTCTTTGGGGCCCTTGACTGGGGAAGGGGGACCCCCCCCCCAAGGCGACCTCTCTCCTCTTCCCCCCCCACTTTGGGGAAAATGGGTGAGGAGGATTTTGTCCCTACTACTCAGCAATAGGGTCCCCTGGGAAGGTGAAGGCAAAGTCTCTGTTCCCCCCACCTTTAGGACCCCGGTTAGGAAAAGGGTCCCCCCCTCCCTGTATCTTCTCAATGATAGGGCCATAGGGAAGGCGGCTTGCCTTGATCTCAACTAGCTTCCCCTTTTGAGACCTGGGCTGGAGAAGGGGAGCCCCTCATTACTCAGCAACAGGGTCCCGATAGGTGACCTCCCCTCCCTTCTGTCCTCATTGTAGGGCAGACTAGGGATGGGACCTGGGTAAGAGGCGTACCCATCATTCAGCAACAGGGTTTCCCTGGAAAGGTCCTGGTCTGTCTCCTAAAAGAAGCCCCAAGCTGGGTAATGGATGCGGGTGTCCCTCACTTCTTTCGGCAATAGGGTCGTCCAGGGAAGCCTCTCCTGTCTGAAGACCCCTAGGCTGGTGAAGTGTCACCCCCACCTCAGTGATAGGGTCTTGGAGACAGTCCTTCCCCCAGCCACCTTAGGCCTTTACTGGCTGACGGGGATAAAGGGATACTGGGTTTGGTGCCGCCGTCCACCTCTTTTAAGCAATAGGCTACCGAGGCGGCGGCGCCCTGCCTCTTGCCCTCTCCAATAAGGACCCCTCACAGGCTGGGGGCTAGGGACATCCCATCCCACCATCTTATTTCCCAGCAATAGGGTCACAGGGCCCTATCCTCTCTTGGGGCCTTGCATAGCTGGAGGAGGGGAGTGGCGGCTCCTTCTAGGGCTCACAGGACCTTTGGGGTTTCGCAGTCCCTAGGTTCCTTAAGGCTGAATACCAGGGACCTGCCCCTCTCTGCCTGCAGGCTCTGAGAGGATTGCAGGACCCCGGGGAAAGCCTCCCCTTTGGTGGAGCCCCAGGAAGAGGGACAGGCAAGAGGGCAATCTCCCCACAGTTCTCTAGGGATTGAGGGAGGGGAGATGAGGACCGGGAAGCCCCCCTCCCCTCATCTCCCTAGCTCAGACCTGGAAGGGGTCAATTCGGACCCCGTCCTCCCTTTCCTCCACCTCAGCCCTGCCTCCGCCCACCAAATCCGAACTCTTCCGGCCCAGCTACCTGGGTCTCCCGTCCCTGTTCCCCATAACGAATAATAATGACGCATATCGGATCGCATGGACTTATCCGACCTTCCCCAGCCCTAGGTTCCTCCCACCCCTTCCAGCCCCAACCCCCTAGGCATTAAATGTCCCGGGGGAGGCGGGGCAAATTGTAATAGTGACGCTCACCTCGCCCACACCCCCCTCCCCCATCACCTCTCAGTATTCGCCTTGCGGGTAAAGCCCTGGGGGTTCAGGGGGGCGTCTCTTGCGCGTCGGGTTAATTTATTTGTTATTTATGTTTGTTGATGAATGGATTGCACTCGGGTCGGGCAGTCCCGGCCCACGCCCTGGGCTTTTCTAAGAGAAAGTTCCTGCAAGAACTTTCTCGCCCCCACCTCCTAAGATAGACACCCCCTCCGTCCCGCCCCCCCCGCCTCCTCGGAGCTCCGCCCCTCTGGCAGCTCTTTTCCCCACATGCACTCTCTCGTCATCGGAGCTCCGCCCCTTTTAGAAGTCCTCCTCACACGCTCCACTCCTTCCCAGGTCTCTACTTTCATCTCGGAGTTCCGTCCGTCAGCCCCGTCCCTCCTCGGAGCTCTACCTTCACCTCCTTACATAGATTTCTCCCACCCCACTCCACCCCACTCCACCCCCAGTAACTTCATTCACGCCCCACCTTCCCCACCTCCCACTCAGTTGCCAATTTTCGCCCGTCTATGCCAAAGCCTCGGCGGCGACCCCGCCCCCCAGGGCCCCACCCCATTGGCCGCCGCCGTTGTGACGTCACTGCATGCAGCCCCGCCCTCCCTTCCTCGGGGCTGCCCCGCCCCTTGCTCCTCTCTCTCCCTTCCTTCTTCCTTCCCCTCCCCTTTTCCTCCCCTTAGATAGTCCGATACCGACTATAGAGCAATAATGCGCACTGCATGCGAAGCTGCCGCCGCCTCTAGTGTTACAGAGAATCAGGTACCCCCCCACTTCCCTCTTCCCCAAGCCCCGCCCCAGGCCCCGCCCCGCGCCGATATCAGGGACACTGCGCGAGGTGGGCGGGGGCCATACGCGCAGACTTTCTCTACCCATCCCACCCTTCCAATAATCCCTTGCCCTGGCCCCAACCAAGGCCCCCTCGGCTGGCCCGGCGGCGGCGGAGGAGGCGACCACCAAGGGACAGACCCCAGATTGGGGAGAGAGGCGGAGGATACATACACACACACACACACACACACACACATACACACGAAGACGGAAACGGACAGGGTCTTAAGGATAGAGAAACAAGGATGCAGAGACGTAGAAATAAGGGAACGTGAAAAAATATAGTAAGAGGCATGGGGGAAGCACGAGACAAAAACAAACAAACAAACACCACTCAATAAAGAGTTAAGCCCCTTGCTCTATGCTGAGTGTTGGAAAATGACCCCTCACAGTGCTTACAGTCGCCTGAGAGGATGATGCATATATATCTTCCTCTTTTCTCGTCAGAATATCGGGACACAAGCAGTAATGGTCAGAAAGAGGTTTGAAAAATTCAAGGGGCAGGGAGGAATCCACTCCTTCCTGAAGTAAAGAGAAAGTGAGTCAGAAAGATGGGAAAGAATCCTGAAGAGATGAAAGGAGGAGATGACTTGGCAACAGCTTTCCTACTCTACGCAGAGCCACCCAAGGGGCACTGTAGTGTGTAATAGAATGAGTACAGCAAATCAGGAGAATGGGGCTGGCTGTACTCCTATTCTTGTCAGTCCTGGGTATGACCTTGAGCAACTGGGCTTCCATTTTCTCCTTTATAAAAGGAAGGGATTGTACTAGATGGTGTAAAAGGACCCTTCTAGCTCTGATGTTCAGTGATCCTTTGATCCTAGATCCAGATAGAGGACAAGGATTCTTTTTTCAGTAATGGATTGGACTAGATGGTTATTGAGGTCCCTTCCAGGCCTGAAATTCTATAATGATGCGACACTGAGCTATATGGAGACCCAGGGAAGACAGACATAGAGGTATGCAGAGACATAGGAGAGAAAAACACATAGAAAAAGAGAAATGGAGATTCAGAAACAGAATTGAATATTAATACAGACTTAATCCCCTCACACACACACACCCCATTACATACATAGCCATCACCCCAACTTCTTTGAGAGATGAGGTTTCCAACTCTAGGAACCCCAGAAGGAGGGTTTGGGGGAGTGCAGGGACCTCCGCTCCTCTGCCTTAGGTTCACCCATCATTCCATGATACACCCAGGGACACAATTGTATAGCAGAACACAATCACAACATTCTCTCCCCTCACACACACCCCATCGTAACCCTCTCCACCAATTACTACCATATACATAGGCACAGATATATGGTAGTGGATATACATACACCTTCACTCATTTACTCAACTGGTGCTTGGCTCCAGAGGGCAGAATTAGGAGCAAAGGGGTTACAATCATAGAGTGGCAGATTTCCCTTTGATAGGAGGAAAAAGACATTTCTAAAGATTAGAACCATCCTAAGGGGAGTGACTGCCTTGTGAAAACTGAATTCCCTATTACTGAAGGTCTTCAAATAGAGTCTGCCCAGAGATAATGTAGAGGGGATTTCAGCTCAAGTTCAGGCTGGGCTAATCTGAGCTGCTGTTTCTAGAACTTTTTGTGGTTTACAAAGTACTTGACATACATACATTGTCTTACTTGTTTCTCCACAATAACCTTGTGGAGTGGGTACTGCAAGTATTGTACTAGTTCTACAGGTAAAGAAACTCACAGCTAGTAAGTGCTGGAGGTGGGATTCACTAGATCACCTCCTTCAAGGTCCACTGTTCACTTCACTCCATTCACTGCTCACTCAGCTCCAAGAGTTTATTATTTTCATAAAACCCCCACAGAGCCTAAGCCTGCATTAGCTGCTAAGGGAGACATAAAAAGAAGCTAAGATATGGTCCTTGCCCTCGGGGAGCTTCCAATCCCATTCCATCACAGTGACAGAGCAAGGGGGCTACACACCCACTTTCCATACCCAAGCACAGCCAGACAGTCTTCCAGCCAGTATGACAGCCAGATAAGTGATAAGTCTCACACAGGCACACCAATGCAGTTGTACACAGAGGAACACACACACACACACACACACACACGCCCAGGAACACACTACCACAGTCCCACAAACATGGTTGTACACCACACACACACACACACACACACACACACACACACACACACACACATCAAACCTCCTTGGGCCCCTCCCTACCTCCCCTGTGTTCCTCCTCTGTGCTTGCACACACATGGTCTACCTACTTACCTAAGCAGTGAGCAGGTCTCACAGCCGCTGGGCCAGGCCGGGGGCCCCCTTTCCCCAATGCCTTGCCCCATGTCCTACCGTGGAAAGCCATGGGTCCCACCTTCTCTTCCCTTCCCAAGTCCCCATCTCTGAATCAGCACAATATCCCACCTTAGCAAATTCAGGTAGAAGGAACGTGTATAGGTAGCACCTCTGTTTTTGTACTGACTGCAACAGGCCCCGGGGCCACCCAGCGTGAATGGGAGAGCTAGGCTGGGAGGGGACAGGGCAGCTGTGCCCTCCCCCTGTTCCCCTCTGCAGCACATGACTCCCTTCCCTTCCCCTTTCCTTGTATATACTCCCCCTGCCCTGCCCCGACAGGCTGGGATTTTTACGTGGGCCGTCCCCCTCTCCCCTCCGCCTGACTCCTCCTCATGCCCCGCTTTTGGGGCTGCGGCCCGGGGGGCTTGGGGCCGGCCGGACAGACGGACGGACGGACAGACCTCCTTCCTAAGCACAATAGCACCAGCTCCCCGGAGCACCGCACCTCCAAGAGGAGAATAAACGCGACTCTTGATAGAACTGCTTCTGTTCTTGAGACTTAATTTCTTATGATCTGGCAGTGTTCCGACACTGGGGTCCCCTACTCTGAGGAAAAGTAGGTCCTTTGGGAGGGAGGGCAGCTAGAGGCCAGCCTGGGTTTCATATTCTAGCTCCTAGTGGTGCTCTGTCTGTCACTCTCCTTCTGGAGTCTGGCTCTTTCTGCCTCTCCCTTTTTTGTATTTGCCTCCATCTCTGAGCTCCTCCTCCCTAGGACTCTGAGACTGCCTCCCTTTCTCTTTAATCTGCCTTTCTACTTGCACCTCAATTTGTTAGACCTCTTTCAGCTTCTTTTTCCAGACTTTGTGGGTCTGACTGTCCTTCTGTCTGGGAGACTGAAAGTGTGTCCATTTTATCACAATTGCCAGGCCTGAAGGAGGGGTGGAAAAGTCATGCCCCATGATTCCCATGTCCAATCAACCATATGGAGCAGTGTTTCTAGGAGCTGGAGGAGACAGAAAGTCACTGATAAATCCCTCCACTCCCCCAGGCCTATCAGTGTTACTTTGGCCCAAGGATAAAAACAATGAACTCCCTGGGTGATAGGAGCCAGGATGTGATGAATTTATTGGTCCAGATACAAAATCATGACGGCTCACCTTTGCCCCAAGGAAACGGATGGATAGAATGGTCCAAAGGTCTCTTCACTTCTGTCCCCCAGCAGTGTCTGCAGACAAGCCCTGTCCAGTGACTCTCTCCTTGTGTGTGGGGGGGAATAGGTGGTTGGGAGAGGGGCATGGTCATGGAAAGACAGAAGGAATACTTCAGCCATCTCTTTGGGTCCTTCTGTCCAGCTGGGTACAGTTGCCAGGGCTATCATGATTGGCCAGTCCAGCTATGGCTATTTGAGCTGTGCTCAGTCCAGTAATAGCTAGTCCACTGTCTGGAGGTCAGCTGTAGTCACAATGGGACATGAGTTTGTCTAAAAGATCTTCCAGAGAACTTCAGGGCCCCAGCCCAATGCAGTCTGTGTGACAGCCAGGGCTGCTGCCCCTAATGTGGCTGAGAGACCCCATACTGCTGCTTTCACCAGGGTACTGGGCCCAGCCTGACTCCCTGAAGCCTTCTGGTACCCTGGCTGTTGCCGCTGCTTCTGTAAGACCCAGTCAGGCCGCTGATGTGCTGAGGCTGCTCGGAGAGCTGTGAAGGAGCCTTCAATGGATAAGCTGGGGGGAAGTGGGAGGGGGAGATAGGATAGGGAAATCAATGATACATTTTGAGTTGGGATTATGGACTCCCTGACTAGCCTCCTCCTCATTCTATTTCTGGTTTCCCTGGAAGGCCCCCCTCCCCTCCTGCCAAAAGCCTCACCATCCCCCATTCTCCTGGGGATCTCTCCCAAGCCCTAGCCCCCAGCCTATAGTAGCTCACCTGCTATGGGTCCTCATGGCAGTCTCCTGGGCTAGTTGGGAATGGGGATGTCGGGCAAAGAGGTTCAGGGCCTGGGCCAGGAGAGACTCAGTGGGCAAGGGCTGGGGCAGGCGAGATAGCAGCTGGTGCAGGCTTGGCATGTCACAGGGACATGCTAAGACCTCTGGCTCCCGGTATAAAACCACCTGGAGGTAACAGGTAGTAGGTCGGAGTTAGGCCCAGGACCCCACTTCCCCGACCAGGACCACCACCCAGTATGTTCCTCCCCATCATCCAGGCCCACTTAGGACCCAGGATACAACTCTGATCCCAGGCCTCCCTCCTCCCCAGCCCGACCAGCCATGGTCAGTGCGTACCGCAGCGGCCACATAGACGGGCATGAGCGGGTGAGAAGCCAGGAAGAAGTCCATGAGACGCAGCACGTGGGTGGGCTCGGGCAGCACGTGGCCAAACCAGGTCAGCAGCCAGCTTAAGGCAAAGACTGTTCCCACCTCGGCCCTGGCACCAACAGGCTGGAGCCTTAGGCAAGCGCCTTCCCATCCCGCTCTCCTAGTGACCTCTCTCCCCTGCAAGCTTCGGGCCCCACTGCCCCTCGGCCCCCCGACAGGTCTCGGGTCATGCTTGATTTGCCCACAGGGCTCTGGCCCCCCGATCCCTTTCCCCCTGCCCAAGGCTCAAGGATGCACTAACAACCTCTCCATGAAGCTGTGTAGCTGAGGACTCTCGCGGGCCAGCAAAGGCAGCAGGTAGTTCAGGATGTGCCAGGTATTGTCCATTGTGGGATCCATGAAGTCCCTGCCGGGAACCACAGGCATCAGGGGGCCGCTACCCGACCTGACCTCCCTGCAGTTCCTCTGCGGTGACATGAGGGGCGCTGCCGTGGCCCTTGATGCAAGAAGGGCCACCCCATCCCCAGGCCCGGGCTGGGGGCCCCCAGGAGGCTCTTACCCCCGCCAGGCCCCTTACTCCCTGGGTACCTCAGGTGGTGCATGGAGAGCTGGTCCAGCAAAGCGGCGGCCGCCCGGGGCCCCAGCACCAGCAGCAGGGCCAGCGCCACCTCGTGATAGCCCTGGTAATAGTGCAGCTCCGGCCGGGAGCTCAGCACAGCCAGGATCACGGCCACCAGCTGCTCCTGGAGCACTGCCCTCTGCTCAGGGCGCATCCCTGCCCAGACACAACGCGACAGAGGCAGCGGTCACCGCCACGTCCTGTCTTGGGGCCCGCTCCGGGCTCCCTCCTTCCCATCTAATCCAAGCCCTTCTTTGGGTGGATGAGGAAACTGAGGTAAAGTGACTTGATGAAAGCCTCATGGGTTCTAAAAACAAAAACTTGAACTCAGGTCCACCAGATTCCAAACCAAGGGCTCTTTGTTTTGCACCACTCTGGCTCCCTAAGCCCGATTTCTCCCTCAGCCCTGGGGACCCAAGCCAGGCACCTCACCCCGGGGAAAGTGGGCCAGGGAGCGCTCCACATCCATCTGCACCTGGTGATAGTCTCTGTGATCCTGCAGCGAGCTTCGGCCTGTGGGAAGGAAAAGGTGGGGAAAGCTGGCGTTCAGGGTCGGAGGGCCTTCCCTCCTCCAAGGCCCCGAGATTTCAAGTCATCCCACCCACCCTCAGCACTTCCAGATGCCCATCGCTAATTAGCAGGCTTGAATATATGATATAGAAGCACTGAGTCAAGGAGAAGAGGAAATAATCTTATCACTTCTTCAAGTACTTAAAAATCATAAGATTAAGAGCTGTGGTCATACTTCAAAATCAATACATCCAACATCCTCATTTTACAGATTAAAAAAATAAGGATAACAGGAGGGATGTCTTGCCTAGGGTCACACAGCTAAAATCAGAAATCTCAGATCTTCAGATTCCTAGTCCTGTGATACTGTCATAAGGAGTCCTTTGGACCCAAAGGATAATGTAAAGCCTGATCTCTAAACTTTCGACTCAGAGAGAATGGGCCCAATCTTAGGGAACTAATTGCTCCCAACCAAAAAATCGCCCTCTCTTTGGCAGGAGTCATTTTTCGAAGTTCCTTATCAGCCAACTTTTCTCACAGCCAGTCATCCAAGGACAAATAAAGGAATGGCAAAAGGATCACATGCAAAGATGGTACACCCTGGAGGGGAGTTCCAAACTCTCAGCTCCTCTTTCATTTAACTGCAGCTCTCCAGGTATCACAGATAACCTTCATCCCTTTCATGATTATTATCATAGAGAGCTTCAATATCCCACAGTCTAAAGGAGTAGTATCAAACTCAAATAAAAAAATGGAAATCAGCTGACTAGAAAACTAGAAAACCACAAGTTAAAATCAAATGTATTGTAGTTGTATTTATTTTGTTAAATATTTCCTAATTACATTCTATTTAGTTGTGTCTTCCCTTAGAATTCTGAAGCCTGGAATTTGATAGATTTGCCTAAGAGACAGGACACATAGGTACAGTAGTTTTCTCAGGAAGACAGCATATATATGGAACTCATGGTTGGCCAGTTTTCTATAAATATCCAACCAGAAGCTGGTTAAAACCTAGGTCAGGAAATTATCTCTTCACATTAGAAATTTAGCTGCATACACATAGTATTTCTCAATGGAAGTCTGCATCAAAGCCAAGAATTCCAGTTAGTATACGGGATACCAAATCTATCAGAAAATCCTCTACAGGAAAACTTGATAAAGGTATCTGGTGATCATGTGACATAATCTTTGTAAAGTGCTTTTGCCAACTTTAAAGTGCTATATAAAATTTAACTACATCTTAGGATAATGTTGCTCCCAAGGTATGAGTTGTTCAAATAGTATAGAACCAATGGGAAGAGGGTTGCCCATCTAACAGCCCTAAATGCATTTCCCCTCTGAGAGTAAGGCGACACTGAGTTCATGGTGTTATCTATGATGGAGTCTGTATAAGAACCTAAGAAAACAAAGGTACCACTGGAAATGGAAGAACATTATATTGAATGCTTATGGGTTATTAGGAGTCCTTCGTGAGCTTCATATGTATTTTCTGTAGCGTGAAATAAAGGCCATCTCATAACTAATGAATGCAGGTTACCTTGAGTGCTTGTATCAGGTCTGAGGAGGTGGGGAGGGAGGACAATACTTTTATCTATGTCTATAGAGACTTAGTCATGAGCTACATGAGCTATCTTCCGAGATTTCTCAGAATAAACTCTTGAGTAGAGACATAATGAGACAAGGCAATAGTAACATATTGGGATGGGCCTTGTGGTTGAGCTCAGAGTTTTAGAGATCCTGATGGTTGCATTACTCTTTGAAGTCCAACAGAGAAAATCTAATTCCTCTTTCCTGAGATGACTCCACAACTAATAACCTGGTTATTACGGTTACGGTAATAACAATGACAACTGATACTTGTGGAGGGCCTTAAAATTTAGAAAGCACATTAGATGCTTTTTTATTTTTATTTTATTTCCTCCTAACAACAACCTGTGCAGTACTATTTTTCTCTGTCTAAATCTATCCATCTATCACAGGTCCAGACCACAGCACACACACACACACACACACACACACACTCTCTCTCTCTCTCTCTCTCTCTCTCTCTCTCTCTCTCTCCTGGATCTTTATGATTTTACTGCTATAGCTAGATAGAAGTAGCTCAGTGAATAGAATACCAAGCCTGGAGTTGGAAGACCTGAGTTCAAATTCTGCCTCAAATACTTAATAGCTCCTTCTCATCTGGGAAAATCATTGAACTTCTATCTGCTTCATTTTCCTCAACTGTAAAATGGGGATAATAATAGCACCTACCTCCCACAGCTGTTGTGAGGATTAAATGAGATGATATTTGTAAATGATGCCTGGCACATAGTAGGTGCTTAATATTTGTTTTCATCCTTCCTTTCTGCCAGGAACTACCAGTATGGAAACTACCTCCACTGATGAAGATCAATTTTGTGATTTAATTATGTAATTTAAGAGTTTTGGACTCCTTAGACTTGAACTTTAGCATTTCTAAGACTCTCTTCTATACAATTCTTTTTCTTGTTATGTAGATTTTTTTTTCTAGTCTCCATTTTACAGATGAAGAAACCAAGCTTCTAAAAAAAAAAAAAGATTTTAATCTAGGTTTCTCCTGCATTTTTCTACCACTCTGTGCAGTGTGTTCTCAAAATTTAAAACTACCCTATGACTTTTGGAATGCCCCATATTAGGACTAGAACAGGGGCCAGAAGATACAGAAGGGCAAATTCTGACTCACTAACAGAAGACAATTGTACACTTTGAGCTGTCCTAAAGTAGAATGCTCTGTATTTGGAGATAAGGAATTTCCCATTACTGGAGTTCTTCACAGAGAAGTCAGATGACTACTTGTTGGAGATCACAATATTACAGATTAGAACTAAAAGGCACCCCGAAGTCACCAGATATAACCCCTTCATTTTACAGATGCGAGCTATGAGGCCCAGAAAAGCTGCATGGAGAAGCAGAATAAGTCAGGAGCACTTAGATCTGAACTCATGTCCTCCATCTTTTAATCTGGGACTCTTTTCATTATAACACTCTGATCCTCCAGTTTTATAGTCCATCTAGTCCACCTCCTGACTTTATAGAAAAGGGAATTGAAATCCAAAGATTCCTGCTCAGATATGAGTTGGGAAATGAGTTGGACTAGAGGATTCCTGAAGTGCCTTAGAGATCTACCCATGTCTTTATGCCCAGAGGTTGCCACTGTTCCCTCCAGACATTACAGGCATGTGAGTATAGAACTGGAAAGTGAGAGAAGATTTGGGGAATAAGTTAGGCAAAAAAACTGTTTCCCTTTCAGTTCTCTCCTGGCCTCCCCTTCACATCCTTGCTCTCACACCTGGATGGCGTGGCAGGTCATAGGGGCTAAGGCCCAGAAGCCGGGGCCAGACCTTCCTCCGGACCTGGTCACTAAGTAGGCCCCCTCGGCTTTGGGCAGCCTTTCGTAGTAACTCCACATCTACTGGATCCTGGCTTAGGGCTTCATGAATCTGCAGCAGCTTCTGCCTTCTCCAGGATTCTGCGGAGACAGGAGCCAAAACCCCATGATACGCTCAGAACAGTTCCCAGATCCCTTCTGCATAGTCTCACCATCCTCCTAGGCTGCAAGTACAACCTGCACCAGAAATCTTTCATTAATTCCATCCCAACTAAACTAGTCTATGAGCAACCAGAGGACTGGCAGGGAGCTCAGCTTCTCTCCTCTCCAGTCTCTCCTAAGATTCATGGGATTGGAGCTTTCAAGATAGACAGACAAACACCACCTCCCCATACTCCTGAAAGTAAAACTGTTTAACTGAACAAATCTTCCCTTAACACTTTCTAAGCTTACAGCAAATCAATAAATATAAAATGTGTGCCAAGTAATTACAAATTAATTGGGTAGCAAGGAGAACCCAGGAAGGCCTGCAACAGGTGATGACCTTGAGATGCGCCTTGGAGGATAGTGAGCATTCTTTCCAAGCATGAGGAACAGATCTTATCCTGAATCTGGCTGCCCCTGGGAGTGCTCCCAAGCAAGGACTACCCTTTTAAGGGCAGGTCCCTGCTAAAGTCCTCTTCAAGCAGACTGACACGCTCCCTCACACAGCAGTGGACACTTTCCTGGTCCCGTTCCTTACAAGTTCTTCATCAAACCCCCATAATTTGCGTGCTATCAATGCCAAGGATTATTAATCCTTTTCAGTGTCATGGATCCCTTTTTGGCCTTTTTCTGCTGGTTTCCAAAGGGGTACTGCAACCTCCAATGTGGAGTGGTTTGTGGATGCCCTCCTCAGAATCTTTAATTATATAAAATAAAAAAACATAAGATTATAAAGGAAACCAATTATATTGAAATAGCTATCAACATTAAAAAAAATTAACACTTAATGTCCAGGTCTGCCTGCCCCCCCAACATTATATTATTCTGGCACAGAGCCCTCCCCTGGGCTGTTTCTCATGCTTGGAACGCTTTCTGTCCAAGTCATTAGTGATTAATGGCACACAGTATGTTTTTACTGATCTGTCCTTTCCGTCAATTTTAAACTCCTAAAACGCTGGGATAGTTTTGGGAATTTTTTTAAAACTTTGCACCCTCAGGGAATGTTCGTGCCAGGCACTTAGTAGGCACTTAAAATTAAATTAAATGGAACTTAATTACAGACCACACCCTCATTGGACAGTTCCTAACAAGCCCCGCCTCCCTTGCCCTGACTCCGCCTTCTATCAGCTCGGGCTCGGGCTCCAATGCCACCATTGGGCTATTACTATTGGTCAGATTCCCTATTACGTGTCTTTCCATTGGCTTTCTTCTCCCAGTCGTCTTCTCCTTTCACCGGCCTTCTTCCGTACCGGCTTTCCCCTCCCAGCCCCTCACCTGAGTTAGGCTTATTTTTGAGGCCGCGGGTTTGCTGCGATGTCAGTTTCTCCTCGCCAGCTTTGGCCCTGGTCCCGTCCCGGTCCTGGCCTCCCCGACGGTCTCCGGTTCTGCGGGCCCTTCTCATGCTGCCGCCACCTCAGTTCTTGGGTCCAGAAAACCGGGCAGCTGCTGCAAACCCCGCTCCTTTTTGTTCATTGGGTCCTGCAGGCGCCACCCAAGGAACTTATTGGTCACCAAGTCCGTCACTTTTCACTTTCGCCAATTGGCTCTCAACTCCTCGGGGAGGGACCTAGGAAGAGGGCCTCCTGGGAATTGTAGTCTTTTCACCACTTATTTCCCGGAGTTGGTTCCTTGGCAGGGTGGAGCAACTCCTCTCCAGCTGGGCTTCCTGGAGGGAGGAACGGAAACTTGTGGGTGTGAGAACCTGGGACCGCTCTCCACAGCTCTGTGAAATGGGCTAACTATAACAAAAAGCTGAAAACAAAGTCGATTGGGGAATGGCTTAACACCCGAGTGCAGGAACGTAATGGAAAATGACTGCACCTTTAGAAAACTAGGAAGAAATGTATTTAATTTATTATAAAGCTTTTTATTTTCAAAACATATGCATGGATAATTTGACATTGACCCTTGCATAGCCTTGTGTTTCAGATTTTCTCCTTCTCCCATCCCCTCCCCTAGATGGCAGGCAATCCAATATATGTCAAACATGTTAAAATCCAATATGTATAAACATATTTATACAATTCTCTTGCTGCACCAAAAAAAAAAAAAAAAATCAGATCAAAAAAAGTAAATGAGTAAGAAAATAAAATGCAAGCAACATGGGAACATTCAGTTCCCACAGTCCTCTCTCTGGGTGTAGATGGCTCTCTTCACCACAAGATCATTGGAACTGGCATCAGTCATCTCATTATTGGAAAAAATCATTCATCAGAATTGATCATTGTATAATTTTGTTATTGCCATGTACAATGATTTCTTGGTCCTGTTCATTTCACTTAGCATCAGTTCATGTAAGTCTCTCCAGACCTCTCTGAAATCATCCTGCTGGTCATTTCTTACAGAACAATAATATTCCATAATATTCATATACCACGATTTATTCAGCCATTCTCCAACTGATGGGCATCCACTCAATTTCCAGTTTGTTGCCACTACAAAAAGGGCTGCCACAAACATTTTTGCACACATGGGTCCCTTTCCCTTCTTTATTTTTTTTATTATAGCTTTTTATTTACAAGATATATGCATGGGTAATTTTTCAGCATTGACAATGGTAAAACTTTTTGTTCCAATTTTTCCCCTCCTTCCCCCCATCCCTTCCCCCAGATTGCAGGTTGACCAATACATGTTAAATATGTTAAAGTATAAGTTAAATACAATATAAGTATACATGTCCAAACAATTATTTTGCTGAATAAAAAGAATTGGACTTTGAAATAGTGTACAATTAGCATGTGAAGGAAATCAAAAAGGCAGGGGGACAAAAATAGAGGGATTGGGAATTCTATGTAGTGGTTCATAGTCATCTCCCAGAGTTCATTCTCTGGGTATAGCTGGTTCAGTTCATTATTGCTCTATTGGAATTGATTTGGTTCATCTCATTGTTGAAGAGGGCCACGTCCATCAGAATTGATCATCATATAGTATTGTTGTTGAAGTATATAATGATCTCCTGGTCCTGCTCATTTTACTCAGCATCAGTTGATGTAAGTCCTTTCTGAAATCATCCTGTTGGTCATTTCTTACCGAACAATAATATTCTATAACATTCATATACCACAATTTACCCAGCCATTCTCCAATTGATGGACATCCACTCAGTTTCCAGTTTCTGGCCACTACAAACAGGGCTGCCACAAACATTCTTGCACATACAGGTCCCTTTCCCTTCTTCAGTATCTCTTTGGGGTATAAGCCGAGTAGTAACACTGCTGGATCAAAGGGTATGCACAGTTTGATAACGTTTTGAGCATAGTTCCAAATTGCTCTCCAGGATGGTTGGATACTAGGAAGAAATTTAGTGTGCTTGGCAGTTCCTAAACCTAAATGTTAAGATAGTGCAGTATAGGGAGGTTATTTTTAAAAATTAGTTTTCTTAACTCATAAGGACACAAATGCTGAATAGCGAGCAAGAATAGTGCTTGTCAGCGTCAAGATCCACCTCTTACACAGTCAAGAAACGACCCATTTCTGGCATTCCACTAGTACTGGGGGTGCAGAGAAAGGGGGGGCAACAATGCGTGCTCTCAAGGTACTCAGTCTACATGCAAACAAATGAAATGATATAGATAGGAAATATAGAAAGAGGTTCCTTCCTTTTTCCCAGATAGACATTGTACCTGATGACAGATACAAAGAGTTTGGGCTATTTTCCTTCTGGGCTCCAGAGGGCCATGACCCCTGGCCCAGCTACCATCAAGTTCTACCGTCAGGGAGAATGGGTCTAATGTTGGTGGTTAACCTCTCCTCACACCCAGTCACCATATTTTCAGCCAATACCACTTCTCAAAGTCTTTTATCAGCCCACTTTACCAGTCATTCAAACCCAGTGACAGAGGATTAGTTCAATGATAACCGATTCACATATACCGATAATGGTACACTCTCTGCCGGGCCTGAGAAGGAAGGTACTGGGCCCTCTTTTGTGGCCTCGAGGGAAGGGGACATTCAGGATAAGTCACCAGGGCAAAGCTTTCAATTACTCATGAAACCAAAAAATATGTCCTAGCTGCCTGAGTAGGACCAGGGTCCAAAAGCATCCCTGCTCCCTCCTAGTGGTTGGTAATGCTATTTGCTCTGTACCTTAGAAATGCTCCCCTGTGAAATCCTGGATATTCCCAGGCACTTTCTTTCTCTCCTGTGATGAATGTAAGCCTACCACCCATGAGAAGCATCTATGAATTAATGTAGATAGAAGAAAGCAAGACTAAGAAAACAAGGTATACGGCCTCCAAAATGCCGACAAGAACCACATCAGAAAGCATCTAAATGCAATTGATGTGCTGTGGTCAATCTTGCTCCTAGAAAATTACTGATGACTGAGCGTCTCTTGGACACCTTAGTTATAACAGGGCCTGACTGCTTTTTCTCCTTCTCCCCTTCAGCCTGAGCCCCCACCCGGAACCTCTTCCTTTTTCCTATCCCTCTGACACACTCTGACGGCTCAGTACCAAAGCAAGTGATTAATGCGGATTGGCTGATTGATTGACATGCCCCATCCCTACTCTAGGAAACCTTCCAGAACCACCTGTATCTTGTGTTTGAGCAATCATTTATCCAATAAACATTTATTTAGCGCTTCTTCTGAACTGAGCTCGGAGCCGCCCCTGTGCAAAGAGAGGAGATAGATTATTGTGAGATAATAGATGAAGAGCACCATTAGCTGCCTCCTTTCCCATGCAGGCTCTCCTTCAGCCCACGAGCAGGCAGAGGGGTCACTCATCATCCTAAGGAAGTGCGCCCTGGGAGGTGTTCCTAACGAGCTGCTCCCTCCCAGTGTGACCTTTGAGCCCTTCGCGGAATAGCCGGCCTCCAAAGCTTCAGTAGCTCCTCCGGCCACCAGGGGGCCCTCAGCCTACACAGGTTCAGACTACCGTCCCTCTAACAGGCGGCTGAGGTTTTTTGTGGTTGCCGACCAAGTTCTAAATTTAAGCAAGAGGAATTATGTGAAATATGGTTGCAAAATAAAAAAAGAAGCCAGCTAAATGTTCCTCCAGGAAGCATTCCAACTCTGGTGCTGGGAAAAGGTCAAAAGCGCAAGAGCTCGCGGCTGAGGGCCGCAGAGTGAAGGGGGGAGGGGCTGCGCGCGGGTGGGCGCGCGGAGAGCTGCGGGGAGGAGAGGAGTCCCTGCTGCGGACACAGAGAGTGTGCCCCTGCTGTATGTGTCTCACAACAGCCGGCCTCCAGTCTCTGGCAAGGTGGCCTCTCCACTCAGTTGGGTCCTGCGAATGGCTTCTGCGTGAATCCTCGCTGTGGCGAGTGCGGGGTCGCAGCAGCTATCGTCACGGTCCTTGCAGAGAGCACGGCTCATAGCTGCCTGTGATATGGGTGTTTAGCCCCTGTCCGTCACCACGGCGGGAAGGGAGCCTCGGTCCCGCTCCTGCATGCTTCTGTTTGTAGCGCGCCTTCTGTCTGCACAAGAACCCGGGAATCCGATTCTCAAAGTCAAGGAGACGCGGTCTGCCCGATGTATAGCCGGCAGAAAGTCACTTTCAAAGCCACGTACAAGGGGAGTGGGCCTGCGGTGCAGGGAAGGGCCCACACGGCCCAAGTGGCTCAAAGAGAAGCAGCGTAGCCATGGAGGTGTCTAGGAGAGGCCAGAGAGGCTCTTCAAGGAGGGCTTAACTCCTGCCCGAATGAGAGCCGGAGGTTGCTGCGAGGAGGCCACTGTTCCTCAGAGAGAGGGCTAGCATTGGATCTGTATTTGCTCCCTTAAAGCGTACGAATGTCTTCCACCTGCCTTCTGGCCGCTTTGGGGAGGGGAAGGTTCCACATGAACACACAAAGAGAATAGCCTTTATGCTTATCAAACAGAAATCAGAAAAGGTAAGCAAAACAAGACAAAACCAATGATGGAGTTCTCCCATTGGGAGGGAGGGAACTCCACTCAACCAAGAGAAGGTCCTCGATCTCCCCCAAGGGGAGTCTCTAGGGTCCTGCTAGAGACTGCCAGCTCCTCCCCTATCTTCCCAGGGGCTTTTCCTTCAGCCTTCAGAAGTAGGTTGACCCCTTTCATCCTCTCACTCAAAGCTGGAAGCCAGAAGCACCTGAAACAATTTGAAGACTGGTGAATCACAAAGGGAACTGGCCTTGAATGGTCCCAAAGGAGAATATGGCTGGAAACTGAAGCTTTCTCCTCTCTTACCAACTCTGCTTTGCCCTCTCGGGGCTTCACCAAGAAGGAGAGAGTCCTATTGCAAAAGGAAGGCAATGTTAGGCAATGTTAGAAATTTTTGTTCCTGTGCTCAAATCTCATCACCTCCCAGTATTTCACCAATCTGTTTCCTTATCAGAATTTCCAGGAATTTCTCAGCTTTTCACCAAGGTCACCACACCCAGGGGTACAGGGAGCAAAGTGGTGGGCTGGGGAAGATCTGAGTTCAAATTCTGCTTCTGACGTTTTTTAGCCATGTGACCTTGAGCAAATCATTTGACAGCTTCCTGCCTCTATTTCTTCATCTGCAAAATGCGGAGAACAAAAGCACCCAGCTTCTGGGGCTGTTGTGAGGATCCGATGAAATAATATTTGTAAAATGCTTAGGACATAACTTGCTAGTATTGTTATAATCTTATTATCACCAAATCCAAGAGAAAGGTCACATAGATATAAATCGTATACGATATACAGTAAATATGCAATAGTTCAAGTAGTCCACACAGGCCCTTGTGCTGTCTTTTTTAGACCTGTTGAAAGATTGGGTGTGACGTGTAATTATCTAAAGAGGAAGTATTATAATGGGAGAAGGGCCAGTGAGGGCCCAGTCCCTAGAATATGTTCAAATTTGCCCTTCCTGGTATCCTCCTATATGAAGAAGTATGAGCAATATTTCCTGCCTGGTTCCAGTTAAAAAAACTGGTGAGCCTTCTCAGGGCATAAGTGACTAAGGTGATTGATGCTCTGTGGAGATGTGGCAACTTTTGATTTGCTGAGAAGTTAGAAGAATCCATGACTCAGCAGGCATAAAACCAGAATTCTGTTCACATACAAAAGGATTGATACAGCCTTTTCTTGGCCCTTTTGGACTTTTCCCACTGGGAATGAAGGAAGATAGAAAGAGGGACAGTGACTGCTCTGTGTCCCATTAGTTTCAATAGGGCTGGTGCTCCAGTCAAGGACCATCCAGCTGCCCCTACAGTACCCAGGACTAGTACCCAGAGGTCTAGTGAGATCAAGAAAATTCATCAGAGCCATCAGAGATCCAGCTTCCCTGGAGGAGAGGAGCTGGTAGCACCAAGGAATTTAGTCCTGTGAGGAACAGCATGTCATCCTAGTGACCGGCTTGACCAAATCCAATAGTGGAGCTGAGCAAGGACTTATCACTGGAAATGTTTTGCCCTCATTATTTGATAGGAACTTCTCAAAGGGAGAAAGGGACTCACAGGGATTGAAAGGTTCTCCTTGGACCTATATATTCTCTACATTGATGCATCACTATGTGTTTTAAGTTTGATCCCACTCTTTCCAAAGATTTAAAGGGAAAAGTATACCTTTATTTTCAGGACTCTTTTGTCATTTTTGTCCTTTCTTATATCTTCTCAGTAAATTCTTGCTTGTAAAAGCTAACTGATATCAAACTGGTTGATTTACTGAGGGAGGGCACATTATATGGGGACTGATGAGCAACCATAATAAAAATCCCAACCTTTCAAGGTTAAGCCTAGAATCTAGCTTGCCCCTTTTGTTTTGTTTTGTTTTTTGAGTTTCTGAGCATAGCACTTTATTTTATTTTTATTTATTTTTTATAATAGCCTTTCATGTTTTCAAAAACAAAGATAATTTTCAAAATTCACCTTTGCAAAACCTTGTGTTCCAAATTTTTTCCCTCCGTCCCTCCCTTCCTCCCTTCCCTCCCCTAAACAGCAAGCAATCCAATATAGGTTAAATTACTGTAACATATTCCTATGTTACAGTAAACATACTCTAAACATATTTCCATATATGTCATTCTGCACACACACAAAAAAAGGATCAAAAGGGGGAAAAAACAAACAACAAAAAAGTGAAAATACTATGCTTTGATACACATTCAGTTCCCACAGTCCTCTCTTTGGATGCGGATGGCTCTTTCCATACCAATTCTACTGGAATTGCCTTGAATCACTTCATTGTTGAAAAGAACCAAGTCTATCACAGTTGACATCACATAATCTTGTTGCTGTGCACAATATTCTCTTGGTTCTGCTCACTTCATTTAGCATTAGTTCATGTAAGTCTTTCCATATCCTGCCCCTTTTGGCTGGAGTTGAGAACTAGTGTGACTGAACAGAGATTTTGCTCCTTCCTAGAATCTCATTGATCTGTTCTCCCTCTGAAGAAGAATTATGCCATAGATGAAACGCCCATTGTTGAAAAACCCACGTACTGGAGGGCAGAAATGGAAAGGGCAGAGTTATCTGAAGTCAGAGATCAGGTGTCAGCTTCGAAACCAGGAGTTTTCTTAGGGGAGGATTGTGCCCCTTTGCCCTATGTACCCCTTACTCCTCAGTTTTCATCACAGACATGGACTTCAAGCCAGGGAGAAAGCTGAGGACATGAGGCTCTTGGATGACATTTGTCCCAAGCTGTTTGTCTCTATGAGTCCAGGAAAGGTTTATGCCATGTGATTTGGTAGCTTCTGTTATAATCCCACAGTCAGATTCTTTCTGTGTACCCACTCCATCTCTATCACCCCCATCTCCCACCCACCCCCATAGCTGGCACAGACCCAAGCCTTTACTGGTTTCCTAGAGCCATCTCTACATGTCTTCACCAGGAATTGGACTGCAATGTGAACCCTCAAAGATGGAAGGGACCTCAGAGACACAGTGAATGCAAGAGGAAAAGGAAAAGGAATCAAGAAGTCATCCAGCTTTGACTTGAAGATTCCTAATAAAGGAAAATTCACCACTTTTTTTAAATTAAAAAAAAACCTCATTTGTATTGCTAGTTTGCATTTTTATAGCGTACTTATTTCTGATTATTCCCCTCTTTCTAGTCATCAAATCATACTTGTAGCAAAGATTAAAAAATAAAGAGGCAGCTAGATGGCACAGTGACTAACTAGAGCACTGGCCTTGGAGTCAGGAGAACCTGAGTTAAAATATGGTTTAGATACTTAATAGCTGTGTGGTCCTGGGCAAATCACTTATAACCTTGATTGCCTAATTTCTAGCATGTTTAACATATATTGGAGTACTTGCCATTTAGGAGAAGATGTAGGGAAAAAGGAAAAAATTGGAACACAGGGTTTTGCAAAGTCTAATGTTGGATAATTATCCATGCATATGTTTTGAAGAAAAAAAAGCTTTGATAAAAAATTAGAGAAAATAATATTTGTTTTATGGGATAGCTTTCTGAAAAGGGGAAGAAGAAGAATACAAGAGGATCCTACTTATATTGGTATAAAAAAAAGCAAAAGACATCAATAAAAACTTATTTTTAAAAAATAAAGAAGAAAAAAAAAACTGCAGAAAAATCAACCCACATATCAAATGTATCTGACAGTATGAGGCAATAGAAGAAAAGACATTATTTTCTCTTCCTTGTGAACCATCTTTATTATCTTAATTATGTATAATGTTATGTTTATACCATTGTTATTGTTTATATTATTTTCCTGGTTTTTCTTAATCCACTTGGCATCCAATCATATAAACTTTCCCACACTTCTCTGAATATTGTTCCCAGTTTTGTCCCCTGGAGCCAAAATGTGTTTGTTACATATTTCATACTTGGATCAAATGTTTATTACATATCATAGTAAACTGATCCAACTATTCTGGACAGCAATTTGGAGCTATGCCCATAGAGCTATCAAACTGCATGTCCTTTGATCTAGCAGTGTTTCTACTGGACTTATATCCCAAAGAGATCTTAAAGGAGGGTCCCTTTGGACCCACATGTGCAAAAATGTTTGTGGCAGCCCTTTTTGTAGTGGCAAGAAACTGGAAACTGAGTGGATGCGCATTAACTGGAGAATGGCTGAATAAATTATGGTATATGAATGTTGTGGAATATTATTGTTCTGTAAGAAACAACCAACAGGATGATTTCAGAGAGGCTAGGAGAGACTTACCAACTGACACTAAGTAAAATGAGCAGAACCAGGAGATCATTATACACAAAGACAAAAAGATTATACCGTGATCAATTCTGATGGACGTGACTCTCTTCCACATTGAGATGATTCAGGCAAGTTCCAATGGAATTGTGATAAAGAGAGCCATCTACACCCAGTGAGAGACTGTGGGAGCTGAGTGTGGATCACAAGATGGCATTTTCACTTCTTTTGTTATTGTTTGCTTGCATTTTATTTTCTTTCTCATTTTTCTTCCTTTTTGATCAGACTTTTCTTGTGCAGCAAGATAAATATATATGCCTAGATTCAATTTACATATATTTTTTTAATCATGTTTAACATATATTGGATTGTTTTCCATCTAGGAGATGGGGTGGGGGAAGGAGAGGAAAGATTGGAACACAATGTTTTACAAGGGTCAATGTTGAAAAATTGTCCTTGCATATGTTTTGAAAATAAAAAGCTTCAATAAAAAAGAAAATAAATAAATATTCATAGTAATTTTAGAGAAGTAACACTCATGATTTAAAATTTATTGTATATTAAATTATTTTTTCTAGACAGATACAAAACATATGTCAATGTTTTTCTGCAGAATTTCTTAAAGTTACTCCTAGATTGAGCTATAATTTCAGGGATGGCTGGAGGAGGTCTTTCTCAATGAGATGAGATTGCAGGATTTTGTAGATATTCAACTGTTGTTCTGGGTAAAGAGCTAATGGTTGCTGAAGTCTTTGCTGGTATTTGGACTCCTGGTGATACATATTACATTATCTAAAGATTATGAATGACTCTGATTTCAGCTGTATGCAATATGATTCTGGGGCAGAGACCCTATTTCTATCCCTAGGCCCATAGGCTTTTGGTTATAGTTTGTTGTGATGAATTCTTCTTCTATCCATAAAACTGACGCAAATTATTCCATGCTTCCAATATATTTGTGTCTAAATCATGTGCCTATTTAAGCTTTTCTTTGTATCAGGAGTGTAATATTCATCTGTATATAGTTTCTGTCAGTTTTTTAGTTTTTTCAAATTTTTTGGTTGAATAGTGAGTTCTTGATTCCATAGCTGAGATTTGATTTATTAACCTTCAGTTTACTGTGCTCATTTGCTTCTGTATATTGTGTAAGCTCATATATTAAACTGATCATCCTTTTCTATTTCTTAACTAATTCTAAAATGTTTCAACAATTATGACCTTGTACTATAGTTTGAAATCAGATATTGTAGACATGGAGTCAAAATTTAAACAAGTCCCAGCCCTCTTCCATTAAATAGCTCTTCCACAGTTCTTTAAGTAGTTAGACATAGTTATTATGTCCCTGCTAAGTCTTCCTATCTCTAGGATAGTCATTCCCAATTCCTTGACCTGCCTTCACTTGGCATGATTTCTGGGTACTTTATCATTCTAGCCATCCTGTTTTAGGTACTCTGAAACCTGGCAAGGTCCTTCTTAATATGTGGTACCTGCAACCAAACACAATCTTGATGTGATTTGGCTAAGACATATTATTCAAGGACCAACAGCTTCCTGGATCTGTTTCTATTAATATGTTCTAAGATGGAATTGTTTTTTTAAAAATTCTCTTATCATATTGTTGATTGATTCATAGGTGAATTTGCACAGGTGGTTAAAACCCATAGATTTATGATCTGGTTTCCAAACCAAGCCTGGAGTATTTTGCATGATGCTGTTTAAGTGTGACTCCAAATTATAGGAAGGAATGCTGGAGCAAGGCTGCTTTTCTATTTGAAGGGTGAGCTGGGATGGAAGTTTGGTGGGGAAAGACACTCTTCTTTCTTCCAGAGAAGACATTCATGAGGCTAAACTCTCCCTTAGGGACTGGAGTGTGAGGGATAAAGACTCTGGAAGTTGCAGAAATTCCTCATTATATACCTGATTTCCAGCTTAACTCCCTAGAAGTGAATTTTCCTTTGGGTGAAATTAGGGGTTCTCTCTTCCTTGTACTAAGCGCTCATCAGGCTCCCATCTAACGAGTTCATTCACTTGTGGCAAATTTAGTGCCTGGCAATAAATATTTATTTGCATGACTCCATTAAAGATTCAGAATAAAAAATTGCTCAGTGTCACTACTGGGCCTGTATCTCAAAGAAATCATAAAAGAGGACGAAGGACCCATATGTGCAAAAATGTTTATAGCAGCTCTTTTTGTGGTAGGAAGTAGTTAGAAACTGAGTGGATGCCCATCAATTGGGGGATGATTGAATAAGTTATGGTGTATGAATGTTATGGAATATTCATGTTTTAGAAGAAAGGATGAACAGGCTGATTTCAGAAAAGCGTGGAAAGACTTACAAGAACTGATACTGAGTGAAGTGAACAGAACCAAGAGAACATTGTACACAGTAACAAGATTATGTGATGATCAATTATGATGGACATAACTCTTCTCAACAATCTCAATCCAAGATAATTCCAATAGTCTTGGCATAGAAAATGCCATCTGCATCCAGAGAGAAATATAGATTCTGAATATGGATCAAAACATATATTTTTACCTTTTTTTGTTTGTTTACCTTTCTTGTGGTTTTTTCCAATTTGTTCTGATTTTTCTTTCACAACATGACCAAAATGGAAATACGTTTAAAACATGTACATGTATAATCTACATGAGATAGCTTGCTGTCTTGGGGGGGTAGAGAAAAGGGAAGGAGAGAGAAAAAGTTTGGAACTCAAAATCTTACAAAAATATTACATAATAAAAGCTACTATCTTTTATTGTTCGAAAGAGGAAGCTAACAGCTTCCTCTTGGCCAGCTTAGCTCCCATTTGCCAAAAGCAAAAGACAACTTCAAACAGTTACTAAACACATTCTTCCAAGCCAACAGTAAACAAAAATTAAGTTATACAGATTAGATAGGAAAAAGTAAATAAATCCTCTGATTTGAAAGTAAGATAAAATCTTAGGTCAACAAAGGAGAAAATGATCTTTTGGGGGAAGTTGGCTCTTAGCAGCCTGAGTCTCTAAGGATTGAGAAACAAAGAATATGTTGGAGATCTAGACTTCCCCACATATCTGTGGCTCTAGGGGCTTCTACAAGCTTCTACAAGCCATTCAGAAGTTCATATCTTTTCTTTTACTCCATTTTTCTCTCCTTCTCTAATGTCTTTCCATACATATGCAACATTGAGGGCCCAGAGGTCTTTCAAACATCCAGAACTCATGGGTCCCTTCCCCAGGGTCACATAGCCAGTAGGTGGCTGAGATTGGATTTGAACTCAGAGTTCCTGATTTCAGCTCCAGTGCTCTATCCACTGCCCCACTACAGTATCTTACCCGTTTTTTTCTCTGATCCTTTTGGAATTTGCCTTCCCAATGAAGGAAGCATATCAGACTTTCCTTTCCTCTTCATACTTTTAAGATGGAGTAGTGATTTTTAATAGTATTTTTCCCCAATTACATGCAGATTCAATTTTATAACATTTATTTTTTAGAAGATTTTGAGTTCCAAATTTTTCTTCCTTCCCCTCTTCCCTCTTCCCTCCTCAAGACAGCAAGCAATCTGATATAGGTTATACATGTACAATCATGTAAAACATATTTCTACACTAGTCATATTGTGAAAGAAGAAACCACAAAAGGAAAAAAAAAAACATGAAAAAAAAATAAAAAAAATGTTTCAATCTGTGTTCACACATGCATCATCAGTTCTTTCTCTGGAGGTGCATAGCATTTTCCTTCATGAATTTTTTGGAATTGTCTTGTATCATTGCTGAGAAGTGTCAGTCATAGCTGATCATCACATAATATTGCTGTTACAGTATGCAATGTTCTTTTGATTAAGCTCACTTTACTCAGCATCAGTTTGTACAAATCTTTCCAGGTTTTTTTCTGAAATCTCCTTTCTCATAGCACAATAATATTCCATTACATTCATATACTCGTTCAGCCATTCCTCAATTGATGGGCATTTCCTCAATTTCCAATTCTTTGCTACCAAAGAAAAGAGCCCTTATACATATGTAGATCCATGTTCTTGTCATTTCTGCTTTAGCAATCAGATCTTCCTTGGAAAAACAAACAAACAATTTAGGGCAAGTTGTAATAGAAGCAGGTTTTGGGTCCAGAATCCCCCAGTATATAAGAGGCAATTTAGAGAAAATTTGATATGGAAATGCCAGATGAACAAAGTGACTATTGGCTTTGGTTATAGCGGTAACCAACCACTTTCTTAATTCAGCAAGCAAAACAATCAGCAAGATAAGAACTGTAGTTTAAAATGAGGAAAATGAACCTCCCTTATCTTTATAAGAGGCACCTCCAGGGTGAGGTTCACTTGAATAAATCAAATCAACCTATTCAACTTAAAGTGAGCATCAAGGGGCTAAGTTTTGATAGTTATATGAGTGAAAACACCGAATTGTTCTCTAGATATAAAGAAAGACTAGACTCCTTTTTGAATCAATAGACTCATTTTTACAGAAAATCTCTTCTCACTGAGTAAGAAACTTGGTCAATCCTGGCTAGAATGACAGGGAAAGATAATGTGGAATGTTGGAGGGGATGTGGGAAAACAGAGACACTGATACATTGTTGGTGGAATTGTGAATACATCCAACCATTCTGGAGAGCGATTTGGAACTATGCTCAAAAAGTTATCAAACTGTGCATACCCTTTGATCCAGCAGTGTTTCTACTGGGCTTATACCCCAAAGAGATACTAAAGAAGGGGAAGGGACCTGTATGTGCCAAAATGTTTGTGGCAGCCCTGTTTGTAGTGGCTAGAAGCTGGAAACTGAGTGGATGCCCATCAATTGGAGAATGGTTGAATAAATTGTGGTATATAAATATTATGGAATATTATTGTTCGGTAAGAAATGACCAACAGGATGATTTCAGAGAGGCCTGGAGAGACTTACACGCACTGATGTTGAGTGAAATGAGCAGGACCAGGAGATTATTATATACTTCAACAATACTATATGATGATCAGTTCTGATGGGCCTGGCCATCTTCAACAATGAGATGAATCAAATCAGTTCCAATGGAGCATAATGAACTGAACCAGCTACACCCAGCGAAAGAACTCTGGGAGATGACTAAGAACCATTACATTGAATTCCCAATCCCTATATTTTTGCCGGCCTGCATTTTGGATTTCCTTCACAGGCTAATTGTACAATATTTCAGAGTCCGATTCTTTTTGTACAGCAAAAGAACAATTTGGTCGCATATACTTATTGTGTATCTAATTTATCCTTTAATATATTTAACATCTACTGGTCATCCTGCCATCTGGGGGAGGGGGTGAGGAGAAGGAGGGGAAAAATTGGAATAAGAGGTTTGGCAATTGTCAGTGCTGTAAAATTACCCCTACATGTAACCTATAAATAAAAGGCTATTAAAATAAAAAAAGAAACTTGGTCAATCCTGAAGGAGCTTATGTGAAAGGAAAAGAAAAAGGATTTTTTGAACATCTGGCTTCAGAAAGGAAGGAGTGGAGACACTAATAACTGGATTGAAAAAGGTTAGCAGCACAGGGGCTCAAACTGACTCAGAAAAAGAGAAAATAGAATTGAGCTAGGCTGAAAAAGGGAGAGAATTAGGAGGGCCACTGGTTCTATGGGTATCTTATCTTGAAAAAGACTGGGGCTGATTTCTTCAAGCATATCAACCTCTTCAAAGACTGAAGGAAGTTCTATGAAAAACTTTAATATTTCTCCATTTTTTCCTTTCAGGACTGTCTATTAATAGACACTATAATATACTTTAATGCTTCTTTATACAAAAGTTTCTGATGACCTGAATTTTATCTCAACCACAAAGAGGGAAAGACTTTAGTGAGAGATAAATATAAATGCAAGTTAAGGCAAAGAGCCAAACCACTATCTAAATGTTCAGAATTGTCCTCACTGGGGTCTCAGAGCCATTATGATGGTATTCCTAACTTTTAAAATATAAACCTAAAGCAGCAGAGAAGGGATTCACATGGACCTGAGATGCCATTATATTGCTCCTATGTTTAAAATGAGCCAATTATTGTAACTTTCATAGGACTCAGTGCTGGTCTACAGAAAAACATCAATAGAGGGCTCTCAAATTTTTCTTTTTTCTTTTTCCCAGTTCATAGGACAGAGCAGTATGCTACAGAGGAAGGTTTTGCTCTTTGTTTTCAGCTACATTAAAAGATATATATGAGAAGGTTGTACATGTAAACAGCCTCTTCCCCCTCAGATACTGCAATTGACTGCCTTGGGGCAGAAGCAGATAAGTGTTAAATGGGCTAACTCACAATTTTCCAAAGATAGGTTAGAGATAAGAGATCTGATAGCAGAAATTTTTCAGACCCAAGAGAGGTCAGAGGCAGAACAGTGACATTACAGAAACAGAAACGTACTTATCTACATGTCATAAGAAGTAAAATGTGAACAATATTCCTGAACTTCAACCTCCTGTGCAGAGGAAGAAAGATTTTGATTTCTTAAGAACTGTAATCTCAGCATCTGGTCAGAGAAGGGAAATCTGACAAATTAATGCTGGGCCTGGAAGCTTGCCTTGTGAGTAAACCCAAAGTTAAGAGTTTAAAGGTCTGGAGAAAAGGTGAGCTCTTTAACATCGTAGTTATGGGAGGAGTAGCAAAGGTTAAAGCCTCAAAGTGGGGAGCAGATGCCAGTTTTTCTATCTCTCCCCCCAAAACATAGTCCACACTGACAGTGAGCGTTCAGTGTAAAGGGGCTTGTCTGGCAGTTCTAAGGGGTGTCTGCCTTTTAGAGAGAGTAAGAAACACAAGGATTACTGTGAATCTGGAAGAGACCAGGTAAGACCCTGTAGGAGAACTAAGTATTCCCCAGAATGGTTGGCAACTCTGAGTTCAATTTTCTCCAAAGAGAATAGTTGTAAATTCTTTTTTTTTTCCCCCCCTGAGGTAATTGGGGTTAAGTGACTTACCCAGGGTCACATAGCTAGGAAGTGTTAAGTGTCTGAGGTCGGATTTGAACTCAGGTCCTACTGACTTTAAGACTGGTGCTCTATCCAATTTGCCACCTAGTTGCCTGGTAGTAAATTCTTTATCTGTTTATAACCCACATTTCAGGTGCCCCTTAGATACTAGGCTCAAGTAGAAAGAATGCAACCTAGGGGTTATTACAAAAGGAGCAGATCGTGGGACCCACAGAATCATCATCAGCAGAACAAGAAGCTCCTAACCTATAGACAGTAGGGGCTCAAACAAGCAGTCAGAAAGAGATTACAGGAGTTTCTTTGCTATCCCTGAGACAGGACTCTTGGATCTGGTTGAAGTCCTGAATGGCAGTCCCAATGTGAGGAGTACTAGCACCCCAGAACTTGTGGCAGTAGTGGAATAGAAACCCTTGTCACCGTTTCAGGGCAGAAAAGAGTACTTATGACTGCTCACAGACCCAATCACAGGCCAGGGGACAGTTCTCCTTGGAAACAACTGAAAACTTCTAGGTCCTGAGACATATCTCTGAAAACAGCTGGTGAAAACCCCCAATGCTAGGGACAGTGCACCCTCCACCCTGGAAGCAGAGCCCCACTTTAACAAAGAGTTAAAAGTCAAGAAATAGGCTGAGAAAATGAACAAACAGGAAAAGATTCTGATCACAGAAGATTACTTTGGTGACAAGGAAAATCAAAACATATATTCAGAAAAGGACAACAAAGTCAATGATGCAACGTCCAAAGCCTCCAAGAAAAATATGAATTTGTCTCAGGCCATGGAAGAGCTCAAAAAGGATTCTGAAAATCAAGTAAGAGAAGTAGAAGAAACCCTGGGAAGATGAATGAGACAAGAATATCATGAAAAAGGAGTCAAAACCTTGGTAAAGGAGACACAAAAATGTTGAAGAAAATAACATTGTAAAAAACAGACTAGGTCAAATTCTGAAGAAGTTGAAAAAATCAATGAGAAGAATGCCTTAAAAAGCAGAAATGGAAAAAAGAGTTGCAAAAATTCAATGAAGGAAAAAAACTCCTTAAAAAGTAGAATTGGCCAAATGGAAAGGAAAAAGGCCAAATACAAAAGCTCACTGAAGAAAATCATTCCTTAAAAATTAGAACTAAGCAAATGGAAGTTAATGACTTTCTGAGAAATCAAGAAATAATAAAACAAAACCAAAAGAGTGAAAAAAAGAAGACAATGTAAACTATCTTGTTGGATGAATAATTGACCTGGAAAATAGATGCAAGAGAGAAAATTTAAAAATTGTTAGGCTACCTGAAAGCCACAATTAAAGAAAGAGCCTAGACATCATTTTTCAAGAAATTATCAAAAAAAAATGCCCAGATATTCTAGAATCAGAGGGTAAAATAGAAATGGAAAGAATCAACCAATCACCTTCTAAAAGAAATCCCAAAATGAAAATTTCCAGAAATGTTGTAGCCAAATTCCAAAGCTCTTAGGTCAAGGGGAAAATATTACAGATAGCTAGAAAGTAACAATTCAAGCCAGGATAGCACAAGATTTAGCAAATTAGACTTTAAAGGACTGAAGAGCTTGGAATTTAATATTCTGGGGGGCAAAAGATGTAGGATTAAAACCAAGAATCATGTAAGCAGAAAAACATAATTGTTCAGAGGAAAAATGGATATTCAATGAAATAGAGGACTTTCAAGCATTCTTGATGAAAAGACCAAAGCTGGACAAAAATAAATTTGACTTTCAAATACAAGACTCAAGATAAACAGGAAAGGGAAATCATAAGGGACTTAATAAAATTAAACTGTTTACATTCCTACATGGGAAGATGTAGTACTTGTAAGAACTTTCTTAGAGCAGTTGGAAGAAATATATATAGACAGAAGGCACAGGTGTGAGTTGAATATGAAGGGATGATGTCTAAAAAAACAAAATTAAGGGGTGAGAAAGGAATATGTTGGGAGAAAGGGAAAGGTAGAATGGGGTAGATTACCTCACATAAAAGAAATAAGAAAAAAACTTTTATGGAGAAGGTGAGAGTAAGTGAACCTTACTTTCATCAGAATTGGATCAAAGAGGGAATAACATACACATTCAACTGTGAACAGAAATATATCTGATCCTACAGGAAAGTAAGAGAGGAAGGGAATAAGAGGAGTGGGGAAGGGTGATAGAAGGGAAGGCGTATTAAAAGAGGAGTTAGTAAGAAGCAAAACACTTTTGAGAAGGACAGGGTGAAAGGAGAGAGAATTGAATAAACAAGGTGTGGGGTATGGTATAGGAGGGGGGGAATTACGTTTGGAGGAAATACAGATGGAGGAAATACAATAGTAACATTTTCAAGCAAATTTCTGTGACAAAGGCTTCTTTTCTCAAACATATAGAGAAGTAAATCAAATTTATAAAAAAACCATTTCCCAATTGATAAATGAACAAAAGATATTTCAGATTAAGTAATCAAACTATTTATAGCCATATAACAAAAGTTCTTACTATTGATAGGAGAAATGCAAATTAAAATAAATCTGAGGTAGTCCCTCTCATACTTATTATATTGGCTAATAGGACTGAAAAGGAAAAGGAAAAAATTTTGAGGGAATGTAAAAAAAATGAGACTTTAATTCACTGGTGATGGATTTGTGAACCGATAGAGCAATTTGAAATTATACCCAAAGGCTATAAAACCATGCATCTTTGACCTAGATTTACCACGTATGTATCAAAAAAAAAAAAAAAAAAAAAAGGAAAAGCATCTATATGTACAAAAATTTATGTAGAAACTCTTTTATGGTAGCAAAGAAATGGAAATTGAGAGTATGCCTGTCAATTAGGGAATGGCTAAACAAATTGTGGTATGTGATTATGAGGAAATACTATGGTATTATTCAAAATAATGAGCAGGATACTCAGAAAAACCTGGAAAGACTCATCTGAGCTGATGCAAAGTGAAATGTCCTGTGTACAAAGTTAATGAGAATATTGTAAGATGATCAGCTATGAAAGACTTAACAATACAATGATCCAGGACAACTCTGAAGGCTTTATGAAAAATGCTATCCATCCTCAGAGAAAGAACTGATGGTATCTGAAAATAGATTGAAGGATATATTTTAAACTTTATTTTTCTTGAGGTTTTTGTTTTGTGGGGTTTTTCCCCTTATATTTTCTTTTACAGAATAACTAATATAGAATAGTTCAACATGACTACACATTATGACCTAAGTCAATGAGGGGGTTAGGAAGGGAGAAAAGGAAAGAATTTGGAACTCAGAGTTTTAAAAATGAATGTTAAATTTTGTTTTACATGTAACCAGGGTGGGGGTGGAGAATAAAATACTAATTAAATTTCTTTAAAAGAAAAAATATTACTGCTTTCCCTGATCTCTGATCACCTAAGAATGGAGTATTCTCTTCTCTGTTCAGAAAGGATTAAGAAACTGTTTCTGAGAAGAAGCCTAATCAATCCTAGGGGAGGGGTCAAGAAAGAAAACAAAATTGTTTGCATAATTTTAGCAGAAAATGAACCAAAACATTGACCCCAAACACACATTTTAAAATATTGTGACCTTTTCCTTGTTCAAGATTTCTACAAATTACCTTGGGGTAGAGAGATATCTGAGATCAGGGAAGGAACCATGTCATTCTTTCCCTAAGTTAGCAATGCTTGGATTTAGTATAAAAATATTAAATTAATTTAAAAATATTTCTAGCAGACTTGCAGCTAAAATGCAGAATGTAATATTAAATTAGTTTTCTGGGGCATATTTTAAAAAATATTTTATAGATACTTTTAAAAAAACTACTTCCCACCAACCCATCTAGCCTAAAAATAAAAATCTCCCTTGTAACAAATATTAATAGTCAAGTAAAATAATTCAAAACACTGGCTAGGTTTGAAAGTGCACATCTGATTCTGTACTATTAGTCTATCACTTTTTAGTCAGTCAAGCATTTTTTAAGTGCTTACTTTGGACTTGGCTTAAGGTAATACAAATATAAGCAGAAAGAAAATCCCTGTCTTGAGGGGATTTGAAAAGGAAAAGAAAGAAAAGAGAAAAGAGTAGATGAGGAACATGGTAGAGAAGCTCTGGAGAGCATCCTGGAGTAAAATAAAGGCATTTTGGGCTTGAGCACCCTCCTTACAAGGAGGTTCTGAGGGGAAAACTCTGCTGTGTTCAGAGTTTCAAGCTCTTTCAAAGTTCTTCCCTTTCATGATTATTGTGGTCATTCTGGTTTTGCTCATTTCACTCTGAATCACTTCATATAGGTTTTTCTATATTTCTCTAAATCCATCATATTCATCATTTGTTTGGGCACAATGAAATTTCACTATATTCATGTGCTATACCACAACTTGTTCTGCTATTTCCTAATTGATGGGTTACATTTCCCAATTGATGGATTACATTTTTCACTTAATAGCATTTTTTCCAATTACACATAAAGATTGTTTTAACATTCATTTTTATAAGATTTTGAATTCCAATTTTTTTCTCCCTTCTTCCCTTACTTTCCCCCAGCCCAACAGAAAGCAATCTGTTATAGTTTATACATGTACAATCAGTTTAAACATATTTCCATATTAATCTTGCTGTGAAAGAAAAAATCAAAACAAAAGGGAAAAACTGCAAGAAAGAAAAAAAATAGAAAATCATATACTTTGATCTGTATTCAGCCTTCATAGTTCTTTCTCTGGGTGTGTATGGCATTTTCTATCACAAGTCCATTGAAATTGTTTTGTATCATCATATTGCTGAGAAGAACTAAGTCTATTATAGTTGATCAGCACATCAATCTTTTTTTAAAAATTTATTTTATTTAAAAAAATATTATTATAGCTTTTTGTTTACAAGATATATGCATGCAATTTTTCAGCATTGACCCTTGCAAAACCTTTTGTTTCAACTTTTTCCCTTCTTCCCCCACCCTCTCCCCCAGATGGCAGGTAGACCAATACATGTTAAATATGTTAAAGTATTTGTTAAATACAATATGTATACATATCCATACAGTTATTTTGCTGCACAAGAAGAATCAGACTTTGAAATAATGTAAAATTAACCTGAGAAGGAAATAAAAAATGCAAGTGGACAAAAACAAAGGGCATGTAAATGCTATTTAGTGGTTCACACTCATTTCCCAGAGTTTTTTCGCTGGGTGTAGCTGGTTCTATTCATTATTGAACAAATGGAACTGATTTGGTTCATCTCACTGTTGAAGAGGGCCATGTCCATCAGAATTGATCATCATATAGTATTGTTGTTAAAGTATATAATGATCTCCTGGTCCTGCTCATTTCACTCAACATCAATTCATGTAAATCTCTCCAGGCCTCTCTGTATTCATCCTGCTGGTCATTTCTTACAGAACAATAATATTCCATAACATTCATATACTATAACGTATTCAGCCATTCTCCAGTTGATGGGCTTCCACTCAATTTCCCATTTCTTGCCATTACAAAAAGGACTACCACAAACATTGTTGCACATGTGGGTCCCTTTCCCTTCTTTAAGATCTCTTTGGGATATAAGCCCAATAGTAACACTGCTGGATCAAAGGGTATGCACAGTTAGATAACTTTTTGAGCATAGTTCCAAATCAGCTCATCAATCTTGCTACTATGTACAACTTCTCTTAAGTTTTTTCACTTCATTCTGCATCAGTTTATGTAAGTCTTTCCAGGGTTTTCTGAAATCAGCCTACTTGTCATTTCTTATAGAAAAATAGTATTCCATTATATTCATATACCACAATTTATTCAGCCATTATCCAATTGATGGGCAACTACTCAATATTCAATTCCTTGACACCACAAAAAGAGCAGCTGCAAACATTTTTTTTTTTTTTTTGCACAAGTGGGTCCTTTCCCTTTTTTATGATCTTTTTGGAATACAGACGATGGGTTACATTTCTATACAGATAGGTCTTTTCTTAATATCCATACTTTCCTTGGGTTTATTTTTTTTTTAAAGTCAATTAATTAAATATATCAAACTGGGAAGAAAAAAGTGAAATTGTCTCTGCCCTACCAGATCTTATGTTCTCTTTAGAGATAAAAATATTTACAGATGAGTGAATATAATATATATGTGAAATAAACACACTTTTATTTGGGGGGGTGAAGGGGAAAGGAGGGCTAGTAACAGTTGGAAGAATTAGAAAAATACTCCTGAAGAATCAACTTTTGAGCTGATCCTTGAAAGGAGTCAGGGGTTCTAAGAAGAGAAGATGAAAAAGGAGAACACGCACTTTTGTAAAAAGCCTAGAGGTGGCAGATGGCATATTTAGTACAAGAAATAGCAAGCAGAATAATTTGGTTTAGAGTTAGAATATGGGAGAGGGAGATGTGCAATCAATCTGTAGACAGGTTTAGACCAGACTGGAAGGGCTTTACATGCCATACATACATTCTATCTTAAAAGCAACAGAGAGCCACTGAAGTTTCTTGAGCAAGGGATGATATAATCAGCCCTATACTTTAGAAATAACCATTTGGCAGCCGTGTAGGGGATGGATTAGGGAAGAGAAAGACTAGAGGCAGGAAGATTAAATGAGTGAGAGTGGAGAGAGATCAGTGGATATGAGAGATGTTGAGGAGGTAGAATCAATAAGACTTGGCAACAGGTTGGATATAAAGAATGAGTGAGAGTGAAGAATTAAAGATGATATTTAGGCTGGAAATCTGGATAACTGGAAGGATAGTGGTACCCTTGACAGACAGGAAGAAGTTAAGTAAATGAGTTGGTTTAGGGGGAAAAGATAATGAGTTCTATTTTGGACATGTTAAGTGTGAGATGCCTATGGGATAGTTGGAAATATGAAACTGGAGCTTAGGAGAAAGATTAGAAAGAGCTGGATATGCAGCCTTAGGAGCCCTGAATTTATAGAGAATAGGTGAATCGATGGGAGGTGATGATGTCACAAAGAAAGACACAGAAAAACAGAGAAAAAAAAGAGAAAGTAAGAGATAAAGAGAAGAAAAGAAGAAAGGAAAGGGGAAAAGAAAAGAGAAGAGGAAAGGACAGGGTCCGATATAAAGTATTCTTAGATACACCTACTTGTAGGAGGTGAGCATGGATAATAGAGAAAAATCAAAGGAGGAATAAAACCTCTGCTTAGGGTGAATGGGTGACTGGGTAACAAAAGAGATAAAGCATAGTCATTCAATTCTTACTTTGCTTCTGTTTTCTCTACCCAGGAGAACGACCTTTACACTGAATAGGACAGAATAAAATGACTCATAGGAAGTAGAGACCTTGTCTGTCCTTGATGAGTTTAAGTCATAAGACCATGATGAATTACCTTTCTCAGGTACAGAAGGAACTGTTACACATATTTACTAAACCACTGGTGATGATATGTGAAGATAGTGGAAAACTCAAGAGTTATCATAGAACTAGAGAAGGTCAAAGGTACAACATTATTTTTTTAAAGGAGGAGGCTAGTAAGTTTAGTTTTAATTCCTGGGGAAATTATAGATTGTTTTATTAGAAAGATGCCTAATTGTGATAATTGTATAAATATGTATACATACATTGGATTTAATATATATTTCTACCATATTTATCATATATTGGACTACTTGCCATTTAGGGGAGGGGGGAAAGGTGGGGGGAATTGGAACACAGGGTTTTGCAAGGGCTAATATTGAAGAATTGTTCATGCTTATGTTTTTTTTTTATTTTTTTTAATTTAAATTTTATTTTAGTTAATAATAACTTTGTATTGACAGAATCCATGCCAGGGTAATTTTTTACAACATTATCCCTCGCACTGGCTTATGTTTCGTTTTTTCCCCTCCCTCCCTCCACCCCCCCCCCCCAAGATGGCAAGCAGTCCTATATATGTTAAATATGTTCATGCTTATGTTTTGAAAAATAAAAAGCTTTAATAAAAAAAAAAGATGACCCAATGATCATCTAGAAGAGGAAGTGTCAAATCAAGGCAAGGTGACAATCATTTATTAAGACTTAAAAATACTTTACTATGTTAATAACATAAAAACAAAAAGGACAAGTTTCTGACCTGAAGGACCTTATTGGGGAAGGACAATACCAAAAAAGGAGCTGAACAATACCAAGAAGGGAGCTGGTGTAGTAAAGGGATGTTCCCTCTTGGAAAAGTCTGAAGAATCAGAAGCAGAGCTGAGAGAGCCAAGGTGAGCACGAAGAACCATGGAGCTTTCATCAAGTGTTCTCTGATGAGAAGCAGAGTGACAGAGTGGATAAAGAGGTGGCCATGAGGCCAGAAAGCCCTGGGTTCAAATATTGCCTCTGACACATACTGATTGTGATCCTGAACAAATTGCTTAATTTCTCAGGACAGGAGACAATTCTCTAAAACAATACTATAAGTTGCAGCTGTTGTTCACTCATTTTTCAATTGTGTTCAACTCTTTGTGACTCCATTTGGGATTTTCTTGGCAAAGTTATTGGAGTAGTTTACCATTTCTTCCTCCAGCTCCTTATATAGATAAGGAAATTAAGTAACTTGTCCAGTAAGTGTCTGAGGCCGGATTGGACTCAGGAAAATGAGTCTTCTTAATTCTAGGCCTGGCAATTGATCCACTGCACTATGTAGCTGCCCAAAAGTTGTTGAGAAAGTTTCCACTTGCAATGATAAAGCTAATTTCCTCACATGGATGGAATCATAGGTCTAGGTTTTATCCTACCAAGCCACTAGATTAGTGGAATGTCTATACATACATACATATACATATATAAGTGAAGTCATGTAAACTCTGAAGAATCTTATCCCATCTTCCACTCTCAAATATGAGTCTTGGGTGCCTAGAACTTGGCTTTCATTCCTACTTTTTTGGGACTTTCTCTCTCTTAGCCTCTAAGTTAAGGAACCTGACTTATGCTTAATTGAAGAAAATGTGACTATTTACAGAGAATGCCTTCTTATCCACTCCTTTTTCTAATATCATTTCAAACTATCTCCTTCTTTCTTCCAGTCTCTGACGATGAGATGGACATGATATTTGCAAAGTCAACTCCTCTACATGCATACTTGATCCTGGCACTTTGGTCTGCTCTCACCCCCAACCTCATCATCATCTCCATTCTATAATTTATCCCCATTTACTGGCTCCTTTACTGTTGCATACAAATATACCCAAGTCTCCTCCATTAAAAAAAAAAAATCAAAAGTCTTACTAGATACTAATAGGAAAAGCTAAAACACTTATATTGAATTTTAAGATTTTCAAAGATATATGATCTTGTCTGTCAGCTATCATCTATCTTTCCTCCCCTTCTCAAATAAATTCCTCGAACAAGTTGTATACAGTATATTCCAAGTCAGATACTTCTTCTTAGCTAATTTTCTTCTAAACCTTTTACAGAATGAAATTGCTCTTTCTCTGAATTTCACCATGCTCCCCTCTTCTCTCTCTTCCTTCTCTCTTTTCTTTCTTCTTTATCTCTCTTTTTGTCTTTCTCTCGTCTTTCTCTTTTGCTCTCTTTTGCTTTCTCTATGTCTCTGTCTGTCTGTCTGTCTCCTTTCCTCTGTTTCTCTGAATTTCTCTTCCCCTCAATGGTTTCTCAATTGCCAAATCTAATGTCTTTTTGATGCTTATCTTTTCCCCTCATGACAAGTACTTATATTTAGATTACGTTATTTCTGCTTCTTGTTCAGTTTGCATATCAAACACCCTGATTTGGTGTTCTGTTTTTCACAATAGGAAAGCACTGAAATTTCTGACTTCATTGAGGAACATTCTATTGGAATAAGTAATTTTGGGATGCAAGCCTATTCCCTGTGATTTTCAGCATATTGAATTCTACTGTCTTTTTTCAATTTTTGTCATTATCAAATAGTCTTTCACAACGTGAATATTTTTGTTTTGTTTTGTTTGTTATGTGAAATGCTTCTTGGTTACTAGTAAAATTCTCCTTGACAGTGTAACTTTGAAACTTGAAGATTATATTTCTTAAGGAGTCAACTTTTACAGTTTTTCTTTGTTAATATCTTAGGATCCTATGAATTTTCACTCTGCTCTGTTTCTAATGCTTGTAAAAATTTTCTAGAAAATAATATTCCATATAACTGGAACATGATATTTATACCATGGACTTTTTTCTTCTTTTTAGCCAATAATTCTCCAATTATCTTACTGATCTCAGTCTTTTAACTCTGTTGTTTTTGCTTGAAGAGTACTGATATCTTTCAGTGTTGGCTTTTAAAAAACAACTTGGCTCTATTTTTTGTTTTTTAACCTGTGTATCTTTTCATCCTGAGTCACTCTGTTCCTCAGAAATTATCTACTCCAGCTCCACTCTCCATCTAATTATTTCTGTTCTTATTTTTTCCATCAGGTAACATTTCCAATTTTATGGGTAGCAGAGCCTTCTTTATATACTCATAATTCTAAATACTCTGGAACATCTTATTACATCCATTACCTTTTCTAGAGATATAGTTGTTATTGTAGTTATGTTCTTTCTTTCTGGAGAAGAGGCAACAGGATTCAGTAGAAAAAGGACTAGATCAGCAGTCAATTCTGCCATTCATTATATGTAATCAATGACACATTAATATCCCTGGGCCTTAATTTCTTCATTTGTAAAATGAGAGTATTTAATTTATTGGCCTTACAGCTCAAAATTCAAGATTCATTTTCTTTGATCTCATTGAGTATTTACTCCGTTGTATTGAATGGGGTCCAGTTTTGTGTGGGGGGTTTTTGGCCTCATTTCATTGTTCTGTTAATCTGCCTTTGGAAGTTTTTCCTCCTTTTTTTAATTGTTCTTTTTACCCCCACCCTCCACCCCCCCCTTTTCCCACGTTCTACTTTTCTCATTTATCACCATTTTAAGATATAATTGCAATGATAAAGGGAATTTCCTCACATGGATGGAATCATAGGTCTAGGTTTTTAGTCATGTTCACTTATGCTTCCCTCTTCCTGGGAGAATTTCAATAGACCTTGAATAACAAAGTGCAGTTTAGGAGTGACTGATGATCTGGGGAAATGTGCCAAGGGAGTTCAGAGGCTAGAAAAGTTGTTCAATTTGTCTGGAATGTACAAATCATGAAGAGAAGTAATAAGAACTTAAGCTGGAAAGGCTTAAAAGAGCAGATTGTAGAAGGCCTTAAATGTAAGGCTAAGAAATTACCATTTTATCTTTTAGGCCTAGGGAATTCTAGAAGGTTTTCAAATAGAGAACAATAAAATAGAAGAACGGTAAGGGACTTTAGAGATCATTTATCGAACTCCTTCATTGTGTAGCTGCAGCAGTAACTCCGTCAATTATGCAAAAGAAAAGGTGTTTTTTTTTTTTTTTGGTCAGCTATGCTAAATCGTCAGGATACTGCGGAGCTAATAACCAAAGGGTCTGTCTCTGTCACACACATACACACACACTGACAGACAAGAATGATATTTAATTCACGCAATTTATTGTTGTCGCTTTGCAATTCTCCTGATCCTCAACACTGGTGACCAGAATCATAGGTGGGATGGCACAGGACTCGGGAACCGGGAACAAGGGACGGAGTCACTTCCAAACTACATCTCCCAAGTTGTATTTTGGCACCGTTGCCGGTTCGGGGTAAGTCTTCCTCTTAGCTTTCTTTCAGTCCGTTGCTTGTCTGAAGGAGGAGATGCTGACGCCTTCCCTCCCTCTCTTATCCTCCCTCCTCCCCCTCTTTCTCTTGACTACAAGACCCGGCGTACCTATAGCCACCACTTCCTCTGCGCTTCACAAGCCCACGTGCCTCGCCCCCACCTCCGCGGGATCTACAAATCCTCGAGGGCGGCGGGCGCCTGCGCTTTCATCAGTCCGCCGCTTCCCTCCCCTCCCCACGCTGCCGGAGCTTCTGGGACTAGGGCAGCTTGTCGCGTGGCCTACGGCGGCCGACAGGGGGCAGCGGTTGGCGGTTAGCGGCCGTTGGCTGAGGGGGTGGGGAGGCGGGGCCGAGGGCGGGGCCGGGGCTGGGCTGGGCCGGGCCGGGCCAGGCCGTGCGGTGCCTGAGCCGCTGGGCGGCTAGGCGCTCGGCGGTAGTGGCTGAGATTGAGGCCGAGGCCGAGGAGATGGGGGACCGAGGTGGCGCGGGCGGCTCTCGGCGCCGGAGGACGGGTCCACGGACGCCGAGCGGGGGCAGCGGCGGTGGCGGGACCGCGGGCAGCCAGACTGAGGAGGAACTAAGAGCGGCGGCGGCGGCGGCGGGCGAGGGAGCAGACGCAGGCGGCGGGGGGGACGCCCCGGCCCAGACCCCGACCCCGGCTGCTGTCCCTGTTCGTACCCGGACACCGGGGGGGGAAGGAGACGGAGAGGGCGTGGGCCCTCCGGACTTAAGGTAATGGGCTCCAACCCCGCTCCCCTCTGACCCCTGGGTGACCCTTTCCGGCCCGATCCCTGACTCCCATCCCACTTCTGACCTTCCCTTCCCGTGCCAAGCCCCAGACCCAGGCTCGCTGCGGTCTTCCCCAGCCCCCTCCCCTCCCGGGCTTTTTCGGTCCCTAGCCCTGCTTCCATCCTGTGACTGCCGGATTCTTTACTTTTTCCCCTCCCCCAGATTCTTGGATCTGATGGTTTCCCTCAGTCCGGGTCGGAGGGTCTGGAGAGTCTCTCATTCATCCGTTTGTTTTAAAACAAAACCCAGAAACCCATTCCTATGCCTGCTCTAGGCAAGGCTCTGTCCTCAGCACTGACAATACCAAACGAAATAGGATACAGTTCCTGTTATCAAGGCATTTATAAGCTAACTGGAGAGGGAGTGTCGAGAAAAAGGATACAAAATGAACTCGGCTACGGTAACACGCTATGCACGGTGGGGTTCCACCTCCAGACAGCGTGAGTTAGCCAAACGAAAGAACAAAACGAGAAAAAAGAGGGGAAAGGAAAGTATTCTTTACAGGAAAAAGTTCTATGAAGATTCAGAGGACCCCGGAGTCACTTATAGTTGAGAGTTCAGGGAAAGCTACGTGGAGGGAGTGGCATTCAAGCCAGGCCTTGAAGGACGGCCAGAATTGTGATAGGCTGAGGTAGGTGGGATTGAGGGAGGCATGAACACAAGGATGGGAATGGGCCGTGGTGGGGAATTAAGTCGGACCAACAGGGGGTTCAGGGGGGCAGTAAGACAGAAGGCCTTGACTGCCAGGCTGTGGGTCCAAGAAATTCAGTATTACTAGACAATTGTTCTGTGGGACTTTGGATTTTATTCTGTAGGACACAGAAGTTTTTTGAGCAAGAGAGTAATGTGATCAGAACTAGGAACCAAAAGGACGGATCAACCAGCACATGTGGGATAGATTGGGCAGGAGAGGCTAAAGGAAGAAAGACTGGTAAAGAGGCTGTTCGGAGCTAACCTTCAGCTACTTCTCAGTCTGGCTCCATAAACTACCCAAGGACTTGTATTCCTGAACCACCTCTGGGTCCCCCATGTCTTCAGATTCCACCTCAGAACTAATTCAGTTCTAAGTAATCCAGACCACAGGAAAACAAGAAAAGAAATCCTTGGTCCCACAGCTGCTTGGGGAATTGATCGCATCTGAAGGACAGACAACTCTTGGGCTCTTGACCCTGTTAGGTACCATATAAAAAAGGCCATCTTATTCATCTGCCTATGAAAGTATTTACCCCAGTTCAAGCTCTTATCACTTCCCGTTTGAATTCCCATTTCCCATCCTATGAAAAAGAATTTTTCATACCATCCAGTCAGCAAACTTTATAAGGAACCTAATGTGTGCAAAGTCTTTTTCAGCTTTGCTGTTTCAGTATGACCTACAGTGTAATATGAGACAAAATGCCATTTCATATTAGTAGTATGAATATAGTGCTGACAGATTAAAGTAGAGGAAGAATACTAAATAGAATGATTCTATTCTATTTCTAAATAGAATGATTAAGAAAGAGATAACATTATTGAGTGCATGTCATGTGGGTAGGAAGTCCTGGAATATATATCATTAACTGAAAATTTTGCTATAAAGAAAAAAGATTTAATCTTTTTTCCTCATCCTATTCCACTATATTAGGAGCTGTTGCCATCTTGCTTATAAGCAAGGGAGTAGGTGAAATGGTATCTGGAGGATCCTGCCAGACTGGGAACTCAGTATGTCTCTCACCATTCTTCTTCCATCTTCCACCAATGCTCTGTCATCCTTCCCTAACACCATTTGTCTTTTCAGTCTTTCTGCCTGCTTCCTTTACTGTCTGTCCCAATAACAGCATAGTAGAAAGAACACTGGACTAGGAGTCTAAAGTTGTGTTTGATCCTCAGCTCTATCACTAATTATGTTACTTCAGGCAAATGATTTTAACAGCTTTGGATTTGTTCCCCAGTCTGTAAAATAAGGATAATTGCACGTGTACTGTCAGTTTAGTCACATGGTTATTTTAAGGACTAAATGAGATGATAGATGTAAACTACTTTGTAAGTAGTTACTTGGTAATCTAAATGTGTTTTTATTATTTTTTAACCTCCTTTTCCCTATTTTTGCCCAATAATTGCCTACTCTATCACCGTTTTCCTTTTCCTATAATAGTCTTTCCCTTATCTCTGTCCTTTTCCTGCCTTTTCCCTTCATCACTCCTTGCTTACCTTCTGTTCTTCACTTAGCCTCATGACCCTATGAAAAATAATTTCTTCACTACTTTCTCAATACTTCCTGCTTAGCTTGGGCAGGGCAAACAGTTATGTTTTGGGGTGTAAGTTAGGTTCTTCCTATCCCTGTTGCAAGGTGAGGCTATGACGAAAGAATCTAGAAGGGTTTGCTGTTCACCTTCTGAATCACATCCCTTTTTCTTATACTTCAACTTCCTTATTTTCCATGAAAACACTGTTTATTAGCTGGGTTTTGAGACACATGATCATTGTTTTCAAATATTAGAAGGTTCCTCTTTGAGGGAAAATTAATTGAATCTACTTGATTCCAAAGAGTAGACTATTTACAATAAGAAAGGAGGTTTTGGGGGTAGGGAGTAAGGCTGATTTTTAGCTTGTAATGTAGGAGATTTCCAAGAATTGGAGCTGTCCAACAGTTGAATAGGAAATTAATTTCCTTGGAAAGTATTAGTTTTACCTGGAGGCTCCTTAGGTTATTATTAAGGGGGTTTTGCTCAGATGAAGTTGGAAGGTACCATTCAGTCATACAGTTCAATTCTGATATTCTTTAATTTTAGAGGTGAAGGTATAAGCAGGGGGAAAGTTTTGTGTTTGGGGACTTAGATTGAAGGGTCTTGAAGAGGGTATCAGTCCTGGTGTTTCTGAAGGTAGCCAAGTACGGAATTCTAGACCTAGGCTAGGTACCAGGCAGATAACATTCAAACTACTGTCCTTTCCTCCTTCCTTTCATCCCTCTCCCCCATTTTAACTAAGGCAAGGTAACCTTTTGGGAGAACGCAATAAAAGGCTCCAGTCCAGTGATAGGGAAAGCTGATGTGTAGCTTTTCCCAAGGTGATGGTGGGAGTGGTGGGAGTAGGGAGAGTGTGAGGAGATTGGAAATGTCTTTAGAGCAACTTGGGCTTTTGAGTGAAGTTGGTGGGCAGGGGGAGAGAAAGGAAGTCTATTATCTTAACTCTGTTGACCTCTTTTCCCTTTTGATCAACTCCAAAGCTTCTGTGGTATCAGTCCGTTTCTCAATGAGAGAAACCTTGCCAAATAATTTCTCCCCCAGGATATAGAATGCATGTCTGAGGTTAACTTAGCAGCCTTTTTTTTTTTTTTTCCCCCTCCCTGGAGGAGTTAGGAAAGGGAGTAAAGTAAAGTTTACTTGAGGGTGGAAAATAGCTCCTAAACTTATTTTCCCTTTTCACAGCCAGAGTTTTAGAGAAATTTGTTTTTAATTGTCTCCATTTTCTCACCTTTGACTTCTCAGTTCTTAAAGCCTTATTATGGTTTCTGGCTACCAGTGCCCTAAAACTACTCTTTTCAAGATTACCATCTATTTCTTACCAGCTAATAAATCCAATGATCTTTTCAAAGCCTTTATTCTATATAGAACATCTGGATAGAAAGAGGACATAGTTGAGGAATTCAAAAATAAAATCACATAGCATGGAAATCATATAATAGACATTGGGAACTTCAATTATCCAGATTTTGTTGGAGTTCTTTTCCTAGCAATTTTGTGACCTGCTCTTATGATAATTTCATTATTTAAAAGATGGAGGAACCGACAATAGGAAGTTTTCTCTTGGTTTTGGTGCTCCCTAATAGGAATGATTGCTAAAGTCAAAATGAGGGAAAGGTTGGGGAAAAGTGTATCTGTCTCTCTAAGAGAGTACAAAATCCATCACATCCATCACAGTTTGATCTGAACCCTAGATTTTGGAAAGCAGATTTTACAGGATTGGAGGAAAGACAAGATCTCATGGAGGGTCCTGCAGGGGAAGCTTGCTGAAAAATTCAAATAATACTTTGTAATTGGTAACAAGCTCAAGAAGGATCTCAAAAATAAAATTTCTGAAGTCACAAAGGAAAGCAGTTTTAATGGAGGAAAAATGAGATTTGTGATTGAGACCGAAGGCGCAGAGAAGTTGCTAGGTGTTTTGGAATTTAAAACTAGGGGTAAAAGATGGTGGTAAGGGAGGGAATCAGGATGAACACAAAAAGGTAGTGCAGTACTTAAGAGAAATGACAGGAGCCCTAAAGTGCTGCCAAACAAAGCTAAATCTACCCAAAGGCATTTTTTGAGGTTCTTTTGAGGGAAAGAGAAATGCTTGCTTTAGTTAGAGAGGAAGATTAGTGATGGCAGAGCAAAAGCAGAGCTTCTGTTTTATCTAGCAAGGAGAGTGACCTTTGTCCAAGAAAGCACAGAGCAAAAATGGATAAAGGAGTTGATACCTAAGATAAGGAAGGAGATCATAAGAAAACACCACCTGTACTCAAAAGATTAAAGGTACTTGGCCCAGATAAACTACCTGGCAACCTTAATTATTGAGCCACTGTCTTTATGGAGCCACTGTTGGTGATACTTGAAAAAACATAAACATGATAAGTATGCATGCAAAACCTGAGAAAGGCAATGTTCAGATTTTCAAAAAAGGAGAGAATGGAGTCTACAAATGAAAACTTAGTGCTCTTGACTTTAGTAATCTCTCTAGGATTTTCCACAAATTAGAGATGGGGGAATGTTTAGAACAGGAGGCAGAGATACTTAAAGATCCATCACCACTCAATGAGGAATGCATCCTCCTGCCAGCCTAATCTTACTTTTTTGTCATTCACTAAATTAATAGAAGGGGGTGGGATGCTAATGTTTGATTTTAATTTTAGCAAAACATTTGATCTAATCTCTTGCGCTAATTTAGTGAAAAAGTTGGAGAGATGTAGGTAAGATGACATCCCCCTTCCCTCCATTTGCCATTTCTGCTACTATGTTGTTTCTCTTCATCTGACATTAGTGTCATTTATGCTACAACCAGATCCTCAAAGTTTTTTGCCAGAATTGTTGCAACACCCTTAATTGATTTTACATTCAAGTATTTCCCCTCTTATTTGTCTTCTGTATAACTGCTGAAGGAATAATTTTAAAGGATTTTGTATATATGACCATATATTTCCTATTCAAGAAACTTTAGTTTCAGAGACTTTTAATGTGGAATTTGTAAACTTAAAAAAATTTTTTTAATGTATTCCAGTATAATTATTTTTTATGCATTTAAAAATATTTTAAGAGATTCATAGATTTCACTAGATAGCCAAAGGGATTAATGGCACAAAAAGATTATGATCTTGCTATAGTGATTCCCTGATGCTTTTATGATTAAAATATAGAATTATCTGCTTGATATTTAAAGCTCTTTGTGATTTGGCCCTCATCTATCATTTCAGTCTGCTTATACATTATTTCCTCATTATTGTTTGCTTTAGGCAAACTTAACTTTTTTGTTGTTCCCATATATGCATGATATTATGTCTACTGCTTCTGTGCCTTTGCCTGGAATGCTTTTCTGTCTCTTGTAACCCTTAGGTGCCCTTTAAGGCCCACCTCAAGTGCCACCTTAGTCTCTCAATTGTTAGGATCCTCTCCTCCCTGGAGTGTACAAATACACAAGGCATCCCCAGACACTTAGTGCACTTTTTAAGTTAGATTTTAAAGTTGCAGTAGGACTTTATGGGGCATTGTTATTTATTTTATTTACTTAAAACATGTATCTTCCTATAGAAAGTAAACTCCTTGAAGAAAGGAGCTGTTTCACTTATTTGGAATATAGCTTGAATAAATGAAGGAAGGAAATATTTACTAAACACTATATGTAAAAACACTGTTAAGCAATAGGGGCGGAAATTGAAAAATGACAGTCCCTACTCTCAAATAAGCTATCATTTTAAAGGGGGAAACAACACACATTTGATAAATGCTTACTTGATTGAATTGATTAAATTGCTAAATTCAGAAATTAATATCATTAATGATTTTTATCAGTTTGGTAGAAGATTTCCAGTAGTGTGCCTCAGGCTTTGATGCTTATGAGATAATGCAGATGATACAAAGGTGGGAAGAATAGCTTTTAAGTTAGATAAGAGACATAATTCAAAAACATCTCAAGCCAAAACATTTGTTTAGTAAATTTAAGCAAATTCCTAGGCTCAACAGTTATAAGGACCAAAATTCTACACCAACTCGTCTGAAAAAGATTATGGATTTTTAGTGAAGTATGAGATCAATAAGGATTAAGTGTAATTGACAGAAAAGTTAGTGTGACCTTGGGATACATCAAGAGAAGTCTAGCTTTCAGGATTGAATAGGTAACACCTCTGTAGTCTCCCCTTGTCAGATTGTCTGAAGTATGGTGTTCAATTCTAAGTACATATTTTAGAAAAGATATTGCTAAGCTAAGGTAGGCTACCTGGATGGTGAAGGGCTTTGAGTCTTATGTTGTATGAGGATTAGTTTAAAAGAAATTGTTGTGTTCAACCTGGAAAAGAAGAGACACTGGGAGGATGAGAGCTATCTTAATTGAAGGATTGTTATGAGGAAGAGCAAGAGTAGAAGCGGGAGCAATGGTCTAGATGTACAAAGAGGCAGATTTAGATTTACTATCAGGAAAAACTTCCTAATGGAACTATTCTGACAAAAGAGTGTAGCGAGCTCCTTTATTAGATGCCTTCAAATACAATCTGTATGACCACTAGAGTGGAGATTAAGTATGGATTAGATTAGATGACTGTTGAGATCCTTTCCAATTCTAAAATAAAATCCTCTCCTGGAATATCATGTCCTGACAGCCTTTCCTGCCTTAGATTTTATGACATTGCTCTCTCTTGGTTTTCCTGCTTCTGCTATTTTTGTTTTATTTATTTTTTTTTTTGCTAAATCACCTGTCTTCTGTTTCCTAAATGTGATCATTCCCAAAACTCTGCCCTGGACCCTCTACTCTTATAGTCTCTTTGTGAACTCTTTATCTACATACATTTATTTTTTAAAAATCTGTACAGAAATTGTCTGCACAGATTTATTTTCAACTATTAGCTGGATATCTCCACCTTGATGTCTCATAGACATCTCAAACTCAGCATGTTAGAAAGGAAACTATTGTATCCTGACCCATCCCACTTCCAAATTTTCCTATTTCTATTGAGGATACTAGTATCGTTTTAGTCATTCAGTGAGTTCATAAGTTTGGAGGCATCCTTCTTTTCCACTCCCTATAATATGTCTTGAATGAATCTTCTCTTGACTCCCATAGATTCTATCATAGTTCAGTACACTTGCCCATACTCTTACAAGTCTTGTAATTTGTCTCCCCACTTTGTTTTTCTAATTTTTAATCCATCTTTCACAGAACTGTTAAACTGATAAAAAAAAAAAGTCACATATCTGACTACATCACCACTTTATATAAACATTTTCACAGCTCTCATCTCTGGAATAAAATACAAAGTTTGGCATTTAAGATGTCCAACCTTTCATAGTCTGCCTCTCACCAACTTTTCTAGTTTTTATTTCTAGTTTTTAATTTCATGTTATTTCCCTTTACATACACTTTTCTAGTCAAAATGACCTGACTCTTTTCCACATACAACATTTCACCTCTTGGCTCCTTGCCTTTGCATAGGTGGCCGCTTATGGATTCCTTTCTTATCTCTTTATCTCTTGGAATCCCTGCCTTCCTTCAGGACATAACTCAGATGCCACTTGGTACAGGAAGAATTTTCTGATGAACCTAAGTGTTGTTTTTTCCTTCTCAAAATTACTTTACATTTTGTATATATTTTTGTGTATACTTCTCTGTGTGCATGTTTCCTTCAAATAGAGTGTAAGACTCTAAAGGATAGTAACTTTTTTCCCCCAGACTCTAGGTACTTAATAAATGTGTTGCATTGAGTTTATTGAATTATGGAATGGAGGCTTAAAGATCATTTGACAAGGGAAGATTGTATGAGGGTTTTTTGCCAGACAATTGGGATTGACTTGCCTAGGGTCATACAGCTAGTAAGAATTATTAAGTATATGAGTATATGTATTCATTGTACCATCTAGCTGCCCTGACAAGTGAAGATTATAAAGAGGATTCATATTCAGGTTTAGCTATACTAGATCACTGGTGTCAACCTCAAATAGAAATAAATCCATGCTGGCTCATATTGACTTAGGAAAAGGTGAAATAACAATATGTGTTATTGTACTTTTATTTATTTTGCTAAACATTTCTCAAATTACATTTTAATCTGGTTAGGGTAGCTGTGCTAGCCATGAATTTGACATCTTTATATTAGATGAACTCATGAGATCCCTTCAAAACTTTTGGCTGAGGGATCTCCATAAAGGAGGAGCGGCATCTTAAAAGGTTGGGTAGAATTTTTGTTGTTGTTGTTTTTTAATTTTCAGTAGTATTTTATTTTCTCAAATGCTTATAAAGATAGTCTTCAACATTTATTTATTTGTGCTGGAGCAGTTGTGGGATTAAGTGACTTGCCCAGGGTCACACAGCTAGGAAGTGTTAAGTATCTGAGTTCATATTTGAACTCAGGTCCTCCTGACTTCAGGTCTGGTGCTCTATCCACTGTGCCACCTAGCTGCCCCCTTCATCATTTATTTTTGTAAGACTATGTTCCAAATTTTTCTCCTTACCTCTTACCTTCCCTCTCCTCTCCCCAAGATAGCAAGTAATCTGATACAGGTTAAATAATGTGCAATCCTTTTAAACACATTTTGATATTTGTCATGTTGTGCAAGAAAAATCAAACCAAAGGGGAAAAACCCATGAGAAACAAACCCAAGCAAACAAATAACAACTACAAAAAAAGGTGAAAATAATTATGTTGAGCTCCACATTCAGTCCCCATAGTCTTCTCTCTGGATTCAGATTACATTTTATATCCCAAGTCTATTGGAATTGCCTTGAATCACAAAACTGTTGAGAAGTCCATCACACTTAATCATTATATAATGTTATTACTGTGTACAAAGTTCTCTTGATTTTGCTCACTTCACTCAGCATCAGTTCATGTAAGTTCAGGTTTTTCTGAAATCATCCTGCTCACCATTTCTTACAGAACAGTAATATTCCATTACATTCATATACCATAACTTATTCAGTCATTCTCCAGCTGTTGGGCATGTGCTCAGTTTCCAGTTACTTGTTACTACAAAAAAAGCTGCTACAAACATTGTCAAACATATGAGTTCTTTCCCCTCTTTTATGATGTCTTTGGGATACAGACCCAGAAGTGAGACTGCTGGATCAAAGGGTATGCACAGTTTGAAAGCCTTTTGCTGGATCAAAGGGTATGCACAACAGTTTGATAGCCTTTTGGGCAGAGTTCCAAATTGCTTTCCAGAGTTGTTGGATCATTTCACAACTCTTCCAACAATGTATTAATATCCCCTTTCCCTCCAACATTTATCATTATCCTTTCCTGTCATCTTAGCCAACCTGAGAGTTGTCTTAATTTCCATTTCTCTAATCAATATGATTTAGATTATTTTTTTCATATGGTTAGAAATGGCCTTAATTTCTTCATCTGAAAATTGTCTATTCATATCCTTTGACCACTTATCAGTTGGGAATGACTTGCATTCCTATAAATTTTACTCAGTTCTCTATATAGTTTAGAAACAAGGCCTTTCTCAGAAACAGTGGCTTTAAAATTTTTTCCCCAGTTTTTTACTTCCCTTCTAATCTTGGATACATTGGTGTTGTTTGTGCAACCCCTTTTTAATTTAATGTCATCAAAATTTTCTATTTTGCATTTCATAATGTTTCCAAGTTGTTCTTTGGCCATAAATTCCTAGGTTGGGTAGAATTTTTAATAGGTAGATATGATGGGAGAGGTATTGCAGATTATAAGTGAGCAAATACCTGGAAGCAGCAAGGAGTACATAAATCTAAGGATTACTAGTAATTCAGGTTGGCTTATGGATAAGATTATAGAAAGGGAGAGTTTGAAGTCCTAGGAGTGGTTGAGAGGAGGCACTGTTGAGATAAGGGAAGACTAAACTTTGGGAAAAGGGAGAAGGGGAAAAACATTGACATAATGTCTACTATATGCCAGGCAGGGTTTAAGTGCTTTATAACTATTTAATCTTCATGAAAAATCATTTGATCCTCACAACTCTTTTTTTTTTTAATAAGTTTTTATTGATAGAACCCATGTCAGGGTAATTTTTACAGCATTATCCCTTGCACTCGTTTCTGTTCCGATTTTTCCTCTCCCTCCCTCCACCCCCTCCCCCAGATGGTAAGCAGTCCTTTACATGTTGAATAGGTTACAGTATATCCTAGATACAATATATGTTTGCAGAACCGAACAGTTTTCTTGTTGCACAGGGAGAATTGGATTCAGAAGGTATAAATAACCCAGGAAGAAAAACAAAAATGCAAACAGTTTACATTCATTTCCCCTATCCTCACAACTCTTAAAGACAGACAGAGGGGGCAGCTAGGTGGCGCAGTGGATAGAGCACCAGCCCTGAAGTCAGGAGGACCTGAGTTCAAATGTGACATTTCTTGGTTGTGTGACCCTGGGCAAGTCACTTAACACCAATTGCCTCAGCCAAAAAAAAAAAAAAAAAAATGTGGAATGATTCGCCCAGGATCACACAGCTAGGAAGTGTCTGAAAGTGGATTTGAACTCAGGGCTTTCTGAATCTAAGCCCCTAGCTGCCTGTTATTTAGAGGAAGTAAGTGGGAAGGGAAGATGAGTTAGTCAAAAAAGAGAAAAAGGAGGAGGACCAGGAGAATGTCATACTTTGGAAATAAGTTGTTTCCAGAAGGGAGAATTGTTTAGTAGTATCCAGCATTGAGAATTTGAAGATTTTAAAGAAAGGTAGGCTTTCAAAAGCAGTTTTTCACTATGGTTGGCCATATTGGTAGAGTTCAAAAAAGGGTAACATTTTATATTATAATAAAAGTTTCTAACAATTCTTGATTCCATTTTTAACTATAATCCAATTGGGAAGGAAAGAGGCATAGAAAGAGTGTGTGTGTGTGTGTGTGTGTGTGTGTGTGTATGTGTGTGTGTATGTGTAAGAGAGACAGACACAGCGGGATGCTGGGGATGAAGGGGGGGGATGCGGATTCAGGACATGCTCTTAGCTCCTTTGGCTGGGGACTTAGGTAAGATTTCTGGCACGCTTTGAGGGTCTGTAGAACTTTGGTCTTCATATATCATGGAGCTAAGCATTATAGATGGCCAATAAAGAGGGTGTGGTTAGAATTAGGGTCTATGTAGGTATGACTTTGTGATGGTCTTATCAGGAGTAGGCAAAGGTCAGTTGTCCATTGTCCTTACTCTGGCTAATCAATACTTAATAACTCCTCCCTTCTCTACCCCACCCCAGCTCCCTGGCCCTGCAGCAGAAAATTGAAGGTTTGTGCATGACTCCTTGGAGAGTTTCAGCTCAATTCCTCACACTACAATTTGCTCATTGCCTCTGGGAAAGGGTAACTTTCCTTTTCAAAGGCTTTTAGGTTTTCCCATCTCTGTGTAGGCTCAGAAAGTCTGTTTTCATTTGGGTCAACTACAGCTACCTGTATTAAGCTGGAGGTCTAGCTGCCTCTTAGGAGCCTTTGACCATTTTGAGTTTTGAAGTGTTTTTTTCCCTGCTTTGCTCACTTGGTAGATCTTATGTGATATTAAATGAGATTTGTAAATCACTTAGCACAATGCCCAGCAGATTGTAAATAACTATATAAATGCTTATTCCTTCCTGCCTCCCTTCTCTATATTCAAAGGTTGCTTTACATTTCTGTCTGAAAGGTCTTGGGGTTTTTGCCTGAGTCAGGTTGGAACAGCCAGGAGATAGCTTGGTATGTTCCTTATCCTCTCTTTTCCTTTCCATCCTGCGTAATACTGCTTAAGGTGAGTAGTGAGAGTCTAGAACCCAAAGCAGACATGGGGTAGATATGGAGTCTATTCTGTAAGTGCCACCTTTCACTGAGATTTGATCTGAAGGGAGAAGACATAGCTTGAAGAGCTTGTCTTAGCCCAGGCAGATGAATTAAGCAGAGCACGGGATTTTAAAGCTTGAAACTAGTTTTCCAGCAATTAGCAAACTAATTTTCTAGCAATGGTTCTGTGCTAGTCCCCAATGCTTAGGTTTTTTTGAGGTGCCCTTGTTTTGATTTACTCCCTGTTGTAAGGGGTACAGGTTTCCTTTGGGATTAAATGAAGAAAGAAATCTGTTAACTGAAGAGATCAGTATTCTGTATCAGCTTTTGCAGACTGAGAAAAAGAAAACTCTCCCAATGAGAGTGGCAAGTGTAGGTGTTAGTAGTCCTTGGGATCTTTTCTGGCCATGAAACAGAAAGAACCTATATAAATTTTTTTGCCTCTTTGCCTTTCAGATGTCATCTACCCTAGAGTCAGGGCTTGGGGCTGGGTTATAGAGAAATTTCAGTTTTTCCTGGCTACCCTGAAGAGTAAGTATGGTGCAAATAAATGGATGGGATAGTTGGGCCAACCTGGAGGTCAAATAAGAAAACTAAGGTTAGGTATTAAGCTGAATTGGGGAAATTGTTGAAAATGGTGGGCTGGTTTACCTGTCTGTCTCAGTCAGGTCTATATTTGGAAAGAATAAGAAGAGACTGGATCTCTCATTTTTCAATGATACTGAAAAGTCAAAAGGAAATTTCTAGTGACTGGGGTATGAGGTTGAACCCTCAAAATAGTTGGGGTTTTGGATTGGTGTTGCTAGGTGTTTCAAAAGAATTTGTAGGCTTACACCATCTCTAAATCTAGAGGCTTAGATTTTATTATGCCAGAAGAGAAATTAGCTATTAAACAAAGGAGAAAACTAACAAGAGGGAAGATGCCAAAAGGCAGGCAGTTCCTAATGAACTTGAGATGCCATAAGGGAGGCAATTCCTAAAAGGAGTCAGTGTGTTATTAAGCCATTGACTGGTGGGTTAACCCTAAAAAGAATTAGCAAAGAAGTGTGGTATCAGTAGGTTTTCTTATAAGAGAAAAATAACTCTGGGAGTTGACATAACTTGACTTTCTGATTGGATGTTTGTGGGGTCATGATAATTTTTTGTCTATGCTAGAAATGACAAGGAATTCATCAAGGGCCTACTGCAATAAAAACCCACTTAAGGACAAGATAATCATCTTGTTGATGCTCCTCCCTGCTTGCCTCTGGAAGTAGCTTTGCTTCTTGATTGTATGCAGTAATTCAGGCTCTTTTCAGTTAATGTCTCTCTATATGGCCCACAACAAAGTGACCAAGGACCAAGGGACCCCATCACTATTTCAGATGTCTTCCCTGTACTTTAGAGGAATTCCTAGGTTTTCTCAGGTTCTTCTCTAGGACAATAATGAGAACAGTTAGGGATGCTTAGTGAGGAGAACAATGAGGGGTGTTCGTTCAACTCAGGAGGGAAGAGATGTGATTTCCTAGCTACTGATGTCAAGTCCCAGGGTCTCATTTGTGTTGCAGGCTTATGTACTTGTTAGCTGTTGATCAGAGGTTGCAGATATTGGCAAAAGTGGTAACTTCTTCACTACAATCCATCTCATAATATTCCAGTGACATATTAAGGAGAATTTGGGTGATAGTCAAGGCCACTGTACCTTCCCCCCTCTTGAATGTTCAGGGGCCATGAGACCCTTCGAGACAGAAACCCAAGTTTTTAGGACCTGCTTGAACTTGGCAATTATTTACCTCACTAATTATTTCTCTATCTGCAAATGAGATTACCACTTCTTCTTTACCCTAATATCAGGGCCACTAAGATGACCCTTTGAAGAAAAAAGTTGTCATGCCAGAATATGGTAATGGGGATGAAATAACATTTGGCAAAAGATATGAACAAACAATTTTTTAAAAAATAGCTTACTATTTTTTCAGAATACTTGATAGTTTTCAACTTTCATTCTTGCAAAACCTTGTATTCCAAGTTTTTCTTCCTTCCCACCTCCTCTCTCCTAGAGAGCAAGTAATCCAATATAGGTCAAATATGTTCAATTCTTATATAAATATATTTCCACATTTAACATGCTGCACAAAGAAAATCACATCAGAAGGGGGGAAAATGAGAAAAAAAGGAAACCATAAAAAAGATGAAAATACTATGATGAACTCCACTCAGTTCCCATAGTCCTCTCTCTAGATGTAGATGGTTCTCTCCACCATAAATTTATTGGAATTGTCCTGAATCACCTCATTTGACAAACAGTTCTTACAAGAAAAATTGCAAAATACAATGCTCCAAAGAATGTTCCAGACCACTAATGATAAAACCACCCTGAGGTTGTTCACCTTATACTCTACAAATTAAAAAGATGACAAAAAATGGCAATAATATTGGAAGCTGAAGATAGACACACCAATTGTTGGTTGAATTGTGAAATGGTACAGCCATTTTGAAAAACAATTTGGAACTATGTAAATAAAGTAAAATGTCCATACTTTTTGAAACAGTCTCTTATTACAAGGCTTATATGCCAAGGAAGCCATTGATAAGAAAATCCCCATATAGACCAAAATATTTATAGCAGCACTTTTTTTTTTTTTTATGATAGCAAAGAATTGAAACAAAGTAGATGCTCATCAACTGGAGAATGATTAAATAAATTGTGGTACATGAATGTAATGGAATATTACCTATGCCATGAAAAGATCTATATGAACTGATAGAGAGTGTAAGTGGCATCAAGAACCATAACAATGTAAATAGAAGGAAGAACCACTCTCAGAAAGAAAGCAAAATTGAATGTAGCCAAAAAAAAAAAAAAAAAAATCAAGCATGGCTCAAATGAAGAAAATACGAGAGGACAGTTTCCAAACCACTCCTGTTTGTGGAGGTGAGAAGTCCATAGTTGTGGACATTGTACAGTATGTTTTTGAATGGATTACTCTTTATTTTTTAATCTTCAAAAAATAACTTATATAGTGTAGTTCTCTGGCAGATGAGAGGGGCATGCCCCTCAGGAAAACGATGATGTTAAAAAAAAGTAATAAAAATGATTTAAAAAAATAAAAAATAAAAGTTTCATTTGGACAGATATCAGAATAACAGTACTAAGAATATGGAAAGGCTTCCTCTCTCACACCTTGCGAGGGATGTGACTACATGAAAGTTTTAAGAATTGTCTTTTTCTTCTACGATGGGCAAATCTGCACATTGTTGGAGGAGCTATGAGATGTTGTTCTGGAAAGTAATTTGAAACTATGCACAAAAATATTAATAAGCTCTGCATACCTTTTGACCATTAGGCCTAAACTCAAAGAAAGGGGAAAAGAACTCATGTACAAAAATGTAGCTTTTTTTTTTTTTTTTTTTGGTGGTTTGTCTTCTGTGTGCATTTTTGAAGAATGATTGAATCAATTGTGGTATATGAATATTTTGCTTAAAGAAATGATGAAGGGGATTATTTTTAGAGAAACATGAGAATACATGTCTGAACTGATACAGAATGAAGTAAAAGTAGGAGAGATGACAATGATGAAAATTTCGACAAATGACTTTGAAAGGCTTTAGAACTCTTAAGCAATTTAGTGAACAATTTTGATTCCAGAGAACTGATGACAAAACATGCTACCCCATGGATGGAGTGATGGACTCAGGATGTAGGATAAAATATATAATTTTAGACGTGGAAGAAGGATAATGTGGGGATTTGTTTGGCCCAACTTTTATGATGATTTGTTATAAGAGTTGGAGTGTTGGTTTTTTCAATGGGGAGGAGGCAGAAAGAAGAGAAAATCAAATTAAAAAAAAAAACAAAACCCTATTCCCTCTTAGTCCCGTCATGATACTACTTCTGTTTGTTTCTGTTAACTTTGAGATTATTATATATTGTGTTTCAGAAAACAAGTTTGTTAAGAAATGGTGTCAACTGTCAGTTCTTTCCTTACTATCAGGTGAAAAACCAAATTGTTTTGGGTTCCTGTATTACTTACCCTGGACTCTGGTTGTTCCTTTGTTCTTAGGCTCCCCCCAAATTCTGCAGGTGGTCAGTTTTGTCTTCATTTGTATAGTTCTTTTATGGCATTGTTTTGTTTTCATTCAGCTTTCTTTCTACAGTCTGAACTCAATAAAGTGCAAATCGAGGGGCTGTACCCTCTGTACACTGTGCCCAGTGCCTAACAGCAGACCTTATATACTGTGACCGACTCCCTAAACCTTGCCACCTTCTCCCATGATAACATTGACAAGTTTGAGAGGAAAACTCATTTTGGATCAGGGTGTAAGACTTTCACTTAGGTCTCAATTTCCTGCCTTTTTTTCACTGCAGACTTTTCACTGAAATGTTTTGTTTCCTATTCCCCTTCTCCCTCCCTCCTCTCCCCCCCCCCCCCCCAAATCACCAGGTGCCACCGGTTGCAGGAATCTTTGTTCAGCTCAGCTAGTGGATTCAGCAACTACCGAGGTATCCTGAACTGGTGTGTGGTGATGCTGGTAAGTGGCCCATAATCTTTTAGGCTCTGATTTTCCCTGCCAAGTCACATAGTAGCATTGGTTGGTAAATTGGTTCTTACGATATTCAGTGTCTTGCCCTTCTGGCTGGTTAGCCCACACATGAACCTTTATATATTCCATCTTTGCTTCTTGGCTCTAGAGGAGGGAAAAGGCATGGATTCTAATCTTCCCTGGGTACTAAACCCCCTTTAGTAAAAACCATCAGCCACCCCCAAAGAAGGCGGTGGGATATGGAAGGAGGTTCTTTGGAATGACCTATCTCTTTACTATCAAGTGTGTAACACAGACCTAGCATCATGAAGTCCCCACTGGAGTCCATCTCCTGCTAGCTGCCTCTGCAACTCTTTGTTCATTTTATGTCACTGGCTATACTGACTACTACTGTGCAATCAGGAACTAATTGTTCCTTTAAATAGATTCCTTGAGCCAGCTTTTAGTGCTGGTTAGCTGGTTAACCAGAAGACTTTGGTGTCTGGATTATCTCTGAGTCTCTTCTCTTAGTATACTGCTTCCATCTTGCTTCCTAGGCCTATTTATGAAGCATCAGACTACTTTCCCTATAGATCAGAGCATGTGGGAGGCAGAGAAACTAATTTCTTCAGGGCTTAGAGCAGATAAGATAGGGAGCAATGCCAAGGTTGGCATTCTTTGCTCTGTTCTCCCAGCACTAGACACATGGTGGGGTAAGGGAGGATGATGAACTTATCTGAGCTCTTGTGGCTACCGAGATGGAATGTGTGGTCAGCAAGTTGAGCTTTGCGGCCTATACCTGTTTAGGCCAGGCTCGTGGTCATGTAGTCCTTAGGAAAGTGGGATGTATATGATGATGCTGAGCTCTTAACTACTTCCAGAGTCTGGAATAGCCCCCATCCTCAAGGAGTTCTCATCTGGTGGAGTGTAAGTAAAATACAAATAGGACATTGGACAGATGAAGAAAATTTGTCAGCTGTGACCTAAGCTATTTATAGAAGTGCTAAGGTACACTAGAATAATCAAAAGAAATTAAACATTTGTTTAGCTATATTGAAGCTAGAAGGAATTAACTGAGACAGGACAAAGAAGATTCTCACCTTGGCCTGTGTTGTTTTCTCTCTATTGTGGCCTGCTGTTCTGAATATCTACTTCCACACTTCCCTGGCTCAGGTGACCCACAGGTCTTGTTTATTGGAAGGTGCCCCAATAGGCAGCAGTCTCGATTATGGGACTGATTGACTGATTGCTTCATGGGATCCTTCACTTTTGTTTGTGTAGGGGAAGCTGTGGACTAAGCAGTAGCTTTGTGATGAATTGGATGGGAGAGCTTACTGACTACATGCATCCCTATAAATAGCTTTCTGCAGCCCCAGAAAAACTGTCCCTATTGGCAGAGGCCCAGCTTAGAGCTCTCTCCTGGCCATCCTGATGGTGAAGCTAAGTAAAGCCGGTCCCAGACTTCCTCTTCATTCAGCCTGACAGAATAGGAAGGATCCTCTGCATTCTTGTCCTGACTTAGATAGTTTTGAGTTAGGTTAACCCAGAAAGCAGCTTAGAAGTTTTTCAAAGCCTTTAGGAGTTTTTCAAAGCCTAACAGGTAGATACAGATGAGGTAGCACATAGGGAATTAGATCTTTTTTTTTTTTTTTTTTTTAAACATAGGCTCTTTCTTCTACTCCAAGCTTTGAGTACACAGTTATTGTAATGGTGGTGCTCAGGGAATGAAAGGCTGATGCTGAGCTTGGGTTGAGAGAAGATTAGGCCAGGGTAGCTGAATACCCTGGCAAGAGTCCTGCCTCTACCCCCTTTCTCCAAAAGAGTTTGGGACTGCTGGTCTGGCCATTGGCAGGCCTTCTAGTAGGCTGAGAGGAGGCTGTTTTTGCCTGATGCTGAGTAGCACTGGGCAGAGGAAATAGCTTCCAAGGTTGGGTTAGGATAAAGTAACCCAGCCTCTTAAGGACTGTCTCAACTGAATTGTATATTTCTCTTTTATAACTACCCTTGTATCTTATACCTTTCCTTGGTTCTTATCAATAGGGTTGCTTTGATTGTTCAGGCAGTAAATATAGGATAGGCAACCCTCTGCCTCCTTACCCCTTCGTGGGAAAGTGGGGGTCTGAGCTCAGGAAGCTTGGCTTTGGAGCCTCTAACTTAGCAGGATGGTGGTTGCAGTTTGTGAACTGGGACCTGGCCATGTTAGTCTAGTTGTTCTTTGTTTAAAAAAACAAACAAAAAACCACACACACAACTTTTATTAAATGTTTGATTGTAGGTGACTCATGCCCTGAAGTCCTATGTGGAGATGGGCAACAGAGCAACCAGTTAATGAATTACTGCTTTTCAGGTTAGAGGTCATATATTCTCCAGGTCTGGTTTATTTCTTGGGCCAAGATGGGCTGTGGATGGGAGGCATGGGTGGAGTATATTAATCAGGGTGACGTGTACTCTAAGGCACTTTCCTTCTGTGTAGGCTAATCTGTGCTTTCACCAACCCTCGTGCAGATTTATTAGCCTTGATGTCAACAATTTCTCTTCCCAGATCCAAGGTCTCTAGTGGACATTTTTTTTTCTGCTGATTAATTGGAAGTTGACTTTTCTTACTCTGGCACAGAGCAAAAGAAGGGACTATGGTTCTTCTCTACTCCATTGTGATTAGCTTTTTGAGGTTTCCTCCAAGTACAACTTGGGCCATGATGAAAGATTGCAAGTCCACCAGTTTATCAGGTACATAGAGGTGTGCAAGAAGGACCCAGGATTCTCTCCAAATTGTCTAGAATTGGTGTGGAGAAATGAAGTGACATCCCAGAAGGGGGAATATCCAGAACATCCTTTGGCTTTTTCTTTTCTTTATTTCATGTTATTGACAGTAATCTGATGAAAAAGGATCTTCCTTTTTTTGTGCTTATAGTACTTGATTTATATTCAAAGGAAATTGTTTCTTGGGGACCTTGAGCACTGAATCATATTAAAACTCATTGAAGAAAAAGGGGGAGCTGGGAACCTGGGGTAGGAAAAGTGTGAGCATTCTTTGACTCAGAGCAGAGCAAGTCTTTTTATCTTAGCTCTTATAGGACAATGAAAAATTACATTAATGAGAAGTTCCACTAGAGCTTGAAATAGAGAAAGAAAACTTCTTCATGCTTGAACCTGGTAAACATGGGCCTGGCTGAAGCAGGCTCCAAGACCTGCGATAGAAGTTGAACTTCTCCTGGATACTATGCAACAATCCTAACAGCTAACTAGTGGCTGTGCCCCAAGACACATGACTTAGAACCCAGAAAAAAGTGAAGTGAAATAGCAAAGTTCAGACCTGTGTGACCTTGGACAAAGTCATTTTATTTTTCTACCTCATTTATCGAGTAAGCACATTGGATTGGCTTATTGCCTCCTAACCTTTTTAATTATGAATACTCACCACCCCGCTTTTTTTTTTTTTTTTTTTTTGGTGAGGCATTTAGGTTAAGTGACTTAGCCAAGGTCACACAGTTAATACTTGTCAAATGTCTGAGACTAGATTTGAATTCAGATCCTTCTGATTCTAAGACATTCTATACAGTGTTCCACCTAGCTATTCCTGAATTCCTATTTTGATGTCAAATTTCAGGGCACTCCAAAAATGTTTGTGGCAGTCTTGTTTGTAGTGGCTTGAAACTGGAAATTGAATGGATGCCCATCAATTGGAGAATGGTTGGGTAAATTGTGGTATATGAACGTTATGGAATATTGTTGTTCTGTAAGAAATGACCAGCAAGATGAATACAGAGAGACTTGGAGAGATTTACATGAACTGATGCTAAGTGAAATGAGCAGAACCGGGAGATCATTATACACTTCAACAACGATACTGTAAGAAGATGTATTCTGATGGAAGTGGATTTCTTTGACAAAGAGACCTAACTCAGTTTCAATTGATCAATGATGGACAGAAGCACCTACACCCAAAGAAAGAACATTGGGAAATGAATGTAAACTATTTGCATTTTTGTTTTTCTTCCGGGTTATTTTTACCTTCTGAATCCAATTCTCCCTGTGCAACAAGAGAACTGTTTGGTTCTGCAAACATATATTGTATCTAGGAATACTGCAACATATTTAACATATATAGGACTGCTTGCCATCTCGGGGAGGAGGTGGAGGGAGGAAGGGAAAAATTGGAACAGAAGTGAGTGCAAGGGATAATATTGTAAAAAATTACCCTGGCATGGGTTCTGTCAATAAAAAGTTAGTATTTAAAAAAAAAAAAATTCAGGACACTCCAAATGCTAGTATTTGTACTCCATAATGACAAAATACTTAATTGGATTTGAATTCCTTGCAGTAAATGCAAGTAAAAGGACCTTTAGGTTGATTATCTTATGATTTCTAAGGGCTTTTCTAATCTTTGTTGCCTAAAATTTAAATTTCCTCCAGAATACTCTAATGGAGTAGAGTAGTAGACAATTGATGAGGGACTAAGACTGAAGAAAGATATTAGGGCTAAAAATATATACATTTGAAGGTTATTTATATAACCTAAATATAGGTATAATCACAGAGAATAGGGACAAAGAAAAGAGGAGGGGGGGTAGAAAGAGAAAAGATAAAGGATAGATGCGTAGATAGAGAAGAGCAAAAATGTTAGATATAACATTGATGCACAGGAAATTCTATGATCAACTCGTCAAAACTATTGAGGTGATTTCACATAAAAAGCCAATTAAGCACTTATTAAGCATTTCTTTGAGCATTTCAAAGTTTGCTTTAGTTCTCAGTCTCAAGAAGTTTTTAGTACAAAAAAAAGACAAATGGAATTCACTAGTCCAAAGTGCTGTAATGTGGGTTGGGCCATACAATAGGAGAGTACTCTTAATGATATTTAATTTAATGCTTGTAAATTCCTTGAGGTAAGCATCTGTATTTTTGATAAGAGCTGAAATTTATATAGTACTTTGAGGGGTTTATATATATATTAAGCTTTTTATTTTCAAAACATGCATGGATAATTTGACATTAACCCTTGCATAGCCTTGTGTTTCAGATTTTCTCCTCCTTTCCCCCACCCTCTCCCCTAGATGGCAAGCAATTCCAATATATGTTAAACATGTTAAAATAACATATATATTTTCTAATTTGAATCACTTAAAAGACCCTGTAGGGTACCTGTTTTACAGATGAAGAAACTGAGGTTCAGGCAAACAAAGTGACTTGTCCTACAGTTACATAGCTAATCAGTGTCTTAAAGCAAGATTCAAATCCATATCTTAGTCTGAATTTCTCAGAATTTCTTGTTTCACTATATCATACTATTCACATTGTGCTTTGCAGAAATTTGTGTTCATTGAATTGAATTTAGGTTAGGAGATGAGGAAAGGCTTCAAAGAGAGATTTTTCAATTGGACTTTTAAAAGCTGCATAATTATCTCTATGATGTTTCCAAAGCCTATCACTTAGATCAGTAGTTGAGAGGAACAGATTTATATGAGAAAGGGGAATTAAGTAATAGTATGTGAACTCTGTTGTTGCTGAAGAAGAGGACTCAGCTGACTGCCTAAAAGTCTAGAAATGACTGTATCCATACTATTTCTTTGATGGTCAGGGCTATGCCTCCTAGAGATAGTGTGAAAGAGCCCACTCAGAAGTTGGGCAGCCTAAAAGAGGGCAGCATTCCTCCTCCCCTCTCACCCCCTCCTCAAATAGGCACACAGGGCTTCTTGATCCACCTAATCTGTCAGGCAACTGTCAACCAGCTGTTCTCTTCATCTCGGAGGTCTGCCTTTAGTCATCCCTGGGAGCCCAGCCATGTGCCTTCTACCTCTAGAGGTCTCTGATCTTTTGGTGGGCTGGAACTCTTAAGGGCTTTCCTTGCTCCTTGCATTGTCACATAGTAAGCCTCTCATTAGTCTTAACTGGAAGAAAATTGAATAGTAAATTCAACAAACCTTTATGAAATTTGTGTACACGGTATGCTGGATTCCAGCAAAGATGCTGGGATATAAACATAAAAACAAAAGCCTTTACTCTCCGGGACCTTATGTTCTTAAGGGAAATGTAGTAAGTACACAGATGAAGATAATGCTAGGTAGGGAAGGGTGAAGATATCTAGCAGTGCCTCAGGAACATTTGAGGAGAGAAGGAGAACTAGGGTTAGTTGGGGACAGGAGGGTGGAACTAGAGGGAAAAAAGGGCCATAAACAAGAGGTAGGCACTCAAATTTCACTTTGAAAGAAGATAAAGATTTGTCAAGAGATAGTCACTTCCAAGGAAGACCATGGTACCCTGGTCTCTAGGATCTGACTTTTGTGAGTTTAGAGGCTATTTCTTTCTTGCATTAATCTGGCAGAACCCTGATTAGGAGTGGGAACAGTTGTAGGCCAAGACCACCAAGACCAAGTACTCACTGAGACCTGACCCATTAGGAAAGTTTATTGTGGGCCCAGCTTTGTCCCAGGCCCTAGACAGTTGACTACTAAGGCTAAGTGATATAAAGTCAACTCTTAAGAGCTAAGGAGGATGGAGAAAGGAGAGGACACTGGGAGCTAGAGTGGTTTAGGCTGGTGTATTGATAGGAATAGTGGGTGATAAGAACGACAGTGGGTAATGAGGGAGAGCAAACAATTCAGAGAAAGGTATATCCTAAGATTTATATCTGGAAGGGACCCTAGAGATCCAATCTGAGAAGAAGTATTGGAGATTCGGGCAAAGCAGCGAGGAACAGAGCTAGTTTGCCAGGTCTTCCAGACTACAGATCCTGGGCTGTTTCTCCTACAGTAGGTGGCCTCCAAAGCTTGATGAGTATCTGCTGTAGGCTCTTTTGTTTAGCTCAGATGCATGAATACTGAGTTGAGATGAGGATGTGATAAAAGTAGCACTTGTGTAAGACAGTTTTTTGGGAAGAAAGGAAGTCAGCAGAGGCAGCTTGGACTTGGAAGAAAGACCTCAGGGCTTAAACGTTTTCCATTCATGACCTCTTTTCACCTGAGAAATTTTTATGTGATCCTGGGTATATAGATTTATAAAACAGGTATACAAATTAAACATTTATTGATAAAATTAATTTCACAACTTCTACATTCAGAGACCCTTTAACTACTGTTCTTAAAGTGGGTTTTATCTAGACTACTCAGACTTCCCCTCCCTTTAAGTCGCATTGTTAGTTCTCAGCTTCAGACTAATTTCTATCATTTGTTTTCATTTCTTGTCTTTTCCTCTGTCTTCATTCTCCTACTCTAGATCTCTTTTTTCTTGTTCATTTTGAAATCTTTATGCTTTTCTTCATTCTTCCTTTTCCATCACCTAGCAATCTCTACATCTTAGTTTCATTCCTTCACCAATGGTTTGTTGACTATCTATTGATTGACCATTCCTTTCAGTTCATTTGGCCTCCACTAAGCCTGGAGTTTCAGAATAACCCACAATTCTTTAGAGTTCTCTGGCAAACCTCAAAGTGGGCCAGAGAACACTGTCTGGAGTAACTCAGTTTGGCATGGCCCAGCTGCTCGACCAAAGGGACTTGGCAGGGATAGGTCACAATAACAGGATCACCAGGCTGGCAGTGGCTCATCCCACTTTAACCTCCCAATCCAGAGAGCAGCTCACTATTCCACCCTTTGCCAAAACCCCAGGGAGAGCAAGGCCCACTGCTTACAAAGGTTAAGATACCTCTCCGACCAGGCCTGAGGAGTTAGCAGAGTTTGGACAGCTGAGGCAATAGGAAAAGGAAGTTAGACTTAGCTGTTGGTGGTGCCTTTTCTGTTCCCTGGGCTTGGGAAAGGGACAGAATTCAAGTCAGGAGCCAAGCAGGCAGAAGCAGCAGCCCCAAATTATGTTGACAAATCCCATCAGGAAAGATGGAGAAGAGCATTAAGTCCAGGTCTTTAATGAAGCTTAGGTTTGAGAGTCTGTGATTCTAGAGTTTGCTAAGAGTCCTGGGTGACAGCTCAGGCCTCTTGAGATGCTCCCTAATTAAGAGTAGGGTTACAGGAAATTGCTTATTAGTTTCCATTTGGGGAAAATGGCTTTGTACAGGCCTTGTATTTGTGGGAGAAGAGGGACAGGCTGGCCAGAACCTCAGAATTGATTCAGTCAATGGGTTGGAATCTCACCCTGGGTAATAATAGTTGTCTATAATTGGGCCTACTATGTGCCACAGGCACTGCTTAGCTCTTTGCATTTTAATTTGATCCTCATAGCTATCCTGGCAGGTAGCTGCTGTTGTTAACCCCATCTTACTGATTTGTCCACGATCCCATTACTGGTGCCTGGTGCTGGATTTGAACTCGTGTGTTTCTGATTCTGGGCCCTGTCCACCTAGCTGCCTCTGTAAGGCCAGGCTTCTCTGGGCCTGGAATTTCTCTGCCCTGGATGTGGTGGGGAGTTAGGTAGATGATTGGGGAGCAAAGGGAGCCCCGCAGGGCTTGAGGAGACTTGTGTCTATTCACACCATTCTCTTCTCTTTCCTCTTCTCTTACAGATCTTGAGCAATGCTAGATTATTTTTGGAAAACATCATCAAGTGAGTGCTATTCACTATGGCCTTCCCTGTACCCTTAACTGGAGAGGGGTAAAGGGTCATCCAGCTCTTGCTCCCTCTCCCCTGATTTCCTTCTCCCTTCACTCCCTCCCTGTGTCAAGACCCTTAACCCTGCCTGCTTAGCCTAGGCTTGCTGGATACAAGGCTGGAATGCCAGTGCCCCCTTGTGGCAACAAGGCTCTATTGCCGCTCAGGTTTCAACTTCTTGGAGCTAAAGTTGAGAGGCCCCCATCCCAGTCCCCCAGCCCCCAATGCCCTAGATTCCTACCCTCAGGTACGGCATTCTAGTGGACCCAATCCAGGTGGTGTCGTTGTTCCTGAAGGATCCCTACAGCTGGCCCTCCTTGTGCCTCATTATAGGTGAGCTTGATTTGGGTGAGAAGATGTATGGAGTGGGGAGGAAGGGCAGAAGTGGGACCAGGCCTCTGGGAGAGATAGGAGGCCGCCTGTTATTAGGCGGCTTAGTCCTCCCTCCCAAAGGGCCTTCCTGATGAAGCTTCAGTAATTTCCAAGGCTGTTCCATTTCTCTTTTCAGTAGCCAATGGGTTTGCATTAGCTGCCTTCCAGGTGGAGAAGCGTCTGGCTGTGGTGAGTGTCTCTTCTCATTCCTGTTGCATACACATCCCCTAGTCTGCTGTCTCCCTCAAACATATCCATATTCCTTTCTATTTTGTCTTTTTCCTTTCCAGAAGTTCTGTACCTTCAGTCAGCGCATACATGTCATTGGCTCCTCATTCCCTATGGCTTTATCCTTGTCTCCTTTTTCCTCAGTCCCTTCTGTCTATCCTTTTCCTGCTTTGCCAGCCAGACCAGGGGTCTCCACTTTGAATTTTTTTCCCCCTGCTGTTATGTAATCCTATCCTGGATGGCTTTTTAAGTCATATGTCAAACTACTCTGAACCTGATATTCCCTAAACAGTTACTACTTGCTAATCAGGAGAATAGCCCTGTAAATATAAGTATCATAGAATATGGACTTCTTGCATATGCATTGCACCTGTTTCCAAATGAGCCTGTGAATTTCCCCTTCATATTCTTCATATAATTTCCTGCCTAGTTTGCCTACCTTTTCTGGTACAGTCCTTGTCCTTCCCTTATTATTAAGGGATAGGGAAAGTAGGACACCTTGCATCTCATCTTTTTCACAAGAAGGTACAAGTTTGACTATCAGTCTGGAATATTCCAAATTATTTCCATTGGCAATGAGGAAGACAGATGGTACCTCTTTTTTTTTTTTTTTGCTGAGGAAATTGGGGTTAAGTGACTTGCCCAGGGTCACCCAGCCAAAAAGTGTTGTGTCTGAGGCCAAATTTGAACTCAGATCCTCCTGACTTCAGGGCTGGTGTTTCATCCACTATGCCACCTAGCTGCCTCTTGACAGTGCTACTTTAACCATGTTTCCTTAGTACCTCCTTCCTTCCCCTTGCCCCTCAGTCCTCATTCTATCTCACATACTCATCAACTTTGTCATAGTGTTTCATACTCTACAAATATCTCAGTTTCCATCTTACCCCAAATATATGTTGCCTTCCCTCTATAAACACACATTGTTAGCTCCTATGGAGTAAGGCTTATATAAGCCTTATATAAGGAGCTAGGGAGCTCCTGATTTAATGGTTCATGTAATAATGTATTTAATGTAGGGTAGGAAGCATACTTTGGGGAGTTTTCAGTAAGGCTTCTGTGGAATCACAAGAAAGGATTATTTCTCTGAGTTCTGAGGGAAGGAGAGGTAATCAAGGAGGATGTATGGGGACTGTGATTCTGAGCAGGGTTTTGAGGCACAGATTTCAGGCTGGGATTTCAGGCACAGATGACATTGTTTTGTGGTAAACCATGGAAATTGTTGGAGAAATAGAAAGAGGCATTGTGGTGTTATAATTACTGTTTTTAAATATCTGAAGAATTATTATGACAGTGATGATTTAAATTTGTTCTTTGTGTCTCTAGGGCAGAGTAGGAATAATAAGTAAAAATTACAGGGAGTCGGACTTTTTTACTTTTTAATTTTTTTTCTGTTACATTGTAAATTATGAACTGTCTCCCTCGTCCCACTCCACATTAGAGAAGGCTACAGTTTGATACAGATGAACAAATAAATATACTTAATATGAATATACATACATAAACATATATATATATGTATATATATATATATATACATATATATATATGGATGGATATATATATATAAATCTTAATAGGAATACTTCTTTTTGTCAGTTCTTTCTCTGGAGATGGATACATACACAAAAACACATATATGAATATATATGTGTTAGACCCCCCCCCCCAGTAGGGGGGAATCTAACAACAAAATGGGGGAATACTTGTAATGGGTCTATCAGGAAAGGTTTTTTATCAAAGAGGTGACCACAAAGAGTATAGGAGCAGAGATGCCTGACAAGATTGAGGAAGGGATTACAATATTTCAAGATAGGGTAAAACTTGTGCAAATGAATGTAGGGGAAAGGGGAGGGAATGAGCATTTATATAGTGCCTAATATGTCCAAAGAACCATACTAAATGCTTTCTACAGCTATCTCATTTGATTCTCACAGCTACCTTGAGAGATTGTTGTACAGTTGAGGAAATTGAGGCAAGCAAATTAGGTGACTTGTTCAAGTTCATATAGCTAGTAAGAGTGTAAGTTTGGGTTTGAATTCAAGTCTTCCCGACTCCAGGTCCAGTGTTCCTATCTCTATAATATAGGGAGCAACTGGTGCCTTAGGAAAATTTTTGGTTGCTGTGTGAAATTTATAGTAGACAGGAGAAAGACCAATTAAGAAATAGTAGATGATAAGGTAATATGAAGAGAAGGCTTGAACTGGGGACGAATGAAAGTTATGGGGTGGAGGTGGGAGCTCTTGGGGAGTGGTGTCAGCAAGGGAAAAGGAAAAGTTGAAATTAGACTGAAGTTGTAAACCTGTGTGATTGGGAGAAGGCTGAAGCAAAAAATTGGGAAAAGGAAGGAGGGATTATGAGGGCAAACTCAATATACCAATGGTCAAAATGTTTACTAGATAGCTGGATATTGGGCTTTAGGGGAGAAATTAGGGTTAGATATATCAAATTAAAAGTTATTCTCATAAAGATAATTGCACCCATGGGAGCTGGTGAACTCATAAAAGGTGAACTTCATAGAGAAGGAAGAGAATAGAAGGGTTCAAGGTGAAACCCTGAAGAATACTTACACTTAGAATGGGAGCTGAATGATCTACTAAGGAGAATGAGAAAGGCAGGAGAAAGACCAGGGGAGATAAGTGCCACAGAAGTCAAAGTAGCAGATAATATCCAGGAGGTATAGACTGTATCAAAAGTTACAGGAGAGCCAAGGAAGACGAGGACTGAGAAGTCTATTTAATTTAGCCATTTGTGAAAGTGGTTGGAGAAGATGGTGGGTAAGTATATGCTATTTTACTAGGTTTTGGCAGTGAAAGGAAGTTGAGATATAGAATGTTAGCTTCAGGGGATGGCAAGGTTAGGAGAAAATCTTTAAAAATGAGGTATATGGGGCATCTAGAGGGTGAAGTGGATAAGAGCATCCTGGAGTCAGGAGGACCTGAGTTCAGATCTAGCACTTAATTAGTTAGCTGTGTGACCCTGAGCAATTCACTTAACCCCAATTGCCTCTCAAAAAAACCTGAAAATAAAAAAATGTGTTGGGAGGCAATAGGGAGATACTACAGAGAGAGGGGGAATGATTCTTGGGAAAAGCTCCCAAAGAATGACAAGCATACAAGCTATGAGACTAGACCAAAAGAAAAGATTTCATAATAAAAAAGAAATTGATTTAAAAAAAAATAATGTAGCAAGTGTGTTTGCTAAAATGAGGATTTGGGAACTTGAAGAAATTTCGAACAATTATTGTGAGGAGTTGTGATTTTCAATCTGGGAAGAATAAAAGGATTCCTATTAGCAGTAAGAGGCAGCTAGGTTTTATAGTGAAGAGAGTGCTGGGCTTGGAATCATAAAAACTCATCTTCCTGAATTTAACTCTAGCCTCAAATACTTATTAGCTGTGTGATCTTGGGCAAACCATTTAATCCTATTTGCCTCGGTTTCCTCAACTATAAAATAAGCTGGAGAAGGAAATGGCAAACCACTCCAGTATCTTTGCCAAGAAAACCCCCAAAAGAGAGACACAAACAGTTGGATACAACTGAAAAAGGACAATAAACAGCAGCAAAAATTAGTGAGATTCCAGTTGAGACTAAATAAGATAAAAAGAATTCATGAAATGGGTATAGGCTGGGACTATGTTCTTTGGTTACTTCTAGTTCTATAAGCTATGAGGAACTCATCTTGGCAGGATTGTCAACACTTTAGCAAGATGGCTTTGACAGTCTGTGTAGGGTGAACTGAAGATAAGGAAGCTAGAGGATGAGGTAGGGAGACTAGGAACTTGTTTTAGCTGTTCAGGGGAGAGGTTTTAGGTCTAGAGTAAGGCACTGGCTGTAGGAATGAAGAGTGTTCTGCTCCAGAGAACAGAATTAGAGAATTTGAGATTTGGAAGGGATGTTAGTGGCTGCTAATTTCAACCTTTACATGAAAGAAATTCTTGCTGTAATGTACCTGACAAGTGGTTGCTCATCCTCCTCCTGAAGACTTTTAAGCAAGGGGGAGTGGAGAGTCCACCACCTCTGAAACAGTTCATTACTATTATAAATAGCTCTAATTGTTAAGAAATTTTTCTGAAATCAAACCTAAATTAAAATTAGGAATTAGGAAAAATTGCCTCTCTGCAATGTTTCATCCATTAATCCTGGTTTAGCCCTTTGGGCCAACCAAAACAATCATAATATCCTCTTCCAGGTGGCAGTTTTCAAGTACTTGGAAGATAGCTATCTTATCTTCTCAGATCAGAGGTCCTCAAACTTTTTAAATAGGGGGCCAGTTCATTGTCCATCAGACTGTTGGAGGGCCGGACTATAGTAAAAACAAAAACTTTGTTTTGTGGGCCTTTAAATAAACTTCATAGCCCTGGGTGAGGGGAATAAATGTCTTCAGCTGCCGCATCTGGCCTGTGGCCGTAGTTTAAGGACCCCTGCCCCAGATCTTTCCTCTGAGTCAGATTCAGATCCTTTCACTATCCTGGTTGCCTTCTTTTAGACAATCTTTAGCTTATCAGTGCCTTTCTTAAACTATTCTGTGTAGAGAACTGGCCGCAGATCTTCCAGATAGTCTGACAAGGCAGAAGACAATGGGAAAAACTCCTGAAATCTATTCTTAATGTAGCTGAATATTGCATTAACTTTTACTGCTAATTCATCCTGAGCTTTAAGTTTTTTTTTTTTTTTTTATAACTTTTTATTGATAGAACCCATGCCAGGGTAATTTTTTACAGCATTATCCCTTGCATTCACTTCTGTTCTGATTTTTCCCCTCCCTCCCTCCACCCCCTCCCCCAGATGGCAAGCAGTCCTTTACATGTTGAATAGGTTATAGTATATCCTATTTACAATATAGGTGTGCAGAACTGAACAGTTTTCTTATTGCACAGGGAGAATTGAATTCAGAAGGTATAAATAATCCGGGAAGAAAAACAAAAATGCAAGCAGTTTATATTCATTTCTCAGTGTTCTTTCTTTGGGTGTAGCTGCTTCTGCCCATCTTTGATCAATTAAAGCTCTCTTTATTGAAGAGATCCACTTCCCATCAGAATACATCCTCAAACAGTATTGTTATTGAGGTATATAATGATCTCCTGGTTCTGCTCGTTTCACTTAGCATCAGTTCATGTAAGTCTCGCCAGTCCTCTCTGTATTCATCCTGCTGGTTATTCCTTAAGAACAATAATATTCCATAACATTCATATACCACAATTTACTCAACCATTCTCCAATTGATGGGCATCCATTCATTTTCCAGCTTCTAGCCACTACAAACAGGGCTGCCACAAACATTTTGGCACATACAGGTCCCTTTCCTTTCTTTAGTATCTCTTTGGGGTATAAGCCCAGTAGAAATACTGCTGGATCAAAGGGTATGCACAGTTTGATAACTTTTTGAGCATAGATCCAAATTGCTGAGCTTTAAGTTTACCAAAAATCCCCACATCTTTTTCAGAATAATCCATGGCCTCCCCATCTTGTACCTTTTTTTTTTTTTTTTCACTTAGGTGCAAGACTTGAACAATTCCTATTGAATTCTACCTTATTAGATTCAAGCTCCAGTGATCTCTCCTGGCAATTCTTAACCTGGAATTTGTGAATTTGTTTTGTTGCTCTTTATATTTTGATAACTGTCAATATAATTGACTTCTTTTGTAATTTTATGTATTTTACTTTCTTTACTTAAAACATTATTCCAAGAAGGGATCTTATGCTTCACTAGGCTGCTCAAGGAATCCATGACACCAAAAAGATGTGTTCTAACCTGTCAAAGTCCTTTTGGATCCTGTTTCTGTCAGGCATTGTTAGCTTTCCTTTTTAGGTCATTTTTAGATTTGATAAACATGTCATCCAATATGTCATTGATAAAATTGTTAAACAGAATAGTTTAAGAAAGGCACTGATACTGTACTATAGACCTCCTGCTATGCTGACATTGAAGTATTAAATTACTTTTTGAGTTTGGCCATCTAATCAGTTCTGACTCTTATATTAACGAGAGGAGTATTAGGAGGAAAATGAAGTGCAATTTTTTGGGGATAATTTTGTTTCCAATTGCAGGTAAAAATATTTCACTCATTTTTAAAATTTTGAGTTCTAAATTTTTTCTCTGCTCCCTTCTTTCCCCTCCTTGAGATGGTAAGCATTTGACACAAGCTATGTAAGTACAGTCATGTAAAACATTTCCATATAATTCATGGTGCAAAAGAAAACATTTAACCAAAAAAAAAAAAAAGAAAAAAATTAAAGTGAAAAAAAGTATGCTTCAATCAACCTTCAGACTGCTTCAGTTCTTCTCTGGGGGTGGATACCATTTTTGATTGAATTCTTCAGAGTTGTCTTAGATCATTGTAATCCTGAAAGTAACTTAGTCATTCATGGCTTTTCATTGAAGAGTATTGCTGTTACTATGTGATGTTCTCCAGGTTTTGCTCACTTCACTCTGCATCAGTTCATAAAAGCATAGTGGAGGTTTTGAAGATGATGGTACCACAAACTGATAATGAAGTTAGTGAAACAGGGATAAGTTTGAGCAGGAAGGGAAGATGAAGACAGTCATTATGAATGTTTGGCAGGATTGGAGATGTAGGATTAGGGCTCAGAAGAAGGCTAAGGGCTAGAGCTTTATATTTAAGGATCATCTGCACAGACATGATACTTGGAGCCCTGAGAGTAAATGAGGTTGTCCTAGAAAGAAATATATTAGGGAAAAGAGAACTTAGCTCAGGGAATGATCATGTGTAGAGGCAACAATAGGAAGAAGAGCAGAGTTGTGAGTGAGAGTTTGACTCTTTCCATTTTTCCTTCCAGGGCGCTATCACAGAGCGGGTAGGGCTCCTGCTGCACATGGCCAATCTGGTCACCATGCTCTGCTTCCCTGCAGCCGTGGTCTTTATGGTCAAATCTATTACACCAGGTACCCCTTACCCCTACGTTTCACACTTTTATATTTCCTGGGCCCCACATTTTACCCTCTAGGCTCTGGATTTTTGTCTCCTGTCCAGGTGCCTAGCTTTGCCTCAGGTTCCTAAATTGGGACAGTCCTTCTGATAGGCTTTCTTGCCTCTCCAAATCATGGGAGGATGGAGTTAAGAATCTTTCCTGAGCCTTGCTTGGTGCCTGCTATGCTGCTTTTACTCTATCTAGAGTTGAAATAAGACTTTTTTTTTTCCATGGAGCAAGACCAGGCAAGCTAAGACTCTTTCTTCTCTCTTCCAACAGTGGGCTCAGTGTTTGCTCTGGGTGTCTACACTGTTCTTTTCCTCAAGATGTTCTCCTACTATCATGTCAACCTGTGGTGCAGGCAGTACAGGGCCAAGAACCAAGCAGGTAAGAAGGTCAGGGGGTAGCGAGGAAGGATTAAAAAAGCTCGATACCCCAGCAGGCCTTGCTGCTATCAGAGTCATCAAACCTGCCCTCCATTTCTCATAATAATTATTTGGTTTTGCAGCCTCAGGAACCAAAAAGGCCAATGGGGATGTGGTATCTAGTGGAGTGAAGTACCCTGCTAATTTGACTTACCGAGGTAAGCCTAAAAAGAGAAGGTGGTAAATTGGATCACCCCTTTCTCCCACCTTTGAGCCCCTGAAGAATGATTGGGCAAAGCCAGCTTGGTGGAGCTATACTTTGGAGGTGATGAGGGTAGTATTTGTGCCTGTCTCCTTTCTTCCCCTTTACAGATCTGTACTACTTCCTGTTTGCCCCCACTCTCTGCTATGAGCTCAACTTCCCTCGATCCCCCCGGATCCGGAAACGCTTCCTGTTACGTAGGCTCTTTGAAATGGTAAGGGAGGGACCCTTTGGTTTAATAAGGACCTTGGGATACAGAATTATTATCCCCTGTTTTCTGACTATCTGCCTCTTTTTTCCCCAGCTCTTCTTCACTCAGCTACTGGTGGGGCTCATTCAGCAGGTATGGGAAGATAGATGGAGTTTGGGGCTAGAGGAGCACTCAGCCTGATGGAGGGGTTTTCTCATAGGATCTCTTAGGGCTTGATAGGAATAAAACTTCTCCCCTTTTTCAGTGGATGGTCCCCACCATTCAGAACTCCATGAAGCCATTCAAGGTGAGAGACACTTGTGGTATCTGGTATGTGTGTGGAAGGGAAAACAGTCTCTGTGGCTGAGAGTGGTGAAGTTCAGTGGATGGGGAGATGGGAATTTCTGCTTTTATTAGATGGAGACAACAAGAATTTCTATTTAGGTAGTTTTCTGGGGGAGATGGCAGTGAGGAATGATATTCTTCCTGCTCCCCCTTCCCTCCAATATGCTGAAAAGATGAGGTTGATCCCTATCATTCCTAGGATATGGACTATTCCCGTATCATCGAACGGCTTTTGAAGTTAGCAGTAAGTGTTATGTGGCCCTTGGGAGTAACGAGAAGGGGGAACAAAACAAGCAGGCCATAGAGTCTGGCTCAGAGAGCCCTTCATTCATTGCATCCCTTCCTCCTCAGGTGCCCAACCACTTTATCTGGCTCATTTTTTTCTATTGGTTCTTCCACTCCTGCCTCAATGTTGTGGCTGAACTCATGCAGTTTGGTGACCGAGAGTTCTACAGAGACTGGTGGTGAGTGGAAGAGGTCATGGTGGGGAGCTGGATGGGGAGCTCTGTAGGGACTGGCACCTGACAATGCTGTGCTTCCACAGGAACTCAGAGTCAGTCACTTACTTTTGGCAGAACTGGAATATTCCTGTCCACAAATGGTGCATCAGGTGGGGATCTGGGCAGACTTGGGGAAGGGGTTTTTTTCTCTGGGCTGTATGTATGGGAGGACAGGGTAAGAATAAAACAGAAAATTTGTTTTGTCTTTGGGCTGAACCTGAGATCCAGGGAATAACTCTCTTTCTCCTCCTTGTTAGACACTTCTACAAACCAGTGTTAAAAATGGGTGTCAATAAGTGGATGGCTAAGATTGGTGTGTTCCTGGCTTCAGCCTTCTTTCATGAGGTTAGTTTACTCAGCAGAGGCAGCAAGAGGAATAGGAACATTCTGGGTCTCCCAAGTATATATTTCCTATCCAGGGTCATGCTTCTTATAGGAGCCTTGTAACAGGGACCTCAGAGCTGATCTTATAATCGATTTTCTTATCTCCCTTCCACTCAGTACCTCGTGAGTGTCCCCCTCAGGATGTTCCGGCCTTGGGCCTTCACTGGCATGATGGCACAGGTGAGATACCCTAAACATTTTCCTCATCTACTCTCATGATCTATCCCCAAATCCTCTCCCTCATCCATTTCATTGATCCCTCCTTTCATTCCCTGACCTGGGGTTCCCAGCCTTTGGGTCCTGAGGTCAGTGATAGAATTAACCTGTTGCATGTGTCCTCAGATCCCTCTGGCCTGGGTCGTAGGCCGATTCCTCCAGGGGAACTATGGCAATGCAGCAGTGTGGTTGTCTTTGATCATCGGGCAGCCTGTGGCTGTGCTCATGTATGTCCATGACTACTACGTGCTCAACTACGAGGCCCAGCCGACCCCCTAAGCCCCAGGCCTGGCATTGTTTTGGGGAAACTGGACTTCTCCAGGAACATTAAGGGACAGGGCAGGATGACCCCTGCTCTTACAGCTGTGTTGCAGCTACCTCCATGGCACTTTATGAAAGACTTGTCCTTTGTCTAAGGGCTTTGATTCTCCAGGTTGTCCTTATGGAGTGGGAATGCCGAATTTCTCCCATCCATCTTGGGTTTGCACTCTTGGGGTTCCTGTCCTGTCTCCCCCATCCCTGAGTCATCCCTGTGAAGGGGAAAGGAGTCATCCTGTTGCTGCAGGGTGTCCCACCATGTCTCCTCTCTCCTTCCTGGGGCCCTTTTCCATGTTGGGGAGGGACAGAGCCCCCTTGGCCCTGTGAGTTTGGTTTCTTCTGGCTCCCTTTCCCCTTAGTACAGGGCTGCTTTTCTCCTGGGGTTTCTGTCCACCCCCAACCCTCATTTCCCCACTGACCTCAGAATGTGTGGGCCTAAACGGCTCCGTCCCCAGCCCGAGGTGGAGGGAGTTGGGGATCCTCTTTCCAGGACTGGTCCTGATAGTGACTTTTTAATGATTCTCCCCATGTGACCAAGTCTGTCATTAAAGCAATGTCCAAAGTGACCTCAGCCTCATTGAATCTTCAGTGGAGACAGGAAGGGAAGGGGAGGGGATGGCAGCAAATGCATAATTGTGGGCTGGGGGAAGAGGTTGATGTGTGCGCTGCTGAGCTTTCTCTTTACCTTCACCTCTCTGGGGACTTTGGCTCAAGGTACATGGTGCTCATTTCCCCTCTGAGGACCAGTTCTGCCTTCCCTCCAGGTTAAAGTGGGGGGAAGCAGCAAGCGTTAAAGAAGCAACTTGGCTTCTCAAGAAAGAGTTATTTCCTTTTTTTGACTGGGCTAATGATTGCTCAGGGAAGTGTAGAGATGTAGAAAATAGAAAATATGGCAATCTCTTGGGCTGTTTTTTGTGGAAGATGGTGCGATGTAGGCTGAATGATTGTACAATTAGTCAGACTTAAAAGTTGTTGAATGAGCCAACTCAGAATAGTCATTAATGAATAGATGCCAATGAGAGGGGGAGAGAGTGAATTCTTTCTCTAGAGTTTCCCAGTGATCCAGCCTTATCAATAGCCCAGGATAAAAGCTTAGGTGGCCTGTTGATCAGATTTACAGAAGAATGGGAAGCTGGAAGAGAAAGCAAACACTTTGAAGATCTAAGTAGAACAAATGGGTTCAATCTAATGTGAAATTAAATTGGGATAAAATGTCAAGTCCTATATTTAGGTCCAAACAACTGTAAAAATGATGGGACCAGTTTAGCAATCCACGTGAACAAGATGTGGGATTCATTATGAGAACATAAGGAATGAACTTTCTCTAGAATATGAGTGAATTATGCAACATAAAAACTCAACTTTAGCCTGGCTTAGTACTGGCATATATCAATAATGAGAGGTGATGATTACAGTGTTCCCTGCCCTAGTCAGACAATATCTAGACTGTATTCCACTCTGGGCACTAAATTTTGGGAAGTGTGTGCACAGGAGGGTGACCAGAATGGTGAAGAGATATTTACACAAAAACTGGTTCAAGTCACCAGGAATAGAGGTGGTGAGAGGTGACAACTGATTAGGGGATTGGCGTTTAGAAGGAGTTCATTGTTCAGATTGGCTCCAGAGGGCAGAGCTAAAAGAGGGAAAATTTTCCCAGTCACCAGAGCTGCCTCAAATTAGAATGGATGGATGACCTCTCAGCTGCCTTAGGATTATTAGTACTTAGCAGGTCTGATTATGTAGGATTATGGGGATGTATGTTACATCCCCAAAATATGATCTACTATTAGCTTGACACAAAAATCACAATCTCAAAATTGGAAATGACCTCGGAGGAATTTAGAGCCACTGACTGGTACCTGATCTATAATAAATACCTTGTGTAAATTCACTAACTTCAAGCCTCCATTTGGGAAGAGGAACCCATTACCTCCCGAAGTAGTTCATTTCACTGATTATCAAAGTTTTCCCTTACAAGGAGCCAAAATTAGCCTCTGTACAACTTCTAAGAAAAGCAGCATCATGCCAGCTTCATCTACCTGAATGTCTCCCATGCTCGAGTCCTGAGGCCTGTTTGATAGTGTGATACTTCCTGGGTTCTGAAACCCCTTGCTGGCTCCATCTAGAAAATGATAGCAGAAAGTTCTGAGTCTTAACAAAATATTCCCAGATAGAGCTATGGAATGTTTTAAATGCTGCTGGAAGTTGGAGGGAAAAAGATGGTGAGATCCTTTGACTTGGCTGGATCTCAGGGTTCCCATATCTTAATCCTTGAAGAGAGAAGATAAATGTCACCATTTTGCCTGGAGATGAATTGTATTTTCAGAGGAAGAAACTTCTCTGAGGTAAGGAAATTGCCCAGCAATGTTGGGAACATCATGTGTAGGGATCTCTGGTTTGTAGATTCTGTGGAGAAAGGGGCTCAATACAGAGCCCAACAGGGTTGAGAAGAGCTCATTGCAGAGCAACTCAGGGATCTGGATGCATCCTGACTCTGCCTGCGTCTCATGCCTTGCCTTTTTAGGCTGAGGCTAAGAACCAACCTGGTGAACAGTTCAGTCTAATCCTGGGTATACTTGATGCCTTAAGGATTTATTAATGGAGATGCTCTGCCTGGTCAGAACTCCTTGTCACCCCCTTGCTGCTTATGCTTACAGTTCTCTAAGAAGGTAAGAGTGTTAGGCTGTGGCTTGTCATGTTGTTGGTCCTTGGTTCTGGAGGACAACCTTGACATCCGGGAGGTGACAACGCAAGTGAGGGAGGGCTGGGCCAGGTCACCTGTCTCACTTTCTCTACCAGAACCATGTGGGTCCAGTGGCCAGATAGAGATCAGCACGACTAGAGATGGTTGTGCCATACTGGCTAGTCATGGATTTATTCTGTTTGACCCAAGGGCAGAATTGGTAGTAATTAGGGTGGGAGAGGCAAGGAAAGACATGCATTTGTGGGCTTTGTGTGAGGAAAAACTCACTCATTTGTTGTTGAATCAGGTTCTCCCTCCCCTGCCCACTCTAGGGCCTGCATTCTTTCCCCTGTGCCACCCAGCTGCCCAAATGTGCACGGACTGCCTTTTTAATGACTGGCATTTATAGAAGTAGGGCCTTAAAAGTTTGCAAATTGCACGTTATATTTTTATGCTTGGTTTGACCAGCTAATAGTGTTTCCTTAACAAATCAGGAAGACATTGCTGGTTAAAATTCAGTCAAGGACGTTTTCTGAGATAACCGCCAGGTGGCACTTCACTCAAACTTCTTTCCCTTGTGTTGGTCATGGGAGATTCTCAAGCTGCAATATTTGTTAGAGATACTCTGCTGCTACATCTGTCTTTTCCACCTGCTGGCAGCCAACTACTTTTTGCATCTGCCGGAATGCAGCTTTTGAACTTGATAGCTCCAGAATTAATAAATTACTGATTGCTATAATTATCTGGGATCTGCTTCTGTACTTGGTGATAATCTTTAAAATTTTAACCCTATCCACACAATTTGGAAGCACAATATAGTGACCATCTAGAACCCACAATGACAAAGCAAAGTTAGGGATTCAAGAAGACTGGCTCACTAGGCCTTATCACTAATGAGATTCCTTGCAGCTCCAGGTCTGCTCCAGACTCTTGAGAGCTCTGGACAGACTATGACCTTTCTCAATGGTTTTCCTACACTCTAACGATGGGTGTTAGCCAAAGCTTGCCCTTTTCTCTTTCAGTGACATTGGCAATCTGGAGTTTATCTCTGTGCAAATGACTCACAGATTTGCTTCTCTCTTCACTAAACTTCAGTCCTACATCACTAGTTGACAATTGGAGATTGATTTCCCAAGGACATCTCAATCTTGTATATCCAAAAAAGAAATCTTTTTTTTTCTCCTCTGAACTTCTTTCTTTCTGTAGAAGGTAACCACGTACTTCAAATTCATAACCCTGGCATTATCCTCAACTCATATCTTTTACCTCACAGAGCCAATCAGTTGGCAAGTCTTACCATTCTCTTTCAATTAACTCCTCTATTCATTTTAGCTACCATCTTAATTCAGATCCTCAGCACCTCTTACTTACATAATTTCAACAGCCTTCTAATATCCCTGTATTAAATCCCTACATGCTGCTGCCTGCCAAAGTGATTTTGATTATGTTCAAGTCTTGATTCCAAGGGGTCCCTGTGTCTTAATACAAAATATTTTTTGTTTCACTCTTCTTACCCATATTTGCCCACTCATTCTACGATTGTTATTCTCCTGCACTGTGATCCACCCACACTGAACTCCGTTTCTCACATAAGACACTTGTCTCACAGATAAATGGCTTTGCACTGACTCTCCATTCCTGAATGCATTCCCTTCTCATTTCTGTCTTTTAAGATTTCAGGCTGAGCACTAAATAAGAAACTAATGATTCCTCTTGGTGCTAATAAGTATCTTCTCTCTAAACTACTTTTTAATATACACATATAAATTTTTTGTATTCTTTTGTTTATGCTATATATACATTTTATGTATATGCCTTTCCCATTAGGATGTAAACTTGCAAGCAGAGATGTTTTAGGTTTTCATCCCTAGTGCTTTAAAATAGAGCCTGCCACATAGTAGGTATCTAACAAATCCTTGCTGGATTTTATTACATGATTTTACTATAAAAATCTGCCCTACTCCACTCGAAATTCCATCCACATTTTCACTCCTTTCCTCCTTTTTTTTTTTGGCTGACGCAATTGAGGTTAAGTGACTTGCCCAGGGTCACACAGCTAGGAAGAACTCAGGTCCTCCTGACTTCAGGTTGGTGTTCTACCCACTTCGTAGCTGCCCCTCCTTTCCTTCTTTTTCAGTCTAAAGAGATATTAACCCTTGAATCCCTTCCTTCCTCTCCTACCACAGCAATCATTCCATTCCTTACATCTTCCATCTCCTCTGCTCAGGTATCTTATATTTTAAAAAAAAATTGATTATCTTTTGTTTTTACATTTCCCCCACCCAGAGGGCCATTCTCTGTAAGAATAAAAAAAGAAAGCGCATAAAAGAGTAGTTTATAGCAAAACTTAACACTTTAATCATGATTAACAGTTTAGACTGTGTTCTGCTTTCAAAGCTTGCACATCTGCAAAAAAGGAGATCCATACTCATCTCTTCTTTGGGGCCAAAATTGGTGGTCATAGTTCTGTAGTTTTCAATTTCCATTTTTGTTACTATTTCCATTTCCATTGTAATTATTGCACATATTGTTTTCCTGGCTCTACTTCACTTTGTGTCAGCTCACACATCTTCCCATGCTTCCGTTTACCTATTTTTCAAATCTTTGCTATTATGAAAAAAGTGCTGCTATGATTGGAGTATTTTGGACCTTTTATATCTTTGACTTCCTAGTGGTATATGCCTGCTAGTGGGAATGACTGGACTAATTCATAGCTCCATCAGTAGTATCCTATAGTGTATCTTTCTAAGGCTATAACAATTCTTATTTTTTGCATATTAGATAGGTGCTTAGCCTGAATTTGATTTGCATTTCTAATGATTTGTAGCATTCTTCCATATGGTAACAATTTACAATTCTTTTGAGAATTATGTCCTTTGACCACATCCATTCTCAATTTTATTGGTTGATCCTGATAGACAAAAATACACATGATCATTCTATATATGTATTTCTACATACAAAGAACATAGGCCATTTCATTGAAATGTTGAATCATATTATGTGCAGCTTGCATTTGTAATGAACCAATCATACTAATTGGAAGTGGTAATTCTAATACTGCCCTCATCTCTTGTCTCTGAACTTCCTGCTCTTTTATGTTTTCTGACTTTTTTTTTTTTTGGACATTATTTCTAACTTATTCCCCCATAACTCTGTTCCCACTCCCTTTAAAAATAAACTCCTGTCTTGTAATAAGCAAAGCAGATCCGCATATTAGCCAGGTAGGAAATGTCTGCATATATATTCTGCATCCCTAGTCTAGCAATTTTTTGTGAAGAGGTGGGAGGTGTTGGTATTGATCTTTTGGAATTAGTTTATTCATTGATCAGAGTTAAGTTTGCTTTACAATGTCAGAGTTATTGCATAAATTGTCCTAGTTATTAATTCTGCATTTTATACAACCCATTCCAAATTTCTCTAAATTCCTTCTTTTAGGGATAATATGACATTAACATGCCATAATTTGCCATTCCCCAATTGATTGGTACTCCCTTGTTCCTCATTACGATAGCAAAAAGCGGTGCTATAAGGATTTTTGTAACATAGGTCCTTTTTTAAAAAAAAAAAAATTGATCTCCTTGGTATGTGTGTGGTACAGGGATGGGTTTGGAGGTGTTAGGATATAAGCTTAGATTTTTTTTTTTTTTTTGAAGTATAGTTCCAGATTACTTTCCAGTTCATAATTTCCACCCGTAGTGCATTAGTGTGTCTCTCCAACTATTTCTATTTTCTCTTTTAAATTTTTCAATATGATTAAGGTAGAACCTTAGAATTCTTGTGATTTGTATTTTCTTTGTTAGTGATGTGTAGCACCTTTCATTCTTTTTTTTTTTTTTTAGTCACCCCTTTACCCTCTCAGCTGAGAACTTTGATCCATACTTCTCTTAAAAAACAATTTTTTTGAGGCAAAAATTGAGGCCATTTGCTGAGAGCTTCTTCTCCTCTCATGTTGCTTACACAGCATTATGCTTTGGAGGAAGAGATGGCTCTCTTGCCAAAGCAAATCCATCTACATGATCCTACTGACCCTTCCAGCCTTGCCCCTACTGTTTGGTGTCTGCATTTATTGGTTTCTTTCCGGCTGTCAACAAACTGGTCTCGCTCATCCTTCACAAAACCTCTCAATCCAAGCATCCCTGTTAGCTTTGTCCTGTTCTCTTCTCAGCTAAATTCCTTGCAAAAGCAATCTTACTAAGCACTTATACTTCTGTCCTCCCATTCACTTCCCAGACTTCTGCGACTTGTCTTCAAATCTCATCATTTGAAACTGTTCTTTCCAAAGTTAGCAAAGATCTCTTAATTGCCAAATTTAATGGCAATTGCTCAATCCTCAACCTTTTTTGACTTTGATGCTCTTTGTAACAACTGCTTTTTTTGGATGTCTCCCTTAACACTGTTGCTGAATCTTAAGCCATGTCACACTTTTGAAGGATAGGTAATATCAACAGTTGTCTTTTAGATAGCTCAAAATGGATGTTCCAAAAGCATCTTGAGCTCAATGTATCCAAATAAAATTCATTATCTTTCCCTCTAAAACCATCCTTCTCTAGAGTTCCTTATGTCAAGAGCACCATCATTCTGATCTTTTTTACAATTTCATGGTTTTCCTCAACTTATCAGACTTAAACATCACACAAATCCAATCAGTTGCCAAATATTTTTATTACTCAACATCCTGAATGCTTTGTTGAGCAAAGCCCTCATCATCTTTGATGTAGTCTATTGCAGTAGCCTACTTTTTGTCCCCTCTGCCTCAAGTCCCTGCAGGTTCCCATCCAGACTTCCAAAGCACAAGTGTGACCATCTCACTCCCCACTAAATAAACTCCAGTAACTCCCTATTAACTCCAGGATTATCTCTAAACCCTCCTCTGTGTGTTCTTTCAAGTTCTTCACACCTTACCTTCCCAGTCTTAAACCTCATTCCTTCCACATGTTGAACACTCCCGCAATACCCATGTGCTTGCAATTCCCATTTCTATACTTTGGCTCTGGCTGTCCCCTGGCTCTATTACAGTGCCACCTTTTCCTGGCTACCTTTCCTCAGTTGCTAGTATTGACCTTACTCCTATAATGGAACTAGGCATCTGCTTTGTATCTCTCTTTTATATACCTGTTATCTCCATTAAAATGTAAGTCCCCTCTGAGCTGTTAAATTTTTTTTGCATGCCTAGCAGAGTGCTTGACACTTAAGTGCTTAATAAATGCTTGTGGATTTATTGAGTGATTAATTGCCTTTATTTCCTAACTACTAATTTCTCCATTGGACCTTTATCATGGATGTCCCTCAAGATCTGGATTCTTTTTCTTTTTCTTGGTGATCTCACCTACTTCCATGGATGAGATAATTAGTAGGTCTGTGCAGATTACTACTAAATCTATGTATCTTGTCCTAATTCTTCCTCTGAATTCCAGTCCTTAATTCTCAAGTGCCTACTTTTATAGAAGCATATTCGTATGCTTATATTTGCAGATGAAGCAAGTTTGAGATAAGATTTAACAGAATTAAGAGGTGTAGTAGAACTAGGAGGAACGGATGGTAGTTGGAAAGAAACAAATTTGTTAGATGGCAAGAAAAACTTGCTAACATTAGTTAAATATCATCCTGCTGTCTTCAACAAGTACTAGACACAAACTACAACTTAAGGTGCTGAAATATTTAATGGGAACTCAATGTGCTTAGAGTTGTGATTTGAATGTTGGAGTATGGAAAAATTGCTCCAGGAGAGGTATCAAGCCAGTTCCAGTTTAAAATGTAATTGGAAAATATTTGACAAAATAAAATACAGTAGAACATACATAACATTACTTATGGTTTAAACCAAGTTAGTGTGCCACAGTCAAAAAAGATCTTCTTGTTTGAATCTGACATTACTTTCCTTCAGGATTAGAGGATAAATATCCCAATTTTCAAAAAAACCAAAAAGGGATGAAAATTTCAAACAATAATTTTGACTTTATACCCTTTGAAAATTTTGCACCATATTTTCAAGAGGATAATTTGTGAACATTTAGAAAGGGAAAATGTGACCACAAGAAGCCAAAACACAGCTTCAAGGGCAGGTCAAACCAGGTCTCCAAGGGAGACTTCTCCAGCTGGTAGCAGCTTCAGTTTTTTAGGGCATAGGATACATTTGGATTTTTAAAGCTTTTTAAGCTCTCGAGTACACAGCTGATAAACAGCATTATCATAGCAAAGAAAATCAGGCAAAGTATGAAAGCTAGGGAGCCACAGGTATCAAAAATCACTATGGTTAGTTGCTAAGAGCCCTTTGTTGCTCAAGGAGTGAAATAAAACATGGTCTCAGACTTGATAACAACCCCTGATGTTTTAGGCTTGAAAATTTTCTCAGGCGAAGATGTTTTCCCCCAAACAGTATTTTCCTAGGTGGGCAGACTGGAGGAGGGATACGTAATCACAATAGACTTAGATTTCAGCAAAGTTTTGACAAAAGTCTTTCATGCAGTACTTGTAGATGGGATGGAAAGCTGTGAGTTAGATCACTAATTTTCAATTTTATTGTTCTCAGAACCTCTTTACACTTTTTATTGAGGACTCTTCCTCACCCCCTCACCTCTCCCACTTCATCCACCCCCTTCCCACAGAGTTTTTTCTTGGAGCTAGTTTAAACTGCCTTGAGAAAACTGATTGTGTGAGCATTTATACCTCAGAAAATGCTACAAATCAGGGCTTGGTTTATTCTGTTGATTGTTTAGTCTTGAGAATGGAGAGAATTGTAATAATGCATATTAAGCTTAAGTGCATAGTGCACACATTTTTTTTTCCCTGAGAAGTGGTTATTAAAACACTTACCAGAACATCTGGTAATATCTATTGCTATTTACCTAGTTAGAAGTTAAAATTTCATAGTATTATAAAAATAATTTTTTTTTTTTTTTTTTTTGTGGATCTCATGAATCGGCCTGAAGTTCCCTTCTCCCCCCCCCCTCACCCCCCCCCCCCTCCCTGGAATTCTCAGACCTGTTGGTTTTGGGAGCCATTGGGTTATATGATGGTCATTCTGAATGACCATCTCCAAAGAATCAATTTTTAATGGGTTGATGTCAGTTTGGAGAGTTATGTCCAGTGGTGTGCCCCAGGGTTCTGTGTTGTTTTAAAATTATTAATGACTCATCTGAAGGCATAGCATAGGTGTCAAATTTGCAGATGACATGAAGCTTAGATAGCTAAAACATAGTCTAGATCAAAAAAGGTTTAAACAAGTTAGAATGATGGGACAAATCAAAAGAGCATAAGGAACAAATGCAACGTTTTTTACACAGGCTAAAACAAGGAACTTAAACAAATTATCAAATGGGAGAGGTATTTAGTATGAGGTCAGTAGTATGACTAAGCAGCCAGAAGAGTGGATTGCTTTAGAAGAGAGCTGGTGTCCAAAACAATGGTAGTAATATTTCTGTTCCACTTTGTCCATAAGTGCAACTGGGTTCCTTCCTATATAGATATCACATTTTAAGTTTTGATAAGGGCTTTACAAATATGCCTTTGAAAATGCTGACAGCCAGGCTGTCATTTTCCCAATTTTTACAACTCCTCGAGGCTTGCTTAATGGAATAGGAATGGAGAGGTGCACATAAAAGAGTGGTTGTTTTGTCCCCAGCTTCAGAGGAAGGCAATGAAAGGGAGAATCCTTTAGTTCCCTGTATGTACCCTGGGGTTGGGTAAAGGTGGTGTACAAAGCACTCGCCCTAACCGAGTCTGGGGTCTTGAGACCTAGGTGAGGGAGATAAAATTTCTATTACTACTATTGCCAGATTTGCCAGTGGCATTCAGGTAAAGTGGCGAAGCATATAAAAAGAAACCAGCTGGTGGGGGCCAAGGATCCTATCCCAGGGACCATGAAAGAATTAAGCAAAGCACTTTCCAAACTTTAACTATACAAATGTATGATGATGATTAGAGCACTAACCATAAATAGCACCCCCCTCCCCCCCCACTCCCCCAGCCAGGCAGACTTCCTTGGAGAATTTAACTGGGAAAAAAAAAAACAAAACAAAGCACTAACAATAATACCCTTCAAGCATACTCCCTGGGTAATACTAAAAAAGCAGCTGGCCTTTTTGTAAAAGCAATAGGCAAGAAGTACAGAGCCCTAGCCAATGGGGACTGACATTGTGCTCATTGAGTTTTCCAGAAATAATAACAAGGAGGCCATCCCTTCAGGGTTCTTGGGGGTGAAAGTTTCTTAAGGGACAGTTAAAAGGTAAAGAGATGGAATTAAAAATCTATTGTTTAAAAAACAGGAAACAATCCCCATTTTATTCTAATTATAGATTTTTCTTTTCATTATGTTTAATAAAATGCTTTTTATATTACTGCTCTACCAATTGAGTCTGCCCTGGAGGGAATTATATTCCTGCCTGGAAGGAGGAATATACTTTTTCTGATGTTGAACTATTTTGTGTGGGGACTATTTTGATGAAGACTTGTTTTTAGAAAGGACAAATCAGTGGGACCATGTCAAGAAGAGAGGTAACTAGTTGTTAGGGTCTATTCTACTGATCAACTGCCTATTCCATTTCATAGAGGCAAGATCAAAATGTAGACCATAGGAAAGTTTAGGATAGTTGAAACAAATAAGGGTTGTGAACAAATTTTGTGTCACTTGTTTTTTGAATTGCCCAGATGGACAAGGGAGTTTTATACGCCCCAAATCAGTCATGGAAATGGCTCAAGATTCTCTTCACTTTCTTACTCTTTGTTCCTTCAACTAATTGTAATGCAAGGGCTGGATATACCGATCTGAAAATTTGAGAACAGATATTTTGCTTTCTAATCAGCCACTGCCTTAAGAATCCTTGAAAAACTGGAAAGCCATCATTGGAGCTGTCACTCAAAAATGGTGGTGACTCAAATCTAGAAGACTTGGAAGTCTCTAGTAGTGTAAAGATCCTTTAATAAATCTTGTTTGTGTACACAATTATGGTGCCAGTTTTTTTTTCCCCCCTAGCAGAGATGATTTGCTACTTAATTGGGGAGGTTTTTGACATCAAATGAACAAAACTGGACAGGAGAAATCTTAAACTTGAGGGACTCATAGAGCAAACTGCTCTTGAGTCATCCTACTTTACCAGGAAGGTAAAGGGGATTAGAAATGTTGGAGATATAGAGCAAAAGATTAATAAAAATAATAAGCATTAGGCCCCCTCCACATGATCTATGAAAGTTAACACCCAATCAGTATCCAAAACTTCTGACTCAAAACTTCCATTGTGTATTCTCTAGCAGACTAGCCATGCTTGATATAAGAAATCATTAGTGAAAAAAGTAAAAACTCCTTCCCCTGCATCCACTCTCTCAGAATCTCACATTGCCAGTGGGAAAAGGAGAATGTGTATCTCAAATTTACTAGGGTGGTGCGCAACATGGACTGTCTCTGCCCTCTGAAAGATTCCATAATGGTTCTGTCCTCTGAGCTGTTGCCACTTCTCCAATGAACTGCTGATAGCATCTGCTGAATTAGTTCTGCTTAACTGCAGCTGATTGATAGGCAACTTATTCCCACTCAGGGAGGTTTTTTCTTTGTCATGAGACGACCCATAACCTCAAGACTTAGTTCTTTTGTGAGTCAAATCCATAGCTACAGACAATTTATAATCCCATTTCTACTCTGGAAGCGAACATCAGAGCAAAGTAAAATCTTGAGTTTTACTGAGCCATGCTAGAGTGGCTGAATGGAACCAGATTGAAACTCCGTGTGAGAAAGACCACCCAATGAATGGTAACTTTCCAAAGATGGGGTCTTTATCTAGAAAGAGGTGTGTTTAAGGACACAGCTATGTGGCACAAGAAATAGAATGCCAGGCCAAGACTCACATTCTTGAAACCACACCCAACATCACTACTGTGGGACCCTGGCAAGTCACTTAACCATTTGGTCACAGTTCCTCATCTATAAAATGAACTGGAGAAGAAAACGGCAAAGTCCACTCTAGTATCTTTTCACAAGGAAACCCCTAAATAGTCACAAAGAGTTGGACATTGTAATGGGCTGAGGCTCAGCCCATTATAGGACATGACTGAAAAATGGCAACGGCATAGTTCACCCCCACAGGAGAAGTAGCATTACATAACACTTTGTACAACACTACAGTGTATGGTCTTTGTCTTATTTCTCACAAGATATTCTGGAAAATAGTCCTGTTCTATCAATTTTACAGACAAGGAAACTGGCAGACACCATGTAACTTGAACAGGGTCACACAGCTGCTTTCAGAGGCCTTTCCCTAGCAGAGCCTGCATAGTCAATCATCTTGGATATTACAGAAGGGATCGGGCCAGTGGACAGAGTGCTGGGCCAGGAGTCAGGAAGGCTCATCTTCCTGAGTTCAAATATGGCCCCTCACTCTGGGCAAGTCACTTTACCCTGTTTGCCTTAGTTTGTCTTCTATCAAAGGGGCCTGAGAGGGAAATGACAAACCACTCTAGTATCTTTGCCAAGAAAACCCCAAATGGGGTCACACAGGACTGAAAAATGACTGACAAACACAAGGATCTTTGGTCAGGGGCAGGTGGGACTAGAAGGCCTCTGAAGTTCCTTCTAGTTCTTAAGATTCTCTTCATGGAATTTTTCCTGATTATTTCCTCAAATATTCCAAGAGTTCTTTGGATTTTTCTTTTATCTGTGTATATGTCAAAAGAAACACATAGTTTTGAGTTGGGAGGGATCTCATGGATTAATTAGTTCAACCTATATTTTACTTCAGTGCCTGGCACACTGCAAGCAATGTGTTGAGTGATTAATACAACAGAAATCCCCTCTACAACATCAACAAGTGCTCCTGTAGCCTCCACTTAAAGACCCCTAATGAAAAAAAAAAGTCTTATTCTTCCCTTTATAGGGGAATGCTAAAAGCTCCCTGAGGTCAAGAAGTGTGGTTTTTCTCCTTTAGGCACTTAAATGTGTGTGCAAATGAGTTGAATGTTCATTCTCCTTTCCCCTGGAAAATGCACTTATCTAGCCCGTAGGATGGATGTAGGGAAAGAAGGTATAATTGCTAGAATGGCATGTCCACTCACAGTGGCGGCAGCAGCCACAGGGAGGCCATCAGGAATTGGCCTGGCTTTTTTCTGATCCCAGACATCTAAAAAGGCTCAAAGGCTGGGAAGATCTAGGAGCTTGGGTTAGGGTTCAAGTATTAAAAAAAAAAAAAAAACCCTCAACCACTACTGAGGACTTGCTTTGGGAATGGTTCTGTGCTAGGTGCTACAGGTACAAAAACAAAATCCCTGACCATTAGAAAATACTCTCCAGAAGTGACACAGTATTGCGCAGACACACACAGAAGACAAAGTTCACTACCCAGTAGTCAGAAATCAGAGGCTTTGTGGAGGAAGGTGCACCCTTTAGGAAGATAAGTATTCCAGGCATGAAGAAAAGGTTCGTACAAAGACAGATGAGAAACAGCAGGTCGAGTTCAAAGAACATCTCCAAGTCCAGTTAGACTGGAACATGGATATGAGAAAAGGAGTGACAGGTAAACAAGGCTGGAAAAGATAGAACACTAATGCACGGTGAAATGTGAAAATGAAGGTACTTTCCTTTTAAATTCTATGAAATGTTATCCCGTTTGCACTGGAAACACGTATACTCCAGATTGAAGACCTACATTTCCCCAAATCGAGAAGATAACTAAGGGAACATCAGGGCTATTTTTACCTAAGGTAAGGCACCTGGGTGCTTCTGAAATGCAGTGCAAGCCTAGGGGTAAGGAGGGGTAGGGAGGAAGTGCAAGACTGCGAGGAAAGAAGGATGGAAAGGTCCTCTGGGGTTTAGTTTTTAACTGAGGAGCAAAGATCCCTGGAAGTTAACTGAAGGACACTGAGGCCCAAGGCTGGATGAACTGGCATCTGGGGGAGGGGAAGGGAGGAGGGCTTGAGAGCCACCTTCCAGGTTTGGAAGGCCTATCATGTGGAAGAATAATTGGACTAGAATTAGGAGCAGTGGAGACTCAGACGACTTTTAATTCAAAAGCAGAAAAAACAGCTTTCCAGAAGGCAAACGGGGTGCCTTAGGGAAGTTGTTGCCTCGTCCCTACAGACATCCAAGGGGAGGAGGGATGATCACCATTAGCTGGGGATGCTGTAGTGGCAATTCTTGTCCAGGGAGGGAGGGGGCGGGATCTTGGTTCCAAAATTCCTTTCGAGATCCTCTCCAAGGTACCCACTAAGCAGAATTAAAGCCCAACAGAATAAAAGAGGAAAAGCAAGATGAGAAAAAGGGGCCCAAGTGGCAATCAGCAATATTGACAGTCCTTCATAGGGGGACAACCTATCCTGGTACTTCACTTTCTCCAAATTATAGAAAAAGGCAGCATTTGGCATAGTGTCTGCTAATGTTTACTGAGGGATGAATCCCGAGGACTCAATAGTAAAAAGCTTGAGATTGCCTATGTTCCGATTTTCTATTTGACTCCAACAAGGTGGCACCTTACCTTTCATGTAACATTCTTCTATGCACTCCAATTCAACTAAAATGGTTAACTTGGCTGTGCAGGGTGAGTACCTCCATCCCTCTCACAGATACTCTCTATACCTCCTGGCCTTTTGTTTATCTGCAATGCCATTGTGGTTCCATGAAGAGAGCCTTGGATTTGAAATCAGGACACAGATCCTGCCTTCATTTATACCTGTATGGGATCTGAAGCATATCTCTTACTCTCCCAAGACCTACGTTTCTTTGCACAATGACGGGTTTGGATGCCATCTAATGTTCCTTCTCTAAATCTAGGATTGTTTTTCCCATTTTTGAACTATTTCAGCTCAGATCAAATGCCCTCTACTTCAGGAAACTTTCCACAATACTCACCAGGAGTATCCTCCCCCCAACAGCTTACATAGCTTTGTAGTTCTCTAGTACACCTATTAAGCAACTCCCTCTACTGTAGTCAGCTGCTTTCAAACTCCCTATTTTTCTCCCTTTCAAATCTCACCAATTCTCTGCCTCAGCTTCCAGCACCACCTCTTTGTGCCGGACTCCCAAATCTCCAGCCCTGGCTCCTCTGAGCATCTGACTTCATTCAGGACATATCCCGTTGCTGTCCTACCAGAACCTCCTCCTTAGGAGGCTCCAAATTGAACTTATCAAAAACTTGATTCAGAGGACACATCTAGTTCATCTTCCTTGTTTTACAGACAAGGAAACAGGCCCAGAGAGACAGAATGACTGACACACTCAAGGTGACACAATTCCAAAGAGTTTGGGATTTGTAATCAACAGTTTTCTCCATCAAACTTTCAACTTTTGATTTTGCAGCTTCTGTTGGCAGCTACAATATCCCTATGAATCTCAAGTCCTAATCTTAGCTTTGTCATTGACTCCCCTTCTCTGGACCAGTAGCAATTCTAATCAGATCCTTCTTTCTGATTCCACCTCAACCTTGTTTGGTATTGATAGACCCTTCCTCAATCACGTGAGGGAATCCATGCACAATGTTGCAATGACTGTTGCCAATCTAAATGGGCATAATGACCCTGGAAGATCATGTGTGTGTGCATTTTGCTTTATTATTAAACAAAGGGGTTTCTGCAGCTCTTGGGACCTAGAAGAGCATAACCTCTGTGGTGTCGAATAATCACATTGTCCTTTGGTAAGTGTGTTTTTCTATAGAGTTTGTATAATTGTACCTAGAGGAAATGAGCTTAATTTTCAGGGATCCTAGGAAAACATGGAATCCTAATGGGAGGAAGTCTTCATTGCTGTGAAGGGCAGGAGGAAATTGGGAACTATTTTGAAGCAGTCAGGTTCCTAGGACTAGCATCAGTCAGTGATGAAAACTTTCCCAAAATTGGTCTGGTTGGACTTAAGTTTGGTTCTCCAGCCCCAGCTGTTACTAATGCCAAGATCTACCAGGGCACATAAGCCCCCTCAATCCTCCTGACCTGGGAAATTCATGCCTGGACTGGTGATGCTTAAGGACAGTGGAGATCCTAACCAGAGGAGAGATACTGACCCCCAAGGGTCCGAATACCCCAACTGACCCAAAGATCCTAAAGCAGGGACTTCAGGGATTTTTACACAGCAGGGACTGAGACACTTGAGTAGGGGCCAGCTAACATGCTACCACAACCTGAAGGTCACTGAGCTCAGAAGACTGGATGTCCTGGTCTGAAACAAAATGCGGGTCCTAGAAGATGAACATCTCTGCCCCTGGAAGATCCCACGCCAGTATCCCTGATGGAAGAGATGCTTTCTGGAGCGGGGCTCTGGAGTTATATGTCTCAAAAGGCTAGAACGCTGTCTAGGTCACAGTGAGCCCTGCCAGGTTCCGGTGGCTCCCGTTAGGTCGGTTGTAGGAGACGGAAGCAGAGTTAGAGCTGATGAGGCTTCCCAGACTGATTGTAAAGCCCCCCAAGTTCTCCAGGTCTCCAAGCACAATGGGTCCTGCCTCTTTCTGGAAACTAGGCGGGGCTTGGCCCAGGTTTGGCTCTGCTCTTCTCTGACTTTGGGTATAGCCCTGGGATCTTTATCAACAGCCCCGACACTTGAGCTTTTTGGAAGGGGATCCTGGGAGGAAGGATAGGGTAGATATATGGCTCATCGGTTCCAGACTCCCAGCTCCACCAGTCTTTTAATCCCCACACAAAGGACCTCTAAGTTGCCATGGCATGTGGACATTGGGGAGGGAGAAAAGTATCACATGCTCTAGATGCCCAGGACTTTAGGATGGGGTTGGTGGGTAGGAGGAATTCTACTCTCTCTTATTCTTTCATCTTCTTGAAGTGGGCCCTAAACAAAGGGATAGTAGAAATGGAGGGAATTCAACACAGTGCTTCTAGTACAAGAACCTAGGGGTGCAGGGAAGGGCTAGGATCTAATTCCAACTCATTCTGAGGAACAAAACCCCTTCAGAGTTGCTATTGACAGTAACTGCCCCCTCCTCCCCGACTTTCACTTTCTGCGCAAGACAATGGGGCATTGAATTAGGTTGCCTAGAAAAGGCCCCTTGTTCTTGGGTCTTTGGCTCGGCTCAGGACCATGTTGACCCAGTCCTGCCCCAGCCCTTATCTTCCTGCTTTGTCCCTACTATTATCTCTGGCCTGGCCCTGGTACCGCTCCCCTTTCTCGGCCTCCTCGTCCTACTTTTCCTGACCCGACTTCATTTCTCCTTGGGAACAAGGGCATGCAGTAGGTACATGCCAAGGTACTGCTTGGGTCCAGGAAGCTGCCCCAGTGGGGCAGAGACTGCCTTCCCTCGGAGGGCAGTCAGGAGCCAACAGACAAGAATAGGAAGTGGCAGATAGAATGGTGGAAGAAGAGAGGGGCTGGCCTGAGCCAAAGGGGCGAGGTCTAAGTGGCTCCTGAGGGGCGGTCCCTGCCTAGGTCCCACCCACTCCCTCCATATAGACCCTGTTTTTGCCCAGGCTGCTATTGCTTTCTGCCCTTCCCTTGGATGCAGCCATGGCTCCCTGCCCCCGGTGAGATCATGGGGCACTGGGTCTAAGACTTGGAGGGTTTCTGGGTCTGCATGGAAGCTGGAGGGGGTGCTCCAACTTCTGAACCGAGGCTCCCAAGCCTCAATCCGGAGGCCTCTGGGGCGGTCATCTGGGATGGAAGTCAGAACATGTGTAGCTCTTGAGCCACCTGGCTCCCCTGGTAACTCCCCCTACTCCAATCTTAGGTTCTTGCTACCTGTCTCTTTGCTGATCTTATTTCTGGCTCTAGTGGCTGCAGAAGGTGAGATTCACTCCTCTTTCCCTTGTCCATCCTAGGAATCCCGGGGGAGTGGGGGGGGGTGGGGAAAGGGCAGTTGTAGGGAGTGGTGTCCTATGTGGGATACATGGTGCCGAGGTGGAACTGCACAGGGCCATTCAGTCCCACAGGGATCCTATCTACCCTTGGCTGTCCTGGGAAGGGAAGATCCCTACACCACATTCCTTGACTTTTACTTTGAAGACCCTCTATGAAGGTAGGGCACTGGGGTGGGTTGGCCTGAGCCCTTGCCCTACCCCTTCTTTCTGAGCCCACTTTCCCAGCCTCAGAGTTTCCAACATCTCCTCATTATGTCCCCTTGAATTTTTTTCTTCCAAAGCAGAAGCTCCGTTGTCAAACAAGCGTACCCTGCAGACTGAGGATGAAAGCAAGGGAAACGTTCTAGAGTCCGAGTCGCGGGATGGCCCTGATTCTGACTCAAGCCAGAACTTTGCTGAAGAGGATGCAGGCGGCGAGGGGGCAGATGGTGAGCTTCTCCAGACAACGAGCCCATAAGGGAGGGGACTGTGCTCCTCCACCCAAGGCAGGGATATGGGAGATGAGACAGTCTGATCAAGAATTGCTTTTAACTTTCCTTCTCTCCCCTTTGCCCCATGTAGAAATGGAAGACGAGGAGAAGGCAAAGGAGAATGAGGAAGAGGAGCCTTTTCAGAAGGCTCGAGGTGAGCTCAGCATTTTCCAACTGGATCCTAGGGGGAAGGAAATGTGTGTAGGCACAGCGTACACGGAGTCAATAGACAAGAAGCAGAAAGCCAGAAAAGTTAATGAATTTTAGGTCTAGAAAGGATTTATGGAATTGTGGGTCTCCAACTTTGAGGATTAGGGCCAGGTCACCATCATCAAGTACCTGAAGGATTTCCGTGGGCAAGAGAGGGTTAGATTTGATTAGTAAGGCTAGAAGGCCAGGAGTCCTCTTGGGAGAGGTTTTCTTGGCAAGGCGACTGACCAGAGCGATTGTGTGAAGGAGAGGATTCTCATTCAGGTCTAGATTGCACATGATTCCTGCACTCCCTTCTACGAATGAATGGGCAGTTTGGCTGTGGGTGGGACAACCCTGGGAGTAATCTCTCTCGCCCCCCACCCCTGACAATTGGAAAGGCTAGCTGGAAGAGTTCAAGGAAATAACTCCCCTCTGCCTCAGAACACTCATTTCTCAGATGAATGCCAGAAAGGGAAAATCTAGGAAGAATCCACCTTCATTAAGTGCTGGCACTATGGGAATATGGGAGGAAATGGGTGAGAAGTTACTGCATTCCACCTAGATGAATGACTGCCAACACTGATTGTATCCATGCCCTCCTTATACTCCCAGAAGTGGCGAGGACCTAAGAAGAGTTAGGGGTGTAGCAATGTGAGACTGGGACTTGAGACCCACTGCCAGACAGATTTCCTAAGTGAAATCTGGTCCAGAGACTAGGCCTCAGGGGGGAGTGTGCAGGAACCCATGGGAAACCCTAGTCTGACATCCTTTTCTCTCTCATTTACAGGCCTATGAAATTGCGGCCAGGAGCCTCTGCTAAGAATCAGATACTGGTCTATATACCCTGTTCTCTCTTCTCACTTTATTCCTGGGTGATAGGGAAATATTCCCCTATCCCCTCAATAAATATATCTGAGAAAAATCTGGCCTTACATAATGAGGGGGGCTGGCTGTGGACTAGGGACAGGGAAAGAGGGAGGGGGAGACAGAAACAGAAAGAGGAGAGAAAGAGAGAGAGAGAGAGAGAGAGAGAGAGAGAGAGAGAGAGAGAGAGAGAGAGAGAAACAGAGACACACCCACACAGAATATGTTGTGTGACTTGTGTCCTTTAAATTTTGATACACATCAGAATGCATCTACCTTACACACTAAAGGGGAGTCCAGTGGCCCAATCACAGTTAGTGGCAGAGAGGTTGGAGGGAGCACAAGTCAGCTTGGGGAGTTTCTTCACCCAAAAGGTCAGAAGGATAAAATGCAGAATAAGAGAAATTTCAAAGAAGCAGGACAAATCCAAGTAAAACATCATAGACTTCATTAGTGAAAAAAGACCTGCAATGGGCAAAGGAGGGAGACAAGAATGGCCCTAAAAGAGAAGACAGCAGGAGTAGTGGAGCACTGAATTTGGAATCTAGAAGACCTGTTTATGAATCCTGGTTCCACTTACTATCAGCTCTGTGACCACAGATAGGTCACTGAAGATCACAGAATTTAGAGACGGGATTAGAAATCTAGGAAGACTTTTTTGCGATAAAGATGAGGAAATTGAGGCCTGAAATTAAGGGACTTGGCCCAAGATCACACAGTTAATTTGGAGCCCAATGATTCCAAATAATCCACTGTTATTTCCATGACATGATGCTCTCTTAACCTTTCTGGGCTTGGTTCCTCACCTACAAAAAGGGATTGGATTAAAAAAATCTCTGGTTGCTTCCTGCTCTAAATTGTATAATCCTGGGGTGGGAGGGTCCTGGGTCACCCCTTCAAACACCCCACCCCAAAGGGAGCACAGACAAATCCATAAGGACTCGGCAACTTCCCCTGCTCAACAGAGGGCCCCTTCATTTGGGTATGGTCCCCAGCCGAGAGGCCAGCCCCTGCCACCTCTTTTCCTTCCTGACCTCCCTCCTCAAATACAGAAATCAACTTAGCAGCCTCAACACAATCCAAATTCAGTGTAACTCTCCCCTGAATGCCAGGGATAACAGTCCCCATTAGCTGAGAAACCACAACCATATAGCCTCTCTCTTTATAGATCTGTCTGTCTTCATATATATATATATATGTATGTATGTATGTGTATATATATATATATATATTATATATATATTCTCTATATAGGAGGAGAAGTAGAAACTTCTCTCGTGTAAAAATCCAAAATACAATTCTATCAACAATCAGCGGGGTCAGTACAAAGTGTAACCGAGAAAACCCCAAACCAACCAACAGGAGAACATACGGAGCCAGGGATGAGGAGTGGGGCAGGCCTGAGTTGCTGCCCAGTGGAGCCACAGGAAAATGTGAGAGGTGATGGGCAGGATTCCACCCCATGGCATGCATGGTGTTGGGGTCGGGTCCTTTCTCCTGTTGACCTCTGCTCACCTGGGGCTGCCTCCATTATACCAAGCTCTGTCCAGAACAGCCCCTTGGGCGCCCACTCTCCCCTTGCTCAGGTGGGTGGCCCCTTAATTGTGGCCTGGGTCCTATCTGTTGCCAGGTTCCCTCCACCAGGCTTGTCTGGCCCCAATTTAGATTTCTGGCAACTTCTCTGAGCACAAACACAAGGGACAGTGCCCCTCTCCCATCCTCAGGAAGGCTGGCAAGGAAGGGAGAGGGACCCTGATGCCTGGATCATCCCCCTCCCAGAGGAAGAGGGGCCTTAGGAGACGGCAGGGTCCTTGGCCTTGGTGGGCTCAGAGCCAGACAGCAGGGAGATGGTGGGATCATCACTGTAGTCATCCCCCTCCGAGAAGTAAGGCCCCTCCCCCAGTTCGAAGAAGATAGGCAGGTCATTCCCTGTTGTATCCAAAGTGCTGGAGTCTACCAGGAACAAGGGCTGGGCTGTGTAGTGCACCAGCTGCTTCCCTGGGTGGGTAGAGGAAGAGGGTCACAGGTGGGGGGGAGGAAGGGGAAAACAAGCCTTTGGAACTTGAATCGTGGGTAGCATGGGGATCCCTTGCCCAGGTTGGTGTGATAGTGGGAAGAGGGGTCACAGAGAAGGGGAACAGGCCCCAATCCAGTCCAGAGCCAAGGAGAAATGGAGACCCCAGGTACTGGTGTCTGGGATGCCTGGGGTGGGAAAAGGGGACCATGGGGATGGCAGCCCAAACTTCAGAATCCAGCTCACCTGAGTCTGCACCACCTGTCTCAGTCTCCAGAGGCTTTGGTTGCTCCTGGGAGGAGAGGAGATCCTGGATCTGTAGGGGGTGGGGAGTGAGGGGCTGTGGGAAGGGGAGGGGGGCAGCTGGATCTGGGGCCAAGGCCTTAACAACCTCTCTATCCCACCCTGGCCTGGACCATTCCCATCCTACCCCACTCCACCCCGTCCCGTCTCTTCCCTTTCTACCCCAGCCCCCCACCCCTTCTTTTCCCACCCCCCTCACCCCCTCCCTCTGTGCTGGGGGCCCTGGGGATCTGGCAGAATCGATGGTGGACACCCAGGACGCCTGCTAACCACTTGATCCCTCCCCCGGCTCCCGGGGCCCTTGGCTACGCACACTGGCCAGGCTGCTGTCCAGGTCGGGCAGGCTCATGTCTGTCACAGACATTGAGGGGCTAAAGAGCTACCAGAGAAAAGACAGGTTGTTGAGTGGGAAGGCTGGGCTCACTACGGACGATGGGACAGTGATGTGGGCGGGCCTGGAACACTCACATCTAGGAGGGCGCTGGTATCTACACTGAAGCCGTGGGTGGTTAGCATGGTCTGTAGGTTGTCCAGGTTGGAGTCCATGGTATCCAGGTGCTCACTAAGCTCATTTCTAACCAGGCAAAAAACAAAAGGGACTAAGGATGAGAGGCGGGACCAGACTGAAGCCAGCTCTGCTATTCAGAGCACAGGTCAAGGATGGGAGGCCATCCTAAGCTGCAGAGAGCAGGGAGGCAGTTAACCGTGGGCCCCGGAGCCCTGGGGGGCTCCTGGTAGCCCATCTGTCTCGGAGAAAAAACCGTGGCTACGTATGGAGGCTCCTTCACAGAAGCAGGGTTTATAGACTAAGAGGCTCTAAGAAAGGTCACTGATGCAGCCTGGGACTGCGTACAGACATGTGGGTGTGAGAAACTAAGTGAGTGAGACATAACTGGCTGCTATTGCTCCTTCCCACCCCAGGGCTCCCTCCATTTCCTCACAAGGTCTGCACATGTGCCCTGGACCCAATTTTCCACCTCAATTCCTCTCAATGACCCCTTCCCAGCTGATGGCCCCATCTCTGGGCTTTAGTTCCCACTTTACACCCAACGAAATACCCACACATTGTGGGTGTCTAAGTGCTGGCTGACTATACATCATCACCTGACACTACTTCCATGGCAGCTTAAGAACTCTCAAACCCAGCCCAACTAGGATCAGAGCACGAATGCCCCGACAAAATCCTGGATTAATCCAGATTTATTCTCTGGACAAGTCTAATGCTCTTAATTCCTGACTGTACTTTAACCTTTCTCTCATTGTTCCTAAGACAAAGCCCTCTGCTCTACCCACCAAACCCAGGCCTTGTCTTTCATTATTCTCTGCACCTGTACTTTGAACCCCAGGACCCTCCTCCTCTTCCTCCAGAAGATGAGCAGGAAAGGCTCCATGACTGACTGATGTCCTTCCCCAGCCAAGAGCTAGGCTTCTCTTTCTCACCAATCCTCAGCCATCCTGCCTGGCTTTTGGTAGACTGATGTGTAACTCAAACGTAAATGCTTTTCTTGGAGGACTGGGAATTTAGGAAGGAAAAAGTTCACAGTGAAGTTTGGACATAATGTTGCATGGGAAGATTAAAGAGAAGAGTGACTATAATTAAGTTTCTGACACAGGATGAGACTAGAATAATTTTAAGTGACATCAAGCCTAGGTGCAATAGCTGTGGAAAAAAAGGAGGAAAATTTTCACTCTATGCAGGAGTAGCAACTGAGCTGCCCAACAACAGAAGATGGGGAGAGGCAGGCAATGAGCTCTATGTTACTGGAAGTGTCCCAAGTAGAGGCTGGATGACCGTTTTGTGGTGGGAGCATTTTGGCTAGACAGGATGACCCTGGAGATTCCTTTTAACAGCAAAATTTTTTGATGCTATTTAGTGCTGGGCTCCTGGAAAATGTGTGGGAAGGAAGAAGTAATAAATAAGAGACTGAGGGCAGAGGTTAGTGTAGCAAGCAAACTTTTCTTGGGCCACAAATTAATACTTGGTTAACAACAATCCCATCTGACCAATCAATATAGCAATCAATTCCCTCTACCAATGAAGGGAGAGGTGGCTGGGGCCTGGAAGGGATGCAACACAAAATGCCATCCACCTTTTTCTAGGTTCAAGTCCCAAACGGGTGACCTTGATCGGTACTGTGCTTCTGCACTCCCAAGGATTCCAGAGCCTCACTGGGGAGGTGAGGCCCTTTGAAAACTCAGGCAACGTCTGAGCGCACAGGATGACCAGCCTCTGAACAAGCCCCCAAGTATCCCGGGGACAAATGAGCTGGCAGACCAGTGGATGGATGTCTCTCTACCATCGCTAGACCCAACTAGGGAGCCTACCTTAAGGCGGCTCGACTATCTATTCCTGGGAACACCTGGCCTAGGAGGGTGGTGACTGACGTGGCTTCACTGGGAGTGACTCTCCCCTGCATAGGAAAGGGAAAGGATCCCGCATATTACTGGTCTCATCCAATCCAGGCTCCCCTGGGATGTCTTCTGGGCCAGGCAAGCCTCCCTTTGGGGTCAAGTTCCCCCTAGCTGAATCGCAGTCACTGGCGTGAGCAGGCTGGGACGGACCTTAGGTGGAGCCTTGGGCGGATGGGTCAGGAGCCCTTCCCAAGCAGGCCCTTCCGACCTCCCCCCTTCGGGGGCAATGCTAACCCTGGCTGTGATCGGCAATGCAGAGAGGAGGAGGCGGGGCTGGGGAAGAGGCGGCTGACCTCAGACATCTGTGGAGTGCGAGTCAAACTGCAAGATACAAAAGACAACAGCACACGCCCCATTCAAAGTAGGGATGGGTGGGGGGTCTTCCACCTCATCCCTGGGCTCCTGGCCAGAAAGCGGGCCGGGCCCTCGGGCAGCCGGGCCCTGAGCTACTCTCCAAGGCCCTGAACCTCTTTCCAGGGCCCGAGCCTCTCTGCGGGGCTGGCCCTGGGCCAGGGCAGTAGCTAAGCTACTAAGGGGCCTATGGCCTGAGGCCCGAGGAGGCAGGGGCTATGCAGGACTAAGGGAGCACATACAGCACTTCTTCCCATCCGAGGAGGCAGATGGGGCAGAGAAAAAGCAGCAAAGAGCACGGAGCAGCCAGCAGGTTAAGACAGAATCAGAGCAAGCGGCGGCGGCGGCGGGCAGAGGTGTGTGGGTGCCGGGAGCCCAGCGGGGCGCAGCTCTCCCGAGCCGGCAGGGAGTCCCAGCGCCCGCTCTCCTTCCCTCGGGCGGGCTCGGGGCCGTGTCCCTGCACACCCACACTCACTTGTCGAGGCAGGCCACGCTGAGGCACTTCTCAGGAGTCTGGAGGGGGCTGGGGGGTGGAGGGGAGATGGCCCCCCCCACCGTGCCAGAGACAGAGGCGGCAGTGCTGGGCTCACTCTCCTGAAGAATGGAGTCGATGAAGGTGCAAGGGGACAGGGGCGTCTCCACCACCGAGGGGGGGCGGCCTGGACTGGTCTCCTCGATCTGGGGGCTTCGTGGTGGGCTGGGGGGCTCCTCCTTGATTCGTATCATTGGGCTGATCCTGAGGAGAGATGGGTTTGCCCATACATATAGACACCCAGAAGCAAGGTCAGCACAGCTTGTGGGGGGCCCCTCCCCAAGGGGCCCTTCCTGTGTCCTCACATTTTCTCTCCCTGGGGCTTCGTGGTCTACGGCTTCTACTGTGAACTGTGGTCTGGTCTTAGCAAGGCAGGGGTTACAGGAGCGAGTCAAGCGTGGGAAGAAGGTAGGCGGCCATGGAGGGTGCTTACAGAGGGAGAGGAGGGAGGCCAGAGAAAACAGGCCAGCCTGCCCAGGGGTCTCTAAGTGATGACCTCGACTCTGCGTCCCTAAGCTCTCGGGGGACGCCAGGGCCGGGGAAAGGTGTGGTGCTGGGGCCCTACCTCTCATCCACGCTGCCACTGGGGGAGGCCGAGGGGCTGGACTGGGCCAGCTCTGTGACATCTGAAATGATGGGTCCACTATTGGCTGCCGAGTCTGAGGAGTATAGGTTGGAGCCACTATAGGTTGGGGAAGAAGCCTGGAACAGCCAAACAGGGTTGGGTGGGTGGTCAGGGCAGCAACCCTCGCTTCTCCTTTCCTCCTCTTCCTTCTCTGTTCCTATATCTCCAAATGGGATTCCCTTCCAGGGCTAAGGTCTCCCTTCCCTGTCCTGGCCCCAGGATGCCGACTTTATCCAAGGCCAGCCTCCTGAGTCTTTCTTGACCTCTCTCCCTCCTCCTGTCTCCTCCACACTTCCTTCCTCCCAGGAACAGAACCAGAGGAGCGCACTTCTCCCAGTGCTGGCCCACAGCAGGCAGGCTTGTCGGCGTCCCCTGCCCCGTGTGCTCACCGTGTAAGGGGAGGAGCCGTGGACGTGCTCCAAGGAGTACTGGCGGCTGTACTTGGGCATGGAATGTGCCGAGCTGCTGTCATTTAACATCAGGGGGCTGCAAGGGAGGGAGTCACAAGGAGGAGACGTCAGGCAGCAAGGGACCACTGGCAACAAGTGTTAGGGGAGGACGGTCTGGCCCTTGGGAGAGCAGGCTAGGGGATGCCAGGGCGGCGGCTGGGGGGTTTCCCAAGGTCTGCTCTGAGGGATGGCGCAAACTACTCACATCTTCCTCTTCACCCCCAGGATACGGTTGGACTGGACCAGAGAAATTAGGAACTGGATCAGCTGTACAAACAGAGAAAAGGCTGTCGGCCTCGAGCATGTGTCCCCTAGCTTTAGGCCTAGGAGGTGGAAAGCAAGCAGCTCTGGGACCCAAGGGGGAATCTACCCTTTCTCCCCTATTTTCACAGCTCTCACCTTGTTGACTACTTTTTGCTGTTGGGCGTGCTTCTGCCGAAGACTGGCCACCTCTCTCCATAAGGCTTCATTCTCACTGCAAGAAAAGCAACGGAAGAAGGCTCTGAGAACCCGCAGGAGCCCAGAACAACGCTGTGCTGAGCATTTTCCTGGGTCTGAAGGAGAAGAGCCTCCACGAGACGAGCTGGCTCCCCTCACGGGGCTCAGGCTAACAGAGGCAAAGAATCACACTATACAGTAACACCGAAGCGTGAAGTAGGCATGTTGCAGATCATTTAGTGTTATTTTTTTTATTTTTCAGATAACGAAATTGAAATTTAAGTGACTTGCACAAGTTTACAAATGTCATAAATAGTAGAGACAGGATCTGAATCAAAGCTCACTGAAGCCCCCTCTGGCACTTTATCTGCACCATAGAGTTTATGGGGACTGGGCATGACTGGGGACTCAAACTGGCCCCACAAAGTGCAGCTGCAAGTCTGGGGCACGAGCTACTCCCCTCCTTTCTCTCTCCTTTCACTGGTCAGACTAGCTAGATAACTGGGGTATTTATTTAGCCAAATCTTCCTTGGGAAGGGAAGGACAAGTGCCCTGCTCAACAGTGGGAGAGGCTAGAATCAGGGGAGAAAGCCTTGGTCTCAGTGCCCTGATTTGGAAAATCAGGAAGAAAGGACAAGGAAACATCAAGATAATGATTTTGTCCCCTTGGAGCTGTCACTAATGGGGTTAATTAAACATAACCCTAGATTTCATCATGTAGCAATCAGGACAGGTTATCTGAAGGGCAGGGCTCTGTGCTGGTGATATGCTAGGAGGCCTAATGATGGCTCAGGCAGCATGCCATTTCTCTTTCTGTATTGACCACCTCCTCCCCCATCCCTAATTACCCCCCTACTATTTATTTTTTAAGTCTGCTTCCTGGCTTCTATTAGCAATCCAGAAATAGAATCTTTAAAAGACTAAGAAGACAGAAATCCATGCAAAAGACAATGAGGATTATTTCTGACCTTAGGAGTCTTACAATCATCTATTTCAAACCGCTTCTTAAAACGGTGGGATGGAGAGGGCTTCTTGAGAAGTTACACAGGGATGCAATTTGATGCTTAGTTTTTAGCTGAATTGCAGCCTGAGGAGTGACCTTGGGGAAATATGTGTGAGACTTTTCTGGGGTCATGTCTCAGTTCTGGGGTCACAAAGGTCATTGGAAGGAGTCAGGGGGAGGAGAGGCAGTCAGTGCCAGTTGGGTATACTTCAGAGGGCTGGGACCGTGGGGGTAGGTAGAGTCCCTATTCTTCTGGAGACCAAAGTGAAACAAGATTAAGAATACAAAACAACACTAACATCAATCTTCAATGTCATGGGCTACTAAGGACAGTAGTCACACTCATATACATTTTGGGTTCCAGGCACAGATAATGGTCACCAAACTTTTGTATAATTCTGCTCTACTTTTTGTGATGGGGATGTATTTAACTGCTCCCACTGGTACAGGGAAAAAACAAGCTCTCTGCCTATATCTCAGCCCTTCCTGATCTGGCTAATATTCCTGTGTTGGCCCCCACATGAGTGCTCTGTATACTTTGGAGGTCCCCGATGTTCATTTCTGCCAGCTTCTCCCCCCACCCCGATGCACAGATCTGCAGGCTAGGGAGGGTTGCTAGTCTCACACTCACTTAGAAATCACAAACTTATAAAGCTGGGCATCAAGCCTGGCAAGATTTGAAGCAGATGGGGAGAAGGGGGAGGGGGAAGGGTCTCACTCTTTTCAGTGGGGAAAATAAGACAAAGTCAGCCTGCATAAGTATTATACTCTGAATCCCAGCAAAGACGACCAGGGGGAAGGTTTCAATAAATGGCTCTTGTGGCCTGGGTCAGACCCCACCTTTTCCCACTGAGACATGAGATTCTCAACATGTGTTCCTTCCCTCCCTCCAGGCCCCAGACAGGAGCACAGAATTATTGATGCTGTTGTTGAGCTGGTATTCGAGCATGTCCAAGACACTCTGTGACCTTCTCTGGGTTTTTTTGGGAAAGAGACCAGAGGGGAAGCTGGGTGGCGCCCTAGAGTCAGGAGGACCTGACATCAAATCTGAGCTAATCTAGCTGTGTGGCCCCGAAGTCACGTATCCCTGATCTCCTCTTTAAAAAAAGATACTGACATGGTTTGCCGTTTCCTTCTCCAGCTCATTTTACAGGTGAGAAAACTGAGGCAAACTAACAGGGGTCAGCGATTTGCCCGGGGTCATCCAGCTAGTGCCTGTCTGGGGCCCAGATTGAGAGGCAAGAAGAGGCCGCTCCAGAGTCCCGGCCAGTGCTCCCTGCACTATGGCGCCTCCTAGTGGCCCCAAATATATAACTCAGAGGGAAGTAAAAAACAAAGGGAGGGTTAGCTGGATGGCGCAGTGGGCAGTCCCAGGCCTGAAGTCAGGAGGACCTGAGTTTAAATCCAGCCTCTTCCCACTTCTCACCTGTGTGACCCTGGGCAAGTCACTTAACCCCAACTGCCTGGCAAAAAGAAAACCAAAGAATAAAGGGAAGGCACAGCAGTAGTGGGGGAGGCAGTTCCCGCAGGACAAAAGAGACTCAGGTCAGCTCGAAGGAGACCATGGCTCCTATCCAATTCTGCCAAGAAACGGGACCCTCTGATTCTGAGCAAAAGACCCCTCAGTGAGGGCACTGTTTGGGGGAGAACCGAAGCCACCTTCCCAGGACCCGTGAAAGACGTGGTGTCCTGGGAAAGGACAGGAAAGGGACCTTCTTTCTCACCAGTCTCCTAACTCCTGGTAGCTCCTGATGGACCACTGAAGAGTGTTGGTCCCAGGCTGAGCTGGGGGCTGGCCAAAGCCTCGCTTTGATTATCCAGCCTCCTAACAAAAAGCTCTCATCAGGACTGCACAGGCCTGCCAGGATCCCAGCAGTGAGAGCTGTCAAACTGCCAGCGTGCAGCTAAAGATTAGCATCTGGGAGTACTTGTGTGTATGTGAGCGTGCACATGCCTCTGCTTGGAGATCACAGAGAGAAGCAGCAGCGGAGGAAGGAATCTGACACAGTGCGGGTGGCCAGATCAGAGGGAACCTCCAAGTGGGGAACAAAGGCAAGGGAGGGGATGGAGTCAAATAAGAGGAAGAAGGGAGTTCCTACAACATACACCCTCCTTTTTTGGAAGGGGGAATGGAAGGGTTGGGAAATAACTAAAAAGCCCTGCCCTTTCCCCTGAACACCCCAGGAAAGGGGTCTACATTCTCCACCATCCTCCTTCCTTTGGAAGAATCGATCTTTCCTAAAACATGTCCAGGGAAAAGTGATCAGTATGGTGAGAGAGCTGAGCACTGGATACTATGCCATGTGAAGATCAGTTCAAGTAAGTGGGCAGGCAGCTGGAGAAGTCACCAAGTACAGGGGGCCTCATTATCTGAATGCTCCAAATTAAAAACATTTCATTCAAATTAGACAAGATACAAAGACTGGATGGTTCTCTCACCTACTTCATAACTAGACTCTACTTCCCTCCAATCCTCATCATTGTACTACCATTCTACTAGTCATCTAGGCTTCCAATCTAGAGGTCAACCTAAGTTGCTTACTCTCACCTCTTATGTAATAAAAATAGCTATTGTTTACACAGAGCTTTAAGGTTTGTGAAGCGCTTCATAAATATTATCTCATTTGATCCTCACAACAACCTTGGAGAGAGATGCTATAATTATCTCCATTTTACAAATGCACAGACTGAAATAGGTTGATTTGTCTAGGGTCAAATAACTACTAAGTGTCTTGAGCCTAGACTTGAACTTTTCTTCCTGATTGAATTCAATTGTATGAACATTTTACTAAATATCTATTGTGGGACAGGCATTGTGTTAAAATCTGGGGATACATCTAAGAATATAAAAAGAAAGACAACATACAAAAGGAAACTGGAAAAGTGTGTTGTGGACATCAGGGGGAACCTGACCTGGGAGCATCTTGTTCCATGGAGTAATCCATGTTGTCTGTCCAGTAATCTGGTTGTTCTGATGCTTCTTGAACAAAATGCCTCCCTTTTTCTCCCCTCCCATATGGCATTTTTATTGGTTGCCCTTCCTTCCATGTCTGGAATTCTCTCCCTCTGCATCTCTCTATCTCCTTGCTTCCTTCAATCTTAGTTAAACTCTCATCTTCTACAAGTGTTTCCTGATCCTCCTTAAAGCTAGTACTTTCTCTTTGACATCATCACTAAACAGCTTATTTTGCATTTTACCTTGTTTTTGCTCTTACATGCAAACCTTTAACCCCCTACTAGATTGTGGAGAAGGATGGGAACTTTATCCCTAGTGTAAACACTACACACTAATGTACATAAATACATACATACATACATGGTATAGGCACTACTGTAAGCACAATGTATGGCATACAGCAGGTATTTAATAAATGCTTACTGACTGATTAGAACTATATAACTAGGGATTCCTCCCCTTCTATTTTTTAAAGGGGAAGAGTTTGGTAGTGGTGGTGAGGCAGAAGAGTTGAGGCACATTTTTAAAAGTACAGAGGAGAACAGAAGGAAATTAGGATAGATATTTTAAGCAAGTAAAATGGAATGACATTCAGAATTTTATACAGAACCCCTTTATTGTGGGAGTATGGTATAAAAAAATTTCACCTCCATTTTTTTTGATTAATTTTTTATTGTTTCCATGATTTGTTATTTGACTCACCAATTCTTTAGGATTAGACTCCAATTAATTTTTAATTCTTTCTTTAAAGGCCAGTTACTGAATCTACTTGTATTGCACTGTTTTGAATCAAGAATATGTCTTTACCATTTCTGCATTTGTTAATAAGGCATTTATATGCTAACATATGTTCAATTTTTATATAAGTGCATTATATAGTAGAGGGATATGTATAATTCTTTTTGTTCTTGCTCAATAATAGTCAGAGATAATTTCTAACTTTTCCAAGATTCTATTAAGATACTTAAATTTGTTAGGTTTATCTAGGTCTAAAAGTGGTACACTGCTTTGCTGTATATTTCTTCCTTGACTCAGATCATCTTTTCCTTTGGATGCAATATAGCACGTGCGTGCTTGTTGCTACTTGTGTACGTGTGCATTGCTACTGATTTGCTGCCTAGGTGCCTTCAAGCATAGGGTAAAGGTTGCCTTCTAACATGTCTATTTTTGTTCCTTTATGAAATGATTTCTCCACTTTTTTTTTTTTTTTTGAGTTTGCCTGAAACAGAACAGCTTTTGTCCTAGTACTTTAAAATATGAATCTTTGTTTTAAAGATATTTCTTATATATATTTTGTCAGATTCTGCTTTCTAATCCCCAATTCTGCTAATCCTTTTGTTTTATGGGTGAGTTTATTCTATTCATATTCAATGATGTATTTTCCTCTATCCCATCATCTAGTATTTTTTCTATCTCTTTCTTCTCTCTTTACAAAGTGGGTAGTAAAAGAGTAAAGTGTTTAACTCTAGTGATAATTGAAGCCATGTTTCCATTCTGTTACCCCCTCTTCTTTTCCTGTCCTCCTACATCCTATCATAGATTTTTACTTTTTACTTCCTTTTAAAAGCAGCTAAATAGCATGATAGATAGCTCAACTGAGAGTAAGGAAAAGCCAAGTTCAAAACTTGCCTCTGACACTTGCTATGTGACTCTGGGCAAGCCACTCTCTGCTTCAGTTTCCTCATTTGTAAAATGTAGCTAATAATCACCTACTCCCAGTGTGGTTGTGAAGATTAAATAAGATAATAATTATAAAGGATTTAGCATAATACCTGGCTCATAGTAACCAGTATATGTATTAACTACTACTTTATTATCTTTTCACATTATCGCTTCATGACACTAGAGTTTATTTTGGTTATGATTAATCCATTACCAGTTTTATTATGCCCTTAAATTTTCTTCTAACTTCTTCAAGTCTCTGTTTCCTTGTGACTTTGACGTATTTTCACACCACATTTTGTGAATGTGCATATATACACATGCACATGCTCAACTCTGCTTTTTGTTCAGATGAAACCAAGGTTATTTATTTCTCTTACCCTCTTATTATTCCATGTTTGCATATTCTTCAGCTCTTGAACTCTTAATATGGGAGGTAGTAAGTCCCATCCCATTTCCCTTCCTTCCTTCGTATATTCCCCTTTCCCATCTTTTTTTTTTTGTTCTTTTGGACAATAAAAACAGATCAATCTCAAGATACTTACTAGCTGTATGACTCAGGCAAATTAACTTTTTTCAAACTGTTTGTTCATCTGTTTAAAAAAAAATCTTCCTCACAAGATTTTTGAGGATCAAATGAGACAATACATGTAAAGTGCTATAGTAAACACTGACTGCTATTATTCTTCCTTTTTCATGATGTGGGTAGGCCTTGCTTGGTTGTGGTAGCTAAAACTAAATCCTGATGTCTGTAAGTTATTTTGGGGTTTTGACTCAGTCTCTTGGTGGCTTGATTGAGGTTGGCCTCCCTTCCCCCCATCTCTTCCTTACATAGTTCTGATCTCAGAGCTCACACTATTCTTCGCTTTGACCCTGAGAAGCCCCAAACACATATCTACTGAGCTGTTAGCAGACCTCCTGCCAGATCCCAGGTGCTGTTCTGGTATTGTCTCCTGCTATGAGTTCAGGTTGTGTACATATTATGTACAACAGGAGTTGTGTCAAATAACAATCCTATCTACTCCTGATTCCACCCAGAACAGATTTCTGTAAATAACCATTATTAATTAATTATCCTACCTGTGAATTTCTAGACTTTAATGGGATATTTTGGGAGTGGAGGGAGGATGGGGTACACTAAGTCTTAATACACCATTGTTTTGGCCGGATAGTACTAGGAAAGGAATTTTAGAGATTATTCAACCCATTACTCCATGTCTTCATGTAATATGGACATGAAACTCCTTATGGATTTCATAATTATCTTATGAGGAAATTCAGAAACTTCATGATATCTACCCCTAAGTTCTTTCCACTTTCAGCAATTTCTTAAGCTTTACGGCCAGGAAAGTCAGAGAGTCTGACCCTAAGACTAGGCTAGTGACAAGTCTAAAAGAACCCACTGTAGAGACTGTAGTAAGCTCTATAAAGCTCATGAAGGAGACAAGCTGTTTCTTTAGAATGTTCTAGAGTCAACAGGTGAAGCCCCTGATTAAGAACAACTTTATAAGGATGGGAAAAAGTCCCACTACAGGTTACATTTGTGGGTGGAAGTAAGGGCATTATAGTCTCAGTTGAACCTCATGAGTGTTTGTGGAGGAGATTGGGAGACACCAAATGCATGTGTGACATCAAATGACTATCCCTGGGCTGGGGAAGAGGCAGTAAAAGTGATGTCCCTGGGATATGGGCAGAGGTGTAAAGGCTCTATTTTCTTAATTTTCTTAATAATAAGTCTGCCCCCTAAGATTCAAAAGGTATTAGATAAAATCCTGCTCCAGTGACATTAAGTCCATACAAACCAAGATGAACTGAGGAAGCAAAAGTCATTGAGTGAGCAGTGGAGAGAAACACAGCTATTGCCAGCACTACCATGCACTGCCTGGGCTTCAGCCTCACATGCAGGATACAACAGAGACATCTGGTCTCTTTCCTCTCCTCATCCCAGGTCTGCCCTTACTTCTTTGGAAAACAGAGGCAGCACAAGACCCGGTCACTGCTCTTTAAGCTACAGGCCTGCTTCTGCCACTCACTACCTGTATAAGCTTGGACAAGTCATCACCTTTCTCTGGAGCTCAGTTTCCTCTTCTGTAAAATAGGGATGGATAAAATGACTTCTAATTCCATTTGACAAGACATTTAATTATCTACTATCCCTTGTGACTGCCTATTTTACGGTACCCATAGAAGACCACAATGGGAAGGAACTACACAGAGAGGAAATGTAGCCTTGCAGCCTGTCCAAAGTCACAGAACTAGCCAGTGGCCTCTCCAGTGCTCTCCTCACTGTCCCCACTGCTGGGGCTTTAATGAAAGTGCCTGGTCCTCACGAAGACCTCCAATTTACAGTACAGAACTTGTAGCACAATGCTGTTTAAAATGATATCTCCCCCTCATTTCCAAAATATATAGAGAATTGATTCAAATTTATAAGAAATCAAGCCATTCTCCAATTGATAAATGGTCAAAGGATATGAACAGACAATTCTCAGATGATGAAATTGAAACTATTACCACTCATATGAAAGAGTGTTCCAAATCATTATTGATCAGAGAAATGCAAATTAAGACAACTCTGAGATACCACTACACACCTGTCAGATTGCCTAAGATGACAGGAAAAAATAATGATGAATGTTGGGGGGGATGTGGGAAAACTGGGACACTGATGCATTGTTGGTGGAGTTGTGAACGAATCCAACCATTCTGGAGAGCAATCTGGAATTATGTCCCAAAAGTTATCAAACTGTGCATACCCTTTGATCCAGCAATGTTTCTATTGGGCTTATATCCCAAAGAAATACTAAAGAAGGGAAAGGGACCTGTATGTGCCAAAATGTTAGTGGCAGCCCTGTATGTAGTGGCTAGAAACTGGAAATTGAATGGATGCCCATCAATTGGAGAATGGCTGAATAAATTGTGGTATATGAATGTTATGGAATATTATTGTTCTGTAAGGAATGACCAGCAGGATGAATACAGAGAGGCTTGGAGAGACCTACATGGACTGATGCTAAGTGAAATGAGCAGAACCAGGAGATCATTATACACTTCAACAACGATACTGTATGAAGATGAATTCTGATGGAAGTAGACTTCTTTGACAAAGAGACCTAACTCAATTTCAATTGATCAAAGATGGACAGAAGCAGTTACACCCAAAGAAAGAACACTAGAAAATGAAGGTAAACTGTTTGCATTTTTGTTTTTCTTCCCGGGTTATTTCTACCTTCTGAATCCAATTCTCCCTGTGCAACAAGAGAACTGTTCGGTTCTGCAAACATATATTGTATCTAGGAAATACTGCGACATATTTAACATATATAGGACTGCTTGCCATCTAGGGGAGGGGGGGAAGGGAGAGAGGAGAAAAATTGGAACAGAAGTGAGTGCAAGGAATAATGTTGTAAAAAATTACCCTGGCATGGGTTCTGTCAATAAAAAGTTATTATAATAAAAAAAAAATAAATAAAATGATATCTCCCCCATTAGAATGTGAATTTGTTGAGAACAGAAACTAATTTTTGGCCTTCCATTGTATTCCCAGAACAGTACCTGGCATACAATAAATGTTTAAAAAATGAGTGTAGAGTGATTCAAGATAATTCCAATAGACTTGGAATAGAAAATGCCATCCAAATCCAGAGGGAAAACTATGGAAATTTAATGTGGATCAAAGTGTACTATTTTTTTTCCTCATGGCTTTTTCCTTTTGTTCTGATTTTTCTTCCACAACATGATTAATATGAAAATGTTTAAAATGATTGCACTTGCAATCAGAATGATTGTTGTCTTAGGGAGAAGGAGGAAAGAAAGAGAAAAGAGAAAAAATTTGGAACTCAAAATCTTACAGAAGTGAATGCTGAAAACTATCTTTACATGGATTTTGAAAAAAAAAATTAAATGAAAATAAATTTTAAAAAACCGCAATTAAAAAAAAAAAAAAAGCCTGTATAATGATTGCTATAACCCTAGTGCAAAAAACTCAATGAAGGTATTAGGTTCTCTTCTTTCCCCTCTGAGCCATCCTGCACTCCGTTAGACTCATCTTCCAAAAATATCATTGTCATTCATTCAAACTACAAAGACTTATTGCTGTTTATTACATACAAAGATCCTATTCTGAAATATATCCTATTCATATAAAAATGAACAAGTCCAGACCCCATTCTTTAGGGAACTCAAGGAAGGTGAGGCAGAGAAACACATACACAAATAACCATAAAGTACAATCATGATGCTTTGTTGGTCAGAGGGAAGAGAGACCATTTCTCATTGGCAGGGATGAAAGACTTCCTGAAGGAGATAGCATTTGGGCTGACCCTTAAAGGGGAGATATTTCAAAAGTAGAAATAAGAGGGCATCCCAGGCAGAGGAAGCAGAATGAAAAAATACAGACAAGAAAGAGCCAAATATACTTTCTTCCATGTGGTTGGAGCATAGAATGTAGATAAAAATAGTGGGATAAAACTTGAAATATATAGAGTAAACTTATGGAGGATTTTGAAGCAGGTCACAGGACTCTTTATCATCACTTATAAAAGCACTTGGCCCATGCCCCAAAGTGGCAGAGAACATATTTCTAGGCTGAACTTGGTAAAGATCTCCTAGCCTGCAGGTCACCCTAGGAAGAGTGACAGCAGCAGAGTGTACTTTCTTTTCTGAGTTGGAAGAATTAAGGTGGGAACAGCTGTTCCTAGTTGCTTGCTCCAAGGAGTAAATCTTTCCCTACATACAAGGGCTCCAGGCTCTAGGGGCACTGCAGAACCCTGACTCACATACTTCAGAGAAATGATAAATAACTGGCAACTAAAACTAAACATTTTTTTTTTCTGGAAAGAAGGGAGCTATTCCTGTTACTGATGTGTCCTTTCAAACAGCAGATGTAGGTGCCTCACTCCTTTTTCAAAGTCCAGGTCTGATAGGCTGCAGGCTTCTCTGGGCACTCTCTCATTCCCAAAGGAATAGCTATCTCTGAGGTCACAAAAGGGAACCTAAAAAAATCTTATTTTGGTCATTCTATGTAGAAGATTCTTGCCTCAAAGACAACTATAGAGAGATGATGGTCAGGGATGTGAATCCAGGCACTCACTCTGGCCCTACATGCTGAAAATTAAGAACAAGTTCGAGGATAAAGGAGAAAAGCTTACAGATCCTTTCCCCAGGGATAGCAGAACTGAGACCAGAAGTGGCTCAGTGAGGTTTCTCTTGCTCTGGCCCACACCTGAGGTGAGAAGGAATAGGACTGACTGATCTTTAACATCCCGTTTAACTCTAAATCTATGATCCTCTGACTCCTCAGCTTGACAGCCAAGACACTATTCTGCCTCTTTCAGGCTTTCCCCAAATCCTAAAAACCAAAGTACTTTGAACAACAGAGTCTAGAAAGACTGAAGGGGAAAAAAGTTCTTTTAAGAAACATCTTTTGAAGCAGGGCTGTCTCTGAAAATTCCGCAATGGATTCAGCCAGAAAGACAATAATTATAATGGCAGAATAAACTCCAAGGCCCAATTCTGTGGTGCTGAGGTAGGTGGGCAGAGGAGGAAAAAATAGGGACTGGCCTTAGGTTCCTGGATGAGAAGGGCGGTGCTGAATGCATTTGAGAAGCCTTCCCCAAAAATAAGGAAGGCAGTGACAGGTCAGTGCACATGTTCTCTCAGGCACTTTGTTTGGCCTCTCAGAATGGAGATGGGGAAGAGGGAGAAAAGAATAAAACTAATCTTATCCCAAATGGCTCACTAACCTGCCCCCGCCTCGACCAAGGAATATCAGCCACATACATGCTCATAATTCCCAAGCATGGAAAGCCATGTGCCACACATATTCCTCTCTGTTCCTCTCCCCTCCCTTCCACAGGTACTTACTGTTTCATGGCCATGAGCTTTGAGTCCATGCTCTCCTGTTTGCCCTTCATCATCTGAACATCTGATAACAGCTTGGTGACATTGTCCTGTCGGACCTTTATATCCTCATGCTTTATGCTGGAGACCTAGGGGCCCAAAAAGATGGACTGAGTCAAAGAAATCCCTCATTCAATCTTGGTCTGCTTTAGGACCTATACAAGTCAGAAATTAGCCCTGCAAGCTTGAAGCAGGATTGGAAAGCAGGGTTCAGAAAATAGATTTTATGGTTTTTTTTCCCAGAGGACCTATGTTGGCCTGAGGGGACCCTTTTATTAACAACAGAGGGAGGAAGGTGGGGTTGAAGCAGATTAGTTATGCATGCATTCACACAGCAACATATACTCCTATCCGCAGAGACATTTTATTTTCAAGGACCCTGGGGCTGAAGCAGTCTGACCACTGAGCTAATGGGAAAGGAGTGTACAAAGAACTGTTGACTTTAAACTATCTGGTCCTCATTCTGAAATGGCAGCTACTCATTTTATCTGGACTCAAGCAAGATGGGGAACAGAGAATGAATGGGGATTGGGGTCCTTGGGGTTTTTCTTTAGCCTTAGGCCAGCCTGGACACTGCCTCCATTTCTTGTGGGAGCTGAATGCTCTGGCTACAAAGTAGTACAGAATTGTATGCTCTAATAAGCTTCCTCCCACTCATGACATTCCAGGGCTCCTGATTCTGACCTGTCCTTTTTCATACGTGGAGGGAGGCTAAAGGGAGGAAGTGCAGGGAGGGAATCTAGGCCTTACTTCTGCACCACAACCTGGGGACCCCAATCCTATTTCAGATGGGTGTAATTCAGAGGGAGGGTCGCACAGAGGTCACCTAGGCTCAAAAGGTAGAAAAAGAACCTGTCTTGAGCTGAGCACTCAGCGCTGTCCCAGGCATCTTTGCACTGAGAGCCACAAAAGCTATGGCAAAGCTGGCCCATACCACAGGCTGCCCACGCTGTCAGGGTACTCACACTAGTCACTTTCCTCTTGATGTTCTCTAGGAGCTGTTCCTGGCCCCGGATAAAGTATGGGTGCTGAAATTCTGTGTCATCTTTCTCCGGCTTTACCAGGCCCCCTTGTTCAATGTGGACAACCTTCCGAAAACCATCTGCCAAAAGGAAGGAAGAGAAACAAAGATCAGGGGAGCCCACCCAATCTTTTCCATGTTACATCTACCATATCTCTGGGAGAAAGGAGGGACCTGGCAAGACCCCTCAGGACTTAGGGCACTTTTTAAAAAGCCCTCTCTTGACATTCTCCACAACATTGCATTAACAGTCTGACCTTCAGGGAAGGGGCAAGGGGAAGCTATCAACCCCTAGGCAGGTACTGGTCTTTCCCGAAACAGCCAAAGTTTATCTTTGCTTTCTTGGCTTCTGGATTATACTGCTGAATACATAGTGTATTCAGGCCATTAAAATCCTGACATCTTTTTCAGATAAAACACTTTATACCCACACCATCTTGTACTTGTGAGATAGATTTTTTGGAACTCAAGTATTAAGTTTTTTTTTTTTTTTTTCCCTTAAATTAAAGCTTTCTATTTACAAAACATATGCATGAGTAATTTTTTCAACACTGACCTTTGTAAAACCTTTTGTTCCAAATTTTCCCCTCCCTCTCTAGCTGGCAGGTAGTCCAATACATGCTAAGTATGTTAAAATACACGTTAAATCCAATATATATGCACAGTTATACAGTTATCTTGCTGCACAAGAAAAATCAGATAAAGAAGGAAGAAAAAGAAAAACTGAGAAGGAAAACAAAAAGCAAGTAAACAACAACAGAGTGAGTAAGAATGCTATGTTGTGGTCCACACTCTGTTTCCATAGTTCTCTCTCTGGGTGTAGTCAAGTAGTAAGTCTTAACATTTATCTTTAGTAAATTTTATTTTATTAAATTTGGCAAAATTACATTTTGCTCATCAAAATCTTTGTATATCCTGACTCTACTACCCAGTATTAGTTAGAAAATCCTTCCAGTCTTTTCCCTCTATCCAAATCTTATTCATCCTTCAGGGATCAGGATTTCTCCCTGAAATTTACTTCGACTACTCTAGTCCTTGTCGATACCTACTGCCTATGAAAAAATATAATCTGTATTGCTTCATTTAGGGCAGAATCTTAAATATACTTTTTGTTCCCAGTACACAGCACAACTTGATTCTTAGAAAGAACTTAAGAAAGGTTTGTTGTATTAACACTTATGTTCTACAAATGCCCTCATCTTGCTGTGAAGGTGTTTTTGAAAACTATGCAAGCAAAGCATTAAATTCTAGTAGGTACTATCATTCAGCAAAGGGTTAGCTTATGTAAGGCCCTGGAAATAAACTGATGTTCCAGGATTAACTAACCTAAAATAGTTAGTAGGTTGGAGGCTAAATGATAAATTCTTTGACCATGGCACACATGAAACATAGATAAGAACTGGTCCCCAGGTCTATTCTATCCCCACTCTGTAGTGATGGTGGTAGAAAAGTAAGCAGAAGGTGCTTTTCACCTCTGGTTTACAGATTTTACAAATATAACTGTCAAGTACTCATTGGAGTCTTTGACTACAGAATTGACATTCAGAAAGGACGTCAATTCCACCAAATGGGATTGAAAGATGTCATTAGTAATCAATAAAAAACAACAAAAAAAGAAGTTACAGCCAAATGGAAGGTTAGTTCAAAGTAACTAAAGGGAGTAAAGGAGTTACTTGCATTTCATACCCAAAGGCAAATATATCATGGGACACTTTCATCATATCTAGTAGTCCTCATGATGAGTTTGAGCAAAAAGATAATGACAAATATACTTGCAGCTTAAGCCAACATGTTTACAAATCACAGAGAAGAAGCTGACAATCTCTTTCCAAGTCAACCTTGGCTTTTATTTGGTGACTTCAATGTGAAGTCAGATTTGAGGAAGAAGACAGCTGAATTACAGGCCTGCAGACTGAACCCACTTATATGGCAGGTATGTATCATTCCTCATGTACTGTACCTCCTTTTCCCACTAAAGAGAATATCAGTACATCTACTGGGCTTGTGCTTCAGTCCAAGTCAGGGGCTTCAGTCCCCTGACGCCACCTACTTCTTAAATGAATTCAATGCTAAATTGGGATGAACATCACCACATAAGACAAAAAGTCCCAAACCATGATGGTGGTGTTTTCCTTCCAGTTCTTTGCCTTTATCACCATGGAACGGCATGGAAGGCACCACTGGCTTAGTGATGAGGTGATGCCCTGCTTGATGTTTTTTTGTTTGGATAAGTGAGCCTGAAGTATAATCCAGAAGTGAAAATGACTGATCTAGGTTGGGCCAGCTGTGACAAACTGAACTGTCACTTCAGAGACTGGTGAGAATGGGATCACAGGATTGTTGATTTCTTGTTGATCCTGAATATTCTTTTAAAAAATACCTTTAGGACCCTAACTTTTGGGATAAGAATTCATTATTTGATAAAAACTGCTGGGATAACTGGAAATTAGTATGGCAGAAATCAGTCATGGATCCACACTTAACACTGTATACCAAGATAAGATCAAAATGGGTCCGTGATCTAGGCATAAAGAACGAGATTATAAATAAATTAGAGGAACATAGGATAGTTTACCTCTCAGACTTGTGTAGGAGGAAGGAATTTGTGACCAAAGATGAACTAGAGACCATTACTGATCACAAAATAGAAAATTTTGATTATATCAAATTAAAAAGCCTTTGTACAAATAAAACTAATGCAAACAAGATTAGAAGGGAAACAACAAACTAGGAAAACATCTTCACAGTTAAAGGTTCTGATAAAGGCCTCATTTCCAAAATATATAGAGAACTGACTCAAATTTATAAGAAATCAAGCCATTCTCCAATTGATAAATGGTCAAAGGATATGAACAGACAATTTTCAGATGATGAAATTGAAACTATTTCCACTCATATGAAAGAGTGTTCCAAATCATTATTGATCAGAGAAATGCAAATTAGGACAACTCTGAGATACCACTACACATCTGTCAGATTGACTAAGATGACAGGAAAAAATAATGATGAATGTTGGAGGGGATGCGGGAAAACAGGGACACTGATGCATGGTTGGTGGAGTTGTGAACGAATCCAACCATTCTAGAGAGCAATCTGGAATTATGCTCAAAAAGTTATCAAACTGTGCACACCCTTTGATCCAGCAGTGCTACTACTGGGCTTATATCCCAAAGAGATACTAAAGAAGGGAAAGGGACCTGTATGTGTTCCAAAATGTTTGTGGCAGCCCTGTTTGTAGTGGCTAGAAGCTGGAAATTGAATGGATGCCCATCAATTGGAGAATGGCTGGGTAAATTGTGGTATATGAATGTTATGGAATATTATTGTTCTGTAAGAAATGACCAGAATACAGAGAGGCTTGGAGAGACTTACATGGAATTGATGCTAAGTGAGATGAGCAGAACCAGGAGATCATTATACACTTCAACAACGATACTGTATGAGGATGTATTCTGATGGAAGTGGATGTCTTTGACAAAGAGACCTAACTCAGTTTCAATTGATAAATGATGGACAGAAGCAGCTACATCCAAAGAAAGAACATTGGGAAATGAATGTAAACTGTTTGCATTTTTGTTTTTCTTCCCAGGTTATTTTTACCTTCTGAATCCAATTCTCCCTGTGCAACAAGAAAACTGTTCGGTTCTGCAAACATATATTGTATCTAGGATATACTGCAACATATTTAACATATATAGGACTGCTTGCCATCTAGGAGAGGAGGTGGAGGGAGGGAGGGGAAAAATTGGAACAGAAGCGAGTGCAAGTGATAATGTTGTAAAAAAAATTACCCTGGCATGGGTTCTGTCAATAAAAAGTTATTATAAAATTAAATTAAATTAAAAAAAAAAAACCTTTAGCCTCATGTCTCTTTCGTGTAGTCACTTCTAGCACTCTTTAATAGGAAATATTGATCAACTGATCCTTCATGTTGAGTAAAGAAAGGAGTAATAAAAGATGTGTTGGAAAACAGTTCAGGTTTGAGAAACAAAAATGGCCAAAGATTTGTACATTACTTGCAATTTCATGCCTACATATTACAACTATTTATTTCAAATTGAAATCAGAAGCTACTGGACACTGCAAAAAAGTAAAACTGTCTCTAACTTAAACAGCAAATACTGGTTACTGATGTAGGAGTAAATCATAATAAACTCTCTAACAGTCACAATACAGATGAGATATACTAAAAGTCAATATCAATAAATTAAAAGGCCAAAGATGAGAAGATGGCAGTGAAAGCCCTGACTTGATTTATTCAAATAAGCTTTGAAACCATATAGAGAGAAATGGAAGGCAAAGCTGCTGACCTTGAGTATTGTCATTTTTTTTTTCTTATTACAGTTTAACTAAAGTAAAACATCTTCCACAAGGAGGTGACCACAAACAGCCTGAAACATTGCTTGATCTCATGGTCAAGCATAGAGATGCCACTCAAGGGCAACACGCAATTCAGAATACAAACTTACAAGGAAACTATGATGGAGGAGGATGGTAGAAGACTACAAGCACTATCTTCTTTATAAAATGGTGAAAATAAAAATAAGTTTACAGAAAACTTGGCTTGAAAACCAAATGAATCATATTGTCAAAGAACATTAATAAGTAAAACTGGCAGAAGAACAACAGAATGAAATGAATGTTAAAATTTTTATATTGATCTATTTTCATAATTATTGACAGAACTATCTTATTTGGATCCTAATGCCACATCTTTAGTGTTATGAATCAAAACTGCTTTTAGAAAGGCAAAGCCTAGATAGGCCTTTTGGCTGTGGAGGCTAAGGCTGGTGAATTGCTTGAATTTGGGAATTCTGAGTTACAGCAGACCTAAAGCCAAACAGGTGTCAGTATTAAGTCTGACCCTGAGGCCTCAAGGGCTGAAGGTCACCAGGCTACCTAAGGATATAGGAATTGGCCTACTTGAGAAAACAAGGAGTAGGTTCTAGCTTTTAAATTCATTACTATTGGGATGTGGCCCCTGAGTGGTTACCACAATTCCAGGCTGAAAAAAAATAGAGACAATCCAGTTTCCCCTTATCGTATCACTCCCTATGCCCCACTTTGCTCCACTTTCCCCCCAAAAAAGAGAAGGAAGGAAGGAAAGAAAGAACTAAAAGTCAGGAAGTGGCAGGTATATACCAAAGAAATCTATGCTGGATGCCATATAAACTTGGAAGCCTAAATTATTAAATTAAAATTTTATTTTCAGACCTTCTTTATCCACCTCCCTTCACCCCCCATTCTCCTTCCTCACTGAGATGACAAGAAAAACAAAACCTGTTACAAATATGTATACTCAAACAAAACAAATTCCCACACTGACCATGTCCCTAAATATGTGTGTGTGTATCTATATCCATACATATATCTATAAATTGAAGCTTTATTTCTTTATCAGGAGGAGAGTAGCCTGTTTCATCTGGAGTTGAGGGATACATTTATAAGAAATCTTAGAGAGGATAAACAAAAAGATAATAAAATAAATCAGAGATGATTTTAATATCCCAAAAGGCAAATGAGATGTCACCAATAAAAAGATGCAGGGAACATATAAAAACTAAAAAACCCCACCAATGCTTTTGGCATGGTGAGATCCAAACATGGCCTTAAAGATTACACTTCAACAACGAGTTTCTTATGTGTATGTTAAGAGCACATAAAATTATTAGAAAAAAAAAGTTTCTCTTATTATCAATGTCAATGAAGGTATGAAATAGGGAGATATATTCTTTCCAAAGTGTCTGATAAAATCACTGAGGATAATTTTTTAAATAAAAGTCCAAATGGAAGAGATATTCCCCCTTCCTCCCCACCTAATAAAAAAGATGGGCCACCTCTAAATGGTCCAGCTTCTGGATGATAATGTGCTGACTATATCAAGTCCTAAAGAAAACATACTGGGATTTCCTCAATGAAAGCTATCCCAATCTTAAAGAGACTGGCCTAACAATCAATTTAGGAAAAACTAAATGAATAAAAAATGCTTACTATCTAGCCTATGACACACAGCTTAGAAGTCTATCTTTTTTTTTTAATTAAAGATTTTTATGTTCAAAATATATACATGAGTAATTTTCAACATTTACCCTTGTAAAACTTTGTGTTGCAATTTTTTCCCCTCCCTTCCCTAGACTACAGGTAACCTATGTTAAACATGTACAGTTTTTCTATCCATATTTCCACAAATATCATGCTGCACAAGAAAAATCAGATCAAAAAGAAAAACTGAGAAAGAAAACAAAATGCAAGCAAACAACAACAGAGAGAATGCTATGTTGTGGTCCACACTCATTTCCCCCAGGCCTCTCCCTGGATGTTGATGGCTCTCTTCATCACTGAACAAGTGGAAATGGTTTGAACCTTCTTATTGTTGAAGAGAGTTATGTCCATCAGAATTGATCATTGTCTAGTCTTGTTGCCATGTATAATGATCTCCTGGTCCTGCTCATTTCACTCGGCATCAGTTCATGTAAGTCTCTCCAAGCCTCTCTGCATTCATCCTGCTGGTCATTTCTTACAGAACAATAATATTCCATAACATTCATATACCACAACTTATTCAGTCATTCTCCAGCTGATGGGCTTTTAGTGGTTTATCTTTAAGGAGATGTGTGCTTGAAGAAGGAGGCTGGCCATTTATCTGACAAGAACATTTGGTAATCTAGAAGAGGCCTTTGACAGGAGAGCTGTGCTGGTCCTGCAGGGAGGGTCTATACATTGCTGAGTTACCTACATCAGCAAAACTACAGGACCCTGAAATCAAGTGCTGGAGGACCAGTACTTCATCTTAGAGATTGCTTTCAGAATCACTTTAACACTGGATGTCACCTGAGAAATCACCCAGGTCAATCTTTTCTTTGACAGAAAAGCCCAGAAGTCATTCAGCACCCCATGGGGGAAATGGGGCCAGAACCAGAAGACTAAAAAAATGACTAAAAGAAGTACCTGGGCTCTCTTGTCTGGTCTCCTTGTGCTTCACCAGGCTCTTCCCTCCACTACCTCTTCCCCAAGAAGATGGCACATCTGTGGAGCTTAGAGCCTCACTGCCCCCCAGCTCCCCAGCCCCTTCTCTCTCCCATGGAGAATGGAACAGGTCTGATGTCTCATCTTCATGCCCCCACGAGTACTGGGGTCTGGCCTTACCCACACCCAGTATTACTCACACATATTGAGTTGCCGAACAAAGCTGGCCATGTTGTTGTGCTTGAAGTACTTTGGCAGCACCTCCTTGGCAAACTGGCCTTGGTCAAAAACATGGAAGCTATTCCCACTCTGTGGAGAAAAGAGGCACAGGGGAATTAGTGATGGACCTGCAGCAGGGAACAAGGTCTCTCCTTGTCTCTCACTTTCCTTCCCTCCTGTGTTAAAGACAATGCTGGAGTGCTGGACCTGAGAGCCTGAGATAGATAATGAATTTGTATGTTCGCTGCCAACCTGATAGGTAAGCATAGACAGACTAAAAGTAGAGGGCCATCAGAAGACTCAGCATTTGGAAACAGAGTTAATAGTCACAAAGGCTCCCTCCACCTGGCACAATTCCCATGAACTGTTTTCTCCTGACTGCCCCTAGCTTATCCAGAACCATTCTGATCTTCTTCTAGCTCAAGACCTCTCATATACAATGCTGGATGATGGGCTTCAACTCCCACTGACCCTAGCACTTGAATGGACCAAATCAAAAGCGAGACTCAAAAATTATAATCACTGCAACTCAATCTCTCCTGGCATGTGGGCCCCACTGGCACTGAACTTTGGAAAGCTTAGAAAAGACCTGAGGTTATTTCTAGGCACCTGCAGAAAGCCTCATGGGCTCATGAGAGATAGCTGGGAAATGCACTGGATAGAACAATGGGCTAGAAGCAGAGTTGAGTTCAAATCAGGTATAAGACATTTTCTAGCTCTGTGACCCCGTGCTAAGTATTGAACCTTTGCCTGCTTCAATTTCCACATCTGTCAAATGGGGATCGTAACAGTACCTACTGTCAAAGCTGTTGTGAGGTTCAAATTTGCTTAATAAACACTAGTTTCCTTCCTTCCTTTCTGGTTAGACTAACCCATCTTAAACCCTTAAACACCTGCTTTTACATTATGTTCCCCTCTTTTGGGAAGCTAGGTGGCTCAGTGCCAAACCTGAATTCAAATCTAGTCTCCTACATTTCCTAGCTGTCTGACCCTAGGCAAGTCATTTAACCCATTCTGCCTCAGTTTCCTCATCTGTAAAATGAGCTGGAGAAGGAAATGGCAAACCACTGCAGTATCTTTGTGAAGAAAATCCTAAATGGGGTCACAGAGTAAGACATGACTGAATGAATGACCAATAATCCCTCTTCTGCAAAGTTTGACCTCGCCCTTTTCTTAGTCTTTTTTCTTTTCCAGAGCGTTGTCCTGGAAGACAAACTAGAGCTGCTTCCCCACAATGAAACTTGTATTTCAACTATTCCAGAGGAAAGCCAAGGACAGTGTTTTGAAGAATAAAACATAAAGCAGGAAATAAGTAAGATAATAAAATCACATCTACAAAAGCTGGCTAGAAAATTTTGTGCAACAGGTCACAATTTCTAACTTAATTTCCTTTCATGAGAAGGGTTTGCCCTAGTTTCACTTTTCCCTATGCTAAGTGGGGCAGAATAGAGCGCCATGCCTGAAGTCAGGAAAACTTGAGTTCAAATATGGCCTCAGATGTTTACTTGCTGTGTGACCCTGGGCAAGCCACTTAACTCTTTGCCTCAGTTTCTTCATTTGTAAAATGAACTAGAGAAATGGCAAACCACTTTAGCCCCATTGTCAAGAAAATCTCAAATGGAGTTATAAAGAGTTAGACATGACTAAAAAAATGATTCAACAATAAATAAAAGAAAAAATTGATGGACAGAAACTGAAAATTAAGAGAGAAGAGGTATAAAGAGGTAAAGTCTCTAAAACAATAAGAGGATCAAGAGCCCAAATAGGAGCACTTGTAGTAGAAAAACTATCTTTTACTTGAGACTGGCGTAATTAATAATAGCTGGCATTAATATAGTGCTTTATGTTTGCAAATGGATGTACAGAAAACATATATTAACTCACTAAGGAGAAAATAGGATATTGTTGAGATGAATGGCTTAAAGAGGAGAGAGAGCTTGTGACATGGTGGTCTCAATCTTTCCAGTAAAATTTGAGGCAAAGTTCTATAAAATATTTTGTGTATAATAATAATGAAGAAATGTTCATTATTCTACTATTCCATCCATGCCATAAAATTATTATATAGCTGAAATAAAAAAAATAAGATGCAGACTTTGCTTTCAAGATACCTATAGTCTGAATTCCTCAATGGATCTGTGATCATTGGTATGGGTATCCTCTTCAAAGGTGTAGTTTGTAACCAAAACATATTTTCTCCTCCTGTGGAGCTTTGGTCCATATCCTTCCAAAAGTCCTGCATAGGGAAACACCCTCTGCAGCTGAACATTATGTGGGTACCGATGCAAAGCTCTTTCAGACCATGTATTGTCCCTTACTCTTTCTATAGGACCGATCTATTTCCTTATGCCCATCATATATTTCTCTTATGCATTAAAATATGGCATAGTTAATTTATGCCAATCATTTCATTTGTCCTTCAGCTTGTCTTCAATTTTTTTCTTGGAAACTGTTGTTTGCCATGATTTCCAGACATATAACATTACTATAAGAATATTGATGTGAAATAGATTATATTTCAAGGAGAAGCCTGTTGAAAAGTGTGCCATTTCCCAAATCCATTCAGTTTTTTTTTCTAACTTTTCAACTGTTAATTCAGGTCACACTGTGTCTATTTTTAATGTCTGGACAACATACATATATAGATCAAGTGAATATCACAATCTGGACAGTGTTTATCTTGGTTTTTCCTACCTGGATTACTGGCTGAATTCTTGAATGTCTATATTCCTGGACATCCACATAGCTAGATCCTTATTAGTGTGTAAACTGACCATATTATTTGAACCTTCACAAAACATTTCCATTAGGCTGGTACAATGACCAAATTTCATGTAAGTGTGATTTATTTTTCAATGCAACATTAAGAGAAGATTTCATTATAATTGAAAATATTTTTAAATGAAAGTGACAGGGGCAGCTAGATGGTACAGTGATTAGAGCAATGAAGTCAGGAGGACCTGAGTTCAAATGCAAACTCAGACACTTAACATGTACTAGCTGTGTAACCCTGTGCAAGTCACTTAACCCCAATTGCCTCACAATCCCCCTCCCAAAAAAGAAAGTGACAGAATTAGATTCTAGTGATAAGAGCTCAGTGTGGTATAGATGTAGCTTTTTGTGCAATCTGAATAATTTGCATGATTCACAATCACTTGTATTAAAAAAAATATAATGAAAGGGCATAAGTTAGGTGGCACAGGAGGTAAAGTATTGGCTCTGGAGTCAGGAAGACCTGAGTTCAAATGTGACCTTCGAGAATTACTACCTGTATAACCCTGGACAAGTCACTTAACCCCGACTGTTTCAAAAAAGAAAAAAAAAAAAAACAAGAATAAACATTTTCCAAGTTATTGTAAGAGTAACTGGCTTTATAAAAAAACCCTTTTCATCATGAGAAACACTATTTGCAAAATGAGGTGGCAATATTGGGATTGGGGAATAAAGTGCTTCTATATTATTGCTCAAAATGGGGGCTTTCTCATGCCAAAGTACTTCAAAAGGTGTTTGAACTGAAAGAATTTGCCATTTTCTTCACTTATGAAAAAAATTCACTTTATAATAAAAATTTCTTCTTGAAATTACAATTATCCTTCCCATATTGCAACTTTTCCCCATCACAGTTTGGGAGTTTTTTTACAAGTTTTGCGGAAGTCACAGATGACTTACAATGGCCAGCATATGACACAGAAAAAAATTTAGAAGCTCAGAAATGCTTAAAATATATGTAGTTATATATAATATCAATGTATTTTATTTTTTGAATCTCATATATAATCTCTTTTTTTAAAGTTAAAGTAAGCAAAAAGTTAAAGTTTGTGAAAAGAATACGAAAGTCAGCAGATGACACATTAAGACTAGAAATATAAAGATCTATTGAAAAGTTTAGTAACTCAACACCCCTTAAAAGAAAAAGAAAAAATTCAGACTTCTTTGGTATGAAGGGAGGGCCAAAATTTTTTTATGAGATTTTCTAGATTGTGAGGGCACTGTGCCCCTATTCCCCATAATGTGGAAGGAATAACTGTAGTATATTTTTTGTACTAGATATTTTTGAAAACTGAGACATCTAAATACAATGCTGTAAGGATTACAAAAATCATATACTGATCCAGAAAGATAAAATGACTGCACTTATGAAAAAATTGGAGCTATAGACAATAAATTTACAAAATATTTTTGATATATAATTTTTAAAATGACCTGTTTTGCAAACAAAACATAGCATTTCAATAGTGCCTTAAAGTTTGCAAAGTGCTTTATACATTTTATTTCATTTTATGCTCACAACCACTCTGTGAAGTGTTTGTTCCATTTTACATACCTACTAAGTGTTTGGGACCTATTTTGAATACAGTCACCTTCCTTTTGGATCCAATGAAAAAAAGTAAAGACTTACTGAAAACACTCCAGTTTATAGAAGCATTTCTCATTTTAAAGAGTTATAGATTTCTAAATATGAGTGGATAAGAAATTTGTTTACTATGGATAAGACAAGAATGGTTAAAAAGACTTAATTAAAGCTAAAAGGAGGTTCAAGTCCTGTCACTGAAAAAGACTAGCTATATGACCCTTGGCAATTCTTAACCCCTTGGTGTTCGTAGCAAATCTATGATTTTAAGCTGAGAAGCAGATGTTGATATATTAGTAGAAGATGTTTCCTTAAACCATTTGAAGGCACAAGTTCAGTTTAAAAAAAAAAAATCAAACCAAAAAAACAATCCAAATCCATCACACAGTTCCTAAGATTGGTTTATAAAAATCACACATTTTTTGTCATCAATTGCTATAATTTATTTGTGTGACAATTTTTTATGATAGCTATTATGTAAACAAAATTAGTAGTATTCAAAAATAGTTATGAGTAGCAACATCCATTATTTTGATTTGCTTACAAACAATATCATTCATATACTATGTTTATAAATTATAAACATGAAAATTATAAAGGATTTTTTTCAATAAATCTGCATGTATTTTTGTGCTATCATAAAATCTGATATTTTTTATTTTATTTGAACAGAATTTGAACTAAGAATGTGATTTTCATAGATTATCATGAGAAGTGTTAGGGAGTGACAACTTTTGTTGTCAAAAAAAAAAAAAAAAAAAAAGAGGCTTCCATATTATCACATGCAGTTTGGACATCACTGCCATTATGATTTCTCAACATACATATACATTTGCATATATTTGGCTGGGTTCAGCTGTTCTTTCTTTCTTTTTTTTCCCTTGAGGCAATTGGAGTTAAGTGACTTGCTCAGGGTCATACAGCTAGGAAGTGTTAAGTGTTTGAGGCCAGATTTGAACTCATTCTCCTGACTTCAGGACTGACGCTTTATCTACTGTACCACCTAGCTGCCTCCCCTTCTTTACTTTGTTTAAAGTGCCTCACATCAAAGACAAGAGAGAATCCAAATATGATGGCTTTAGATTTTCTTTTCTTCTTTTTTTTTTAAATGTTTGAAGCTTCTAGCTTCATCAAATACTCTTTGGATAACCTGGTTTGAACAAGTATTAAGCGAAGCTTTCTAAAAACTGTTCTTCTCTGAATTGCTCCTTAATCCCATAAAGTGATAGTGTTCAAAATTTTCCACCATTATTCTCCATAAGATTATCCAAGTGAATTTATATCTTAAATCAGTCTGGATATTGCTTTCAGATTATCAACAGGTCAGATGTCTGCTGGGTGAGATAGTGTATAGGATCTTTTGGTCTCTACATTGTGGCAATTGCTTTATATTTTATCAATAGATGGTGATGAGAGACCATGATGATGTCAATTCATGCATTCCTTTTCTCACTTTTTGGAGTCAAAAGATTTTTTAGATAGGTTAGGCTTGTGTTTCTTTTTAATTGCACACCATAATGTCTCATCTCTTTCTTCTAATTTGGTGCTAATTTTTATCGTTGCTATAATAAGTCAATGATGTGACTATCCAGATGATTTATTTTATTTTAAAATTTTCATTTTTATTTTGAACATAAAAATCAACTATGAATATTTTAATAAAGATTGAAAAGCATTTTATATTCCAGCTACAAATCTGCTTACATAAATATTTAAAAGTCTGTATTAAATATAACACAAAATAACAAAATTGCCTTCCCTGTCTTTGTCATCTCCTGAGCGTCTTTCTCCTTTTTGGGGTTTATTTCACTGATGACCTTTTCTTGTCTGGTCCTAGAAAATAGTTTTTGAAGATAGAACCTATACCTCCACAGTTGTTACAGCTCCTTCTTTCCTTATAAGGCAGATAAGAACAGCTTGGTAGGAAACAACTACTGAGGATGTAGAAGACAAAGTTCTTCATCTTTGCAGGGACTTGTAAGTGCTTAGCATTTATCAAATAGTTCAACTTCAAAAATCATGTGGCTCTGTCAAGTAAAATGACATGAAATAGATAAAATGCTACCTGCTTTTCGACCATACCTGAACAATCACAAGACTTTTCACTTTGACTTGCTGCTGAACTCTCTCTCAAATGTTGTTTATCTTGTATGAGAATATGAGCTCCTACATAGAGGGGGCTGTCTCAATTTTAAAAATGTGTGGTCCCAGTGCATAGTATAGTTCTATGTATATATATATATATATATGCATAAACTATAAAGAGAGTTTCAGTTTTATGTATAACTCTCCATTTTACTGTCTAAATAGAAGCGCTCATTTTAGTGGATGTAAAGTTCACCAAAAATACAGCACTCAAAGTTTTTTTCATTCATTCTTTTATTCCTTCCTTCCGAATCACTTTCACTACTCACCATTTCCTAACCTACTAGAAAGCAGCTACCTGTTGTTCAATCATGTCAAACTCTTTGTGACCCCATGGACCCTTGCACACTAGGGCCCTCTGTCCTCCACTATCTTCTGAAATCTTTTAGGCTCATGTTAATTGCTTCCATGAGACTATCCCTCTCATTCTCTACTGCCTTCTTTTGCCTTTAATCTTTCCCAACAAGACTTATGTTGGCCAAAGTGTTAAATTTCAGCTTCAGTATTTGTCCTTCCAATGGATACTTTGACTTAATTTTTAAAAAAGTACTGCCTGATTTGATTTCCTTGCTGTCCAAGGGATTCTCAAAAATCTTTCTTCTTTAGCAGCACAATCCAAATGGTGCTCAGTTTTCCTTATAATTTAACTCTTACAATTATGTATTACCACTGGAAAAACCATAGCATGGATCTTTGTCAGCAAGAGAGAAGCAAGCCATCTCAAAAAAGGAGTCAAGAAAAAGAAATTTAACATATGTCCGTACCTCCTATATCTCTTGTTTCTCTGCTAAATTAAAGGAAGGGTTTTTTTGAAATCATAATTAACTTTGGCATTGATCATATCTCTAATTCCAAATCTGTTTTCTTTCATTTTATTGTAGTCAGTACTTATATATTTTGGTTCTCTTCTAGCTAGGTTTATCTGAATCGAAAATATGTCATTTATTATGACAGAATGACATTCTAAAATTGCCACAGAATGGCAAAATAACATAAACCATTCAGTTATTCCCCAATTGACTCCTATCTTTTTTTATTTCCAGTTCTTTGTTTCAATCAAAAGTGCTGCTTATTGGGTTGTAAGTGATATCCCTAGATCAAAGAATATGCAGTTTAGTGAGTGACTTTTGGGTACAATTCCAATTTTTTTTTTCCTGAATGGTTGTACTTATTCATAGCTCCATCAACACTGCACTTGTACTTGAGTAGCACTTCTAAACACTGTCATGTTCCTTTTTGGGTCATCTTTGACAATCTGAATGGTGTAAAATAGAACTGCAGAATTATTGTGTTCTGTATTTCTGTAACGATTAGTAATATGGAGGATTTTTTTCATCTGGTTATTGATAGCTTGGGTTCTTCTTTTGAAAGCTGCTTGCTCATCTCCTTTGACCATTTATTTATTTACTGGAGAATACTTCTCAGACAAGTAATTTAGAAATCATTCATTTCCTGTTAATTTTACTTTTTTTTGTGTGATGCTATTTGATGCTTACCATGTATACTGTTTCTTTACTTTTCTTAAAGGAAGAATTCTATTTAAGGCCTTAGATTCCTTGGTCCTGAGCCATATTTTCTCATTTTTTTTTTTTGGCTGTTCTCCCCTACTAACCTTTACACTGGAGTTTCTGAGTATTAAAAAAAAAAAATAGATTGATTTAATTTGGCAAGCCTATTCATCAAGTTAATTAAACTTTTCAGGATCTGGTCCTGATATTGATAAGTAAACTATAATTATCATCATGGTAGTCTTTGCTTTTGCAAATCATGGGCACCACAAACCAAGATGACAAAGTGTTCCATGAAATGATATTTTTACTTGCTTTTGGACAGGATAAAATCAACTCTTCCAACTTCTTTACTTGCTTTTCCAAGAAGAATCTAACTCATCCTTCCACAAGGATGCAATTTCCTTATGCCTTATAGTTTTATTTATATAGAAAATGTCAATATTGATATGATTTAATTCTTCCAAGTATATGTTGATTTACTGATTATCGGATAAAGATGTTACATTAAGAGATTGAGTGCTTATAGTCTACAAACTGAGTAATTCTTAATACTCTGTATCACCTGGAATGCAGAAATAGAAAAGAGTCAGAGAGGAATGAAGGTCATTTTATAATTTTGCTTTATGGCCAAAGAATTAATGAGTCTCGTAATATGCATTTCTGTGCTTAGATAGTCTGGATAGCAGACATAACTTGTTGTTAGAATTGTATCTCTTAAAGATGGCAGAACTTGCCAGAGCTTATATTTCTTCAGTTTAACTCTCAGGAATTCTAAGCTATATCACTCACTATTCAATCACTAGGCACTAGAATAAGACTACAGTAGAGTCTAGCATGAAAAATAAAACAGGAACACATACAAGACAATATGGGATAAGAGACATGTTTATATAACATTGACATTTATATAGTACTTTAACATTTGCAAAGAACTTAAAAATGTTATATTACTTGATACAATGTAGTACAGCGGTTCAGTTGTGAGGGGAAATCAGGGAGGTATTAGAACTTGAAGGATGAGTAAGATTTCACCAAGCCAATGGAGAGAGAAGGACAATGCGTGAGAAACAGGGAAAGCCCTAGATTTTTATGGGGAGCAATGAGTGGTTGAATTTGGTTAGAGCCCAGAGTCCATGGACAAAGCAGATTGTGGAAGCCTCTTAATGCCAGGCTGCAGTTTATATACTTCATTTAGCAGGGTCATCCATCAAAACCTCATGTTGGCCCTTTTCTAGTATACAGATTCATTTAATCCATTCTCTACTTGCAGCTGACAATGACAAAGGTAGTATTGATGTAGCAAGAAAGGGGACCTTTAATGCAGAAATTAAGAGTGTGAAGAAATGAAGAAAACACTCCGTCTTATTGAACTTGGAACTTCATGACTTGATTCACATCATGGGCTACTATTGCAGCAAAAACTGTAGGTCAAACCTATAAAGGAAGTTAAACCAGTGGGCAGGGGGCATTCCAATCGCTTGTGAAGTAGGCTTACAGGCCTTGCATAATGCACTGATGTTAAAAATACTCTCCTGACAACACAGCCATCTGACACATGATAAGGTACCTGGACCAATGTGCTTTTGCAAGGCCATTCCAACTTCATAAGCAAACTATTCAAACTTTTGGCCAAGATGACTACCTGAACAGTGGGAGATCAAGCTCTCTCAAGCCTACTCCACAATTTAAAGCAGAATGAAAAATAATAGAGACATCCAATGAGAATTGGCTAGGCCATAGACAACAGAAAGAGGTCCATAAACAAGCAGAAGTTAGTTAAGTTGGGAGTCTACCAGTAAAATCACATACTAATCAGACATCTATGACTTGCAGGATTCTGTGTTTAGAGGCAGCAAAAGTAGAAGGCTCTCCTGAAAAAGCCCTAGGGTAGAAACATTGTTAACTCCAGAGCAGCAGCAACTAATCTGAGAAAGTTCAGGTACCCAGAGGTCTTTATTACTCTGTCCTAAAACATTCTAGAGCATCCTAAAGATACAGCTCTCTGAACTGCAAAAAATCCAAGGGGACTGACTCTGGGAAGTGAAGATTGAACAAAAATCCAGGTGATTCAGATAAGAGTTGACCATCATTCATAAGCCCAGATACAAGCCCTAGTTAAGGACTAAAGTTAGAGAGAAGAGACACCCAGTTAATATTAAAAATTTTTGTACCTTTTAAAGAACCTTAAAATGGTAAAAGTAATTCTACAACAAGCAGGGACTCAAAGGGGGAAAAATGAATTTTCCATAAGGACTACATGAATATCAAGAAGACAAAAGAAAGTAAATAAAATAAAAGCTGTGGAGGAAAGAATTAGGAGGATAAACAATTTAGAAGAAAAAGTGGTAAGCCTAATTAATGGACTTCTTGAAAATCAGAAAAGAGCAAAAAGAAAAATAATTTTATGAGACAAAAAATATTAAAACAAAATCAAGTGACTGAAAAATTTAGAGAAAAAAATTAAGATATGTGAACAACTAATTAAAAAAACCAAGTAAAAAAGAAATAGCTTAGGAACCACAGTATCCTCTGAAAAACATAATTAAAAAAAGAAAGAAAGAAAGAAAAAGAAACAGTCTGGCACTACTAAATGCCAATCTCTGAGGTCCAGGGAAGATAAATCAAAATTCTTGGGAAATTATGAAGCCACAGAACTACTCTTTTTCTCCAATTCAAGGAAAAAATGTTGATAGGAAATACTTGTGTTTTAATTTTTTTTAAGTATTAAACTCCCCAAAGTCTTAATGCACTATGGCATGCAGGTGACTTTGGGTTTTAAAGACTATGCCAATATGTGCAAACTTCATTAATAAATACTTTTGTGTCAGCAACTTAAGAAACAAAAGAAAATACAAAATAGACTTCAGTCTAATGTGGCCCTCTTCTGGTTTCTACTGTGATAATGGCAGAAGAATGGAAAGGCAGGAAAGTGTTAAGAGAAAAAGTCTTTAGACTTTAATATGGTTGTTCACACCATAAATGTGAAAGCTTTATTCAGTGACCAAGAAGACATAATATATTTCTGGAGGAAGAAAATTACACTGATCTCGACATTAAAAAAAAATTATATATGAATCCAGGACTGAAAACAAATTTGCTCATAAAAATGATCATGTATGGAATAACTGAATATGAAAGATAAGAACTCATCTTACCATTCCTTTTGGATCTACTGTGACTTTCCAGGAGATTAGCATGAGCCAAAATCCTTAGAGAAGAGAAAATTGTACCAAATCTCCTTGTATCTGAATCACAAATCTCTATATCAATTAAACCAAGTGGCATTCACAGTCCATGTTTGCTTGAGGACTAAAATGGGACTATCATGGAAGATGGACAAAAATACTGGGGCTTAAAGAGATATACTGGAAAGCTATCACATACTCTGATATGTATAAACAGAAATTTTGTTTTTTTAGGTTTTATGCTGGCTTCCCTAAAATCTTCTAATGCCTCCTCATTGTGAAGAAGAGATACTGAGTTGTTGAAGGCTTGCCATTAAAGAGCCAACATGGCAATTCTTAGTCATTTAGAAAGGTCTGAGTATTGACTTGGTGATAGAATGCATAAGAACCAGGCTAGTACAGTGTTCAGATATCACAAGCTAGTTGCCCTGTCACATCATAAATTTTGTAAATAGCTAGCAAAGCTGTGAATTGTGTTTGTAAAGAGATTATGAATACTGATGGGATCTATATAGATCCTTGGGGATCCTAGGGACCTATTACCTAATGACCTCCAAGGTTCTGCCTTTCCTCTATTACCTTTTTGGGAACAAAAATTGGACTATTCCTTTCTAAGTCAACACCCCAAGAAAGACCCTTTATCACATTCATGGCTTTGGTTACCATTCCTTCTTCTTAATCTAATCTCTTCTTACCTACTCGTTTCTTGCCTGCTGCCTAAAAATATGTCACGTCTCCTCTACTCTAGAAAGACTCTCATTTGATCCTACTGTCCTTACAGCTATCAGCCTATATTGCTCCTTCCTTTCTCTGCCAACTCCTTAAAAATAAATAATGTTTGCACGGACACGCGCGCGCGCGCGTGTGCGTGTGTGTGTGTGTGTGTGTGTGTGGTACCTTTTTCTCTCCTCCCTCTTTCCAATCTGGCTTTCTACCTTATTATTTAACTAAATCTGGTCTTTTCAAAATTACTAATAATTTCCTAAATGATAAATCAAATGTCTTCTTCTCAATCGTCAAACTTCTTGACTTCTCTGCATCAGTAATTGGCACTTTTTAGCCACAATTTACTTTATGCAATCTCAACTGAGTCCTCAGTACAGAAAGGCAGTCCTTTTATACCTCTCTAATTGATTTACTAATCTTACTCAAGAGAGCAGCTTTTTCAAACCTTTTCATACTTCCTCAAATCTCTTATAGCTAGTCCCCCCAATTCTTTTTTTCTCAATTGAGATCCTTGCCTGAAAAAAAAAAAAAAATTAAGGCCATTCACTCTGAGCTTCCTCTTCTCCCGTTCTTCTTAAACTCGTACTTCTCAAATGCCTTCTACTACTTTCTCTGACTTCACTAACGTTATGTCTAACATAATGGGGAAGCCCTTTTCCTCACCTAGGTAAATCTTTTTCTTTGTACAAGGGATCTCATTCAATCCTGTCCCTTCTAATCAAACTGAGCCTTCTGTCACTCAATCTTTCCTTCAGTCTCTCCCTGTCTATAACTTTTTCTCTATTGCCCACAATCATGTCCATGTTTACTCATCCTGGTTAGCTGTCTCATACCTCTCCCTCTCATTTGCAGCTAAAACTCCTTGAGAAAAACCACCTGCAAATGGAATTTCCACTTCCTTTCCTCACTTTCTTCTTAATTCTCTATATTCTGGATTCTGAACTCATCATTCAACTGAAACCAATCTTTTCAAAGTTATTAAAGATTTCTCAATTGAAAAGTTTAATGGCCTTTTCTCAATCCTCATTCTCTTTGACTTCTGACCCTGTCAGTCTCCCTTTCCTCGAGACTCTCTCTGTATTCTTTAGATTTTCAGGATACTATTCTCTCTTGGTTCTCCTACCTATTAGACTGTTCCTCTAGTCTCCTTTGCCCAATCCTTTGTCCTGTTTCACATGGTGATCTCCTAAACTCTCCTGAATTCAGTTATCGCTGTGCTGATGATTTTCTAATCCTCTTCCTGGGCTCCAATGTAGCCATCATACTCACCCTCTCAAATGGAATTTGTTGCCAAGGCCTGCTGACTGTTGCAGCATCTCTCAGGTATTCCTTTCACTCCTCTTAACACTACCACAACTCTGGTGCACCCTCCCCTCTCCGCCCCCCCCCCCCTTCCAAACACACACACATAACAGCCTGCCTCAAGTCTCTCTCTGTTCTGGCCCAAAGTGACCCTCTTAAAACAAGGTTTGACCATGTCACCTCCAAGTCCCCATCTAACCCAGCCGCCTTGCCTTCTAATAACCTTACTCCCCTCATGGACTCTGTGATCCAGATGCTGATCTTCTTGATTTTCAAAAGCAAGACTCCATTTTCCAACTCTGTATAATTTTATTTAATGTCCTCTATGCCTACAAGGCTCTCCTCCTTCCTCATCTCCACCCACTAGCTTCCAAGTCCCAGATAAAACCTCACCTTCCAAAGGAAACTTTTCATGATCTGCCTTCTCTATTGATTCTCTTCATCCTGTTTGATCAAACTTGTTTGGATGCTGTTTGCATGCAATCTCCTCCAGTAGACTGTGAGCTCTTGGAAAACAGGTACTGCCTTTTGCCTTTCTTTGTATCCTTATCACTTAAAACTGCTTAGCACATAGTAAGTGCTTAATACATGTTTATTGTTTGACTGTCTTCTGGATACTTTCACCCCTTGGATTCTCCTAAAACTGTTCCCCTCCCATCTGACCATTAGTTTGCTGGATGTTCACGCTTTAATGTCCTGAAAATGTTCTTTTAAGGATCTATCTGGGACTTTCTTTTCTCCCCATACTAAGTGATCTTATTAAGTTCCCATTTTTTCCCAGTATTTAATAAATACTTGTTGCTTCAACCTAGCTACAAACCAGTCCACTTTTCCTTTTTGGATTATATATCTATTTGAAGATTTTTTTATTCTATTTTTTATGTACAATGGTATATGTTTCAATCTTTTTATGCATATTGTATATGAGGTACATTGTCCTTTGATGACCTGAAATGATGATTGACTGATAAATACAAAAATAAAAAACATACCAAAAGTTCAAAGAGGAAGAAAAAAAATGTTAACAGGCACCCTGAATGAGTTATATCTTATATTAAGAGTTTTGGGCTTCTAGGAGTCAAGAGAAAAAGAAAAACACATTATATTATGCAATTCTTATCTAATAAAAGGAAGCTTGCAAAGTTGTGTAAAAGACAATACATTTTCCTGGCACAAAATTGGACGCTTCATTCTTTAAAAAAAGGAGGGAATAAAGGAAGTTTTTCAATTAACAAAAATCTATTCCTTTTTTCTGAGGATTTGAGCTAATTGACACCCCAGGCTATCACAGTGGGCAGCGTACCAAAGCACCCCATGGAAATTACAAAAAGACAAGACTGAGAAAGAACATGCCCTAGGCCAGCCTGATGTGAAAGCCCCAAACCAGGCAGGTTTCATCATTCTTGAATGCCTTCATCTTTAGAAGGATCAAAGACACTTTGTATTTGTATATTGTTCTAAATCACAGTATTCAATTACAGAATTGAAAGGGACTTCAAAGATCACCTGGTTCAACATTTCTTAACCTGCTGAATTACTAAGTCTTTAGATGCCAATTCAAATATTCTTTCCTCCATTAATTCTTCCTTTATGTCTCAATGAGGAACAACTTTTGCCTTCACACCTCACATAACACTTTTCATGTAATACTGCTTACAGCTGTTTCTTATTACTCTAGATTTTAAATTCCTTTAAGGAGGAAGTATGTCTTAAACTTTGTTTTTCTCAATGTTAATAAAAGGTGTTGCACAAATTAGGTTCTTAATAAATGTTTGTTTAAAGATATCACAGAAGAATGGGCAAGGTGAATGGGGGGAAAGTGAATCCCCAGCTAGGATGGGATATGGAGGGAAGCTACTATCTTGATTAGAGAGCAAGGCTACTCTTCTAGGATCCTATTGAAAAGAGGAAATATCAATAAACTTCTGGAGGCTGAGACTACTCCATTAGGACAATCTAAGATTTAAAGCTCTGAACCTCAGTTTTTAACACACCTGTTGAAGTTAGTATGTAATGGGTTGTGGAGTGATGTCATCCTCCTGGTTAGGAGGCATCACTTCATTGTCTTCTATTTTCCAGGAAAAGTTGGGAGAAGGTTACAAAGGAGGAGGCAGGTAACTGCGGAGCTCCTTCAGTCACAGTGAACCAACACTCCCTCAGCCCTTCCATCTCCATATCATTCTCTATCCTTCAACCCTTTGTGGCAAATTATCATGAGAAGGTCACCCTTCAACAGATGCTTCCACTTCCTTTCCTTTCACTCTTTAAGGTCCAGTTTTTGACTTCATCATTCCATTGCTCTCTCTCCAAAGTTACCCCTGAGATCTTAGTTGCCAAATCCAATGGCTTTTTCTTGAGCTTTATTCTCCTCAATCTCTGCAGCCTGACATTGTTGATCACCCTCTTCTCTCTAGGTTTTTGGGATACCAGTCTGTCCTCTTGGTTCTTCTTCTACCTGATTGCTTTTCAGGCTCCTCTGCTCTATCTTCATATACACTATGACCTCAAACCCTAATTGTTCCACAGGATTTTATCTTGAGTCCTCTTCTCCCTTCTTACCACTAAACTGGGTGATCTCATCAGCTCCCATGGATTCAGTCACTATCTCTATGCTGATGATTCTCAAACTTATTCAACCTGTGCCAATTTTACTGCTTGCTGACTTCTCATCTCACACCTCCAGCTACCTTTCAGACATCTCAAACAAGATGTACAGTATGCCCACAACAGAATTCATCTTTCTCCCCTAAATCCTTGTTGGAATCCTTACAAAGTGTTAACTCATTAGAGTTGATAGAAACAATAATTATCTAATTTAGATCTTACAAGGAGATGTTATGGGCCAGAACTTGAAACAAGGTACTAAGTGGAACTGATAGAAACAATGTTTGTGTTCACACGTTTAGAGAGCTCATATAAGCAAGAAGCTCTTAGGGCCAGAGGCACTCTGGGACAGACACAGAGGTACTCGGGGACAGACAGAGAGCACTCTGGGAGATTGAAGTCCTCTCTCGGAGGCAAGACAGATTCATTCCAACTTTCACCTTGGTGCTGGCTGGAGACCTTTGAAAGAAGAGAAGCTGAAGCTGGCAGAGGCAAAAGATTAGCAGCAAGAGCTCTTGGAACCAAGCAGAGAGATAAGTCTCTAAGAAAACTAACAGGGCTATTTTGGAGGAAGCAATAAAAGATCTGAACTTTTAACACCTGGCTGCATTTGGAGTGATTAATTCTTTTAACTGAAACTAAGGCTGGCTCTAGGCAACCTCCCCAAGAAACCTGCTCAGAGAGAACATTATATTTTAAAGAAGAGAACACCACACCCTTGACTTCTGTAACTCCTAACAAAACAGTATAGAAGGTAACGTTATCTTCCTGGTCTCTCAAAATTATAACTTAGGTGTATAACCTCAATAAATTTCACTGGCTTCTTATTGCCTCCAGTACCAAAAACAAAATTCTCTAGAATTTATAACCCCGTATCCCTCCTACCTTTCCAGTCTTCTTACATCTTACTACTTGTCATGAACTCTTTGATCTTGCTTTTCCAGAATTATGATACTCCATCTCTTAGCTCCATATACTTTCTCTGGCTGTCCCCCATCTCTGGATTGCTATCTTATATAAAACATTTTTCCCAACTCTTTTTAATTCTAGTGCCTTCCCTCTGTTACATTTATCCTCTATAAAGCCTGTTGGTATTTTTATTTGCATGATGCCTTCCCTGTTAGACTTGTCAAGTCCTTGAAAGCAAGGTCTGTCTTTTGCCCTTTTGTACTCACAGAGCTCTTAGTGCAGTGTCTGGCACATAATAGGCACATAATATTTTTAGAGATTTTTAGAGACTGACTCCCTCATCCCTTACACCTAATGAATTCCCAATTTCTGTATTCCCGAGATTTCTTCATAAAGTCCCCCTATATCCACTTCTTTCTCTTCATGTCTACTGCTACCATTCTACTTCACCTCATCATAAGATCACAGCTTTACAGCCTTCTTTGTAGTGGCCAGAAACTGGAAACTGAATGAATGCCATCAATTGGAGAATGGCTGAATAAATTGTGGTATATGAATATTATGGAATATTATTGTTCGGTAAGAAATGACCAACAGGATGATTTCAGAAAGGCCTGGAGAGACTTACATGAACTGATACTGAGTGAAACAAGCGGGGCCAGGAGATCATTATATACTTCAACAACAATACTATATGATAACCAATTCTGATGGACCTGGCCATCTTCAGCAATGAGAAGAACCAAATTAGTTCCAATGGAGCAGTAATAAACTGAATCAGCTACACCCAGCGAAAGAACTCTGGGAGATGACCAAGAACCATTACACTGAATTCACAATCCCTATATTTTTGCCTGCCTGCATTTTGGATTTCCTTCACAGGCTAATTGTACAATATTTCATTTCAGAGTCCGATTCTTTTTTGTATAGCATAACGGTTTGGTCATGTACACTTATTGTGTATCTAATTTATATTTTAATATATTTAACATCTACTGGTCATCCTGCCATCTGGGGGAGGAAGTGGGGGGAAGGAGAGGAAAACAAGAGGTTTGGCAATTGCCAATGCTGTAAAGCTACCCATACATATAAACTGTAAATAAAAGGCTATTAAAATTAAAAAAAAAAATCACAGCTTTATAAGTCATCTGCCCTACACCCCCATTTCACAGATGAACAGAGAAGTTCAGAGAGGTGAAAATGACAAGGTACCACTGGTAAATCTTAAGTGGCAATGGAAGGTTCCACTTTGGCCCTTTGTAAATTCAATACCTCCCCTCTCACCTGAACTTATGACATAGATTCCTAAAGGATCTTCCTGCTTCGATCTCTCCTGCACAAGCTATCCAATTAGGCTTCTGAAAGCATGTTATTTCCCTGCTCAAAACCTTTCAATGATTCATTCCAGCTTTAAGAAATAAAATTCAAATCCCATGGCCAGGTAATCAAAAGTATTTACTTTTCTAGCCTCATTTCATACAATTTTATATTCTATTTTGATTCTATTTATTCATCTTATTGTGTCTGAACTAGACCAAATTCCATGAAAGCTGAGTCTAGGTCTTCATCAACTGAATGTCCTTTGATATAGCCAAACACAGAATTCAGTACAAAGGAGACATCAGTAAATGAATGTTTGCAGAATTGCATTGAATCAGTTAAATGATCAAGTATTAACTGGCTGCCTACTAGATACTAGAACACTAGATACTATGAATAAGGCAAGAGATGCTACAAGTTCTTTGGAACCACACTGAGATCTGGATGGGAGGGCAAAGAATCTGACTCTCTCCCCCTTCCCCCTAAGTACACAGCCCAGTTTAGCAGAATCAGTCAGGGTATACCCCAAGGGATCAGTAACTAAGGAAATTTGATCAACAAAGCATCCAAATTTCTCTTCTGGGAATCTCTGAGCCTATTTAGTTACCTCTTGATTTGACTGAGATCCCTATGTTGCTTAGGGCATAGCTCAAAAAAGCCAGGGAAAACTAGGAACCACGAAGCTTTTCAGATAACCTTAAATGTTCTAGCCAAGAGCTCATAGACAATTAATGAATGGGGTGAAAAATCAATTTGCAAATATCTCTTGATCTAGTTAGTAGAAGCACACAGTATGATGCATGTAAGGTGACAATTTTGAGCTATCTTGGAGATGATGACAAGAAAGATACAATAAAATATACCTCCCTAGATTTTGATAAGGTCACTGAACCTTTCTCATTTACAATTTAGGAAGGGGCTTTTCAACATTTGGCAACTGTAAAATCCTGTTAGGTAAGCTTTTTTGCCTTAAAACCCTACCTTTCTCCATCTCAGTGCAACAGTGAATCACCAGATTTAGAAAAGTCATTAAGATCTAAGTTCATGTCTTTGTTTTTGCAGACTCTCAGAGTTGAAAGATGCTTCAAAAGCTATCTGGTACAAATCATATTGGAATAAGAACTCTCCTCTTTAGCACAACCAAAAGGTGATCCTCTAATTTTTGTTTAAAGACCTCTAATGACAGGGAAATGTGGCAGTCTATTCACCAGTTTCATCTCATTCTGGGATTTAACATTACTGACATTATTAGTGCTAGGCCTGGAATCTGAAATTCCTGAGTGCAAACTCCTCTATAGACACTTAATGAGTGTGTGACCCTGAATAAGTCACAATCTCTGTCTACTTCAGTTTCCGCATCTGTAAAACAAGGATAATAATAGTACCTACCTTGAAGTTGAAAGGATAAAATGAGAAATTTGTAAAGTGCGTTGCAAACCTTAAAGTGCTATATAAATGCTAGCTTGTATAAGTTATACACCATACTGAGCAAGAAAAAGAAATATATTCTGTCAACCATTCTCTACAGTCTTTATGTAGTGTTCACAAAACTGTACTGAAAGACTGACAAAGCTGAGGGAGTAACAGGGAATAGATGGCAAAAAATAGATGGAAGGGACAAGTGGAACATTTAGAATACAAAACAAAACAAAACAAAACAAAACAAAACAAAAAAAACAGGAAAATTAGGATAAGACAAAGATTAGGAAGGAAAAAGAAGATCAAGGCCTGCTAGCAAAAGATGGCAACATGAAAGTTTCCAGCCAAGTTCACTTCTTTTAAGACCATCCCAAGACCAATAGAAAGTAAGGCAAGGTAAAACAAAGGATCAATAGACAAAAAGAAACTTCAAGTTCCTCAAAACAAAGGAACATAAAAACAAAAAGTCAGAATTATAAAGGATCTTGCTTTAGGTCTGATACCTCATCTCAAGGGATGAAAAAATGCCTACTTTAAGTTCTAGGTGCAGAAGGCCTAGCTCCCCAGTTCCTCCAACCATATGCAAGACTAAGAAAAGGAGTTGGACCACCTGATTTCCAAATCAATTTATTTTATAACTTCAGCAAGAGACAGGGCACAAGCTCAGTTAAGTTAAACAAGACAAAGAATCTATCATCAATAAGGACTGCTACTGCCTTACTCCAAGCCATCTCTGCATAAGAGAAGGCAAAAATGGGATCTAATCTGTACTACTGGTAGGAACACTCACATCAGTGAGATCAGTAGAAGTAACTCCAGCATTTAGCAAAGTGTTAGATCTGTTAAAAAAAAAAAAAATTAATTCTGATAGATGACTAATTCCCAACTCAATTAATGTTGCCAAATCCACTTGAATCTAGGGTTCCAAATCAGGAGAGGAGTATGGCTTCCAGTTTCAGAATGAAGATTACTGGCTCAAGAGCATGGGTTCAAATTCTACTTTTGATGTCAGTTTGCTCAAGATCATACCTTTACAAATTACAGTCTTCCTTTTCTCAAGTTTAAAATGATGCCTTGCAGACTTTGGAAGTCCCTTCCAGCTCTATCCAAATCTATCCCAATCCTCTTATCCCCTTGATCTTGGCTCTAATTAACAATGAGGAAAGGAAAAGCAAGTCACTTGGGAAAATTTAGGGAGTTTTGGCCTCAAACCATCCATGTTAATTGTATATTTCTTTTAGAATACTGCTAGTAGGTGAAATTCAGTCTTTCTAACTTTACTGCCCAACCCAGTGAAGAGTCTGGCCCTGGTCCAAAGGAATATTTGGAAGGTTTTCCATGATTTCTGCCAGATTATCAGGATAGGTCTGGCCAATTCCAAGAATTTAACATCAAAGAGTTAAGAAAAAAGAAAAAGAACTTTTATAATATTCAGTAGTTGACTGGGTAAAACCAACAGGGTTATGTCTCTTACTACAAAGAAAGCTGTATAAGGTCAGGGAATCACTTTATTTTACTGCCCTCCTACTCTTCTTTAATTTTTTCATATATGATTTATGCTCCCAACTGGACCAGAATTGCCACATCTGTTCATCTATAAATGGGGATAGTATATGCACTACTTACTTGACAGAATTATTGTGAGTAAAATAACCCATAAAATTTTTAGTATTATGTGAATGTAAGATAATTGTATATTTCATCCTGCTTGGCACAGAGCTGGGCACAGTTGTTGAATAGTTGATAAGACCACATTTCCTCAGAGAATAGGTCTGAATCTAGTGATTTCTCACTATCTTTACTAATCACCTGCATGGAACTAAGTGCTCAAGCTTTATTTATGAATGTAATGATTTGTGAAAAAGTTGATAATGATTCTGAAGTAAGGATTGCAATCAAAACCAGTATGCTGTTCTGACACAATAGAGGTAAGCCATTTGGGGATTAAAGGAGTGACAATGAAGAGCCAGTGAAAACTAACAAAAGGCTAGCAAAAAAGACCTGTGCCACACACTGAGCAAGAAATATAATAATTGTGAACCTAGACTATAACCCCAAAATAACATATGAAGTTCCAAAAAACACCTTTTCCCCCACCCTCCCAGCTATTCCTTACATACTGCTCAATACTTATGAGGATACTATGGCTTTTTAAAACTCATTATTTTTTCAAAAGATGCTTGCTCCTTGGAAGGAAAGCTGTTGCAAATTTGGACACCATACTATGAAGCAGAATCATCAATTTGCTGACAAAGCTATGTCAAAGCTATGCTAGTAGTAATGTATAACTGTGAAAGTTGGTCAGTTGAGGAAATAGTTTAAGGAAAGTTGAGAGCTGTAGGATCAAAGATTTCAAACTATGGTGCTGGAGAAGAATTTTGAGAATTCCCCTGGACAGCAAGGAAATAAAATGAGTCAATACTTAAAGAAGAAATTAATTTAGACTACCCAACAGAAGGACAAGTACTGGAGATTAAATACTTTCCCCACATAATGGGAAGGCAGAGCTCTTTGGAAAAGACCCTCATGCTGCTTAAGATTGAAGGTAAAAGAAATTGGGGATGACAGAGAATGAGATGAATAGTGTTATGGAAGCAATGTCCATGAGCTTGAACAGACTTTGGGAAATAGTGGAGAATAGAAGGTCTAGATATTCTATGGTCCAAGGACTCATGAAGAGTTGGATACAACTGAACTAGGGAACAACAACCTCCATAAAGATGATTCAGGAAAAAAACTAATAATGAAAAAAAAAAAAGGGCAGGTAATATGTAATTTAAGAATAAGACTGGCTTCAAAGGGATTTTTACAAGATCTATGAATCCTTCTCATCCTTCAAGGTCCCCTTTTTTCCACAAAGGCTTCTCTATTGATTGCAGCCCATAATGATACAAAATTAGCTGTATACTAATTACAAGTGGTCTTGTATTCTTTAATCATGTTACTATGTTTCATGTCATCTAGAGTAAATGCCCTTACAAAAAAAAAAGACTACATTTCTCCCCTCTTCAGTATCTAGCATAGGATTAGGAGCATGAGAAATAGTAGCTATATAATTAATGCATCTACAAGAGGAAGGGGTAGGTGGATAGATTGGGATAAATTTAACAGTCTTCTCTGTAAAATACTATTATAAGAAAGAATACAATGAATTATTTTGCAACTCTGCAAAGGACCAAATTAAAAGACAAAAGGCACTATCAATAAGAAGATAGAATCTAGAACTAGGGAAATGATAGTCATAGGATCATAAATGTAGAACTGAATGAGACTTTAGAGATCATGAAGTCCAAAATCCTCATTTTTTGACCTAATACTATGTTCAATCTTATAAAGTAAAGTGTGTCCAGAGGCAGGAGAACAAAATGAAGTGTCTAGAAACCAATGGTTGAAAGATCTGAGAAAGTCTCTAGGTGTTTTCCAAACCCCTCCTTGATGATAAATTGTCAAGACCTCCCCCTTTAAATGAAATAAGCTACACAATCTAGGCTTTATTAATTCTTATTTTATTAAAATGGATGAAAAATGTATTATAATGTTAGCCCACACAAATCTTAAATAAAAAAGCAATATAGATATCTACTAATAAAATCTTTTATGAAATTTAAACTTAACTGAACACTTCAATTACTGAATTGTTTTCAATATCTTCAATACTTTAAAAATTGCAGTTTTCTTGAATATCAGCTTATATTTTTATTGTGAAATAACATATAGTACTTAACATTCATATAAGTGATTAATCAAGATTATTCACATTTTATGTCAAAGGCCATAAACACAGCAATAATAACTCATGAGTCATAAACTTATGCTGACTAACTGTGATGGCAGATTCAAATAGGCCAATTCAAATCTGACTTTGTGCATGCTGGATTACTCTTCACACTATACTTACTGTCAGCTAGAGTAAAATTTAACATCTTGTTCTTTTGCTCACTGTGACCTAACCTTTATTTTTTAGAAATAGATATATTTGTGCAATGTTTTTTTTTGGGTTTTTTTTTTGGTTTTTTTTTGCTGAAGTAATTGGGGTTAAGTGAATTGCCCAGGGTCACACAGCTAGGAAGAGTTAAGTGTCTAAGGCCAGATTTGAACTCAGGTCCTCCTGACTTCAGAGTTAGCGCTCTTTCTACTGTGCCACCTAGCTTCCCCAATGCAGGAATTATTTAGTAATTCTGACCAATGCTTTTTAATCTGCCCCCACAACAGCAATTCTATTCTTGACCTTTAAACTCTGAGCTTCCTCCAAATAAAGATGATACTAACCAGTATTATATGCATCAATACATGGATATCATGTATGGATGCAAATTGTGAGGGAAAGAAGCAAAAGATTCAAAGCAAACCATACCAATGTGAGCAGCAGTAAAATGTAGTTTCTAAGAAGCCCAGCAAAACAAGTCAGTTAAATAGTTGCAACAGTGTTCATAGAACTGATACTGGTACTAATCAATGACAATAGTAGGAACTTAACTCTTCTGTCCCTTGATGAAATCAAGAGTAGCCCTGCAGAACATCTATGAAATAGAAATCTGTTTTTAAAACTTCTATCTACAACTGAAACTACAATAAAAAAATAATCTGTTTTGAGATTCAGAAAATGCTTTTCGTACACTATCTCAAGCCTCACAAAAAGTCTATGAGGTAGTTGCTCTTTTTTCCATTCTTTTTTTTTTTTTTTTTTTGGCAAGGCAATTGGGATTAAGTGACTTGCCCAAGGTCACACAGCTAGGAAGCACTAAATATCTGAGGTCCTATTTGAACTCAGGTCCTCCTGACTCCATGGCTGGTTCTCCATCCACTGTGCTATCTAGCTACCTCTATTTCCATTATTTTCAAGTGGTGGATTTCAAACCCAAATCCTCCTGACTTTTAAGCCTAGCTTCAGGTTTTACTATACTACAATGTCTGCTCCTTCTAAGAAAAATAAAACCCCATGGGTCTACTGAAGTTTCTCAGCCAGCGGAGGAGGCTCTCCTTGTTTCAAAAGTATTGAGACATTAGTCTATGAGACTGTCTTGGTCAAGAGGCTTCTTCTCTTTCTGGCTAAAATAAAACAATGTAAAATGCATAGCTGCCTCACATAGAGTATTAAACAGGACTGAGGACAAACAATCCTATTGACAGTACTTCCCCTACTGATAGTAAAGCTTTTTATTCCACTTACTTTAACTTTTAGGACTTGGATGCTGTTTGCCTAACTTTTATTGTTTTGGATTTTCTTGGCAGAGATATTGTGGAATGCTGGATTTTAAGCAAGAGCTTATCTAGATCTTCAATTTGTAGGATACTTCCTGTTTGGCTGAACTACTAGAAAGGAAGGGCTCATAGCCCCAAAAGAAAGATGACTTCCTCTCAGGTTACTGACTTATAAAGGGATCTTTGCAGCTAATGATTTTGGGTCATAGAGCCAAGCTACTCCTGAAAAGTGAGTGATCTTTCTACAATGTGACAACTTTAAAGTACCAAGATCACCTAGCCCAGAGAAAGATGGGCTAAAAAGCCAGTAGGAACTGGAATAGATAAGATGGGACAAAAAAGTCTACAGAGAGCAAGATGTTGACGGTTATTATAACAGACTCTCAAAAGACAACAGGGGACAATCTTTTCCTATTACCTTCCTTTCCTAGAGATCTAAAAGGAATGCTCTCATATATCTATACATTCTCATTTTGATCATAACCTTAACGTCACTAAATTAGTACTACGTAGTCAACAAGATGCAATCACATTTTAGAGCAGCTCTGGGGAGAAGGGGGACCATAAACTCCAGGTGACTTTGGATATTCAAGAAAGAGGTCCTATATTCAATGGAGTGTTTATTAAAAGGGTGGGAATGAAAAAGAAATAACAACATGTCCTACTTACAGGAATGAAGCAGTCATTATAACGTTTCTTTCCTCTTCTTTGAGGATGGTGATTCAGGCTGATTTCTCCCAATACAGGGATGGGCAAGAAGGGTTAGAATCCCATGTTTTTTTAGAGGCCACCTAGGCTATTCCTATTTCCAGATAAGTCTGTCCCCCCCTCCTCCCAATCTCCTGGATGCAAGATTGTCATTCCTTGAAAAGGTACGTCCATTCCTTAACAAGCTTCACTGAAACATCCAGTGAGATGTTAGGTAGAATAACAGACTGCAGAGTTATAGGCTGACACAAATCAGTTGTAGTCATTTAGTTTCCTGGTAACCTTATGTATCTTTATCTTCATTCAGGGCAAACTGCCCGGGAGGGCTTAGGTTCCCACAGAGAAAAGTTTATCAGCCTAGCAGGGAAGGACTTGGGATAATAAATTGTAGAGAGGTTCTTGACTAGAAGTCTTATTCCAAGAAGGCACAGTAGACTCTTTGGCCATGGAAACAGGAGATGATATGTTGTTGTGAGTGTTGGGCTGCCAACCTCAGGCAGTTTTGTAGCATGATGACTGGCTTGATTCAGGATAAGACTTTTGTGTTGCCTGTACCAATCTACATCTCTTTCATGTCTCTATTCAGCTCTCATTTCTGCACTGTCATCACTGGCACTCAACCAGTCATCTCACGCACCAATCCCAGCCTAATCAGGGTGCTGACTAAGCAAGATCAGACCACAGGCCACAAATCAATTTTAGTCCCAATCCTACTTTGCATTTCTACAATAGGAAGAAAGGGTTACAATATAAAGAGCAAGAGATGAAGGTGGCTGGGAACTCTTGGAGAATACTAGTCATCTCTGTTCACTTTAGTTTACACAGTACCCAGCCAAGTAGGAATCTTCCAGGGGCCCTAGATACTATCCTCTCAGTTTTTCATAACACTAACTATAGAGAATTCCAGATTTAATGAAGGGGACTCACAAAACTACTAGGCCACAGGAATTACAGCAAGGGCCTTTAAAAAAGTTTCTCTCAAGTTATTTGCGACAAATAAAGCTGTCGGAAGGATGGTTAAAAAAAGAGAAACCCAAAGTGGCTCTTGAAGAGGTAACCACAAAATTGAGGAAACAATGACAAGAAAGCACATTTCCCCTCTAATTTATTACAGCCACAATCACAATCTCAACACTGGAAGGGATAATAAAGAATATTTAGTCCTGCATTTATTTATATGAATAAGAATCTTCTTATATACTCCCAAAGACCTCTAATGATGTACCTCCCCATCTTTCAGACTAGCTTTCCTCATATTCCAGCTATAACTCCATCTTCTACAGGAAGAATTTCCCAATTCTTATGAAAGTTGGGGCCTTCTTCCTGTTGACTACTTCCAAATTAACTTATATAAAGCTTGTTTGTACATAGTTTTACATTCCGTCTCTCCCTGTATGAGATTCTGAGCTCCTCTTGAGATCAGGAAACATCTGCTTTTTTTTTGTATTTGTAGCACTTAGCACTGTGTCTAGCACATTATGGGCACTTAATATTTATTGACTGACTAACTCCTGATGTAGCCATTCTACTTTTGGATTGACTTATGTTAGAAATGAGATATGGGTGATATAGTCAGGGATAAGATTTCACCATGAAGATTTCATTGACAAAAACCACCCAAATCCTGGAAATAAAAGGAGAAATATAAAATCATACTTTTAAGAAGCACTTATTTGTGGAAAACTTAACTTTTTAGATCTCACTTAGGAGTCATTTTTAAAAATAACTTTTAGACCAAGAGAATTAAAAAAAAAAAAATAGACAGGAAACACAACTTAATTGCTAAAAACAAACAAACAAACAAAAAAACAGATACCTTAGCATTGCATAAATAGAATGAGGCTGGCCAAAGCAGTTCAACCTGGCCTCAGGTAAGGGAAGACTCAAGGAGTGAGCACATCAAAAATTTCCTTTTCCTAATTTCTCAAAAGATTGATTTGAAAGGAAAAAAAAAAATCAAATTTCTCATGGTGAGTTTGGAACTCCCATGGCAATTATTTTTAACTTATCAGGGGCTACATGTACTCAAAGGGCCAGATCCTGTCAAGGGCCAGGCCCTTGGTCAAAGGGCCAAAATGGCTTATGATTTCTACTCTTTAGAGTATATGGACTGTCCATATTCAAAAAATGGGGAAGAGAGTCAAATATCCTTTCCTCCTTAGCCTTAAACACTTGGTTTCTATAGGATTTAGAGAGTATCCTGGGATGCCAGTGCAAAGTGTAAACAGCAGTCTTTTCCTGGCTGAGCTTGGATTTAGAATTCCAGATAGACTCCCAGATTTATTTGTGCAAATCTCAGCTGTGAGGTTGGTTGCCTAAGGGAATGAGGCTCCGTAATGCCCCCTCAAGTAGCTAATTATCAAACAAAAGCAAACAAACAAACAAACAAAAAAAAAAATCTGATTTCTTTGGATCTTCCTTTACATACCTAAGATTCTATCATTTTGCTTTCCATTTTTGTTATCTGAACTTTCCCATAAGGTTTTTCAGCATACAGTCAGCCACTAGTTTAACATGTCACAGTCCAATTAATTTGGGCCAAATCATGCCACATTCTCTACTGTCACTGCTTCTGGCAACACATCCATTAATCACCATGTAGTCTAACTTCTTGGGAATGGTGTTTGTTATTGAAACTCTGGGCTTGTTGAGACTGACAAAGATATTTCTCTAGTTGTCTCACAGTTAGGTAAGACCCAAGGAATGAGAGAACCTGGCCCAACCCATTTCCTTTCTGGTTCTGCCCATCCACGGCAGGCATCAGCTTAGTCAGGGAAGAGCTTAGGATTTAGGGATCCACGATTAACCACTCTGACAAGGGGCTGAATGATCCTGGAAAAACAAGGGCTCCAAAACAGTTTTGTTCACTTCTACTTCTCTAGGCCTAGAGAAAAACTTTCTTCTTCTTACCTCTGTCTAGCCACAGTCTGGGACAAACCTATGGTTGGCAGGCTGCCCATCAGGTAGAGAGGGTAAATATTTCTTAGGGGGATACAATAGTCCTTAATCTTAAAGTTAGTAAGGATTTAATATGACAGTAAGTTATCACATTTACACATAAATACGATCCCATTTGATTTTCAGAAATGTCTCAGTTGGGTGCTATTTTACAAATGAAGAAAGAAGGCAGGCTTAGGCAAAGTAACAAGCTCAGGGTCACAAAGCTATTCCGATCAAATGAACTCGGGTCTCCCTGAGCCCAAGTCCAGTGCTCCTATCCATTGCACCACCTAGCACTGGGCATGACTGCCACCTTATTTCTCTTTCCCTTCCTCATTCCTACTTTTATAATGCTGAAGACAATGGAAGACATAATAATAATCATGATAGTTAATATTTATAACGTACCTAATATGCTCCAGGGACTGTACTAAGTGGTTTACAAACTATTTTGTCCTCACAACAACTCTGGGAGGTGTGTGCTGCTATTATCCCAACTTCTAGAGAAGACAACCCAAGTTAAGTTATTTACCTAGTGTCATACAGCTGCTAAGTGTTTGAGGCCCCATTTGAACTCAGGTCTTCTGGATTCCAGTCACTGCACCCTAGCTGCGTTAAATAAGTGACCTAAAAATCTCCAACCCCACCCTAAATGGAAGATAAACCAAGTAGAATCTAGTCTCTCTCTTGCCAGGGTTCTGGAGCTTCCTTCCTGAAGCTCCGAGGAATGGGTAAGCCAATACCATCTATCCTCCGTACCAGGATCGAAAGATTTTGGAGTTGGAAGCGACTTTCTTTACTGATCCATGTTAAGGCCTTTTCCCTCAATCCTCCCAAAGTGTAAGGTTCCCCAGGGCCCCAGATGGGCTTCCAGTAAGTGGATGTCAAGGGGAGGGTGCCCTTCCTCAGAGGAACCAGTTCCGTATTGCCTTTCCCCCTTCAGATCTAGGGACCTCGGTCAGGATTTCTCTCCTTCGATTCCGGAGCTGAACTGCTAGGGCATCTCCCCAGGCCCGGGAAGAGCTTCCAACCATCCCAACAGCTGAGTTCCTCCAGCTACAGTCCTCCCAGCCCCCGACTCTCAGCAAATGCTGCTCTGCCCCGGGCGCACTAACTCCGAGCCACTAGCCTCCCACCCCTAGCTGTGCAGAGGACGACCGCGAGCGCCCCAGCGCCTAGCCAGGTCTCAGCAAAGGAGAAACCAAAATACAAAGCGCACCCGGTTCCTGGTCCGACTCTGGCGGAAGAGAAGCAGGAACCGCGTGCACCACCCTCCACCTGCACCGCCCCACACTTCTGGTGCAGCAACCGAAGGAGCACCACCCTGCGCGCCCCAGCCCCTCTCCAGTCTCCAGAAAGGACGAGGCGCAGTCACTCCGTGTCCTTCCCCCTCCTCCCGCTGCTCTACGCAGCAGTGGAGAGGAAAACCCCAGGCGCCCCAGCCCCTCTCCAATCTCCAAAGCGGAATGAGGTGCCGTCAACCCGCGCCCCTCCCTCCCCGAGTGCAGCTGAAGGACCTCCACTCAGCGCGCCCCAGACCCTCGCTCGGCTCCGAGAGAAGAGGAGGCGCCGTCAACCCGTGCCCGCCCCAGGCCCTCACCGGGCTCCAGCAGATTAGCGCGTCTGTTTCCGGATCGCTCACTAGGGTCCACAGCTTGGTCAGGAAAGCAGGGACGTTGCTGGGCCCTGCCATACCGGGGCCCCCGGACAACTCCATTCCGGGGGCCGGCGGGCTGGGCAGGGCAGGGAGGCGGACACCCAAGGAGGCGGGCAGGGCAGGGACAGGGAAGGGAGAAGAGGGCCGGCCTGCTGCGAATGGAACGGGTACGAAGGGAAGGAAGGCTGCCGCTTAGCGCCGCCGCCGCAGCTGGGGCTGCAGGGGATCCGCTGCCTCGGCCTCAAGCGCCGTAGCCGACTCCGCAGCTGCCCGAGCCGCTACCGCCGCCCGCTGCGCAAACAGAACTCCGGGGCCCAGCATGGCCGCCGCCATCTTGCGACGGGCTCGCCCCCGGCGGCGTCGATTACCTACGCGTGTGCACGCGCGTGACGTTCCCTCCGCCCAACGGCATTTCAGCCCCGCCTCTCGCGTGCGCTTTTATTTCTTTCTGGCCACTCTTTTTCCTTGGTCCCCACCCCTACCGCGCAATGAACGCTTGGGCGCATGCGCATCTTGCCTCTCCGAGAACGCGGAAAGGAAAGCTACTCCCTAGCGCAGTCTCGGCGGCTCTGACGCACCCGTCGCTGCACCAAGCGCAGGCGCACTCTGCTTTTGATCCAGAACCGGACCGGAAGGGGAGGGAAGAGAGAAGAGAGGAGGTCTTCGGCCGCCAGGGCCGGGAAGCGGCGCGAGGAGCGGCGGGAACATGGTTGGGGCGCGGAGCAGGAGGCGCGCAGGCATGGGAGCAGGAGCCCCAGTAGAGACCGGAGCGAGGGCCGGGAAGAGGCCCGCAGAGCAGCAGCCCGAGCTTCAGGAGGCGGGGTCCAGCGAGGAGGTGACAGTGCAAGGCGGGCCACGTGCACGCGGGCTGAGGGGAGGGGACGTGAGGGCGGCCAGGGGAAGAGGGATAGAAGTGGCACGGAGAAGAGGGGAATGAGGAGTGGTCTCCGAAGGGGTAGGGTAGAGAGAGGTCCTTAAAGGACAAGGATAGGGAGGAATGGGAGGGAGAGAGGAGGCCCTAAGGGCACAGGGATGCTGAAGGGGCCCTACGGATACTGGAGAGGCCCTGACAGGGAGTGGGAGGGGGTGGGTACTGGATCGACCAGGAAGGAAGGGTGTCTGGATGGGAGAGCCCGTCACTAAACTTTGTTTGTCCACAGCCAGGCATGATGCTAAGGACCAGGGATACTAAAAGAGGCAAAGGACAACAGCAAAGGGGGGTTCACTGAAGAGAGGGAGCACTGTGGGGGTAAAGATAATGAGTCCTGAGGGAACAGGGACGACGAGGTACCAAAAAGAAGGGAGCATTTCGGGGAAAGGTACTGATGGGGGCAGAGGGTCTTCTGCTGAAAAGATAGACCTGGGGGCTGTAGCAGATCGAATGCACTGGTGCTGGGGCCGGTCAGTGCACCGTCTGAAAGGTGAGGTTTGGTGGTTTAGAAGGCAGAGAGGCTTTTAATGGGCAAGGATGTTGATTGGGGAGATTTTGTGATTAAGGGGATGCTGAGGAAATAGAACTGGTGACCTTAGAGAGGATATGGGAGGTAAAGAAAGAACTCCCATTGCTGACTGATCACATTTAGTGGAAATTTTCAAAGGAGTGATTTAAGTGAAGGGATTAGTGAGGGATAGGAGGTGGATCCTGGAAGGGGCAGAGTGTTGGGAGAGACCCGGAAGGGATAGAAGGACCTGAAGAGATGGCAGAAAAACTGTAGTGTGGAGGGGGAACCCCACAAAGTGGGTCCGAGGTAAAGGGGGTATGTCAGAAGAATGAATTGGTGTTGTGGTGAAATGATGTCAGGGCCACTAGAGTGGAGAAATAGCTGAGGTTGATGCACCAAAGGAGATGGGATTTGGGGATGTTTGATAGTTGGAGTGGAGAAAGTGGGGAGATGGGGTGATACCTTGAGGTAGGTGTATTTAGAAAGTAGGCATTTTGAAAGAAGAGTCTGAGGAAGTGAGGGGAGGGCAGACACTAGAGAAGGGAAAGGGACCAAAGAGATGGAAGTCTGAATGAAGGCGGGACTAAGGAATGTGGGGTCTAGGAGAATACCCTGGGGAAAGAGCTAGACCTTTTGTATATAGTCCCCAGGGATGTCAAGGCACTGGCAAATCAAAACTTGCTCTTCTGGTTCTATTTTTCTAAATGAGAGGCTCCCTCTAGGGTTACCAGGTACCCTTAGTGTTTTTTCTGCTTTTTCTCTAATCTCTTTGTGGGGGAAAGGGAGAGGTGGCAAAGACTTTGTATTTATAGCAGATATGGACCCTACATCAGAGTAGCTAAGTTGGTATCAAATCTGAAAAGGACTGTAATCTGAGAGTTTCTGGAGCTAGATATTTCCTGATGCTGTGTCCAATTATTTCTTAGTGTTTGTAATTTACCTGCCTTTTTCATGTGATTTGTAGCTTGATTATTGCTCTCCTTATTAGCAGACTTCTTTATACACGGCTATATTCCATCATGGGTCTGTTTTGCTGGTCTACAAAGGAAGTCATATTTCAGAAGTGATTTAAATGCCTAAATATAAAGAAGTTGGTATTCTAAACATGTGAAATTGGGAAAATAAGGGTATAGTTTATATATATATATATTATACCTATACACACACACACACACACACACACACACCCTCTTCATCCTGTGTAGAACTTATCAAAGTTGTGTATTTCCTGAGAGATTATGAGTAACCAGATGAATAGGCTCTAAACCCAATAGGAACAACTTAGAGTATCCCTCCCTCCTCCATGAAGGAATTTGGAAATATTGATAATAATAATAGATAACATTTATATAGCATTTGGAAAGCACTTTACATTCATTATCTCTCTTGATAGTGTTGTGCTTGATCTGCCCATCTGGCTAATGGTGCCTTCTCCTCTCTTCTGACTGGTATCATAATCAGGTGGAAGGGGTCTTTGATGTTTCTGTATCATAATATAAATGCTTCTTTGGCAGCTGCCTCTCTTCACCGTTCCAGCCTCCAGCCACAGTGCTGCAGAGAGTGAGTCTGGCTCATCTGACAGTGAAGAGAGTGTGTTCTCAGGTCTGGAGGACTCTGGCAGTGACAGTAGTGAGGATGATGACAACAGTATTGAAGATGGACAACCCAGGAGCATCCCAAAGATGACTCAGGACAAACTCCAGGTAAGTAAAAGAGTTTTAGTTAAAGGTTCTTTTGAAAAAAATATGGTAAGCTTGTGTGCCATTCCTTTCTTTTTTTAACTCTCTGGCTTCAAGTAATTGTACCTATTCCTTTGTATCTTTAGGAGTATTAATGACTATCCTTCAGCTTTCTTTGTCATTGTGTCAACAGACATTTAAGACTTCTAGACTGGTTACTATGCTATGTGCAAGAGATGTAGAGACAAATAAGAGAGATATCTTTTCTTAAGGAACTTCCACTCAGTGGAAAGGGACTGGGCTGGGAGCCATCAGGTTTGAATTGTTTTATTTCATTTCGTTTTTTAAACTTCTGAACTTAAAAATCAAAAGAATATTTCCACATATACAACACAACATTAAAAAAAGGATTGTATATGAAAAGTGGGAAGCTCTAATTCAGCTCTTGGGGAAAATATAAGTTATAGAAAATACTTTTTCCCCCCACACATTACTTTTAAAACTGTACTCTTTTTCTGTTCTTCTTCCTGAATTTCCATTCTTTTCTGTTCATTTGGGGAAATGTTCTGTGCTTTTTTTTATTGCTAAGCCTCTCTATTTCCTTTTCATCCCTGTTTAAAAAAAAAAAAAACTGAGAAAAAGGAAAGAAAAAACAAAACCACTTTGTAAGCATGAGTAGACAAAATGAATACACATGGTATTCGTGTCCAAAAATTTGTCACTTTCTGTACCTTGAATCTGTCACCTGTCAAAATTTGTCATCGTTTAGAGGGATTGATGAGAATTGTTTTGAAGTTATTTTCTCTACAGTGTTGTTGTCTTTGTATAAATTGTTTTCCTGATTTTGCACACTTCACATATCATTAATTTATACTCACTCTGAAATCATCTTTTTCTTTTATGTCTTGTAGTACAGTATATACCATTAGTGTTCAACCATTTCCCAAATATGAAAGAGGAAATCTAAGATACATCCTTAGATTCTAATTCCTGGTGTTAAATCCTCTCTTCCCCCCTCCTCCTCCACCCCCTTTCTTAATCCCTAATTCAGTATTATGAAGTTTGTTTTGCTAATAGCTCCACTTTCCCTCCCTTTTATTATCTTTCTTCTTAACCTCCTTACTTGTTTCTCTGTTGAGTTTAATGCATTTCTGTACCAAGCTGTTGGTATATATTTTTCTTCTGGAAAATTCATTTTCTTCTTTGAATCTCTGCTTGAGATTATTGTGGTGTTTGTCTCTTCTTTTTGACAATCTTTAGATTTGCAATAATTTTTTTTTCTGGTTTGTGTTTTCTTTGATTTATTCAACTTTTTGGCTTTAGTTCCTGAATTGAGACTTTGGCCTAGGATCAAATTCTGCCCCCTCCAGTGCTTTTAGATGGAGTTAATCAACTCTGCTTGGTCTTACACAGGGTCATCTAGGTTCCTGTTCTGACCTCCCTAATTTAGGGTTTAGTCTCACTGGATATTTGAGGTTTAGAACACTAGATCATTAAGACCCTCTCTTACATCTCAGGACAAAGTGCTAGGGACCTTGGCATAAGGTTCTTGGTTGAAGCTGACACTTTTAACTGCTGCATTTATACCATTCATTTTGCTTTACAACCACCTCAGGTAACCCTTCTTTACTGTCTCTAGACAAGAATGCCTGCAGGCTTCACGTATTACAGATCTACTTGGGTTTGTTTTCCTATGCTGGTGCTTGCTTTGCTGGTGATCTCCTTTCCAAGTCATCAGTTAGTAAGCTTTTATTAAGGACCTTTCATGTATCAGCATTTTGCTAAGTGCTGGGGATACAGTTACAAAAAAAGAAAACAAAAAATAGTCCATGCCCTCAAGAAGCTTATAGTGGTAGGCAAGGAGGGCCAGAGCTCTAATGGAGAAAGACCACAATAAGGAAACTGAAAAGCAAGGGGAAGGGGGAATTGTGGAAGCTGAGATATGGGGTTGGGAAGAGAGGAGAAGGCATAGAGTGATGAAGAACTCTTGGAAGACCCAAAGTAGTACAGCCAGGTGAGAGAGGAGGAGCTATCTCTGCTGAGCCCTTTCCTTAAATGGAGGCTTTGGCGTTCATACCTCTGCCTCTGATTAGAAGGGCATAAGGTAGTTATGAAGTGTGACTACCAAAGCTGATTGGATCTTGTAGGATGATGAGCTTCCTACTGCTTATGAACTGCTGGCTGACCTCATCCTCCTGGAGTGGAATAAGTTACTACAGTTACTAATTTCTTGATTGTTGTTTAGTCTATTGTGAATTTCAGTTTTTGCTAGAATCGATTTGGGAGCATTGGGCAGCTTTCCTCTGCAGGCAACTGTTTTAGTTGGAAGTCCCTAAAAGACCTGAAATCCTCACCTTCTGACTTTGAGCAAGTCAGCTAACTACCCTGAACCTCAGTTTCCTCATATGGAAAAGGGAATAATAATGCCTGTCCTGCTTGTGTCTCAGAGCTTTTGTGAGGATCTTTAACTGTTAACAACTGAGAAAAGTAAGGCATTATTATTTGGTGATAAGTAGAGATATAGCTGGATAGAAATTAAAATAATCTTATGAATTTCAGATTAATCAAATTGCTGACAAGAATATTATAGAGAGATAGGGATACCTTCTCTGGCCTTTTACTACTGGCTCTAGCCATAATTTGAGATGGCTCCCAAAAGCTTATCTTTCCTGTGCCCAAATATTATTAGCATTATTGTAATATTGTGGTGTAGTTGCCTACAGTGTAACAGTTATCTCTATGGCCCTCTGTGGCAGGGAAAGCAAGAGTTGAGCCCTTCTGTGGCCCTTCTGTGTTGTAATCTTAAATTGGGGGAAAAGCAGTCAGTTTCTAATACTGTGCTTTTCTAATAGAGTGTACTGATTTGGTAATGTATGTTCAGTTTGTATTTTCTAGAGTGCTTTTCTGGATCACATGAGGGGTATTAAAGATGAAGATATATATTGCCTCATCTTTAGAGAAAGAGTAGACCAGATATCCATGAAATAATCACCCAAAAATTGTCTTCAGCACTTCAGAAAGGCTACCTCCAACCAAATTATAACTTGTACTTCTTTAGGAATCTGTTGTGAAACATTGGAAAAACTGGAGACTTTCAGGTGATTTTCTGGGAAAATTTCTTAGCTGTCACAGAAGTCTGGAGGATGAAAAGCATTCAAGATCTTTCACCCTCTTCCCAGCCTTCCCTTGTGTGTCCCATCAGAATAGTCCAGGCTAGTCAAATTGGATTGTCCTCTGTCTACCCTGTACTTCCTTGCTTTTACACCTCTACTAGTTCTTCTTAACCTTTCTTCACCTGTGAAATTCCTCTCCATCTTTTATAGCCTAGTGAACATTTTATTTCCTCTTGTTCTCCATTGTGGATAATCCTCTTTCTTCTCAGTCCTTTGAAGACATTTGAATTTTTTGCCTTTCTAATGCACTTGTTTTGTGACTTACTCCTCTGCTAAATTGTAAAATCAATATTAGTTCTAGATCTTAACACTAGATTGGAGCTCCACGGTTGTCTTAATCTAAAGTTTGCACCCTAGTCCCTAAAACAGTGCTAAATAAATAGTTGGTTTAAAAACAACTGAGAGCTTAAATTAATTATGTGTAGCCTCAGCATTATTCTGGTGCTGAGTCAAGGTTATTGGGAAGATGGTTTTTGTCACTTTCAACATCATAGCTATCTTTTCATCTCTCCTTTGGGAAATTATCTCTGTGGATACCAGCCTCTAGCTTTTTTTCCTTTGGAGCCCTATATATGTTTTTTCACATATGTTAATATTGTCTCTCCAACTAGCCTGTAAGTTTGAACCAGATTGATATTTCTATCTGCCACATTTTGGGGCGTTAACATTCATTGGTTAAATCTGTTGACCAGTTTATTTCAGATGAGCAATTAGGGGAGAAAGTTTTCTTAAAGTCTCCTCTGTACTGCAGAAGTCTACTCTGCTTTTCTTTGTAGGCCTCCTGGGCCTGTGTAATGACTTTATAGTATTTTATAGGATGGGGACAAGACTTGTTTTCTTATTAAGGTCATTTCTTATAAGGTCATTTATATATATATATATATATATATATATATATATATATATATTATATATATATATATGTATATGTATGTGTATGTATGTGTGTATATATATATATATGTATATGTATGTGTATGTATGTGTATATATATATATATATATGTATATGTATGTGTATGTATGTGTATATATATATATATATAAAATTTTTTATTGACATCCTTTGTTTTATGTCACTTGATATTTGCCCCGGTATCCTTCCTTCCTCTCAAAGGATTATTTCTTATAATGGATCCCTCAAAAAGTTTTGCAAATCTAGTCAACATATTACATGTGTATGATCTCTCTCCTCTGCAAAAAAAATGAGTAGAAGTATCTTCGCTCTCTTACTTGGGGCCAAGTTTGTTACAATTTTGTAATTTCTTACAAATTTCTTTAAAAAGTTTTTATTGTTAGCTTTTGTTTTTCATCAACTAGATTTACTCTGTATTCTACCTTTTCTCCTCTCCCATTCATTATTAAAAAGAATTTTTTTAGAAGAGAAAAATAAGCAAAAATCCATTTCACCTCTGCAACACATATCACTTTCATGCAGATCCTCATTCCCTATTATGCCTGGACATTACTCTGCTGGTGAATCTGCCTGCCTCAAGTTTTTCCTTACTCCAGTCCATCCTCCATTCAACTGCCAAAGTGATCTTTCTAAAGTATATATCTGACCATGTTATTCCTATCCTTAGTAAACTAGAGACTCGATGTTGTATCCAGGATGAAATATAAAATCGATTTGATGTTCAAAGCTTTGCAAAAAATAGGGTGCCCCCCTACTCCACCTTTCCATTATTATACTTTATTCCTCACCATGTACTACTCGATACTGGCCTCTTTATCATTGTTTGAACTTCACTTAATGGTCCTCCATACTAGAAATACTCTGGTTTCTGCTGCCTGGCTTCCCTGGCTTCTTTCAGGTCACAATTAAAATCCTATAGAAAGCCTTTTCCGTTGGAATCTTTACAAACTGCTAACTCATTAGAGTTGATCTAATCTTATAAGAAGATGTTTTGGGCAGAACCTGAAGCAAGGTACTAAGTAGAACTGATTAGTACAATGCTTGTGTTTGCACCTTTACTCATTGGAGTTCACAAGTATGCCAGCTTCACAAAGTAAACTTTGTAACTTAGTGAGTTCACACCTTCCTTGAAGCTCTTTGGGCCAGAGAACACTATGGGAGAAAACCCATAATCCCATTCTCTCAGAAGAGTCAGATATAAGGCCAGTGATGAGAGATCTATTCCAGAATACATTTTCCACTTGGCTGGCTGGTCACAGAGCTGGAGCTGGGGCTGCGGGGGCAACTGCTGCCCTTCCATGGCCGTGGCCTCCGCCGCCGCCTCCTTTCTCCACCGTGGCCGTGGCCTCCGCCGTCGGAGCCCGGAGCCATGACGGTCGAGGCGCCTGGCTCCCCAAGCTCCCAGAGCCAGTGCCGGCCGTCGTGGACCCGGGCTCCGACGGCGGAGGCCACGGCCACGGTCATGGAAGGGCAGCAGTTGCCCCCGCAGCCCCAGCTCCAGCTCCTTGTAAGATTAGATCAACTCTAATGAGTTAGCCGTTTGTAAAGATTCCAACACTTTTCCAACCTAGTTTCTAGTTCCTCTGTTATTTCTAATTTATCCGTATATAGCTTTTGTATGTATATTTTTGCTTATTGTTATCTTTTGTTTTTCATCAACTAGATTTACTCTGTATTCTACCTTTTCTCTTCCATTCATTATTAAAAAGAATTTTTTTAGAAGAGAAAAATAACATTTTAGATTACATTGTGAACTCCTTGAATTCTGTCTTTTTCTTCTTTTTGTATCCCAAGCACTTAGCACAGAGGCACTTAATAAATGTTTATGGACTAATTGATCAATACATTATGACATATGCAGTACTCCACACCTATAAGGGCTCTGCTATCCCACAAAAAAGTGGAAGAAGATATTTTTTCATATTTCTTTAAAAGAATTTTAATTTGATTCTATCTCCCATTAACAAAAAAATCTATTTTTTTCTTCAACCTTGACCGCAGTTGGAAAAAAACAAACAAAATCCTTCTAGCAAATACTCTCATTTCTTTTTTGGGGCCCATGCTTATTCTTTAATTCTGTACTGTCATTTTCACTTGCTTTGTGGGTATCATTCTATCTATTTGCATTGTGGTAGTTTTTGTTTATATTGTTTTTCTGGTTCTGCTTCACTTTGTACCAGTTCATATAAGTTTTACTCTGCTTCTATGATCACGGGCCGTAGTTTGAGGACCCTTGAAGGTAAATTTCTTAAGAACACACAATATAATCAGATTGATCTTTTGCTGAATGGCCATAGGTATCTATCTAATCTTCAAGAAGCTGGGGAAAAATAGAAGTAAGGGTAGGAGGGGTGGGTTGCCTCACAATAAGCAACCATCAACTCTGGAGGCATCACCAGAAACATGAAGGTTAGTCTAAGTTGCTCTTCCTCTGCCCTGTCCATCCCCCGCTTCAAGAAGCTTATTTTGTTCTAATCTTGTAAGCCTGTGACAGTTCATCTTATCTGGGATTGATTCAGGCCAGTTTCCTTGTACATTGTTAGTAATTTGTAACATGATAATCACATTCAATAAGTTGATTTCATAGCCTGAAACTTCACTGTTTATTGTCTCAATTGGTTTTATTGCTGATTCCTTGAAATTGTCTAAGTAAATAGGATATCATCAGCAGAAATGTTATGTATAGTGTACTTTAATAGATTCTTATAGCGGGCATCCAAATTGTTATAAAGTGTAAAAACCATACTTTATCTATTTGGGTAGACTTTTTGTTGTTGTTCAATCATTTCAATTGTGTCCAATTCTTCATGATCCCATTTGGGGCTTTCTTGGCAGAGATGTTGGAATGGTTTGCTATTTCCTTTCCCAGGTCATTTTATAGGTAAAGAAACTGAGGCAAAGAGGGTGAAGTGACTTGCCTAGGATCACCCAGCTAGTTAGTATCTGAGAATGGATTTGAATTTAGGAACATTTATCTTCCTGGCTCCAGGCCTGGTGCTTCATCCACTGTACCACTTACTTTCCCCATTTGGGCAGACTAGACATATAAAGAGAGATGATGAACAGTAGAATAGAGGCTGTATGATGCATTAAAAAGAGCACTGGATTTGGTTAGGGTGTCTAGGTTTAAATATTGAATTAAATGACTGAACAAGTCTTTTTTTAAGAGAGGCAGTAAATAATACATTCTGGTAGAGTGGACAGAGTGAAATACTGGGTAACAGGAAGGTTTGGGTTCAAATTCTGCCTTTTATCTGTCAGGAAATGCCCAGGCTACTCCTAACTCTGTGTCTTTGAACAAGACACTTAGCTTTTTAGAATTTCAGACAATTCACAAAATCATGGAACCTTTTAATAGTTGCCTATAAGGTGGAATATGTTACGTGCAAAGGGAGAGAGGTTTGATGAGAAATTTGAATGTTCATCCTGGAGGCATCAGGGAAGCCTTCATGGAAGACAAGTACTTGAATTGGGCATTAATAGAAGGGAAGGAGTAAAAATATGTTATGGCTTTTGTTTTTATGTCATTATTTCCATTTCTTCTCCATACTCAACACTCACCCTTAAAAAAGAAAAGTAGTTTAATTAACCTAATCAGCAGATTAGTTGAGTCTGATAGTCTATGTCATTTTCCATACCCAGAGTTCCTTACTTTTGCAAAGAAGGGAGTGAGATAGAATCTTTTTTCCTTATTTTTTCTTTCACTTCACATTGTTGTCATTGTGTATTTTCTTGAATCTGCTTACTTCATTTTGTATTTATGTAACTCTTCTGTGCTTGTCTGTATTCATTGGATTTATAATTTCTTGAATTGTAGTAATATTCCTTTTCATTATGTACTACCATTTGTTTAGCTATTCCTTTTTTAAAATCACAGGAATGAAAGAACCTCATAGGATATCTAATCCACTTGATAGGGTCATTTTTCTTTTCTTTGAAGGTTTTCAAGAGTGCCATTATGTTTTTCCTGACAAGCCTAAATTTATCATTTGCACTTTTACCCATTATTCTGCTAAACAGAACAAATCTAATCCCTCCTTCATGTATTTGAAGATAGTTAAGATGCTATTTGTGAGTTTTCTTCTCAGGCTTAAACTCCATTCTTCCTTCAGCCAATTCTCATTATTCCAGAACCTGCTAACACTTGGCATGCCGTAGGGAAGGGAAAGAGGGAGAAGAGCTAAACCAAGCATTTATATATCTTCTATGTTCCAGACTCTGTGTTAAATGCTTTACAAATGTTCTCTCACTGTGATCCTTTACAATAACTGGTGAAGTTAGTGCTCTTATTATCCTTGTTTTACAGTTGGGTAAACTGAGGCAAACAAGTTAAGTGACATAGCTGGGACTGTACACTTAATTGAACTCAGTCCAGTGCTACCTCACTACCTTAAATAGGCACTAAAATGCTTTTTAATTGGTACAGGATAGACTCAAAGCCCTTCATCATCCCATTAATTTCCTGAACACTTTCCAGCTTAGCAGTGTTCTTAATTTGTGAAGCTAATTCAATACTTGAGATGTGTTTTAATCTGGGCAAAGTACAGTGGGACTAAAACTTTGTTGTTTCTGAAAGTTTTGCCTCTCCACCACAGCACCAAGATCTCATTAGATTTTTTTTAGCTGCCACATCAAGATGCTGAATCATTGAACTTGCAATCAGTCAATTAATCAGTCCTTTAGATTGTAAAGTCTTTTGAGGACAGGGACTTTTTGCTTCTTTTAGTATCCTTAGCTTAGCCCAGTGCCTGACACATAGTAGGTTTAATAATTTAATCTTAACAAACATTTAATAAATTATTATTAATTGATTGGTTTGTTGATTAATAAATTAATGATGATGAATAATAGAATATTATTTGATCACTGGGTTCTTTTCTCTTTTATGACAATTGGTACTTTTCATTTCTCCACTCTTGTGTGGTACCACTCCTATTTTCCATTAATTTCAGGTATCACTTACAATGGATCATCACTTGCTCCTGCTGGTTTATTTTGTGTCCCAGGGATGTGGTTCATCTGAGCCAGGTCACTTGAAGTTTGTCAAGAGATGCTAAATGCTCTTAGTCTCTCTAAACTTATCTTGAATGATTGATCTTTTTAGTGCCATTTTGCCTGTAATTTTCAATTCAAAGGTTATTTTTCTTGGAAGAAATGTAACAATTGAACAGCTCTGACTTCTTTCTGTTATCTGTTTTTGTTTTATCCACCAGGAGCAAAGGTCTCTTTTTCTCATATTCTCCTTGTTTTTCCTCACATAGCTAAGTATAACTGTTCTTTGCTTTTCTATTAGCCTCAGGTCATTTTGAACTTTATAATTCTTGACAGTATTTATAGGGCCACTACTATTCGTTTGTATTCATGCTTTAATGTTTGATCTTGGTTCTATATTCTAGTCTTTTGATTTTTTTAAAGGTTTTCTATGGTTGGTGAGGTTTTTGTAAATCTATATCAGTCTCTTCCGATAAATCACATTTTCCCTCCTCATTGGAATTGTGTCATCTTGGGCTGATTTTCCTTGTAGCGTTTTAGTTGGTTGAATCCTACCTATCTTTCCTCTGAAGCTTTTGAAATCATTGTCCCAAAATTTAGACTGCATGTTAGACTATGTCCAAATTTCCTTTCTTTCTCTGTCCTAAATTATAGGAGAATATGATTACTTCCATCTAGAATTTCCATCATTTCCTAATTCTTCCTTTTAGTGAGAATCAGATCCATGACATGTTTCTCTTGGTTCCTCTGCCTTTGGAAGGATAAAATTATCACAAAGGCAAGATTATTATCTGCTTTGTTTTTGATCAAGATTTTGTCATGTGAGTGAGGTAAGTAAAAGGAGAGGCAGGTAGTCTTCCATCATCTTCTAGGATAGAAATGGGGGCCTTCCATCTGACCCCTTGGCTTTCTGTCTCCTACTTTTTATGTCTTCTGCCTGATCTCTAATCTCTTTTGGGAAGAGGAGAGTGCCTTTCACCATTTAATGATTACTTACTAGCACATGGTCATACTCTATACATTCCAGTAATTCTGAACTCCTGTAGACAATTATCCAAGCCCCATTCCCCATTCCTTATGACTAGATTACTTATTCCAATTCTCTTTAATCCATCCAATACAAAGTATAATCAAATGGTACATAACTCTAGCTATATTTTGCTTCTGACTTCATTGTTTAACCAGAGCCACTCTCTTCAAAGTTACTCATGATCCCTACTTTAAACTTTTTATTGATATTTTTTGTTTCTCACATCATCATTAGCAGTCCCAGTACTTATTTTTCTTGACTTTACTGTAGTATTTGACAGTGTTGACTTCTTTTTCCTTCTGGTTACTCTGGTTGATCTGGGTTTTTTGACATTGTTCTTTTTTGTTTTCCCACCTATGAACCATTCCATTTTAGTTTCCTTCAATAGCTTAATTGTGAGTGTTCCTCAAAGCTTTGTCCTGGCTTTTTTCTTTTTCTCAATGACCTCATTACCTCCCCCAAGTTCAGTTATCATCTACATGCACATGATAACCAGATCTTCACATCTATATCTGGTACACTGGTCTTTCATCACCATCTGTCCAGTACACATTTCATCCTGGGGAACTAGGTAGTGAAGTGGATGAAGTACTGGACTTGCAGTCAGGAAGACCTTAGTACAAATCTTGCCTCAGACACATATGAGTTGTGTGACCTTAATCATTAACCACTCACCTTGTTTCCTTATCTGTAAGAAAAATAATAATGGCATCTGCCCCCCAAGATTGTTGTGAGGATCAAATGAGAAAGCTTTTCAAGGGCTTTTCAAACCTTAAAGTACTATATAAATGCTAGCAAAATAAAATGGTGCCAGAGGCATTTTATACTCAACAGAACAGAATTCATTATTTTCTCCCCAAAGCTCACTTCTCTTTCGAACTTCTGTATTTCTGTCAGGTTCACCTTAATCATTCATTACTTCTTGCCTTTCCTGCCTTGATTTCCTCAATACTTTGGCCCAGAGGTCAACTCCTGAAAATAATCGATTTAAGAATGAAGTTGGGAGATTGAGAAAAAAATTTGAAAAATAGCCTTTGTGGGTATGAGAGTCAATAACTGAAGATTTAAAAAGTTGTTGTATAGTAATCCTGTTTAGTTAAAATACCATTGCATAAATTTGGTGTGGACCTAGCCTCCCAGTGGTCCAGGATTAGGAGCATATAAAAGTATGCTGTTTATATTTCTCTTAGGGTACTTAATTGTGTCCACCTCTTATTTTTCCAGGTCTTTCTTCTGTGCTAAATTATAAGTGTTTTGAGGACAGGAAACTGCATATTTTTCATTTTCATGATTTTTCAGTTTAGCAGAAGGCCTTATTAAGTAGAAGTCTTAATACACTTTTTAACATTATGAATTATGCTCTACCAAGTATGGAAAACACACCCATATATGACAGTATGCACGCTTCTCTGTCCTACCCTGGGGCCCAGATTCCACTGTAAACCACTGGACATCTAAGAGTTTCAGTTAACTTCAGTTATCTGTAAAGTGGGGATTAATATACTTTATAGGTTTGTGTTCAAATGAGATATTGTATGGAAAGTTCAAATGAGATAATGTATGGAAAGTACTTTACAGATCTCAGAAGTGCTATGCAAATGTTATTAAGCACAAGCAGCTAAACATCTCCATTGATTTTTCTTCAACTTATTTGAATAAAAACTAAATACGAAATTTTGACAGTGGTTAATTATTGTTATATTTAGGAAGAAAGTTTGAAAATTAAGCTGCTAGTGGTTCCTTCTGTAGTGTGTTTGTTCTTTGGTCCAGGCAGAATTCTGGCTTGTGTGTCCTTGATAATGGTGATTCACACAGTGATTTTAAAAGCAGTACAGCAGTTTGATCCCTTTTCTCATTTGAGCCTTACAATAGTCCTGTGGGATAGGTATTGCAAATCATATCAACCCCTTTTTACAGATGAGGTACTGAGGCCCACAGTGGTGCTCTATCTAGCACAACACAGGAGAGAAAGAGAGGATCTGGGTTTGCCTCTCTACTTTGTCATGTGAATTGTGTCTTTTGGGCCCAATCCTCTCTTCTGGACTTCTGGGTTCTGGGTGAGGATGTTCAATACCAGACTCCATTAAAGGAACTGGTTGTGCTTAGAAAAGGTGATAGTGTAACTGTTGTCATGTATTTGAAGGTCTCATATGGAAGCGGGATTTTACAGTGTTTTGTTTGACCCTAAAGGACAGAATGAAAAGTAATAAAGGGAGTTGTTGAGGGATAAATTTAGGCTCAATTTAAGGAAGATCTTCCTAACATTAGGACTTTATTATTGTATTATAATACCATCAAATGGATGGATTCAGAGAAACATGAGAAGACTTTTTAAAAAATTTGTTTGATAGGATTTTATTACAAGTTATTAAATAAAATTTATTAATGACATTGGTCAATATTTCACCTCTGTGCTTTATTCTTGTCTAGTTTAGACATTGGTATTATATTTTTTTAAAATTAAAAATATAAAATATAAAAATTTAAATTTAGAAAATCTGATAAAATCCTCTTTTCCCCTTTATTCATCTATTTATTTATTTAGTGTTTTCCCCCAATTATATTCAAAATAAATTTTTTTGCAGTTTTTTTTTTTTTAAGTTTTTAAATTCTGGGTTCTCTCCCTTATCCCCATCCACAATTAAGAACCTACAAGTGAAGTTATGCAAGATATTTCCATAAAAATCAAGTAGTGGGGAAACAAAAACGTAAATCTCCCAACCTAATGAAAATAAAAACTCTTAAGAAAAATAAAGGGAGATAGAATAATAGAGAATGCTTTGATCTACATTCAGACTTGATCAGTTTCTGGGTATGGATAGGATTCTTCATCATAAGTCCTTCAGAGTGGGTGTGGATGATTGTGCTACTGAGAATAACAAAGTCATTTACAGCTGGTCATCCCAGAACTTTATCATTACTTTGTATACAGTATATTTCATTTTCTTCATGGAGGACTTTCCAGGTTTGTTTTTTTTCCTAAGAACATCCTGCTCATCATTTTCCAGAGAACAATAAAAATTCATCAGAGAAACTTGCTTTTAAAATTATTTTTTACAATTACTATTGCTAATTGTATTTCCTCCCCATTTATTCTCTCTCTTCTTTCACCCTATCCCTCTTCAAAAGTGTTTTGCTATTGACCTCTCCCTCCCCTAATATGCCCTCTTTTAATCACCCTTCTCTTTACCATATTCCATTCCCTCTCTATTTTCCTATAGGGTAAGATAGATTTCTATAATCCTATTGAGTATATTTGTTATTTCTTATTTGAACCAATTCTGATGAAAGAAAGGTTCACTCCTTCATTCTCTCCTCCCTTTCTTCCTCTCCACTGTAAAAGCTTTCTTGCCTCTTTTTTTTTTTTTTTTTTTTTTTATGGCAGATAATTTGTACCATTTCACTTCTCCCTTTCCCTTTCTCCTAGTACATTCCTCTCTCCTTAATTTCATCATTTTTTAAAAAGTTAGTATCCTTTTATATTCACTTCTGTGCCCTCTGTCTATATATACTTCTTCTAACTGTCTTAATGATAAGAATGTTCCTTTGAGCTACAAGTATCATTCTCCTATGTAGGACTATAAATAGATAAACCTTATTAAGTCCTTTATGATAGCACTTTCCTGATTACCTCCTTATGCTTCTCCAGTGACCTGTATTTGAAAATTAGATTTTCCATTCAGCTCTGGTCTTTTCATTATGAACACTTGAAAATCTTCTGCTTTATTGAATGACCATCTTTTCCTCTGAAGGATTATGCTCAGTTTTGCAGGGTAGGTAGGTAATTCTTGATTGCAATCCTAGCTCCATTGCTCTCTGGAATAACATTCTAAGCCCCCTGGTTCTTGAAAGTAGAAGCTGCTAAATCTTGTGTTATCTTAACTGTGGCTTCATTATCCTTGAATTCTTTCTTTATAGATGCTTGCAATATTTTCTCCTTAACCTGGAAATTCCAGAAGTTGGCTATAATATTCCTGGGAGTTTTTATTTTGGGATCTCTTTTTGGAGGTGATCAGTGGATTCTTTCAATTTCTATTTTACCCTCTGGTTCTAGAATATCAGGACAGTTTTCCTTGACAATTTTCTTGTAAGATGTTGTCCAGGCTCTTGTTTTGATCATGACTTTCAGCTAAATCAATAATTTTAAAATGATCTCTCCTGAATCTATTTTCCAGGTCAGTTGTTTTTTCAGTGAGATAATTCACACTTTGTTCTTTTTTTTTTTCATTTTTTGGTTTTGCTTTCTTTATTCTTGGGTTCCATAAGATCATTAGCTTCCATTTACTCAACTTTATTTATTTATTTATTTTGCTGAGGCGATTGGGGTTAAGTGACTTGCCCAGGGTCACACGGCTAAGAAGTATTAAGTATCTGAGACCAAATATGAACTCAGATCCTCCTGACTTCAGGTCCTGTGCTCTATCCACTATGCTATCTAGCTGCGCCCAATTCTATTTTTTCTTAATGAGCTTTTATACCTCCTTTCCCAAAAGTCGAATTTTGCTTTTTAAGGCATTCTTCTCCTCATTAGCTTTTTACATTTCCTTTTGCACCACTTTGTTCTTTTCCTAATTTTTCCTCTATGTCTCTTACTTGATTATGAAAATCCCTTTTGAACTCTTCCATGGCCTGAGCCTAATTCTTATTTTTTTTGGATACTTTGAATGGAGGAGCCTTGACTTTGTTTTCATCTTTTGAATGTATGTTTTGATCTTCCTTGTCACCATAATAATTTGCAAAGGTTGGAAACGTTTTCTGATGTATGCTATTTTCCTAGTCCATTACTGTGCTTTTTAAACTCTTTGTTAAAGAAGGGCTGTTTCCAGGATGGAGGGTGTCCTGTCCTGAACTTCAGAGTTTGGTGCAGCTGTTTTCAGAGATCCCTCTAGGAATCTGACCACAAGCCCTTTGTTTTGCTTTGGGGCTGTGAGGAGAGTCCCAACCCCATTGTGGCTGTGAGATCTCATGTTCTGGCCGGGGATGGGGCTCCACTGGCTGGGGCTGTGCAGAGACTGCACACTCGGTTGCTATAGACCCTCTCCACTGACCTGTTGAGTTCTCCCTGGTGTCCCCTGGTCCAGAAGCATTTCAGCCCTGCTCTGAGTCAGAGGTGGGGCAGGGGCCGGGACTCTCACCCTGGTGTCACAGACTGTTTCTGCTGAGCTTCTTTGAGCTTCTTTTTTTTGAGCTTTTTAAAGTTGGCTTCAGCTGGAGACTGTTCTACTCTGTCTTTTGGGGGGTTTTGATGCTCTAAAATTTGTTTAGAGTCATTATTTAAAGGCATTTGGAGCAGTTTGGGGGAGAGGTGGGGCAAGTTCCTGCTCCACCCTGAGAAGACCTTTGTGAACTGAGGCCAAGTAAGGTGAGGAGAAATAGGGGAACAATTTATTCAGTGTCTTTACAATGTTGTAATGAAAAATGACTTTGAAAGACTTCAGAATTCTGATTAATGCAATGATACACTGTCATCCAGAGGTCTGATGATGAAGTCTACTACCTACCTCTTGTCAGGGTGATGATGGATTTGAGATGCAGAATGACAGGTACTTTTTTGATCGTGACACTCTATGGCCATCTCTGCACAGTGCAGTTGCCACACAGACCATTAGCTTCACTAACCTAGAATTTTGGATTCTGTCCCTATCACCACCATGGGTTCTGATAGACTTTGACCTTATCTTGCCTCTATTGAAGTATCCTCGTTCCTTTAACATGTCCATGCCATGCTATCATGAATGACCTTCTTGTTTTCTATATTCCATTTATATATAATCCTCCTCACAAGAAGGCAACTTCTATGAGGACATGGATTATTGTTGGCTTTTTGACTTATATTTATATCCCTTGTCTTTAGGACAGTGCCAAACGCAAACTTAGTATTTGTTAAATGTTTTTCTCTCTTCTTCCTCTTTCTTTTTTGCCTTCCCTTTTTCTCTCTCCCAATGCATGGATTTTTTTTTGCCTGACAACACTAAATCACAAAGGAGGATTTTGTTTTAAATTTGAGGGGATTTGGGAGAGAGTAGAATGTAATACCAGAAAAGAAAAATTCTACGGACCATTGAATATTTTTTTATAAAGTCATAGAAAAGATCAGAAGTTCATAGGGAAACACAAGCACATAGGAATACTTTGAAACTGACATGTTGAATTTGTTTTATGATTTGAAAAAGAATGGATTCTGTGTTGTAAAAGATCATAGTTTCACATACTATCCTTTATGTACTTTGAATAAAAAGTTTGTTTTTGTTAATATTTGTCAGATGTGGAGTACCCCCACAATTATTTTTAAATACTTCACGCAAAACAAAATAAAAATTAGCGCTTTCTAAAAGTGAGATGGACACCTTGGAAAGTAATGGATTTACTACTCTAGAAGTCTTGGGGAATAAATAGACTGAGAAACCACTTATTAAAGTTGAGATTGTTGTAGTGGGAACTTGGGGTGAGTTACAAATTTGCTTAGAAGCCTTCTAAGATTCTTTTGTTTTGCCCAGAGCATTTTAACAATGGTCTGGATATTTTTTGCAATATACTTGTGAAAAAGTAGCTAGAGATACAACTTCTTCACTTTGTTTGCTGGCTCTTATTTACTGGATCTCTGGCAGCTACTGAACAAAGTGATTAAAAGTAGCATATTTAGCTGAGAATTTGTTAAGATCCTAAGACTACCCTTATTATGGGATTATTCTTGGCATTATAGCACTTTCCATTTTTAAAAAGTTTTAACCATATATATCATTCTGTTTTATTCTTTCAGCAACTCTTTAAGATGTGACTAAGGGACTTGTACAGAGCTTATAAAAGTTAGTGTCCAAGGATTTTCTCTCAATTTAGGTCTTTTGAGACTGCATTTAGGGAGCAGGCAGTGTAATGGAAAGAGATCCAAATTCTCATTTTAACTCTTGAGTTAGTGGGCAAGTTCTTGAGGTGTCAAGAAAGAGGAATAAGTTGCCCTGCCTCAAGGCATTGTAAAAAAGATTTACCGAGATAATATGTGTGAAAGTGCTTAGGAAAGCATTATCCATTCCTAAGATATGATTAGGAAGTACAAACTAGATAAACAAGCACTAGGAAGACTCATTTACAGTCTTATTCTAACTTGTGTTTCTAGACTGAGTTTCTCATTTCTTTCTGTCATGTATTCTCTGGTGCAGCTAAAGTAGTTGACTTTGCTGTTTCTTATACTCCTCCCTCCCTCCACTCTTCCCTTCCTCCCTTTTTTCCTTCTTTCCTTCCTTCCTTTCTTTTCTTTTTTTAACTTTTGACAAACTGTACCCTATGTTTCACCTTCCCTCTTAGAATCTCTTTTCAAGATAGCTCAAATGCTACTCCTCCATTAGGCTTTTCCTTGGTTTCTGTTGTTATTGCTTGTTCTTTGCTTCTCTGTCCCTGTGTGAGTGCATATCATTGTCTTGAATGTAGACATGTAGAATGTAAACTATTTGAACTCAGGGACCGTTTTCATATATGTGTTTATATATACTCAACTTCTTTCATAGTTTTTTAGTTGTAGACTTTTCAGCATTCCATTTGGTGTGTTCTTGTGATGAGGAAACTGAGGCAAATAGGATTAAGTAACTTGCCCAGTTAACATAGTTAGGAAGTGTCAGAGGTGAGATTTGGATTCAGGAAGATGTCTCCCGGGCTCCAGGCCTGCACTCCATCCGCTGCACTACCTACCTACCCAATCTCTCATAGTGGCTATTTAATAAATATTTATTCAATTGTTTCAAGTTGTTAGATTATGATTAATATTATTATTCCGCCCTAGTTACATGCTTAGTATGTGTTGTAGAACCAAGATTTAAACTTAGTTCTAATTTCAGGTCTATATTACACCTCACTTGGATGTGAGTGGACAGTGGAATTTTAGTTCTTAGGAGAGAGATCTAGTAAGATCATGTGTGTATATTTCAGTTTAAGCTGAGAAATTCGAATTTGAAGAGGAGGGAATTTGAAGGTCTTAGAAGCATAATAATAAAAGCTGACTTAAATAGTGCTTTAAGATTGGCCAAATACTTTACATTTGATCTTATTTGTTAAAGTTCTCTCTGGTTTCTGCTCTTATTCCTGTTTAACAGATGAAGAGATTGAAGCCTCCCCAAGTTAAGCCTAAGTGACTTGTTCGTAACCACACAGCTAGTTAGTTTTAATGATAGTCCGATTCCACAGTGTACCCTAAGCCAGAGCTTCCTAAATTGTGGGTCATGATTCCATATAGGCTCATGTAACAGTGTCGGGGTTGTGAAAGTATGACTTATTATCAGTAAATATTTGATTAGTATATCTATTTTATATCTTATATACCTGGAGTTAGGTAAAAAATTTCTTGGGTGAAAAGGGGTCTCAAGTAGAAAAAGCTTAAATCCTTAGCCCCTAGGCTGTGCAGCTACTATATTGACATTCATAGGCCTGAGTCCAGTGGCCAGTTCTTGGACTTTCTGTGAGATCAGGAGGAAGTCACAATCTCATTGAGAGATTTCACTTCTTAAATATGAGAGGATAAGTTTGTTCTTTCCTATATCTCAGGAATGATTGGGAGAATGAATGAGTTAAATTATTTAGCCAGCTATGCAGTATATTTTGGTCTAACACATAGTATTAACTTTAAACTTTGAAAGATTAAGTCTAATCTCTTAGTTCTAAATGTACCAATCTTTATTGTTTGACTTTCTCTCTCCACACCTTTCAGTTAAAAAGAGAAAGAAAAACAAAAGCCTTGTAACAAATATGCATGGTTAAGCAAAATCAAATTTTCCAATTGGTCGTATCTAAAAAATAAATATTTCATTCTGCACCCTAAGTACATTACATTACCTTCATGTCAGGAGGTAGCTTCATCATTGGTCCTTTGGAATTACAGTTGTTCATTTTGTTGATCAGAATTCTTATCTTTCAAAGTGACTTGTGTTTATTAATAACTTGTTCTCTTGCTTTTCTGCTTATTTCACTCTGCATCAGTTTGTAAGGTTCTTCCCAGGCTTCCCTGAAATCATCACTTTTATAGGGTTTTTTAAAAATTGCTCAGTAGTATTTCATTACATTTATATATCATGATTTGTTCAGCTATTCCCCAGTCAATGGTATCCCCCTTCTTACCGCCTCCCCCCATTTCTTTACCAGCATAAAAAGAACTCCTGTAAACATTTTTTCCTCTTGTAGATATAGGCATAGTAGAGATACTGCTTTGTCAAAGATAATACAGTTTAGTGACATTTGGGGCACGGAATTCCAAATTGTCAGCTATTTGAATTTACCCACTCCCTTGCCAGCAGTGTATAAGTGAGTTTGTTTTCCTAAAGCCCCTTCAATATTTGCTATTTTCTTTTTTGGGAACTGATGGATATGGAGTAGAACCTTAGAATTGCATTAATTTGCATTTCTCTAATAATGATTTGCAACAATTTTCACAGGAATATTGATAGCTTGGATTTTCTTTTTATCTGTCCATATCTTTTGACCATTTGTCATTTGGGAAAAGGCTCTTCTTAAAAATTTGAGTTGGTTCCTTTCATGGTTTGGAAATGAGACCAAAGAAATTTGCTGCAAAGATTTTTTTTTCCCCAGCTTCTTGCTTCTCTTCTAATTATAGCTGTGTTGCTTTTGTCATAGCTTTCCTTTAACACTACATCTGAGCCCAAAATAGATGTGGAGGGAACACTGGAGAATAAGAAAGGTGGGGAACTCTTTGAGTAAGCTCATTTTAATCTTTAGTAGTTGTGATCTCATTTAGTGCTCTAATCCTCATGGCTTCCTTCTTTTTAAGTTAATATATTCCTTTTGGGGGGATTTAACTAGAAGCATGCCAGGGTAGAGGCAGAGGGAGAGGCAGGAAGGAACAACATCCAGAGTAGTTTAATGTATGGTAACACTGTTCAGGCATTGTTTGTTCCAACACTTCTTTCCAACACTGACGCTTTATGCATTCAAGGTGCTGTGGATTATAGAGTGATACGGAATCCTGCCTCTGCCCTTTACAATCTAAGTTAGAGAGACAAGCAAAAAGATAAATAATAGTACAAGACGGCAGCATGGGGGATATTACAAAGAAATGTGTGATTGACACCCAGTGAGTACTATGAACTCATCAAGGGAAGAACCCGGCATTTAAGTTTTACCAGCTAACTTGGGTTTTCATTGGTCAGTCCTTGGAATGTCTTGCTGCCCTCTGGTGGACCATGCCCAGTCTGCAGCTCTATTGAATTTTCTGTGTTAGCTCACTCTCCTGCTTACTCTAAGTAGGTAGAGAGAATACTTCTCCTGAGTATTGAAGGAGATCCAGAACCCTGAGTTCCTTCCTTCTGCTACATGCTGTGAGTGTTTTGTATGTGACTAGGAAATTTTTAAGACCAGGGACTTGGGAGTCTTTGAAAGATTACTGAACCCCTTAGCAATCACACCTGTCACTTCTTATAGTGTTGTTGTAGGATGTAGTTTGTTTGAGCCAGTGACTTAAACTCACTGACGGCAGCCAAATACTGCCTGACCATATTTTTGTTTTTTAAGGGGAGGATACTTCTGCTCCCTTTCTGTTTCCATTTTTGTTTTATCTTTTCTAGTACAGAGATCATTCTTTTAAAATGATAAAAAATGGTTCTGTTGTTTATCCTTTTCACTGTCATCTGTTGTCACTATTCTAGCCTCCTGTTTAACAGTCAATCTCGGAACCTGTTCTTTGTCCCCAACATAGCTTAGAAATTCCTTTTCATTTTCCTTTGTATTCACTGCTAGCTTCATATTCACATTCATCTCCTATTGGGCTTTAATAATTCTGATAAGATTCTTACCATATTGTGCTACTCTTTTCTATTCATCCTCAATGTGTTCTTGAGTCCAACTCAGCATCCATCTCATCCTTTTCTGAACACTCTTTGTTGTTGGTTAGTCTTTTTTAGTCATATTTGACTCCTTATGATCTCATTTGGGATTTTCTTGGCAAAGATATGAGGATGGTTCTTAATTCTCTGTTTAATCTTTCCTCAAATATAGTGCCCAAATTATCATTATATTTGCTTTCTTTTCTAGAGATTCTTCCTGGATTTCAAAGGAATGCAAGTTATGTGAATTTTACATGTAAATTTGCATTTGAGTCCTTTTCCACCTTTAAGCCAGGTTTATCAAATATGTCCACTCAGTAATATCTTTGATCATTCAGGCCTTAATGTAATAAATAAATCAAAAGCTTTGAGAAGAGAAGTTTAAATCAGAGTGCTCCTGAATTGAATCAGTTAATTGAAGTGCCAGGCTTTAAATGTTTTGATAAGCACAAAACCAGAGCAAATACCTATAGGAAAACTGAGATTGGAGAGAGAAGAAATTTCTTAGTTTAGAACCAGGAATGACATCCAGCTTCTGGCCCAGTATAGTTTCCCTAGAATACTACAGCTATAGTCCGCATGGATTCAATATTATGAGTGTCCTTGGGGGTTAAATTTTTTTTTTCTACTATAGTATGATTGGGTTAATTGACCCTTCTTGGACATGATAATACTTTGTATTCGTGTAACTGAGGCTTAACTAACAGTGGCATATGTGATTTACTATTAAGCTGTAATGGTAGAGATAGCAAGAACCATAAAGTTGTCGTCATCTTTCTGTCTCTGGGCATCAGGTAACTTGAAAGGCAGAACTACCTGGTCAGGGGATTTGTCTGAATGTCAACCTTCTTGATTTGAGGTGCTGCCCAAGCCTGTCCTAACCCACTTTTAGTTGGGAAGTTCTTGTGCACACAGGGCGGGAACAAACGAAAAGGAGAAATGGAAGGGACATGTGGAAACTGAATTCCACTCTGTTTCTTGCCTGGAGAAAACCCAAAAAACTCATCTCTCTTCTTTATTAAAAAAAAATAAAGATTTTGTTTTTTACAAAGTCTTTTGTTTTTTCAGAAAGGATATAGGGTGCAGTGTTCTACATTAGGTGGGGTGTGGGGCGCATGGTCATTGGCTGAAGAGAGTAAAAGGTGATCCTTACACAGCAAGAAGTTTACTTCTCTCTGGGGAATGAGTGATGGGAGCTGTTTTTCCCATCATTCCCCAATTCCTCCAGTAAACTTGATCTGGTCTGTGCCTCCCCAGTGGAGGCTTGGGGGTGGGGGAGGGAGTGAGGAGAGGGGAGAATCTTTTTTCCAGGGCAAGATCTGAATGCTCTGTTGCGCCCACTCACTGACTTGCTGTAGTGGCTGTTGGCATAGACCAGACAGGGTGTGGTAGATGGCGAAAGGGTGTCAGTTCCAGCCCCTAATTCTCTTTTCCTAGGATAATGCTGCCTATCTCTATTGTAAAGAAAACCTAAATGTTTTGATTTCTGTTTTCTGCCCCACAGTGGAATTGTCTGCAGTTATATCTTGATGAAGCAGGGGATTCTCTAGACCCCATTCTTATTGAGCTAGAGAGAAATTCAGGTTGCTTGGGAAGGTGGACAAAGCAGAAAGGATTTCCTTGGAAATTTTTTCTTGACCAAAGCCAATAGCATTCTCTTCCCTTCATGCCCCCACAACATAGATGTGGGCACCACCTTCTCGATCATACCAGTGAATTGGTGATCTCTGCAAGGATAAAGTAGAACCAAGGTTCTGAAAATATGAGGATTACAAATAGTAATGGTGGAAGTCGTGATGTTTCCTTGCTTTGTGATATGTAAGCAGCTCTTTGTTGGCTTTGGTATCTTAGCGGTTCTCTCCTTCCTTGTTGTTTTCCAATAGCTTCCCCCAACCCTCTTCCCACCTCCTCCCCTTCTTGGGGCCGCAATTTCCCCTCCTGGGTCTGAGCCCAGAGTAGGGTGGATGTGTGGGGGCCATTGGAGCAGCATCCCTACAGCCGTTTTTTAAGTTACTAGAGTGTGTGGGGGAGGTGGGGGGGGGGCAGGATTTTGAAGCCCTTAGTTGAACTGCTTTGTTACTTAACCAGCCCTAAGCCCCACACCATCTCATTTTGCAATTCAGCAGTTAGGGGTTATCCTCTTGTTCCCATGAAGGAGGTGGCAGAAGCTATTAGATGTTATGAAGATGCAAACCTCTTGCCCCTGTCTCCTCTCTACATATAAGACCATTACCCTGTAGGTCCTTATGGTATCTTCCTGGACTGTTGCAGTAGCCTCCTAATGATGGCCTCCCTGCCCCTTTCCAATCCATTCACTACCACACGCTTCTGAAGTGATTTTCCTGAAGTCAGGTCTAACCATATGACTCCTTTATTCAGTAAACACCAATGGCTTTTGTATTTATTTTTTAAAGTTCTTCACACCCTGGACCCAAATTACCTTTCCAAACTTTGCATACTCTAAAATTCATTCAAGTGACCTTGCTGTCCCCAGAAACTTGATTTTCAGTAGCATTTGGGGACTGTGTTTTCCTGTGTTAGGAATTTTCCCATTCATCTCCTTGCCTAGGGAGTGGTTGTGGGGCATATCACCTAGTCCAAGACAGTAGTTACTTATTCATGCCCCCCATGCAGAGGGATGTCCCTGGGGACATGATAATCATTTGATAATACTGTATGTAGTTTTAGATGTTTGTTCATGATGAGTTAATCTATTCCTGTTTGTCCTTAGGCTGAGAACCCCTTGCAGAACACCACAGAAGCCAATAACCAGAGCCAAGAACCAAAGAAAGAAGATGAATATGTGGAGGACAGCTCCGATGAGGAGGTAGGCTTCTGTTGATCTGGTGGGGTAAGAGAGAAGCTTCGGATGGAGTTGGAGGTGACTCTCCAGGGCTAGATAGAGCTGGAGGGGGAGACATCCATATAGATGTGATGCAAGTCTTCTTGCTTCCTGCTTCTAGATTCCAGATTGATTCTTGTCCTGTGTTTTGCTTTGTCATATATATAATTTGATGGGGTCTTCTTTTTGAAAGCAAGTCTGCCTACCCCCCAGGCAGTCAAAGGTGACTTGGCAAATGCTAGAAGTGATATCAGTTATGTGTTTTCTTCCACAGCTTTAGCTGCAAATTGATCTGTATAGATGATAGGTTTTTGTTGGGACTTGTGCATCTTTGCATGGGAGGAAGCTGAGGAGGGTCCAAGGATTTTGCCCCATCTTGAAATCATTCCCCTAGGAAGTTAATCAACTGGAATGAATTTGGGGCCTGCTCTGTGTTTTGTACTTTATAATTTTGTGATATGTCAAAGGAAGCAAAAAATACCGTCTTGCTCTCAAAATGTTCATGTATAGTTTAGCTGGGAGAATTAAGACTGACAAGCAAGAAGCAGTTGAGCAAGACAACTTAATAGATAACTATTGAGCATTTCCTGTGTGCATGTGGAAGAAAAAAAAGAAGTATGAGACCCAGTCTCTTCCCTCCAGAAGTTCATAATTTGTCTGAGTAGGCCATTTGATATACATAGTATATCAAAAGATCCCTGGTTTCATCAGGGAGTACATCCTACAGAGACATAACTCATAATAATCCCTAAACAATAAGATGAATATTGGATAGCTCTTTGCGAGTTGTAGTTTAAAAAGAAATTGTATCCTTTGGTGGCTCCAATAGCTCTTGTACTTAGGGAAGCTAGTCTTTGGGCTGAAGAAATCTTAACTCGATAGGACCTGCCAGAGCTTGAATCTTACTGGCATGGCTTTTGAGCTCTCAGGTACCGTTTGAACCACAGTGTGGCACCAAGAGAGTTTGTCAGAGGAGGAAATTAGACATACCAAAGGTAAACAAGAGGAGCTGATGCTCTGTAAGAGATCCACAACAAAGAATATATGATCAAATGCTATGTTTGGTGATAAATGCAATAATACTTGGTAGAAGGGAGAGGTCAGTGTGAGCTGGTATAGTTAGGAAAGGCATTCTAAAGGAGATAAGGGCTGGAATTAGGCCTTGAATTATTGTTCTTTTGATAGCTAGATCTGGGACCTGGCTTTCTACTACTACTCATTCAGAAGTGTTTTTCAAACTTGCCTTCACAAACAAGCGAATGTTGTAGAAAGGAAATATATTTGCAATGTACTTGAAGAAGAGTATCAGGTAGGCCCTGCCTTCTTGAGATCTGCCCATGAGGGCCCTCAACAGGCTGGGACTGACTGGGGAGGGAGGGAAGGAGGAAAAGGGGCAGGATGTAAAAAGGACCCAAGAACTTTGGAAAAGGTAGATCTGGGAGATCTGATCTGGTCCTTGCTGTGCCACTGACTACCTACTTGCCATTGGGCTTTAGTTTCCTCTGCTAGCCTCAGGATTGGTTATAAGGCTCATGAGATTACAGGTACTGAGTGGCTTGTTAACTGCACATCCCACTTTGTGGAATTAGTCTGGTGATGGCCAGGACTCTTTTCTTCTGTCATCAGTACCTGGGAGGGTGGGCTCTGCCTCATGGATCACTTGTGATTCTTCTGGTGCTGCTTCTCCGTGAATGACCAAGCACTGAAGGAGATCCCTTGTCTCTGGAACTCTGTTGGCCTATAACAGAAGCTGCCTTCTCCCAGGCCAGCCATCTGCCCAAAATATTATGGGGGTTTCTGGATGCCTTTTACTGAAAGTTTGTGAAGGGGTGGAGTAGATGGAGCATTCGAGGTACCAGACAGTGTGATGCAGGCTGTAGGGGTGAGAATCAGATCAGAACGGTTTGGTCTTCGTGGTATTTCCAAAGGAAAGGAGGTAGAGAGTCCTGGAAGCCACCCAGCACGTTCGTGGGCTGACTTTGTAGGAGAGCAGAGCATCTGCTGCTCACCCTGGGAAGCTAGCGCTGGCGTGGGAAGTGTCATTGGTGAGGCTAGGAGCTATGGTTGAATAAGTGTTCTGGCTTAGGCTCTCCTGCCCCTAGGTCTGGAATAAAGCTTTGGGAGTTGGGGAAACATATGAGGACAGAAACGGTACGTTGTGTAATGTCTCAGACATGCCTGGGGGGCTGTCTAAGGGCTTTTGCATGGAAGACTCTCCAGGCTTCTTCTATACAGCCAGTGGAGTAGCATTCCCCGGCAGGGAGGCTCATGCAGGAGCCATGGACATCAGTGGTTTTCATGAGCTTTTCCTCTCTTCTTTTCCCTCTTTATTCTATCTAAAGGCAGGAACTTCTAGGGGTTTTTCTGGTGGAGCTGATGCCTGCCTCCTGGTTTGCAGCCATGTTTCTTTCTTTTTTTTTTTTAAATTTAATATTTATTTAATAATTACTTTATATTGACACTCGTTTCTGTTCCGATTTTTTTTTTCCCTCCCTCCCTCCACCCCCTCCCCTAGATGGCAAGCAGTCCTTTATATGTTGGATATGTTGCAGTATATCCTAGATACAATATATGTTTGCAGAACCGAACAGTTCTCTTGTTGCATAGGGAGAATTGGATTCAGAAGGTATAAATAACCCAGGAAGAAAAACAAAAATGCAGATAGTTCACATTCGTTTCCCAGTGTTCTTTCTTTGGGTGTAGCTGCTTTTGTCCGTCATTTATCAATTGAAACTCAGATCTCTTTGTCAAAGAAATCCACTTCCATAAAAATATGTCCTCATACAATATCGTTGTCGAAGTGTATAATGATCTCCTGGTTCTGCTCATTTCACTTAGCATCAGTTCATGTCAGTCTCGCCAGTCCTCTCTGTATTCATCCTGCTGGTCATTTCTTACAGAACAATAATATTCCATAACATTCATATACCACAATTTACCCAGCCATTCTCCAATTGATGGGCATCCATTCATTTTCCAGTTTCTAGCCACTACAAACAGGGCTGCCGCAAACATTTTGGCACATACAGGTCCCTTTCCCTTCTTTGCAGCCATGTTTCTAATGTACCTAGTAGCCTTTCCAGTTCTCCATTTGGTTCAGTGGGTATTTATTTGCCTCTTACCCTATGTGGCATATTCCCTCACAGGATCATAGATTAATCTCTCAGGCCACTCAGATGCACCCTCTCATTTTACATTTGAGAAACTGAGGCCTAGGGATAGTAAGTGACTTGCTCAAGATCACGGGTAGTCTGTTCTTTTCACTGCTCTGTCCTGCCTTCTGAAGAGTTTAGAATCTCTGTGTGGAGGAGTCAAGAACTGAAAACAAAGAACACTAAGAGATTATGTAGGATCAAGTGATAAGCTATTTAAAGGAAGGCTGTGATTAAGATAGACAGTAAGGAATTTACTGCAATGTATTTGAAGAAGTCCATTGGAATGTACTTCCAATGATCACAGAGATTTCAGGACAGTTGAGTCCCAAGGGAAATACATCCAACTCTGTTACAGAGATAGCCTTGGAGAGTAATGTGGGGAACAGGGGGACATCAGAGACTTCGAGAGTAGTTGGAAAGAGGGCACTGTCCCCTTTTGAATTGGGGAGGCAGTCTCTGGTTACTTTGCTACTCATTTAGAGAATTGCTTTACTGTTTCCATTTTAAAATCCTATTTAGTTAATATCTCTTGTGTTTCTATCATGTTCATTTCCAAATTTATCTCTTCCCTCTGCCCCTACTCAATGAGCCAATCCTTAAAGAAAAAATGAGGGTAAAAAACTGTTCAGGAATTAATCAACCATTAGCTGAATCTGTGAATATGTGTAGTATTCCACATCTTCTGTGGGAAGGTGGCAGGACTGTGATAATGTATTACAGTCATACCCATTTGAGCATCCAGGGTTTTTTTTTTTTTCCTACCACAAAAAGTGCAGGGATGAATGTTTTAGAGTATATGAGTCTTTTATGTCTTTGACTTCCTTAAAAAATGTGGCTAGTATTGAGCTCTTTGGGTTAAAGCATATGGATGTTTTAGTCACTTTGTTAGCACAGTTCCAAACTACTCTTCAGAATATTACACCAATAGCATAATATATGGTATGGCTGTCTTTCTGCAGCCCTTTTGTATTTTGACACTACAGCCAGTTTTCTGAGTGAAAAGAAGGAAAAGATAAAACCTTAGAGTTATTATGGTTTGCATTTCTTAGTGATTTGGAGCAGTCCTTGAGTCTTTTGAGAACTGTTTATGTTCTTTGACCATTTACCTATTGAGGAATGGTTCTGTCTCAAATATTTATGCTAATTTACTGCATATCTTGGATACCAGACACTTATTGTAGATATTTGATGTCAAGATTTTCCCCCCACTTGTTATATTGATTTTGTCTAATTTTTTTTTCCAATTTAATGAAATCAAAAGTATTTTTTGTGATGGCTGTGGTCTCTTATTGGTTAAGAATTCTCTTTAGGGTTGTTTCCGAGTGAAAACTTAGGGATGAAAGATGCCACCATATTCATACATTGTTTGCCTCTACCAGTATCCTAACTCACAGTTACACAAACTGGAGCCAGCTTCCTAGTTCCCCTTTCTTCCTATGGCTAACTAATGGTAGTACTGCTTATCCTACCCAAGAGGTGAAAAGTACTTTCCTTTTAAGTCAGGGTGCTGTTCAGACTGCACTGCATGTTGGGATTTGTAGTCCTTACATATTCGAGAAGAACCTGGACTCTATTGGACCTTTCCCTAAGGAGGGACTTGCTCTATTTTTCCTGCCTCCAAGATCCAGATTTACATTTTATCAATTATTACTTTTCTTCTATTCCAGTGTTCATAGGACAAAATGATCTGCTTTGTAGCCCCTTGAGCCCATGTGGCTGTTTGTTTTTTCCTAGGACTGGTAGGGTATCAAGTCACTGACTGAGTCAGGAAGTCCTTCTCTGACGAGTCCTAATCTTTTTCTTCTCCTGGGATATGGAGGCTAAGAGGAGGAGTCTTCATCTCCACCCCCACTTCTCCAAACTCCGCTTCCTCCCCTCTTTGCTTGTCCTCCTGTTCATTTGGCAGCCGACTGCACGAGCCTTGGCTGTCAGCCCGATCCGGTCTCTGCTGTGCCTTCAGAGAACAGAGACAAAACAAAATAAATTGGTTTCCTGGCCGGGAGCAGCCGGGCGCGCTTCGGGTGAGGGAGGGAACGAGTTCAGTGGTGCGGCTCTTTACCTCCCCCCACCCCAAGGGCTCTGGCTGTCAGCAGCCACATCCTGTCGGCTACTTTTTTATATTTTGTATTTATAAAATCAATGATGATAGCAAATAGAGTGTGGAGGTGAGAAGGTGGGTGGGAGTTGTATTAGAATTTGGTTAGGGGTGCAATAGTTCTAGCTCTGACCCTAGACAGCCCCTCTTTTCTTGTCTGTCCCCCTTCTTTCCCCCCTTGAGCCCTACTGTCTGATCCCTTTGCCCACTGGGGGGTGGGGGGAAGCTGCGTGGTGGTGCAGCATGGCCGCATTGGGAGGAAACAGGTTGGGGGCTGCCTGGGTCTGCTTCCTCCCACGATGACTATTCCATATGTCCATGCTAATGAATGACAGTGTGCTGAGTGCACCTCACAGGGCTGCCTGCTCCTTCCAACACTGCCTCCCTCCCACTGTACCTCCCACCTCCTGTGGCCACACAGCTGACCGAAGGATAGAGGGGGCGTCTGAGCTCAGCTTTCAGGAGCTGAGTAGTCAGGAGTTAGAGAGTGGTCCTTCCAGATGAGCCACCCACCATCTCCAGGGGCTGCCTGCATGTCTTCACGTCTCTGAGTTGACTCTTTACTGTAGCATTGAATATCTCTACAGTGATGTTGATGTGATGGCTGTCAGGCCAGAGGCAGTGGGGTACCTCTTCCTGGGAGTTTTGGAGGGGAGAGGATGCAGGGAGGAGCAATCAGACAGCTTGTGATAGTGAGATCAAACCCACTGATTTGGAAGTCAAAAGTTGTGATTTGAATCCCAGCATTATTTATATGACCACTGGTCGTATTACAACATTTCTGAGCTCATTTCCTTAGCTTTAAATTGACTTGTGATATACTAAATAACCTTTAAAATTCCTTAAAGTTCTAAATCTTATTATTTACCCAAACATTGGCGATACATGGTTCCTGAATTCTTTTTCAGTTAGGTAATGAGAAAGAATGATCTTTGCCCACAACTTTGAATCTGATTGGAGAGACAAGAGATGGATTTGCCATTTTGGGCTTGTCCCAAAGGACTTCATAAAAGAGAGTACCTCAAAACATGTAGGTCACCCTCTAATTTATAGGTTCAGGAATTTTGAGTCCTAAAGAGAAGTAATTTGCCAAACCACTACAGGAGGTGGTGGAACTGAGTTGAAATCAGGTATTTTACTTTCAGCCTAGGTGTGTATCCACTGTTCTCTTGACTCCTTAAAACTGTCCAAAAAGGCCTCTCACAGAAAGGCAAGAGATAAAATATTTTGCTGGATGCAAAATCCTTCTGAGTCGCCTTGAAGCTTTGGAGTAAGGTAAGGGAGTGAATAAATAATCCTTTCTCAGTGGCCCCATCTCTCCCTTATCCCCAGGACTTCTCCTCTGACATGTCCAAGCGCAAGAAATAACTTGCTCCCCTGCCTAAACTGAGCTTCAGGCTTGAGTGTTTTGGGGATGGTAGGGAGGGTGTTGCCCTATACAGGGTGCTTAGTTTGGGGGTGGGAGGGAAGAGAACTAATGCAGTCTGAGAGGGACGGTCTAAACAGTCTGCCCAGATCAGCAGCACTTTCTTTGCCAACTTTTGGGGCCAGAATGGAAAGTTTCCTTTTGCCCAGCATGCATGTGTATTCAAGTATGCGGACTTTCCCTCTCTTTTCAGAGGTATGAGTCCCCCATTTGATGTGGATGTCTGCTTTATGTGTGATATGTGGGGATACAGCCTCTGTAGGGGCCCACCATATGTCTTGGGGGCAGATCCTGTACATGTGTAGGAATGGGTTTCCCAGTCTGAGGCACAGTGACGATGAGGAAGGTGGGTTTGTCACAGACCCCTCTTTTCCTATTGCATCCCTGGCACGGAGCCTCCCTTTCTGCCAAACTCCCCTCTTAGAGCAGTTGAGCCAGGCAGCCGAGCTGGCTTTTTCCCTACTAGACCGGGCTGGCACAATTGCATGGAAAAACAGATTGGCCTTGGGATGGCTGCTGGCACTGAGGAAGGGGAGCGGCCACACTACTATTCCAGGCCCCTTGGCCTCTCCTTCTAACCTATCTCCCCTCCCTCCCCCCTACTCTGTAACCTTCCAGCTCTGTCTGTGGGGTCCTAAAGGGTAAGAGGTGGGGTGTGGTGATGGGGCCCCAAAGCAAAAGGAAGCCATTAGTGGGGAGGTGTTGCTGATTCTCTGGCTGGCCCACAGTATACCCAGAACCCTGGCAGTGGGGCTGGGGAAGGCTGGGGTGGCGTGTGTGTTATTCTGGAAGAAATGACATCAGTAGGAACTCATCTCCTTCCCTTCGCTAGGGGGGAGGGAAATAGAGGGAACCCACTGCCTCTCAGAGTTGAAGAATGGAAACTCTAGCCATTATTAAATTGTGTGGGTCTCCCATCCAAAACTCTTTGCCTTTAGGAGGCCAGAACTGACCTTTTCCTCAATTTGGAAGCCTTCTCGCCTTCTTCCCCTTAACCCTTAATAGATTTTTGGCTTGCTCAGAAGCAGATGCCCTGTTAATGACTTTGAATTGACTCTGTAATAATAAAGTTACATGAACAACAAAAGTGTGGACACCTCTACTTTCCCTTAGCTCCCCTTACCATTCTTTTCATTCTAGAATTGTTTAGGACCTAAGAAGGAGTTTGGTATTTGGTAATTCTTTTGGTTACAAATGAGGGAGCTGGAATGCCCTTTTGATGATCTGTTTGTATCCTTGTTTTAGAACAGTCATCTAATCCTCATCTCCATACTCCTTTTTTATTTCTTGGTCCTTTTGCCTAAAAACCAATGAAGACTGGAGTTTTTGGGTACCAGAGACCAGCTGTTCACCTCCCTGTCTCTTTATGTCCACCTTACACTTCTCCCCACAAAGCTATAGAATTTTTCACAGACATGATCTCATCCAGCTGCCCAGACCCCCAGGGAAGGGAGCTGGGGAAGAGAAGGAAGGAAGAAAAGGCAGCTGCATCAGCAGTAAGGATTACTCTTTTTACTTTTTGAGAGAAACTGAGGCATGGGTGTCCCATCTTTCCCTTGCTTCTCCCTTCTCACCCATCTTGCAAGCTCTTAACACTCCATATTACCATCGATCCACCATCCCGGACTTTTGTTATCACTGTTGCTGTTTCTTAATGCATCTCCCCAAAGCCTTATTTTTCTAGGAAGTAGGATCTGGGTTAGCACAGATTTGCAGGCTGATATTGTGAACTTTAACTAAAAGTGTGGCCAGACTAGGGGGAAGGAAGATGTCTGTGTAGAGAGACCCTGATTCCCAATACCCATAGCATGAAGGGGATGATACTGGGGATAGAGTTTCTTCTGGGCTGAGACATACCCACCTTTTCCTCCTCTGTGGAAAAAAACATGGTTTGATGGTTCAGGGAATCAGTGAGGCTGGAGAGTGCTGCCTGATTTGAACTTGGCCTGAGGCTGAGCTCCTTGGAAGGAATGGGGGGGGCTTATGGCTCTGGATGTGCTCCCCCACTCCCTCCACCCCCAAAACTCCATTGTAACTCGAGATCCCACAGGGATGAAACCCAGGCCTATATGTGTGTCCAGGAACTACGATCCTCTCTGCTCTCTAGCCAAACACCGTTAATGGCTTCTCCCGGCTACCGAACCAGCAGCTGCCTACAGTGTTGGCGGACTCCCCTTGCTCCTGGAGCCCCCATTCCCCCAGCCCCCAGTTGCACTCAGCATAGTCTCGATTGTTCTGGCAGGGGGAGTTCTCACCGCTCAGGTTTCCTGAGTTCCAGGGCCCTCCCCATTCTGTTTGTGATCAGCCCTGAAGCACTTCGGACTCCTGTTTGCAGCTTGAAAATCACTCACATTCTATCCTTAAAACAGCTTCCCACCTCTAAACCCTTTCACATTCATACCTTGTCACTAGGGGTAAAGGAATTTGTATTTTCTAGTTGCATTTGACCCCTTCCCCACTGACAGTCAAGCAATTAAAATGAGACTAAGTCCCTGATAAACCCTTTTGCTTGACCTTTTTCTCTTTCTTTTCCATTGGGAGAGTGATATTTTCTTTGCCTCAGTATAATTGAACTGACTGATTTCTACAGTCCTTCCCAAATGTCTCATCTCAGAGGTGGGATCCTGAATTCTTGGAGGCTCTGTCAGTTGTGGCAGGCCCTGCTTAACTAGAAACACTTCAGGTATGACCTCAGAACATAACTGTCTCTTGTCTGAGGATTAGCCTAACTGTGGCGAGTCTTCTCACCAGATGGAGAGGTTATGATCAGAATTGATGAAGAAGAGATCACCCTCACTAACAAAATCACACCACTTTTGAAGACATTTGATCCATGAAGAACTTAGATCTGGTGGGAATTGCCAGCTTTTACCCTTCCTCAGATGCAAAATTGGCTCTCCTGGGAGCATTCTCTTACCAATGGGAATGAATGTACATGTGGATAGACTAGGGAATTCTGGTCCTTTTCAATCCAGTCACTGCCCATCCATAAATCAGATACTTCGTCTTTCTTCTACACATTTTCTCTGACTGTCCCTCATCCTCTTCTCCTCTTCTGGTTTCCTTTGCTTCCTTTAAGTCCCAAATCAAACTTCACCTGCTGCAAGAAACTTTTCACCGCTTTTCTTCAATCTGGTGCCTTCCTTCTTATAATTATTTCTAATTTATCCTGTATACAGTTTGTATATAGTTGTTTGCATGTTGTCTCCCCCTTTTAAATTGTGAGCTCTTTGAGAGGGAGTGGTTTTTTGCTTCTTTTTGTATTCCCAGTGCTTAGCACATGGTCTTGCATGTAATAGGAGCTTAATAAATGGGAGACTGACTCCAACGGGAGAGTTAGGCTCAGTAACCCTAAGGCTTAGTGGGGATCCACTAAACTTCTTAGAATAATTAGAATTTTTTGTTCTCATCTTTACTTAAAGAGGCTGAAGTTTTTTCCCAGCAGATAACAATTCTGCTCAGAATGGTATTGGGTCATCTTTGATTCAGCAAGGTCATGTTGCTATGGAAGAACTGTCTTCCTCTCTGGAAGGCAGTAGTGATAAATCGAGAGATTGGGCATTATGTATGCTCACAATTGCCCCAGTCCTGGTGTGTTGGACTCTTGGGGAGAGGGGCTGGGATGCAGGTGCATATGTGTGTTTTCTTTTGAGGGGGATGGTGGTGAAGGACAACTCTGCCTTGTTTGTTGGACCAGCCAGCCACCTGTCATTCTGTGTGCTCTTTGGGCTTGCTTTCTATTTAAAAACTGTTTTCTTTCATCCAGTACTTCCTTCGAGGAAGAAGGAAGTTTCTCAGGGGAGAGAGAATGGGACATATGATTAAAGCCAACTGTGCTTTCTTGAGTAGGGGAGTTGGAGATGGGAAGGTATTGGGGTATTACACTGGTGGTGTTCATAGGTAAAGCACGGAGCCTTCTGATTCAGGATTAGAAAGACTTCTCTCTTCCTCCCTTCCCCAGTCATATTTGAGAGTGGTAGATTTCCTTCTGAGGTTGGACCATGGGTTGCCAGTAGCATAGGTTGGATTCTGGACAGCAAAGAAACTTTGCTTTGGATCAAGCAGTTGGTATATTTGAAAGGTTGATTGCTGCTTGGGGAATGGGATTTGGGGAATAGAGGAAAGAGTCACTTTATCTCGAATTCAGTTCTGCTTCTGAGCTCTTTAAAGTGTCCAAATTCTCTGTCTACCTGTTGTAAGTTCTAGTTCCCAACTCCAGGGAACAGACAAAAAATACTACGCCAGGTCTTCAGGGTCAGGCACTAAGTAAACATTTAATAAATGCTTATTGTCTGCCCACTGGCCCACCATGCATCTGCCTTCTTGCCTGCTGGCCTTAGCTTTTAGGAAGTCTAGAATTGGGTGAGTAGAAGTAAACCAAGCCCCTAAGTGTTTCCAGGGAGGAGAATAGTGGGTGCTCGTGAAATCCACTATTTATGGGGGAGAGACTGAAAGGTCCCAGAGTAGCCAGAAGAGTCAGATCGTTGCCATTGCAGGAGCTGGGTTGTTTTGGAGGAGAGAAGGCATTTTTAGCTAGTAGAACCAGATGCCAAAATATCAAGAATCTTGGATCTGGGAAAGGGAAAGTTTCTTTGTAAAGAGCAAAGTTATATGGAAAGGTATGTGTGTGTGTGGGGGAACAATGTTGCAGGGAAGGGGGGACTAATTGGGACAATAAGTTGGTACTACATTGATCATTTCTTTGTAGGGAAGGAGCTGACTAGAGAAAATAGGGATTCCAGGGGTATGAGGGCTAGCTATTTTTCAGGCCAGGGGTCCTGTGGGTCTGACACATTAGTGTTTGGGGGAGGGTTGAAAGGATGCAGGGATTTGTCCCCTTTCACTAGGGAAAGTTGCATTTCTCATGACTTCAGAAAGGAATGGCTTAGAAGAAAAATAAAGTTTCCTCTGTGCAAATATCCTATTATGTCAAGTGAGAGGCCAGAGAGCACAGAGAGAGGAATGGAGATGTGTGCAGGTGATACAGATATGGAAAAGACCTTTCTCCTTTTTGGAAATTTCCTAGTCAGTCTCTCATGGACTTCCTCTAGAAGATGATGTCTTTCTAGTCTCTCCCCTTCATTGCCTTTAACTCAAAGATAAGAAGCTGTCCTGTTTTTACATGATTGGAACTAGTCATTGGGGGATGGGAGGAATCAGAGAGTCAGGAAGAAGGTGGATAATCCTGAAATCATTTCTTTTGGAAGGTATTTTTGTACTTACCTTTGCATTAGTGTGTGTCTGATGTCCTGGGAAACTGAGCACTTCAGAACAAATTGTGAAACTGACCTTTGAAGGGCTAACTTTGAGAAGTAGAAGGTTTTCCAGCTTTTCTGTCCTGCTTCCTCTCGGGATCTCCTATGAAACTATACAGCATCAGTCTGTCCCTATCTCTCACCCCCATCACAATTTGTTTCTCTTGTGGGTCAGGAGGGATAGTAAAGTAGATTTAGGGTTTTAGAGGACTTCAGAGGTCAAGGTTAGACCTCTCATTTTACAGGTGAGGGGACGTAAAGTGTCTTTCTAAAAAGTATCTGAAGCAAGATGTGGAATCTAGTTTTTCTTGATTCCAAGACCTTTGGATTGAAGACTGTCTCTGACTTTAAGCTGATGTCCATAAGAAGCTCCAGTTAAATGCTTTTAGAATTGTTACCGGGGCAGCTAGGTGGCGCAGTGGATAGAGCACCAGCCCTGAAGTCAGGAGGACCCGAGTTCAAATCTGGTCTTAGACACTGTCTAGCTGTGTGACCCTGGGCAAGTCACTTAACCCCAATTGCCTCAGCAAAAAAAAAAAAAAAAAAAAAAAAATTGTTACCTAAGAATTTTATCACTTATTTTAACTAATTATGTTAGTACTGATTTGAAAAGGCAAGATTTATAAGTAATCCAGCATTGACTAATAATGGAGACTTGGGTCTTAAGCCTCATACTGGGAGGTTCCTCAAGAAGCTCCTTCTATCCTTTTAAGAAATATTTATTTCAAAATCTGGGGTCACTTACAACAGGTGAGTGCCCTAAAGTGTGTGTGTGTTTGGGGGCAGCTTCAGGATTCAGCCAGCTAGTGTATGGGAGGATCTTGTCTCACTCTTGTCCCTCTCCACAGGCAAGCTCAATGTGAATGGCTAGTTTTCCCCTCTTTGGCCTCCCCCACCTCTCCACCTCCTCCCCACCCCCCAGGGGAGAGCGTCGGCTTGCCTTGTGCTGTTTGTCAGAGATAAAAAATCGAGGAGGAGGAATGGAAAGACAGGAGGCACAGGAAGGCAGTTTGGTCGTTTAGAGACAGAGGCACAGAATTAACGTGCAGTGGGGGAGTTGGGAATGAACACTGCCGGCATTGTAATCCGAGAGGGGGCAAGGGAAAAGAGAGAGACCGAGAGAGGGCGGCTGACCCTGTGCTCCCCGGGGACAGGTGGGGAGAGGCGGAACGAGGAGAGAGTGAAGGATTCCAGAGGTGGACTGGCTTCCTCTTTGGGCAGACAGACACAGGGAGGCGGGCAGTGGGCCAGCTCTGTACCTGCACTTCCAATCTGTATCCCTGACAGCTGCAGCCACTTTGGGGAGGGCTGAGGGTGGGAGGGAAGGAGGAAAAGGGGGAGTGCAGGGGGGTTAGGGGGGGAGGAGATGCTTCAAGAGAGATTGGAAAAATCGCAGCCGACATATCAACCATAACTGCCCTCACGCAGCCCTGCTCAGAGAATTGAGTTCAGGAAACAAAGAAGAGTTGTCAGCTCCCTTGATCATTTTGGCAGGACTTCCAGCCTGCCCTCAGCTTCCCGGGGGAGCGGCCGACTTGATCCTTTAGCTCATCATCGTGGAGGTTGACACTAAATTCCTTGAGTCCTGCCTTCTCTTGTTCCTGAGGTGAAACCTGCCTTTGTCATTGTTTACTCCTTGCCAATGTCAAGAAGAGCAAATGCCCCAGCCACTAGGAGAGAAGGCCGAGGGGCAGGGGAGAACTGGTCCCTGGAGAGGAGCAGTGGGGGTTGAGATGAGGAGTGAGGGAGTGGGCTTACAGCAACTAAATCAGAGGGAGCAGCGGCCCTCCAGCTCTTGCCCGATCAGGGTCACATGTGTTTCCTGGCAGCATTGCAGGTGCTGAGCAGCAGCAGAGGGAGGGAGAGAGTGAGGACCTTGTGATGAATCATGTGGCGCAGGCAGCAGCTCATTCCCTAGGCCTGGGGACAGGGAGTTGATAGCTGAGGGCCCCAAGTGGAGTGTTTCCAGTCCAGTCTGGGCTCTCAAAAAAAGAGGACTGGTGAGATGGAAATGGGCTGGGGAGTTAGGGTACCAATCACTAACCCCTAATTCAGATCCCTACCTTTTTCAGTGTATCCTAGGTTGTACAGTGGGGCCCATGTCTATATTGCTGTCTGGAGGGAACTAGCCTTAAAACAGGAGTCCCTCAATCTGAGGATCATTCTGTCCAGAAAATGGGAGAGGATTTCTTCACTGTCAGGGAGTCAAGACTGTAAGAAAGCCAAATAGATTTCTGATTGGGACAGATATCTTGTATGGGCAGGGGACAGGAGCTCTAACTGAAGTAAGAACTGGTTAACTAGAGAGAGCACCTGTCCCCAAGTCCCCAGTTCATTCTTTATTTCACTGACCCAGTCACCTTTGTGAACATTCTTTGAGAATTGTTTGGGTGTAGAGGAGCTGAGAATGAAGGAATGTTCATCTTTAGCTTCCCTTCTCTGTGACCCCATCTCTCCCTACCTTCTTTCCTCCTTCTTTTGAAGGGTCTGGTTTGTGTTCTCGGAGCAGTGGAGGGTGACGGAGTTCTTCTCCCTCCCTCTCTGCTTACCTCCCCCCTTTCCCTCCTGCTGGCTGGCGGGCCAGGATCCCGGCTGCTACTGATGGCGCTCTCTGGGAGCAGCTGGGAACCTTGCCCGGGCTCGAAGCCCTGCCAAACTATGGAAGGAATAACAGGCTCATAGCTGCTGAGTTCTTTGGCTAGGCTGCCATGCCCTGAGGAGCCATGATTGGGGGTGGGAGTGGGGTGGGGGGGGAGTGGGAGAGACTGTTTCTCTCCCAGCAGCCATTATCAACCCTTCCCTACCTCAGGGATCCTTTTTCCTTGGATGGACTTGCTGGGGATGATGCCATTTTCATGTCAGTTTTCTTTCAGTTCTCCCTGGGCCGAGTGAGAAAGAGGCCCTCTGATTTCTTTGGGATTGTAGAGAACTGGCTCTTGTACAGGTGAGAGGTACATCTAGGGGCATTGTCTTAGTTCTAGTGCTGAAAGAAAACTGAGAGATCATCTCGTCCAACCCCTTGATTTTATGAATGAGATTACTGTTAGAGTGACTTGCTTAAAGTCACACAGCTGACAAGTAGCATAATCGGAAGTCAAAGCCAAGGCCTTTAATATTCAATCCAGTGCTCTTTTTGCTTCCATAGTCCCCAGAATGTCCATAAGTCACTCCTTCTTCATTGTAGAAGAAGAGGTTAAGCTCAGATCCTTTTTGTTTCTCTTCAAACTACCTGTAACAAAAGTAGAACTGAGAAGTAGTTTCAATTCCCAGAGATCTTGAGACTTGTTGGACTAGTGTGGATGAATTGCAGTAAGCCCACACTTGCTCCCTTTTCCTGGTTTTTTACTTTTCCCCCCACTAGCTTGTAATATTTTTGAGATGGTTGTCTGTGAATATGAGACCAAAATTTTCCTTGGTCAGCTAAACTGGTCCATATTAGAACTGAATCTCTGACCCAAATAAGTGAGAATTACTATAATGAAAAGAGTATTTGTTAAGCTTTTACCATGTGCCAAGGATTGTGCTAATGTTAGGAGTATAAATACAAATGCATAAATGGTTCCTATTTTCAAGGAGCTTACATTGCTTTTTGTTGTTGTTGTTGTTTGTTAAAACTTTTTATTTACAAAACATATGCATGGGTAATTTTTCAGCATTGACAATTGCAAAACTTTGTGTTCCAAATTTTTCCCTCCTTCCCCCAACCCTCCCCTAGATGGCAGGTAGCCCCATACATGTTAAATATGTTAATATATATGTTAAATCCAATCTTTGTATACATATTTATACAGTTATCTTGCTGTAGATCGGATGTAGGAAAAAAAACTGAGAAGGAAAACAAAATGCAAGCAAACAACAATAGAAAGTGTGAAAATGCCATGTTGTGGTCCACAGTCTGTTCCCACAATTCTCTCTCTGGGTGTAGATGGCTCTCTTCATTACTGAACAATTGGAATTGATTTGAATCCTTTCACGTTGAAGAGAGCCACGTCTATCAGAATTGATCATCATATAGTCTTGTTGCCTTGTATAATTTCCTGGTTCTGCTCATTTCACTTAGCATCAGTTCAAAGCTTATATTCCTTTTGAGGGAAACTGTTCTCATGAGAGAGTAGTGGCCAGCAGAAGGTCTGGAAAATTGATTGGGATGGTGAGTTGGGGTAATAAGGAGTAGAGTGACACAATCCATCCAGGCACAGTGGCACAACTGATGCTTACATGAACCAAAGGAAGATACTGGGAAACAAAGGTCTGCATTCATCTAAGATCTAGGTAAGGTAGGATTGATTTTCAGATCTGGACTCAAATCTTGCATCCAAACAAAACACATGAAATTCTTCTAGAACAGAGGTGTCAAACTCTGGGCATGTGGGTTGCATGCTGGCTGCAAAACTCCATAACGTTGCCAGAACCAAATTAAAATATAATTGAAAAATATTTAACAAAATAAAAATACAACATAGATAGTGCTAATTTGTGGTTTTCTAAGTCAATATGTGTCTGCAGGGATCAGTTTCTATTTGAGTTTAACACTTCTGCTCTACATTATTGTCTTTCAGATACTTGAAGAAAGCAGTTATTGTCCGTGTGTAAGTTTAGGTTAAATTTTCCCCACTTTGTTCCTTGAATATTTTGACTATTCTGATCATTTTTTCTTTAGCTATAATAATCAAGCTTTGTCAGTTCTGTTAAATGTGATTTCTGGAACAAAGTAGAATAATTCAGATGTGTGATCAGGATATGGACAAGTCACTAAGCCTCTGGACTTCAAGTCCCTCAAAATCAAGGTTTACTAACTTCTGAAATCCCTTCAAATTCCAGTGTCTTCTCATCTCTGAACTGGGGAGCCCTTAGGGACTGGATTGGAGTAAAGACTCAGTTTTTGGAGGGGATGACAGTTACCTAGAGGCTAATTGACTTTAGACTTAAAATATTAGAGCTGAAAGAGACCCTGGTCTTCTGATTCCTGGTCCAGTGTTACTTCCACTAACCCCTAGTCTCTGGCACTAAAGACATAACCCCTTCTACCCTACTGAAAAAGCTCTCTTTCTTCATTGTCCTGGAGAGGCAGAGGATGGTATGGAGAAGTAAGAAATCATAGGCAGAGGCTAATCCTGGGTTCTATAGATCTGGACTCCCTTCTGTGTCTTCAGTGACACTTTGGAGATGCTGTTTATCTGCCATCATGAATAGATATTGACTGATAGGATTTTGCTAAGAAGCCACTTGTTTAAAAATCTCAGTTAATTCACAAGTTAATCCACATAGCACTTTAAGATTTGCAAAGCTCATTGCATATGGTACCTTACATCAGGGGTCTTCAAACTACGGCCCACGGGCCAGATGTGGCAACTGAGGACGTTTATCCCCTCACCCAGGACTATGAAGTTTTTTTAAACAAAGGCCCACAAAACAGAGTTTTTGTTTTTACTATAGTCTGGCCCTCCAACAGTCTGAGGGACAGTGAACTGCCCCCCTATTTAAAAAGTTTGAGGACCCCTTCCTTACATGATCATCACAACCCCCTCAGGAAGTAGCTGCTATCAAAAACGTTATTTTATAAATGAGGAAATTACCTTGTGTCTGCCCAAGGTCATATAGTTAGGGAGTGTCAGAAGATGGGTTTGAATTCAAATGCAGTGCTCTTATTTATCTAGCATATCTCCTGCCTGCCAGGGATCCTGGCCTCCCCACTCTAGATTGATTGTATCTGCTCAAACAAACAGGGCAGGGTGCCAGCCTTGGGGAGAAATGGGCTGCTGTGTCTTTGGGCAAGACATTTCCTTGTCGTTTTTTCCTATCGGGAAGCAGGAGGAATGATAGGGAAACTAAAATGACAGGAAATTGCTTCTCCTGCCATGAGAGCTTCCTTCTCTCTAATGTGTAGGATATACCTCACATGCTCAGAAGAGTTGGGCTCTCAGCACCCAAGAGAGATGATTAAAAGTGTATACAGATAAAGATTGATTGCCACCCATAGGTGACCTCAGCAAGTCTCTCATCTGTAAAGTGAGGGGGTTGCACTGGAAGTGGGCTACGAAGTCCTTTTCAGCTTTGGAACTATGATCCTGGGGTCAGAAATGGAACTTGGAAAGGTACAGGGCATATGCAGACAAAGGGCTCTAAGAATAATTTTGACACTGATCCCTAAGCTCTGTTATTTGGGGTTCTTGATTTCTCCTCCAAAATAGAAAGGTTTGTTGGCAAAGGAATTAATTGTATTTGCAAGCAGTTGGTATATGTCCATTCTCAGGACAGTTTTCAAGTTAAAATCTTCTAATCGCCTTTACTGCTCCCCTATTAGTTTCCTTCTGTCTTTCACTTAATTTGCCCAGCCAGAGCACACAGAAAAGACTCCCAGGAAAAGGAGAAAGGGCACTAGAACCAGTTCTCATTTGAAGAATGCTGTTCTAAAGAGGCTGTGCTGGCGTGGCCAGTTCATTCCAGGGTCTGAGAATGAAGCTTCTTATACATAGGGCTCCTCTTTCCTACCTGAGGCACGTGGCTGAGCCCGACTTTGGAGAAGGAAGCTGGGGAGATGTTTGTCCCATTGGCTGTGCCCGTTGCCTTTTACTTCCCTTCTCCCCTCAGCCACTTGGGGGCTCATTCAGGATTAAGGAGAGGAAATCTGGAGATGGCTTTCTGTCCGAATTGAACCTACCATTTAGATTTTTTTTAAAAGCCTGTTATATTTCTATCAATTGGACACGGCCCCCTTTTTATCCCTTAATGGCGTTGGCTTTGAGAATTTCCTCCAAAATTATACTCCTGCCTTCCTGCTTCCACAGGTCTGTTGGGCCTGCTGCTGTGTGGAAGGGCCAGGGAAGAGTTAGGATATGTGTCTGTCTCTACGCCAGTGTGTGTGGGTGCGTGTGGGTGGGTACCTGGGGTGAGTGGGAGTGTCTGCAGGGTGTCTGGGGTTGCATTAGGCATTCCTCTGTGTGGATCCGATCCAGGCCCAGGCTGAGGATGGAGAAAAGTTAGTGGAAGAAGCCCCGGAGCAAGGGACCCTGCTCAATCCTTACTTACTCTGTTCCTCCTGGTCTTGGGGAGGACTAAAATGTTCTTCACTGTTGGTGGGCCTCTGATACCATGAACAAGGCTGGACTTGGGGAGGAAGCCCCTGTTCAGTTCTTGCTGTTGTCACTGACCTAGTTGTGTGACCTTGGTGTGCCCCTCGCCACTACTTGCCGACCTCAGTGAGATAGTGGGTGTAAAGCACTTTGCAGACTTTAAAGTATCTGTAAGTGCGAGTTATATAATGGTGGATTGTCTCATAAAACTGAAGCTGAGAGATGCATTCATTGAGATCTTGGTACTAGGAGTCGAGGACCTGATTTTCCGATTCCTTGTGTTTCTGCTAATATCTTCATCTCCTGAGACACCCTACTCACCTCAGCTTTGGGCTGAGACATGTCTGTCTGGATATGGTACTCATGGGAGCAGCCAACATGCAGCCCAAGTGCTCTTGTCCACTCCTGGTCTATTTCCCCATCACATCTTCTGTCCGGGCTCCCTAAGGGCCTTTCTGCCGACCTAAGGGAAAAGTGAGGTCAGCAGTGACGGGGTTACAAGGGGTGCTCTTAAAGTCCTGTGGTTAGGCCTTCCCGTCAGTGACTCAGCCTTTGCAACGGGTCCAGGAGGTGAGGTGTCTGGACAGTCTTAATCCACCCCCCATCTTAACTCTTCCACCTCCCCCCTCTCCCCCCACTCCCATTCCTTAAGGAATGAACTTGGGTGTGTCTGAGGAATTGGATTCAAGGAGTAATGAATGGGGGTGGGGGCTGGCACTGCAGTTCTCCCCTCAAAGAGTCTGGATTACCCCCAGCCTACTCACAGCCTCTAGAAGTAAGAAGATAGCTGTTGTCTCCCCTCCCCCCAACTCTCATTCTCAGTCCAAAAGTTAGATCTTCTGGGTACTGGCTGAGGTTAGGAGGCATGTAAAATCTCTTTACCTTTCCTATTTTTACCATACCCTCCCCCACGAGCTCAGCCTTTCTTCTTGCAATTGCCTAGTGTAGCTCTTACTACTAAACGATAATCGTCACCTGCAGGATTTTAATGGCGGGCCAGCTGTGCAGAGTTGGGGGATGGGGGTTAGGGGAGGGAAGCCAGCTCTAAATCACCACCGGACTGGTACATTCTTGCAATGGGGCTGAATCTTGGAATAAATAGGGTTTCTTTTTAGGAGACATATAATATATGACAGAGAAGCTCCATCCCGCCCCCTCCTCCCCCCAATTCCCCCCAGTCAGTATGCCCAGTGGCTTCTTGAAAGCAAATTGTTGTTCTGTGGTCTTTACTGTGCTTTATGGAAGTTAAAAGAATTACCTGGCTCCTGCAGCCAACACTGACTTTTCAATCCAGAAATAGGTAGCAGTTTATAGTACTGTAGCCATGGCATGGGGGCCCAGAGTTGGGTTGGGTGATGATAATAGGTTTTAGGCTTTTAGAGCTCATCCTAGTAACTACCAAGTAGAAGGTATTGACCATGCTTTGAAGAATTTCCCAGGGGTTGTTTTACAAAGGGATTTTTCTTTAGGTACGGGTTGTACTCTATGGCTTCTCTGGTGGTCCAACTCTGAAAAAAGTATTGCCCATCTTTGAAGTCAGCTAGATCTGCATTCAGAGTCTTGGAGGTTAGCAGTGAGGAAGGTCAGAAGACCCCATGATCATTGCCATGAGGAAACTGAGGCCCAGGGAGATTAAGGGACTTTCCAAAACTCAGAAAGATAGTAAGTGATAGAACGGAGGATTCCCCAGTTCTCTTACTCCAAGAATAGCCCTATTTCCATTAGGCCATATAGGCAGTGATGGCGAACATAAAAAACAAAAAATCTGGGTTAAAAAAAAAAAATCTTGTTCCTTTGTTTGGTGTTCAAAGTTATAAAAAACTTAGCCCCTCTATGCCTTTGCATTCTCCTTACTAAATCTTTCTCCCCAGTATGTTTCTTCCACCCAGTGACCCTGGCCTTTTGCTTGTTTCACAAGCAAGTTTTTCCATCTCTGGCCGTTCCCTATACCTAGAAGGCTTTCACTTGTCATCTCTGCCTTGTGGATTCCTCCAAATCCCAGCTAAAATTCTACTTTCTGCTCGAAGCCTTTCTCAACTTTTAATCCTAGTGCCTTCCCTCTCCTAATTCCTGGCCATCTCTGAATTAGCTTGCTTGTGCTTACTGGTTTGGGTTTTTTGGTTTCCCCTGAAGATTGTGAATTCCTTGAGGATATGAGCTATTTTTTGCCTCCTTTTGAATCCCCAGTGCTTAGCACAACTCCTGGTGTGTAATGGATGTTTAATAAGTGCTTACTGATGGACTAACTAGGATTAGATAGTGGTTCCTGTGAAAAAGTCTTCGGGTTTTATTGGACTATAGAAATGTTGTTGTTCTACTGAGGGTCTCTTCTTTTTGTCTTTGTGCCCCCAGTGGCTGGCACATAGTATAGCTTATTAAATACAGAATTGAATTGACTGAGTGATAGAAATAGGACTGTGAGTGCCGGCCATGAAATCAGTTCAAATCCTGCCTCAGACACTTCACACTCCCTAGTTGTGTGACCCTGAGTAAGTCACTTAACCCCAATTGCCTCAGCAGAAAAAAATAAGAAAAGAAAAGAAAGAAATAGGATTGTGAATATAAAGTTGAAAGTGACCTTAAAGACCATCCATAATCCTCATTTTTTGCCATTGAGCAACCTGAGGCTAAGGGGGCTGAGCTGATTTGCCCAGCATCATACATATGTATAGTATATGTCTGGGACAAGATATAAACCACTGTAGTGTAGTAGTGCCTCCCTATAAGGAACCTGGCAGCCAAAAAAGCTAATGCACTCATAGGCTACATTTATGAGATGTAATCATTTGAAATTGATATTGATTTGGTATGTTAAATGAGAGTATGGTATGATATATCGATAAAGAGCTGACCTGAAACCAGGTTTTGCTTTGTGACTCTCCTGGGCAGGTTACTTGAATCTCAGCAATACCGACAGCTTGCAAAGATTTGGAATTGCAGAGACATTGCCTTTCTACTTTGGAAGAGGGAGTTTTCTCAACAGGGACTTCCCCATGCCAGTAAAATCACAGGTCTGTCTCTATGCTTTAAGTACATTAAAATTTGCAAAATGCCCTAAACACTTTATCTCAGCCCTTTGAAGTGGATACTATGATTTTTACTCCCATTTTGCAGATTAGGAAACTAAAGCTGAGAGAAGTAACCTAAGTAACTTGGCCAAGTTATCCAGTTTATAACTATTGGGGATTAGATTTGAACCCCAGCATACATAGTTCAGTGTAAAGGAGCACTGAATTTTGAATCAGTAAAGCTGGGTTCAGATACTAGTTCTCATTATGTGTGTGAGCTTGGACCTCAGTTTCCTCATCTGTATAATGAAGATGTTGGATTAGATGACCTCTTTAGGCTCTTCCATTTCTTTTTATGATTCTATGAGGTTCCCGATTCTTAATCGAAGGATGTTGTCGGTTGTGACACGTTGTCTCCCTATAGTGTCCATTTAAGAAGACAGCAGTCCCTCTCTCCTCTGCAGTTACACCTGGAATATTGGTTCATTAATTTCACTTTCCACATTTGGAAATAGTATTAATGTCTCTTGGAAAGAAGGTCATCAGAACGGTGAGAGGAAACTTGGGGTATTTAGCTTGGAGAAAAGAATACTTAGGGGATGACAATTATTGTGGTCGATGGATTAAACTTACTTTGCTTGGCCCCAAAGGGCAGGACTAGGAGAAATGGATGGAAATTGTAGTGAAGCCAATTGCAGCTCAATATAAGTAAAAACTTCCTAACAATTAGGGCTGTTCTAGTTCTAGAGTAAAATGAGCAGTCTCAGAAGGCAGGGAATTCTTCCAAGATGGTTTGGTGGAAAAGTTGCTTCCCCCTACCCTACTGACCATGGCTTAGTGCCTTACTGTGATTTACTAGCTGTGGCATTTTGCCCAAGTCACTTCACTTCTAGGTTAAAGTCCTTTTTGCCCTGTTCTCTGTCCTTATTTAAGCAGATGATCATTTGGCTGAGAGATATCAAAGAATGATTTCCTCATTGTTATGGCTGGAATAAATGACCTAGGGACCCTAGGTCTTCAGGGTTGCCTCTTGTGGCTTTGGCTTCCAACAGTAACTTTATGGCCTTGAGAGATGGGTATTCTGAAAAGAATCGGGAGAGGGGATGTTGGATGATGAATCAAATAGGGGCAAAATCAAAATCACATAGGGGCCATCTCAAATTGCAGCAGAGTTGCTAACGTAGATCAGATCCATGACAGGGCTGGGCCCCACCCTGGGCCACTGCCTGCTGAGACCAAGCAACCCGGAGTATTAGGGGCAGTCCCAAGCTAGGCCCACTGTGGACACTTCCATTTTTGTGAATGCTGTCCTGGGAGTGATAGATTTAGAGAAGTTCCTTATTGTGAGCTGGGGCCTTTCCTCATTCGGTGACTTTTGGTAGAGGGTAAAGGGGGAGACAAAGGAGAGGGAGTATACTGCATGTGTGTAAGCATATCTGGGGTATGTGGATTTGAATCCTCCCTCAGATGTGATCATGGTCAAGAACTTAACTTCACAAAGCCTCAGTTTCCTCATCTGTAAAGTAAGGATAACAACTTTAGCATCCACTTCAGAGTTGTTTTGAGATTAATAAGCACTTTTCAGATCTCAAAGTACCAGCTGTTACTGTTATTATGAGTGTTCCCATCTGACTGTATACCCCAGTTTCCATGTCCCTCTCAAGGCTTGCTTGACTTGTATAATTTCCTCTCCCTCCCCTGACAAGGTATGAAGCCTCTCTGCTTCTGGGCCTAAAGAGTTGGGCTATGGGTAGGAACTTTTTCAGACCTCATTTCTCCAGTTTTTAAAAGTCTGAAAACCTCAACTCCACATTGGGCCAAGCTGCTGCTGCGCAAGAGGAGAGGGAGGCCTGCTGTTTCAGGATTCTGAATGGAAACCCTGCTTGGCAGCTGCCTGGACTCTCTCTGCTCCTCAGAGCCCAGGGCCTCTGGTGTTCAGTGCCCAACAGGAAAACCTCTTCTTAGGCTTATTCTACAAGTGGGTCACCAGGGCTAGGACCTGTACCCTAAGGTATTCTCTACCCCTCTGAGTGTGGGCAGGGGAAGAGGGAATAAGTAGCATTATTTTTCCACCTTTTGATCTTATCTTCTGTATTCCTCACAGGACCAGCTTTGTGGGAAAAGAATATTTCTGTGGACAAGGAAATTTCCTGGTGCCTTTTTGGGTTTTGGAGTAGGGCAGAACATAGGTATACCAAACTAACCTCGTCAAGGGAATTTCTTCAAAACTAGCCAGTACTTCATTCTCACCAAGGCTTGATTTTTTGGCTGTAAAGGTTTTCTCTTTTCCTGGGCTACTAGGCAAAGTACTTAGGTTGGCCACTCCTTTTTTCTTCATCCGAATTTGGCACCTTGTTTTTTTGGGGGAAGTAAAGTTTTTAGCTTTACCAGTCTTCCTGGCATGTCTCTACCACTTTGCCACCCATCCCTGGCTTTGTTCTCTGAGACTTTTGTTCTATTTCATTTTCTCCATTCACTGTCCCTCTTTTCTCACACTGTCCTTTCTTGATCTTATTCTATCTCTACATCTTTTCTTGACTCAAACCCTTGTCTCTTCTTTCGGTATTTCTTTCTGCAGCAAGCTCCTTCCTAATACTTCTTTTTCTCCTTATCTGCACAAATCCCTGGTCTGCTTTCTATTACCCGAGCAGGGCCAAATCTTACCTGGCAGCCTGGGGATTGTGTAATTTTTTTTTTTTTTTGATTGTGTAATTCTTATGGTGGTTGTTGGTGCAGGTATCTGGTCTGGGGCACAGGGATTATTAGTAGAACCCTGAGAATTAATGATCTATCCCTTTAGCAAGGTCTTGCCTCTATAAGTATAATCCCACCAGCAGTAGCTCTAGAGAGAGGCTTTGCTGTCCGGGGGGCTGAGCCCTTCTGTTTCAGCTGCTCCTTCCTGGTCAGTGACTGAAGGATGGCAGATTTGGGAAAGAGATCCCTGTGTTATAATTTCCCTTTAGGGCAAAATTCTGACTGGAAAACAACCAAGGCCCTTGGTTGTGTTAGGAACTAGGGTTAGGAGGGACCTGGAATGGATGGAGGAAGTGGTCTACCTCCAAACTTGGGCTCTATGATTTTAGTTTTTAATTATACAAATAACTTGGACTTTATATTATCGTATCAATGACATGAAACACCAGCATGTATTGATTCAGAAAGAAAATCACATCAGGAAGTTAGAATTCAGAATATTTTAAAGTTCTTCAGTGACCAGAAAGCCTTGAGGGCTGGGGTCTTTTAGGGAGAGAATGCTTAACTCTTGGTTAAGGGAGTGGGGGGGAGGGTGGATGCTAGCGGTCCTCTCCTCCTCACCCCACCAGCTTTTCCTTTTTCCTCTCCCAGGCACAGCTGATTTGGCTGTCGCCCCGTCCTGAGGTAGAGGGCACAGTCTTCCCTAGTCGCTAAGTGTCCGCCACAGGGGTCTCTTCCATTCTGTACAGGGCTCTTAGTAGGTTCTCAAGAACCCAGAGTCTGCTTGATGGTAGGGGGGAGGTTTATCCAATGTGCCGTTGAGGCCCATGTCCCCAGAGGGTCCAGAGATCAAGGGGCAGATGGATAAGGTGTATGACTTTTGTCTTAATTTTCCTTTGGCTCCATTTGATGTCATCTCCTCTTCTTCTGCTTCCCCACCCCCTTCCCGGTATTGACCTTTGTCTCCTAACTCCGGATCGCAGTCTTCCTGTCCCGGTCTTTACTCTGAAAAGGAGAGTGAAAGTACTGTTAGGAGGGTAAGGGAATCAAAGGAGGACATATTGTAGAGAATGGGTGGGATTTGGAGGCTCCAAGGGAGCTCTCCCACCCCCATTTGTACATGGACCGGGCTTCTTGGGTCAGACAAATGGAATGCCCTCCCCTTGGGCTGGCCCTATCATGAGGCTGGCGGGTCATGGTCAGAGGGGGTGCCCTAAAAGCCCACTGCTCTCTCCTTCCCTTTGAGAACCAGATCTGGGTCCCCTCCCCCTACCTAGCTGGATCTGTCTGCTTTGGGGAGTGTAAGGGGGAAGCTTTTCCTGAGTCCCCCTGCCTCCTTCCATGCAGACCGCCTCGTCTCTCGTTACCACAGCTTGGGGAGGGGGGAGACTGGAGTAGGGGGGGGGCCTGCAGAACAGAAATTGTAAAATTAAATTTCCCAGATGTTCAGGCCCCAGGAGCTCGCTCTCGTGCTGTCTGGAGAGGAAATGGGGATTGGGAAAAGCCCGCCTCGTATTTTTTCCCCTCTCACCTTGCCTTTCCGGTACCACCAAGTGCAGGAAGGACCATAAATTACTAGACTCAGGGGCTAGCCCATCTCCCTGATAGTGCAAGGAGGTGAGGTGAGGACCCTGGAGGCTATTCTTTTAGTCTCCAAACTGCTTCCTGAGCCCTTTGTCCCATGGCTCTCCCTTTTTTTCCTTTTCTCTGCTCCTCCCCTCCACAACCCAGGGCTATAACAGTTTGGTAGTAATTTATTTTGGGGTCCCTTAAGTTCCTCAATGACCTATTTGTTTGCAAAGCCCCAAATTAACTTCCATTAGCAGGAATGCTAATAGATGAGGCCACTACCTCATTGTAGTGAATTGGGCCAGAATTCACTTCCCTGGATCACGCGTAATTTCCCCTTCTGTGGACCTGGCCAGTAGTACCTGAGGTAGGATTGTGGAGCATTTCAGATTAGGCCTCCTTTCTGGTTGTAGGGATAGGAGAGGGAACCTGTCCCTAAGTAAGCAGTTGAACCGGAGCTGTCCAAAGGGATTTTACTGCTGGAGAAGAGGGAGGGGAAGAGTTGGTGGGGCACTAAAAATCTTTAACCCCAGAGGAAAAAACTACTCTGCTTGGGATTCCCCCTGTCCCTGGGCTATTTCTGTTCTCAGACTGTGTCACTGAGTGATCTTTTTCCAGAGCAGTCCCTACTTTTCCTCATTTTCCTTCCTCCCTGCCTTTTTATTCTGTGTCAGAGATGCTGACAGCTTCCATGGCCTTTTTGTTGCTTTGTGAAACTGGGGTCTAGCCTTGTTCCTTTTCGGAGGGGGTGGAAGTAGGTGGGGGAGGATCATTCAATCATTTATGCAGACTGACCCAGTGTAAGCTGAAGACCTCCTGTTGCTCCTTAGGCCATTCTGATCTCAACCCTCTGTTCTTTATCTCTGGTTCCCTTGTTAGGCTTCTCCCTATTTCTCCCTCCTCACTCTTACCTAGTGTGAAGCCAGCCACCCTTTTCTGTGAGGCTTCTAAGTGCCCCGGGGCAATGCTCTGGAATCACTTGTTGCACTTAAATTGATAGAGGAAGTTTCCTTGTCTGGGAGTTGCCATACCAGTACAGTCATAGGTTTTGTCCTTATGGATAACATTCTCTTGTAGTTCCCTGTTGCCTGTTCTCATTTCTCCCCCATACCCTCAGAGGTGCTCTGAAGCCGTCTCAGACTTGATCTGTCTCAACTCTTGCCCCATTGCCTTTCTGTGTCCTCTGGTCCCGTCAGGTAAGCACCATTAGTCTTAGTCTCCTGAGCCACTTCTCTCCTTCCTACAGGTCTTCTTCCCCAGCTATATCTAACCTGGATCCTCGTCTCTTCTTTGCTGCCCCTACTCCTTTTGTGCTGACCTGCAGCCTCTGTCTTGGGGGAAGGAGCAAGTCAGTCTGAAGTTCTACTTAACTCCAGGGAGTTAACTATATTGATAGGCCCCTCCCACAGAATCCCATAATTCCTGAGCCCTATAGCATATTAGACCACCTGGTTCTGTTTACCTTGTTGGGAAAGGTGTAGGGGAAAGAACCCAGGAACTTCCCTAAATTTATTTGGGTTGTAGATCTCAGCAGCTGCATCAGTCTTTCCAAATCTGATTCTTTTATCCCCAATATGTTTTAAGCAAAGGGCTTAGTTCTCTCCCCTTCCCTGACCATTTTTTGATATCCTTCCATTCTCTCTGAGGATGGAGCTTTTGATGTAAAAGGGGTTGAGGTAGGGTTATAAGTGGTTTGGGGAATAAAGGACATGCGCCTGGAGTTCTCATGGTAGGAACCATCTCATCTAAGAAATGTGAGAAGTTTAGATTTAGAGAGAACTTGTGGTTGTCCATAATTTCTGCCAGACTTGCAGGTAGAGCAGACTTGGGAGGAGAGAATGCAGCTTTGAGGTTGAAACTTGTTCTCTTCTGGCTCCTCCTTTATTTGCTGGAGTTTCTTCTCTTCTCTCCGTCTTTCCTTCTCTCCCCTCCTTCCTCCTTCCTCCTTCCCTCCCTCCTATGAGACTGAGAAATCTATGGATGCAGAGAGTGCATATTACCATCTGCGCTCACTCTGGGGAATTTAGGTGCCCATAAATTTAATCCATGAGCCTTGTACTTATGGTTAGCAGGAGATGAAGATATTAGGTCCTAACCTGGATGGGGATTTATCTGTCCTAGATGGAGACATAAGAGAGGATGCCTTTCCAATGATAATGCACATTGATATTGAACAGAGAGATGCAGGAGGAGCTGACGGAGTGATTACCGAGAGGCTAAAGCTGGTTTTGTGGGGTCTCTTGAAGATCCTTTGCAAGGTTGGACACGGAGTTGTGGGTTAGGGTTGGAGGTAAATGTGGTGAAGTCGGAGGGGCCTCTATGTAGGAGCACCTTAGCCCAGACCCTACTGGAGGGTGAGTTTCAGAGAACTCTGGAGCCGCCACAGCTGGCTTGGATTTAATGGGCTCCCCCAGGCCTTAGCTTCCGAGGAAGCTGGGTTGCATTAATGGGATGAATTACCCCACCCTCAAGTCCCAAATCCATAGCTGGTCATCCTAGCCTACAGGACTGGTATATGAGGATCGGACGTCTGTTCTATTCCATCTCTGTGGACCTGACTTAGGCAGCGCTTCCTGCGGGAGCCCTTGGGACTCGGGGGGGAGGGAGACGGGGGGAGGGGAGCAGGGGCAGGTCACAGTTGAGCTTGCCTGAAGCAGAGTTGTGGCTCGGGCCCCTCAGCGTCTGGCTAGTGCTCAGACAGAGATAAGGGTCAGCACCTCTCTTGGAGGTCTTTAGGGGCCTCCCTGCTGGGGCACTTCCCAGCCTCACATGGTGGGCACCTTCTGGGTGTGAGTCTACTTCCTCTTGTCTACTCCAACTAGAAATTCTTGTGGTCCCCAGCCCAGCCCCAGGAAAGAGCTGGGAACCATGGTTTCTCCCTCTAGACTTTGAGCATACCAACCCTCATAAACAAACATATGCACATCATTCCAAAGCAAATTTACCACTCACCAACTTTCTCTGGTTGCTGAGGCAGAAGGTGCAGATCTGTTTGGGCTGGGAGTTCTCGCTGTCCCGGGGAGGGGGAGGGGGAGGTGGGGGGCTAGCCCCCCCCGCATGGTGATAGAAGGCTGGTGTGGAGTGGCAGGGCTGCCCGTCTCCACAGGCCTCGCCCACCAGCAGCACGTTGCCCAGGTGGGAGATGTAGCTGGATGCCAGCCTCAGCGTCTCGATCTTGGACAGCTTGCGGTCTGCGGGCTCCGTGGGGATGAGGGTACGCAGGGCGGTGAAGGCGGTGTTGACGCTGTTGGTGCGGTCCCGCTCTCGGGCATTGGCCGTGTGCCTCTGCCGGGGCTCCCGGCTCAGGCGCCCCCCACCGCCGCTGCCCTTCTTGGCTCCCGCGCGGCGCTTGGAGCCCTTGAGGCCAAAGCCGTCGGCGTCGAGATGGTAGGGCTTCTCGTCCGAGCCCGAGCTCTCGCTCCCGTTCTCCTCGTCCTCCGACAGCATGCTGATCTCGGGGTACAGGTATCGGCTGGGGGGTGCTGAGCGCAGCATGGCAAAGGACATGGCGAAGGCTGGGGAAGGGGCGAGGGCCGAGCAGAGCCGGGATCCTGGGGGTCTGCGGCTGGCCACGGGCCCTCAGCTCTGGCCGAAGCTCATGCCTCCCGCCTCTCTCCTCTTGCTCGGTAGGGGACGGAGGTGTCTTCTTCTGTGGGCTCTGACGTAGGAGGGGAGCCCCGCTCCTCTCAGGCTCTGAGGCAGAGGCTTCTGAAGCAGCCGTCCGCCGCCGCCGCTGGTCCTGTCTCCTCAGCACACATGTGCATCTTAAGGCTGAGCGTGGCAGCAGCCAGCAGCTTTATAGCCTCGGCATCCGCCAGCAGCTCAGCGCGGGGCGGTCAGCCTGGCCCCTCCCCCACAGCACACACAGCTCCCTCCCACTGCCTGGAACTGGCTCCGGGGGGCTCTTCAGAGGACCAGGGCTGCCCTCTCTCTCTCTCCTGAGGGAGTGGGTTTGTGGGGGAGAGAGTCGGGGCTTTCCCTTGTGGAAAAGGAGCCACACTTGTGGGCACCTCCCCTTAACTGATCATCTGCTTATTCTCCTTGGACTTTGGGCCACAGGGGCAGCCACAGCCACAGAAGGAGCACCTTCCCTCGAGACTAGGGACAGTTGGGGGAGGGGCAGGAGTGGGGAAAGGAAGACGGCTTGCTCTGGTCACTGATCAGGTTAGTGTTTCTCGGACTCAGTTTTGGGGTACAGAGGTTCTCCCAAGTCCGTGCTGGAATAGGGGGATCTTCCCCAACCACTGTTGGGAGGCAAGTTTGGACCCTCTGGTTTACTGTAGAGACGGTAGGTAAGGTCATGGTGCTGGCTTTTTCGTGGCACCGAAGCAGTGGGGAGTGCCAGGGCAAGACTGGGGCCCCTGAGGACACATGTGGGAGAGGTATTAAGGAATGAAAAGGTACTGGGGCAGCTGGGGGGGGAAGAGACCCTTGAGAGTCTTTTCAGCACCGTGGGGAGGGAAGGAGGGGGTCAAATAACATCAGCGACCTGCCTCTCTCTGCCCCTGTTTCCCCCCTACTGAACACACACACACTCACCCCAGCATGACCAAACTAACCCAGCTGCTGGATGAGGAACGGGCAAAGTATTAACTCCTTCAGGGCCAAAGGCTTCCCTCTTTCTCTAAAGAGTGGAAGGTGGGGACAAATTTTTTTTTTTTTTAAAGCAGCCTAGATAGGGGACAGTATTTTTTATGTATAACACACGTACACATATAGTTCTTCCAACATATGCGCCATCTTTTAAACCAGTAGTAAACACATCCTGTGTCTGTCCATATATGGTAGTTTCTCTCCTCCCCCTTCCCCCCCATCTCACAAATATACTATTTCTAAGACACTGTAACTTGAAAATAATGTCAGCAGAACAGGTAAACTGATGATGTTTCTCACTTACCATTTTGTAGCCTTCAGTCATAGTCATGTGCACACTCTCATAAAAGTGTCAGTTCTTCATGTAAACATCATTTATTTTCTTTCCCAGATAGACTCTGTGATTTGTGTTCATTTAGTGTCAGTTGCGAGCACACGCACACACACACACACACACACACACACACACACACACACACACATATACACATATACACACACTCACTGACTCTCATTTCTGCTGTCACAGACAAATAGATAATCTTTTCCAAATCCAGACACCGTTTCTCACTTAATCACAATCTATCAGTCACAAATACATCTGCTCACTCTCTGGCACAAAATATCTTTTTGTAGAGCTCACACCCACAATGTCTCACTTGCATTCATTCTTCTCTCTCTCTCCCCCGCTCTCTGTCTCTGTCTTTCTGAATCTCTTTCTGTCTCTGTCTCTTCCCTCTCTCTCTTTGTCTGTTTCTCTGTCTCTGTCTCTGAGTCTCTGTCTCTTTCTCTCCTCTCTCTCTTTCTCTCTGTCTTTGTTTCTCTCTTTCTCTCTGTCTCTCTTTTTCTCTCCCCTCTGTCTCTCTCTTTCTCTGTGTCTCTGTCTCTCTCTCCCCTCTGTTTCTCTCTCTTCCTTCCCCTTCCTCTTTCCCTTCCCCTCCCCTCTGTTTCTCTCTTACTTGCTTACTGTAGTCTGCAGACTTAGGTTCAAATGTCATTTTCTACAAGTCATTTAACCATTTGATGACCTTAATAGGTCAATTACTATCTCTGTGCAAATTATTCTTATATTTCTATATCCAGCCCTATATCCAAATCCTGAGTTAGTTGTGAAATCTTGAATCACCAACTGCCTCTTGGACAACTTGAACAACTTATTACTAGAGAGGATATCACCATCTTCCTAGTCAACTAGATTCAGACATGGTGTCGTTCCCAAACATGGCTACTCTGTTATCAGGTTTTTGTCAGTTCTGCCTTCACAAAATCCCTTGTATCTGTATCTTCTTCTACAGCCATAGTTCTAGTTGTGGCTCTTATCACCTCTTGCCTGGGCCATTATAATGGCCTGCTGCTGGGGCTCCTTCTCAAAAGTTTTTGTTTTTTTTCCAGTCAAATCTGTCCTTAGTAATTTCCATTGGGTTTCTTCGAAAGCATCTGTCTGAGCACATCATTTTCAGTGATCTCCATGGGCTTCTCTGTTTGGAAGCCCTCCCCAACCTGGCTCCTTCCTTCTTCTCCACTCTTACACTTTACTCTTCTCCATTTTTCTCTCATCCAGCAGCACTTGTTGCCCCTGTACCTTTGCACTCACTTTCCCCCGTCCCTGATTCCCCTAACTCTTGGTTTTCCTAACTTGTTCAAGACCTTTTACGAGAGACCTTTCCAGGTGAACCTCCAGCCCAAGACTTTTTTTCTTAAGATTACTCCCATTTAACCCACGTAAAATACATATGTATACATCTGTCTCATTCAGATGTGAACTTTTCGATGGTTGGGCCTTGTGGTTTTGTCTTATTTTTTTCCTGCAACATTTAATACAATATTTGGTACATTATAAACCAGCTGATAAATGCTTGTTGATTCACTATTACCTCATAAGGTTGAGAAAAGCATCATGTAACCTCATTTACCTACACATGTAGTAATGCTTACTTTCTTATGTATTCACATTGTATCTCAGTTGCATACACATTTTCTCATACATGTGTGCACAGGTATACTCAAAAAAAGTATATGTATACACAGAGATATGTATACACAAACATACCCACACAGCTCTCAGAGTGGGAAAGGACCCCGGAGGCTAGATGTGATTGTGCTGATTTAGGGAATTCTCGGTGGGGAATATTCTACCTCTGCAGATCAGTTTGTTTGGCAGCTTGAGTCTTAGAGAGTTGTTGGAGGATATTTGAGAGGTTAAATGACTTCCTGCAATCATAGCTACTATGTCCAATTTAGGGCTTGAACCCAAGTTTTCCTGACTTTGAGGGCAGCTCTCTCTATTCATTGTGCTGCACTACATATGGGGATAGCACCCATAAAATAATGTCTGTAGGATTGGGAAGTTCCAGACAGTGACCCACAGATTCGTCCTGGGACAGCAGAGCTCAACCCTGTGTCTCCTCTCCTTTCCCCCTAAACTCCAGAGGGGGATGATCCTGACTCTTTCCTTTTCCTAGGGTTCCAGGCTGAAGTCCTGTCCCATTTTTCTGTCCCTCCTCCCCCAAACATCTTGTAGGATATTTTTTTTCTTCTCCTAACCCACCTGGCCTCCACCCTCCTGACTCGTGCTATGCTATTGAAGGAAGCGCCATGGCATCCGAGGCTGGAGAAGGACGCCTTTAACCAGGGAGGAGCGCCGAGTGTAGTGGCGGCTGGCGGGAGCCTCTGCCAGGAATGTGCGTCTCGGAATGCAGCTTTGCTCTGGCCAAGCTCAGCTCCCAGACTTGGGGAAGGGGGGCTTGGGGAGGGCGCAGAGTGGTGACGGCAGATCTCCGAAGGGGAGCACAGATAGGACGGGGGTGGAGGCTGAGTTCACTCCCGGAATCCTCGGAGAAGGGAATGTGCTTGGGGAGGGGGCAGGGACAAGAGGCTATATCCAAGAACAGCTTCTGCTGCTACTGGAGAGTGGAAACAGAAGGGGCAGGCTCCCCTCGCCGAGCCCTGGTTCTCTCATAGACACGGTCTCTAGTTTTAAAGCATTCCTTGTGACCCAGTTTGTCGCCCTGTCAGGGATCTTTTTTCTTCCCGAGATTACCAGGAATCAGGATGGATTGTGAATGTTGAAGGGAATTTGAGTCTCCCCCTGCCCCCCACCCCATAGGTCTTATTCGTTCTCTCAGTCCTCCTTCCTGGTCCTTTTGGCTCCTTGGGGTGTGTGTTCCTCCAGGGTGTTTATGGAGACCAGATGGTGTGTGTTGGGGGCGGGGTAGGAGCTTGGACTCAGATTGTCCAGTTCCATGGGAGAGCTTACACCTCCCTCTTGGGTGTGGGAGACACCTGTGTTCCCTAGTGCTCCCTCCTCCCCTTTCAGTACCAGCCAACTAGGGGGATAGTCAGAACCTGCAGGATCCCCATTTGGGGAGAACTCCCATTGGGCAAAAAGGCTGCCTCCTTGGGAAGTGGGAGATGCTGGGGCTGGGTGGGATGAAGTGTTTGTATTTATCTCCCTGCGCCCGTCTCCACACTATGCGCTCCCCCCCCCCCCTGCCCCCGGTCCCTCCCACCCGGTAGTGAACGGCCCTTGGCCCTGTGCCTTGGGCCCTGGCAGCAGGTACTTGGCCTGCATGCCAGGGCAGTGAGCAAGCGGGCAATGAGGTCACTGCTGTGGCTTCCCAGGGCCATGGCCAAGAAATCCAAGGCTTTTTTGGGGGAGTGGTGAAATGGAGGGGAGGGTCTGAATAGAGGAAGGAGGAAGGGACAAGGAGGTGGAGTTTTCAGATCTGGAAACTGTACAGCATTAAATGTTGGCTGAAATGAAGTGGGCAGATCCCCAACCCTTGAGGGACAGGAGAGACAGAGGCGAGCCCAGAAGATGGAGTGCAGCCATGGGGACTACAGGATAGGCTCCCCAATAGACATTCAGTCCAATGGAGTAGCTTGGGTGGCCTTATCCCACCTGTGAGCTGATGTCTCTGCTCTGTTCTGTAACCCCTACTTAGGACATCCGGAACACGGTGGGGAATGTCCCTCTGGAATGGTATGATGATTTTCCCCACATTGGCTATGACCTCGACGGGAAAAAGATCTATAAACCCTTGCGTAGCCGAGATGAACTTGATCACTTCTTGGATAAGATGGATGACCCTGACTACTGGTCAGTTGGGCAATGGGGCAGTGGAGGGGAAAGTCAGTAAGAGGATGGGTGATTAGTAGGAGGGGACCCAGCCTTCTTGGGGGAATCGTGTTAGGGTCAGGAGGTGGGGTCTTCAAGGCATGGAATTAGACTCTGGACGGTCTCAGCCCCTTCCTGATGCCCCTTTCTTTTGTCCTGCTCCTACAGGAGGACAGTACAGGACAAGATGACAGGACAGGATGTGAAGTTGACAGATGAACAGGTGGCCCTGGTCCAGCGGCTACAGAAGGGCCAGTTTGGGGATGCCAGTTATGATCCCTACGAGGTATGGATGGGTGTGGGGAGAGGAAGGGGAGAGGAGGATGAGGCACAGAAAAGTTAACACTGAAAAGGTAACAGTGCTTTCTGTCTCCCCCCGACTCTCCCTTACTCTTCCCCCTTCCACCGCCACCAGCCAGCTATTGATTTCTTCAGTGGGAGCCTGATGATTCATCCAGTGACCAACCGTCCTGCTGACAAGCGCAGCTTCATTCCCTCCTCATTGAGAAGGAGAAGGTGAGGTCCCTCCGCCTCTGCCATGTCTGCTGCCCACCAGGACCCCGAGCTCTGCAGACAGCTTCTCACCCTTTCTGTCGTTCCAGGTCTCCCGGATGGTCCATGCCATCAAGATGGGGTGGATTCAGCCACGAAGGCCAAGAGACCTCACCCCCCAGTACTATGACCTGTGGGCCCAGGAGGACCCCAATGCCATCTTGGGGCGCCACAAGATGCATGTACCTGCCCCGAAACTTGCTCTGCCGGGCCATGCTGAGTCCTACAACCCTCCGCCTGAGTATCTCCTCAGTGAGGAGGAGGTGCGTCGAGCCGGGGCCCAGCGCAGGCCAGGGGCTGTGGCGCGGGGTCAGCCGGTGTCCCGGGTTTTAGGAGCGAGAAGTGCTCGCTTGCTCTTGGCGTTTGCTCTCCTGTCCCCTTTTCCCAGAGCGGGCCGCTCTGGGCCATGTAGCCTAACCTCCCTCTTCTGTGTCTGCAGCGACTGGCCTGGGAGCAGCAGGAGCCCGGAGAGAGGAAGTTGGACTTCTTGCCTCGGCAATTTCGGTGCCTCAGGGCCGTGCCCGCCTACGGCCGTTTCATCCAGGAGCGCTTTGAGCGCTGCCTGGACCTTTACCTGTGCCCTCGCCAGCGCAAGATGAGGGTGTGCTTGGGAGCCCTTGCAGGGGGCCAGCTGAAATTGAGGGGTGGGGGCTCCTTGTAGGGCATGGGACCAGTGGGGTCGTCATGGGGAAATGTCCGGGTGAGAGCCTAGCAAATGTGAATGGGGTTCAAGGGATGGATTGGCGGGGAGAGTCAGCAGCATGGACCAGCCCATCCGTCTCCCATTAGTCCATCCCTTACATCAGGCAGGCCCAGACTGGGAGTGTTGGAGCTGTTTGTGCTAATACCACACAGCTCCCCGAATCTCCTGGGAGGGCTCAGAACCAGAGTGCGATAGGGCCGTGTGTGCTGTGTTCTAGGTGAATGTGGACCCTGAAGACCTGATTCCCAAACTGCCCAAACCCCGGGACCTGCAGCCGTTTCCCACTACCCAGTCTCTGGTAATGGGGGACAGAGCAAAAGATGGGGGCAGGGGTGAGGGTGGAGGGTAGGGGAGAAGGGTCCTCCTGTTGGGGTGGGCCTAAGATTATATTCTGATTCTTCTTAGCCTGAGTGAGCTCCACTTTCTTCCCTGTCCTTAAGCACTTAACACTTCCTTCCCCATTTGTTACAGGTGTACAAGGGCCACAGTGACTTGGTCCGATGCCTCAGTGTTTCTCCCAGTGGCCATTGGCTAGCTTCAGGTGTGTCCAAGGGGGAAGAGGATGAGAGGGGAAGAACGTCCTAGTTGGGTCAGGGGGTTGGCCTTCCCATTCGTGGGGCCAGAATCTATCTTTGGGAGAGAAGCATTGGGGAGTCACCCTGATGATGGGACTCGGCTTCTGTAGGCTCAGACGATCATTCAGTCCGACTGTGGGAGGTGAACACCGGTCGGTGCTTGAAGACAGTTCCTGTGTCTGGAGTGGTGAAGAGCATAGCCTGGAATCCCAACCCGGCCATCTCTCTTGTAGCCGTGGCTGTGTGAGTGACCCGGGCTGAGGCCTGGCCTTCCTGGGGCCCTTTGCATCTTCCCGCCGGCCTTCTTCCCCCCTCTCCCCCCCCCCCCCCCCCTCCCTTGGCGTGCATGGAAGTTGTAGGGATCCACTTTTCACAAAGGAAACACTTAGCCTTTGAGACTGAATGATTTGTCCGTGGTCACTCTGTCCAAAGCAGGGTTTGTACCCAGATCACCAGTGACCAAGTCATTCCTCAGCATTGCCTCAGGCTGTCTCCCATTCCAAACTGCATTCCCGCCCCCCTTTTTTCAGCAGCTCTGGGGGACCAGGGAGTGCTTCCCCTCTTAGACTGCCACATGACAAGATTCCCTGAGCTGGAGCTCGGCTTCCCATAGTCAACAATAACATCCATTTAAAAGTATTCTACAACTGGTAACAAATTCATAAATTCCCTCCAAAAGCCTGGGTGGAAGAGAATTTATTTAACATAGTATATAGGGGAAGCAGCACTGGTTTTAGGAGACTTGGGTTTGGTTCTGGGCAGAATCTGTGAAATGTAGATGGTGATTTTCACGTACTTCCTCTGGGAGCTGTTGAGAGTGGCGAGGGCTGGCCGAGGTTGCAGGGGAGGTTCTGAAAGGAATGTCCATTATTCTCGGGTCTCTGAAGCGCGGAATCGGTGCTGCTGCTGAATCCAGGCCTGGGGGACCTGGCAGCCACCGGCGGCACAGACCAGCTGCTCAGTGCGTTTTCACCCCCAGAAGAGCCTGTCGGGCAGCCTGTGGAGTGGCAGGAGGCTTCGGCCGAAGAGCGAGACCACGGCCTGAGGCTGCGGATCCACCATAAGAAGGTGCTCAGGGCGGTGGGGCCAGGGAGGCCATTGGTGCGAGAGGTTTGTCTCCCCCCGGCTCTTAGCTCTCCCGTTCTTCCTTTCTTTTCAGCCGGTGAAGCAGGTGGCCTGGCACGGCCGCGGGGACTACCTGGCCTCGGTGGTGGCAGCTGCCGAGCACACTCAGGTGCTGATGCACCAGGTGAGCCGCCGGCGCAGCCAGAGCCCCTTCCGGCGGAGCCACGGTCAGGTGCAGTGTGTGGCCTTCCATCCCTCGCGGCCCTTCCTGTTCGTGGCCTCCCAGCGCAGCCTCCGTCTCTACCATCTGCTTCGCCAGGAGCTCACAAAGAAGCTGATGCCTAATTGCAAATGGGTGTCGAGCTTGGCCATACACCCCCAAGGTAAGGGGCGGCGTGGGGATGGTCCGGGCCCACTCACTCCCAGCGTCCTGGGGGAAGGCGCCGGGGGAGCCGGGGACTCCGGTGACCAGCCCCAGCTCTCCCCTTCCTTCCCACACAGGGGACAACGTGATCTGTGGCAGCTACGACAGCAAACTCATCTGGTTTGATCTTGACCTTTCAACTAAGCCCTACAAGGTGCTGAGGTGAGGAGTGCTACTGACAGGCCAGTCTTACTGCCCCTTCTTTCAGCATGGATCTTGTTCTCTTCTTGCCCCCGACTAAGGAAAGGGCATCCACGCCCATCACGAAAAGGAGGGATCGAGGCATCGGGCATTGGTGGCTGGTCATGGATGTGGAAGACTGAGGCCCAGATGTGCAAAGGGGCACTTGTGGCCTGGGCCATGGGGGAGGGGGCGGAGGGGGCTGAGGGCAAAAGCAACATGAGATGCGACTGAAAGGACAGCGCGCTGCCAGATTGTGTGTGTGAGAGAGAGAGGAGGGACAGGTTAGAAATCTGATCTCCAGGTGAGAGAGGAGATGAGCCTGAACTAGAATAATGGGATTATAGAAAAGAGTGGGCAGTGGGGCCCACAGTGTGAGAGGAGGAAATGTGAAAGAGCAGCCCGAGTGTATGAACCTGGATATAAGAGAACAGCGCTCACAGGCAGCCTTGGAGACAGTGTGAGTGTAGGTGGCTTTTTCTGGAAGTTTGGCAATGAAAATGAAGGGGAGATGGTTCATAGTCTGAGTGGGCAACAGGGTTAGGAATGTTTTTGAAACATCATGAGGGAAACTAAAACCTGTTTCAAGGGTTGAAGGCAAGGGTACACTTAAGAAGGAGAGATTAAAGATGGGAAGGTAGGGATTCTTCCCCCCAGCCCCCCAAAAAGTCAGAGATAAAAAGTTCATTGTTGCTTTTTAAAAAATACACAAATTGAAAATGAAATAAAATTGAATTGGGAAAATTTTTTGAAAATCAGGTAAGAAACACATAGAAGAGAACAGCAGGAGATTCAGAAGGAGAAACAGACAAATAGGACAATTTTGAAACTGATGTTGAATATTAATTTTTAAAAATGCAAATTGTATATGATAACTTCTTGATTCCAAATTAGAGGAAACTAAAGATAGATGAAGACAGTGATGACTTTATTTTTAGCAGAAAGCAGAAAGAGGTGATTTTGCTAAAAGTGAGGGGGAGGAGAGACTATATAGTTAAATGCTCAAGAGAATTGAAAGTGTGGAACAGCCTTGGATAGTCAGTAGAAAATGATGCAAGGAATTGTTGGCAGAAATGAAGGCTGTTTTTGGTTACATGCTTTATTTTGTAGTGGACCTGGCCATCATAAATTCACGATTTTTTCTAGCCACTTGAGAAGCAAAAATGGGGGGTGGGAGATGTGAGAGTTGGGTGAGATTAACAGGGGGGTCAGGAAGACAAAGGATTGCTGGAAGAAGGGGCTGGTAGGCCAAGGAGATGGGGGGAAATGGAGGGACTGAAGGTCACACTGGCATGTTTGCAAATACCAGTGGGCTCAGAGGTGGCAATTTGGGTGCCTGCACACATCCTTTACTGCCTTCTCTCTTCCCTCCACCTCCCAGACACCACAAGAAAGCCCTCCGGGCTGTCGCTTTCCATCCAAGGTACCCGCTCTTTGCCTCTGGATCTGATGATGGCAGCGTCATTGTCTGCCATGGCATGGTCTACAAGTAAGTGCCAGTGCCTTTGCCAGTCTAGGGAGACAATAATGGGACTTTCTCCCCCCAGCCCCACCCCGTTCCTTTTCACAACCCTTCCTTTATCAGCCTTGAGGGGACAAATACCTTCCTATGTCTGGCCTCCTCTTCTCCCTCCCAGTGTTCCACCCCAGTGACAGGCCCTGCCCTTCCCTCTCTCCTCTCCAGCGACCTTCTGCAGAACCCGCTGTTGGTGCCAGTGAAAGTTCTCAAAGGCCACGCGATGCATCGGGATCTTGGGGTGCTGGACGTGAGCTTCCATCCCACCCAGCCATGGCTGTTCTCCTCTGGGGCAGATGGCACCCTTCGACTCTTCACCTAGGGATGGCGGGGTCGGGTGGGGAGGCAAAGAGACATTTCTGGCTGTTGGCCTTGTCTTTGCCTAGGAGAGGGGGATTGGCAAGGAGAATAAAGCATAATCAATTACCCAGGACGTCAGAGTACTTAGGATGACCTTTCAACGTCCTACCCAAAGTTTTCTGCCGCTTGTTGCACACAAAATAGAATCTCGTTTTCAGAAAGGGCTTTTATACATGCATTCATTTGGAAGTTTTTAATCATTTTTTGTCATGGTTCCCTCTGGTAGTCTTGTGAAGCTTATAGGCCCATTCTCAGGGGAAAAAAAATAATGAATAAAATTCATCAAGATTGCAAAGAAAATAAATTATTGAAATAAAGATCTAATTTTTTCCCCTTCTACTTTAAGAGAGATTAAACCTATTCACTCACCCCTTAGGGGTTTGTCAACTCCAAATTAAGAACCATTGATCTAATTCAGCCATCTAGCCAATATAGGAATCCTTTCTACAACATTAGTACTACGAAGGTCCTCAGAAGGGTACTAATATCAAGCCATTTAGATAGTATGTTTTTATACACACACACACACACACACACACACACAATATTATCTTATACACAAAGCGCTCAACATGTATGTTATTTTATATGATCCTCATAGCCATGTGAAGTAGAAGTTGTTACCCGTTTCACAGATGAAGAAGCAGGCAAGCAAAGATTGTGACTTGTGTAGCGTCACTAGGAAATATCTGAGACATAATTTGAACACAGACCCTTCTTACTCCCAGGTTCAAACCTCTCCAGTATCTTCAATATTTTTTAACATTTCTAGCAAATGGTCATCCAGCTTCCTCTTGAAAACTTGAAGTGAAGGAGGGGAGTGTTTTCCATTCTGATTTTAGTCATTAGGAAGCTTTCCCCTCCTTAGGTTCTCTTCTTCTCAGGCTCTACCAATGGCTCTGACTTTTGTCAGACACTGTACCAGTTGCTGGAAGTACAAAGACAGAAAGCAGTCCTTTTCCCCCAAGAATCTGACACTGTGTGCAGGACAAATCCCGCTCGGACGCGTGTGTTGGCAGCACATCAGACCGACACGAGCACGGTTTATTCCAAGAGGAGAAAAGCACTGAGTTCTCTGGGAAGCCTTCCCATGGGGGCCACCAACAGCCTGGAGTCCAGCACTTCTCAGTTGAGATTAGTGAACTCTAGGCCCTGGAGGAATTCTGTGCAAGAGAAGACAGGCCAGATTCACAGGACTGCAGTGGGGAGTGGAGGTGGTGGGCTTCTGTCCCTGTGGCCCCTTCCCCATGGCCGTGGTCACGTGCTCAGTTCTTAGCTCTGTGAATCAGAATTCCTGATTTCTTTTCAAGACTACATGCCCCTGTCTGTCTCCATTAAAACTTTTACTGATATTTTTCCTCTGGCCCCAAGCTCCCTGAACCTAGCGACTTCCCAAAACTACCTTTTATTCATTTTGCATCTCCAGAATGTAAGGTCTCTGAAGACAAGGGAATGGGCAGTTGGACTAGAGACAGAAGGAAGGTACGGTTCTAGTGGAATACTGCAAAGAAAGATCTTTGTGTTGGTCAAAACTTTTCACTGTTAAATGAAATCACAGATAACAGGCCTGGATGACTAAAAGCTGGATGAATTGTTAATGTGTCAGAGAAGACAAAAATCCATAAATAAAAAGACCAAGGAGCCACAACAGCCTGGAATTACTAAGAATAGGGATAATTGAGTTTGAAAAGCAAATCATGAAAACTGTATAAGCAGAGGATGGGCATGGAAGCAGATAGATAGTAGAGAGATTTTAGTGGATGTGTATACACGTGTACACATGTAGCAGCAAAGGATGTTTAGTCTGAAGACGACTGTCATGGGAAAAAGCAATTTGACTTCTGCCTTACCTGCTCATGGTTATGAGATGGCTAAGATTTGCTCAAATCCAGTTCTCTCGGCCTGGATAAACCACAACCATGGCCATGAAAAGGACTGGAAGGTGTTATTTATTTGGTGAGACAACGACAGCTAACTAGGTGATGCGGAGAGTTGTGAATTTGGAATCTAAGGGCCTGGGGTTTTAATTCTACCTTTGTCAGTACCCATGTGAACATGGGTAATAATTCAGTTCTCAATTTGCAGCTTAGCTCTGTCAACTATATTATTAAGTTTTTACCAGTCCAAAGCAATTCAGCTTTCTCTTTCTCCCTTATTGTTCATATAATTGAGTTGGTTCTTTAAAACCCTTTAGTGCTTTTCGTTCATCACCTTCAGTGCTCTCTGACGCTATTCTTATGGGGCCGCCACTTCTCCTATTCATCCGAAATGTTTGTTGCCTCCATCGTCCGTCAACATTGTTTCCTTTAAGTTAACTAATTTCATGATTAATTCCCAGTGCCTCCACCTTATCCGCCGAGCTAGTCATCACTTGTTCCTTCAGGGAGTGAATGTCTTTTACTGTGAGTCCTGAAGTGTCTGGGCAGGCAGTTGGGGTTGGGGAAAAAACACTACCCGCCAAGGAAGAGCAAACAGCTTTTATTGAAAAATAAGTACAGTATGCTCTGTCCTATATACAGTACAACCTCTCCTCTCGCTCCTTTGGGTCCGGCCTGGATTGAGTCTCAGCTGGAGGTGAAGAGGATGGGATTGGTCCCGTCTGTAAAGCCCCTGCCCAGACCTGGTTTGGAGCTGTGGCTATAGGATATACTCAGGTTGTGAACCTCGTGACCTCCAGGAGTAGGAGCAATGGGACTGGGTGGGGGTGGGGAATATGAGGAATCGCAGGGTCCAGCTGTTCCACAGCTGGGTGTCTGGGCAGTGAGGGTTCTTTCCAAGAAATCTGGTCCATTTTGCTCATAGAAAGACCGGTCCAGTGGCTTGCGCACAGCTCAGGCGAACTTGACCAGACGGCCCAGAGTCTCTGCAGCTTTGATCCTCACTGTCGGTGCTGGGTCCTTCAGCAGTAACTGGAGAGCTGATTAACAGGAAGAGGCGCGTTTGGATTGGGAAGAACCCCAGGGTCATGTGGGGCTGTGACATGCATTAGGAATGCCTTGCCCCCCCCTCCCCCCGGGGGACCCCAGATGAGCAGGCCCATTAGGTCAGAGAGGGGACAGGAGTGCATTGGATCTAAAAGGGCAGGTAACACTTTTCCCTCCCTCCCTAGTTCCTGAGTATTTTTCCAGTAGCTTGTTTACACTGTGAAATCGAGGCTCCTAGGTCCCTGCAAATCCCCTTGATGGCTGCTCAGCTCACTGCCCGACGACTGACTGCCGGCCTCCCTCCCACATCCCCTCCCTTGCTCGCCGGCCCGCCAAGCCCTGATTTATGTGCCGCTGGCTTCCTGCTCTGCCGTCCTCGGCCTCGAGCCGCTTCTTCCAGCTGCCGGCTCCCGGGAAAGTGGGGGGAAGGGGGGCCGCGGCACAGGACCCAGGCAGGAGGGAGAGCCTGGCCCTGCTTGGCTAATCCACTCAATACAGGAAGCTAAGGCTGTCCAAGCCCAAACTGCTAACTCCAGTGATGACTTGCTTTTTCAAGTGTGTGCACAGGGGGGCGTGCACGGGTGCGCGCGCGCGCGCACACACACACACACACACACACTCACTCTCCGCCCCCCCCCCCCCCCCCAGGGGACTAAGTACTCTTTAACAGACAGGCCTCTTTTCTGCAAGAGCCCCAGGAGCCAACGGAAAGATAGTTTTTCCTTTTTTAGTGTTTTTTAAGCTCCTTTGGAACAGCTCAGAAGTTTCCGTGAATTACTAGAGACGATGAGGTCACCAGTGACAGGGAAAAAATCCTTGAAATCCAGGAAAATCACTTAACCCACCCCAGCCCCCTTTCTGAGACCCATGGTGTCAGTAACTCCTTCCCCATGGATTATGCACCAGCCACCTCCACACAGGCAAAGGGGCCCAGGCTACAAAGGCAATCCCCTACCAGTTCTCTGGGAGAAATGCAGTCCCCGGTTGGAGAGGCTCACATCTCCCCAGGACTGAAATGAGGAGAGGGGATTCAGAGCTGAGGAAACAGGAAGAAGTGCTGGAGGATTTTTCCGATGCCCCCATGAACCCCTCGGAAATTCAGGATGTGTGTGTCTGTGTACAGTGCCAGTCCCTTCTCTCCACCTTTCTCCATAACTTACTAGTGTGTGGATTGAGCGCATGTGTGAGAGTTCGCTGCACGCCAACCCACCCCCAAAAGACCCAAGCAGCTGGGGCTCCTTTAGCTTAGGCCTTCATTCTCTTACCTGAGATAAGCTGGTTCAGATCCACCTGTTCACAAGCTACTTTATCTGCCTGGAGTACTAAGAAACCTGATAGGAAAAGAAGAAAAAGGAGGAGGAATTGCAGGCTCAGGGAAACAAGGATATTCAAAGACCAGGAAGAATAAAAGGCAGACACAGACCAGCCCTCGGTCACAACGTGAAGGTAAATTCTGTCAAAGTATTTTCTATTTAAAAAATTCTGGCATCTTTTGCTTTACCTTCTTTTTTATGCACATGTTCTTTGTGAAAAAGGAGGGAGAAGAATACTTTCCTAATTTCTAACTAGTAGCAATATTCCATAGTTCCCCATCATTTCTGAGTTGCCCTTTGCACCCCAGAAGGCCCTGGAGCCCCACGTTCCCAAAGGAGTGAGGAAGGGACCTGCTCACCGATGAACATGGGCGCAGCTGCCCGGATGTCCTCCCAGCAGCTTTTGAAGTAGAACAAATTGGTGCTGATCAGGCGGCCCAGAGTATCGGGGAAGTTCTGCATCTGGAGCGGCACCGAGCGGGGCTCATCCCGGGACGGCCCAGCATCTCCCCTTCCCAGACCCTCTCCGGCCCGGGCCCTCTGCCAACCCTAACCCGCCGCCAAGGACACCTCCACACCCCAACTTCTACTGCCAGAGGCCGAGGGTACCCCAGACCTCACCCACCAGCCCAGGCCTCACCAGGTATTTGCTGGTGTCATTCATGAACTCCCCAAAGTGCAGCCCACGCCCATCATGCAGCTGCTTCTCAAACATGGCTGCTAGCTCTTCACATTCCATATTAGGGCCACACATGCGCAGGGCAAACTTACAGGCCTGCAAGTGGAACACGTGCCGGGTCAGAGGGGTCCCCGCGCTCCCCTCACTTCCGGGCGGCCGGCACCGCTCCCTCCCTAACAGGCCCATCTGGCCCCCCGGCCCTTGCCCAGTTACTCACACTGACAACGGGGGGCTTGGGGTCCTGCAGATGCAGTAACAGGCTCACCAGCCCGTTGATGATCTGCTCAAAGAAGACGTCCTCGCAGTTCCCGTGGCAAAACTTGTTCAGATGTCCAAAGAGGTTGATGGATGAGCTCCGGAACTCATCCCGCTCCTTGGGAAGTGAGGAGCCGGTCACCAAACGCCAGACCTCGAGGCCACTGCCTCCTACCCAATGTGGGGGGGCAGCTGCTCGAGCCAGGCCCGCCACGCTGTGTGCAGTGCCCCCCCCAGGGTGGGTGGGTACACCCGGGCCTCCTGAGTAGGGCCTGGGTGGGTCAGGCTGAACTGGCCTCAGTTCCCTGGGACTCAGCCTGCCCTTGGGAAGGAGGCTCACCCGCCGCCCACCAGCAGCCCCCTCCCTCCCGCTTCCTCTTCCCCAGGGTTACATTGTCAAAGAAGGGACGGATGCGGATGGTGATGTGCAGCAGGATGGAGCGCACGTCCCACTCCTCGGCCAAATCCAGCAGGCGAGAGAGGCCCAGCATGGCCTCCAGGGCCACCAGGTTGTGGGGGTCGTCCTTGTCATCCAGCCCGTTGATCATGGCTGTGAGGAGCTGGGGGCCGTGCTTGCGCACCTGTGGGAGGTAAGGGCGACAAGACGTCGGGGCTTGGGGCGCACGCTCGGCCCCCAGGCCCGGGCCCACTCCTTCCTTCAGAGCTCTTGCTGCCACTTCTCTCAGTCCTGCTGTGTTCTTGGGCAGTCGTCACCTTTCTCTGAGCTTCAGGCTGACCGTTTGTAAGGAAGGGATCAGGACCCTCCCCCCGCCACCATCCCTTTTGGCACAGACTGAAGCAACGAGCAGGACAGAGCACACCCCCCTCTTCCCCCCCAGTGTCCACCTGCTTTCAAGTCCTATGTCTGTCACTCACGGCCTAACCGCGCTGCCCCCTCGGCGAGCCTGCCGCCTCTGCCCAAGCTTTTAAGTCTCCAACGAAGGGAGAACTCGGCAGGGCCTGGGAGAACGGCGCAAGCACTTGATAAATCTCTTTAACTGAATCGTCCCTTGCTCAAGGCCCTTGGCTTCCCGCTGTGGCGCAGCCTCCCTGACAGCCCCTGTGTCTTCTCTGCCCTTAAAAGGATCCCACGACGGGCCAAGGACTTCCCCCAGACCGTACTCGGTCCTGACAAGCAGCCCACGTCCAAGGTGCTGAATGATCTCCGTTTCACGGATGAGACTGAAGTAAATGAGTCCCAGGGCTGGGAAGTGCCCGAGGCCAGACACAGGCTACGGCTCAGGCCTCTCTCCAGTCTGACTCTCGGCTCTCACACTTCAGGCACTCGCCCCCACGTCCTCTACCTTGTCCCTCTCTTTTCGACGCTGGCCCTCATCTCTCCCCATGCGGCGCACTGTGACCTCAGACCCAACTCAACGCTAGCACAGCCCAGGAGAGACTCGGGAGTGGAAGGGGCCCTCGGGGCCGGCTCTGCCCCCTTTACCTACTTCTGGAGCATGTCTGGCCTTCTGTCATCCCCTATGATCCGGGTGCATGATGTGCCTCAGGATTCAAACCCTCAAGAACATCTTCCTAGTCCACGGAGCTCCTCACCTTATCCGGGGATCCTGATGCCATGTTGGCCAGCCCACGAAGTACCAGCCTGCGTACGTTTATGCACACATCCTTCTGCCTGCCCATTATGTTGTCCAAGAGGGACTCGAGCAGGATTAGATCATTCACCACATTGCTGCTGAGCAGCTGAAAAACAAATCAGAATCAAAGAACCATGAAACCAGCTTTGAAAGGGACCTGACAGGTCAATTCCTATCCCATCTCCGAATACTTCCACTGATAGAGAACTCAATACCTCCTGAAGCAAAACATTCCATTTTCAGACAGCTCTCACTCTCAAAACCCAAAGCAAAAACCACAAAAGGTTAAATGATCAGGGGGGCATAGGCTTCATGCATTTGTGTATGTAATATATGTGTATTAATGTATATAGATATGTTTTATAGATAGATAGATATGTTTTATACTATACACACACATATATTTGCTAACTTTATTTCAATACCCTTTGTCTCCTTTGCATAACATAAGTAATCTTATGCATATTATTTTGTACACTTAAAAATATTCTGAGAAAGGGTTCATAGGCTTTACTATACCGCCAAAGGGATCGTGAAAAGAATCCCTGCTTTAAATCTAAAAAAAACTTTGCTAAAATCTAAGTAAACCATTATCATACATTTAGCATTTACCCAGGACCTACTAGCTTAGTGTTAGCATTCTTACAAAGTGATAAGTCAGTTGTCTAATTTTAGCACCGTGCTTAGCAGTTCTCTAGTTCAGAGTTCACACCTTTCACACCTTTAAGAGTTCACACATTAGCGTTCGAGATTCACAAGTCAGGATTCAGTATGAGATTCACAAGTTCAGTGGAGGAGATTCACAAGTCACAGTTCCCACAATCCCACTCTCGGAGGAGGAGTCAACCTTTGAGTTCACACCTCTAAAAGAGCATATAAAAGAATAAGCACTAGAGACTTAGAGAGATGGAGAAAGCAGGAGTCAGTTGGGGAGATTGAGAGTCAGAATTCAGTTGGGAGATTCAGGGCCAGGATTCAGAGACAGCTGGAGGCTGAAGCTGGCAGAGGCAAAGGACTAGCAACAAGAGCTCTCAGAACCAAGGAAAGCTAACTGGGCTATTTTGGAAGAGACAATAAAGGACTGAACTTTTAACAGCTGGCTGCATTTGAGGTGATTATTGATCTGAACTGAAACTAAGGCTGCCTCCAGAAGCCCCTGAGAAATCTGCTCCCAGAGAAAGAACATTATATTAGAGAAAAGAACACTACAGCTTATTACCATTGTCAAAAGAGAATAGAGTAGTCTAGCTTGGGCTGTTCTTGAAGAAGCCAGGCAGCTAGTTCTTTGGTACACAAGGATGTCGTGTATCTGTAGGAAGTGATTGAAAGTCATCAAGGGCAACTAGATATTCTTACTCTCTTTCCTGTTGGTCAACTTCTTGCAAGCCATTTTTGTTCTGACACTAACTGGACAAAGATCATTCTTGACGGACAAGACAGAAGAACTCTAAATAAAGCTGCTCTGCTTTCTCTGCTATCTTCACACCCCTCGCCTCACACGGCACTCCTGTCTGGTCTGGCACCACGCCATGGAAGTCTGAGAATGCAGCCTGGAGATCATCCTTTTTGCTTCCTGTATCCAGAGTCTACCCATTCAGTCTGATTGCTTGAGCTCTAATCCCGATATCCAACTGAGCTGTAGGATGTAGTTTGGGGAAGCAGGTAATGGTGTGTTTGATGCCTTTAAAAAGTGCAATTTACTTTCCTTCTACTTTTAGTGTCATGCTTCATTATCACCAAATTGTGTGATTAATTCTGGCTGACTCGGGGAAGACCGAGACAAAAATAAGCCATGCTTTTGAGCAGGCTGTGGGTACTGGAATGGGGCAGTTAGCAGATCTATCCAATGGGCCCTGGATCTTGCCATCCCCCTAAAAGTGTCCCGGGGCTGTGGTTCCACAAACCCTGAAATTCTTGCCTCTGATCAGACTCTGTCCCGGGTCTCCCTCTGCCTTGCACCTTCCAGTGTATATACACTCCTCGGAGAACAAAGTCAGAAGAAATCCTCGGCCTGCTTACTGGGTCCATGACCAGTGGCTTACATAACCTCAACTAGGCCTCCAGCAGGACAAGGTAATCCTTCTTGCGTCGTCTCAGTCGGGCTTCACTCTTGTGACCCCCTTTGGCTTTGCTTGGCAAAGTACTGCAGTGGTTTGCCATTTCCTTCTCCAGCTCATTTTACAGAGGAGGAAACTGAGACAGGCAGGCTGGAGTGACTTGCTTAGAAGCACACAGCAAGGAAGCGCTGGGACCTGCCACGACCTCAGCTCTTCCCAATCCCTAGCAGGTGCTCCATTCAATGCAACCCCTAGCTACCCCGTCCTTCCACACCTTCCCTAAGCTACTTCCTGTCTCCCTTCCTTCCAACCTCCTACCTTTGTCTCCTTCCTTCTCAGACTCACTCTCACAAACCATGACTCTCCTGAGCCTGAGGGCCATCTCCCCTCTCCCAGCCTGGGGCTAAGGTCTCCCAGGCATCCCCCTCCTCTCACTCCTCTTCCTGACGCTTCAGACTTCCCGCTCCAACCCAAGTTATGATGATCTCTCCACAGCCCCATTTGATGGCTATGGCTTCCTGACCTCTCTGCCACTTGTGCAAGCTTGGTGCTCCTCTCTGCCAGCCTGGGGGCGGGGCTGGGGGCCAGGCTCTCTCCCAGAGGACTCCCAACTTGTCCCCAGTCTTGCACCTACAACTACCCTTCAGACAGCTTTACCTCGACATGTCCAACACAGAAGTCACCACCTTCCCCCTCCTCCTGGGTGGGAACGTCCCCCCAGAGGCCCAGGAACCTGGCTCAGAACCAAGCTAGTGTTCTCCACCCCCCACCCCCACATTCAGTCCAAAGTCAAGTCCTTTGACTTTACCTTTGGAACACCTCCTGAATGCGTCCTCCTCTCTGGGACAGGCTTTGGTCCCTCAAACCGCTCTGATCCCGACTGATCTCGCCGAATGTGGCTCTCGCCCCATCTTCCACAAACACCAGGGACAAGTGGAAAACCTGCTGCTGTTTAAGCTTGTTCTGCCTTCCCAGCCTTCTTACGCTTACCTCTCTCCCTGCACTGGGTTTCCCTCCAATGACTCCAGTCTCATCTATGAAAGAACCATCCCCTATTTTTTTTTCCCCTTAGTATCTTCCCTCTGGGATGATCCCCATTTTCCTCAAATACATCTCGTGTCTGCTCCACCATGAGCCACTTGAGAGCAGGGCCTGGGCTTCATGGACCTTTCTTTATATCACCTGCACTTTAGCACAATGGATAGTATAGTGGTCACTCAATAAATTCTAGATGACTTACCAAGGTAGTAGAATGTTACTATGCCAAAAAATAATAAAAACTCAGGGAAACATGGGGAGATGTTAATGGACTAATACAAACTGAAGAAAGCAAAGTCAAGAATAAAATATAACTATAACAATTTAAATTATAACTATATTACAAAGCAGATTAATTACAATGACTAATTTTGGTTCCAAAGAACCAATAATAAAAGCAGAAAACATGGATAAAATATTCCCTCACTACCCCACTTCTCTTACAACCATAGGCTTAGCATAGTGCCTTGTACATAATAAGTGTTTAATAACCACTGATTGGCTTTTTTTAAGCAACTGGAATTAAGTGACTTGTCCAGGTTCACACAGCTAATAGGTGTCTGTAGCTGGATTTGAACTTAGGTCCTCCTGACACCAGGGCCAGTGCTCTATCCACTGCACCACTTGGCTGTCCCAAATGATTGATTTTTAAAAGAAAGTTTACTTTTTCTCATCAGCTGACTTTTTTAAAGTCAAGCCATTAGATATTATCTATTATTTAAAATCCATGCTCCTCAAATTTAGTACACAGACTGGACAGTGATGATCCCAAGATTCCTGAAGATAGAGGGAGAAGACTCTGGAGGGCAGATAATAGCTTTAGAATACCACTCCCATAGAATCATCATAGAGCAGCATTGACTAATGGACTCAGGCTTTACTAAGTTCTTGAACTCATGTTGTCTCCTAGGAGGGAAATGTCGACCAGATTTACTGTTTGGTCATTTATGTTCAAAGCAAAAAAGGCACCAAGAAGGCTCAGGTTAAACTTACCTGGAGAAGTCCTTTTAACTGCCATATGCAAACAATGACCATTTCTTTTTTTAATTGTTTATTTTTAAGTAAATAAGCAATTAAAAAACAAATCTGTCCCTTTCACTACCATCTCCTTTCTTTAAGTGAATAAATGAACCTTTCCTTAATATAGTAAATAGAATTTACCTAAATCCAAGAACAAATATTACATGAACTGGAAAAAAATTAGAAACCTTTCCAATAAGGCCAGGTGTAAGCAAGGACGGCCATGATTATTACTACTACCTAACGGCTATAGCACTTAGCACATAGCTGTAGCATATATAGAATACTGCTTAACTATAGCAATAATACAAGAAAAAAAATAGTAAGAATAAGCATAGGCAAAGAAAAAACACAATTACTTATTTTTGAAGATAAAGTAATAGATATACTCAGAATCTTAGAGAATAAATTAAAAATTAAATGAAAAAATGAATAATTTCTTCCTTGTTCTAAGATATAAATTATAAATCAACAGAAATATCAGCATTCTTGTATATAATCAATGAAAACTAAGAAATTCCATTCAGAATGCCTACAGATATTTGGAATCATATCTACCAATATGTACCGGGAAACTACATAAAATTATAAAATACTCTGTAGAAATAAAGTCAACAAAATAAGTGGAAAATCATAAACTGTTCATGGTAAGCAGAAACAATATAATAATAACTATATAAATTATTCAGTTCCTTACCAATCAAAGTCATAAGAGTATTTTATAAAAACTAGGGGAAAAAAAACCAAACAATTCACCTGGAGGAATAAAAGATCAAGAATCTCAAGCATAATGATGAAAAAAAATTAAAAGGTAAGAAGGGTGTGTGACAGTATTAGACCTCATGCTATACTACAAATCCTTAATCAATAAAATAATCTGGTATTGATTTAAGAATAAGTCAATATTACAAAAGTGAATAAACACAGTAGCACTGTGTATGATAAACTTTAAGATCCCAGTTATTGGGGGAGGGACTATTTGATCAGAACTTGCTGAGAAAACTGGATAGCAATCTAGCAGGTATTAGATTTAGATCAACACTTCATACCATTATTGAGATAAGTTTCACGTAGATGTATGACCTAGATATAAAAATTTTATCTAAACAAATGATAGGCTCACAGAGTAAAATGAACAATTTTGATACTATAAAATTTTTTGCACAAACTAATTAATATAATGAAAAAATTGAAAATAGTTAACTTTCTCAATTCCAGATCTATAAGAAACTGATTTAAATTTTTAAGATTAGATAAATGGCCAAAGGATAGGGACAGTCGGTTTTCAAAGAAAGAAATCCAAGCTATCAATAACCACATGGAAACATATGCTAAATCGTTAATAATTCAAGAAAGGCTTTGAGGTCCTACCTCATATTTCTCATACTGACAAAGATGTCAAAAGAGGAAAATGACATATGCTGGTGGGGCTGTAGGAAAACAAGTACACAAATATAGTTGTTGGTAGAGCTATGTCTAGCCGTTTGGGAAATCAATTTGGAATTATGCTCAGAAAATTACTAGTAACTGTTCATTCCCTTTAATGCAGTTAATGCTTATAACCCTGAAAAAATCAAATAAAAAGGAAAAAGACAGATATGGAGAAAAATTTTTTAGGACAACTAAAAATTGGAAACTAAGGAGGTATCCTGTAGGCAATGATTAAAGAAACTGTGCTATGTGAACGTAATGGAATATTACTGTGCCAAAAGAAATTATGAAATGGTCAATTTTAGAAGAAAGTAGGAAGACCTCTATAATAGAAATAAGAGAACAATTTATACAATGAAAACAATATCCTAGAGAAAAACAACTCTAAAAGACTTTTAGAAAGACACAGATCCAATGATAAATTGTTGAGTTGAAAAGAATATGAAACATACAGCTTACCTCCTAATAGACATGATGAAATTAAAATGCAAAAAGAGATGTATATTTTCAGACATGACTAATGTGAAAATGTAGATATGTAATTGGGGGATTTAAAAATTTTGCTTATAAGCATATTAGGAAAGTAGTAGGAAAAATTAACTTAAAATGCAGGTTATTTGAATTAAAAAAAATTTTTTTTAAAGAATGGATATTTCTTCAAGGAAACATGCAAAAAATTGTATCTCTTAAAGAACGTACTTTAATGACAGATATTGCAGCAGCAATTAATCCTAAAGTGCAAAGGAAAGGTATGGTTGAAAATGAAAGAAAAAAACAAAATATAATATATTTTGTTGTGTGTGTGTGTGTGTGTGTGTGTGTGTGTGTGTGTGTGTATATATATACATATACATATATATATATAATTAATGGTTGAAAATGAAAGAAAAAAACAAAATATAATATATTTTGGTGTGTGTGTATGTGTGTGTATATATACATATACATATACATACATATATATATATATATGTATATATATAAAATTAATCCCCAGAGAAGAAGCAGAGACATTCAGTAGCTAGAAGGAATATAATGTAGGTTTCCTCAAGTTGGAAGAATAGAAAGACGACTAGCAAAAAACCCCAAAACAACATTCCCCCTTCCTAAAATAAAGACCCGATCCACTTGCTATCTAGAGGTGGAGGTGGGAGGAAAGAGGGGAAAACCTGAAACACAAGGTTTTCCAAGGGTCAATGTTGAAAAATTATCCAATATGTTTTGAAAATAAAAAGCTTTAAAAACAAAAACAAACAAAAAACCCAAAGACCCAATCCAACAACTGTTAACTTGAGACAAAGAAAAAACATTTGTTACAAAGGCATTATAAAGACTGAAGTACTAAAGACATATAAAAAAGGAATTTTTATTAACCAAACTTACTTTCTCAATCATGTTCATACCACAATTACTGTCAGAAGTTCAGGTGAACCTGTAAAATCTGGATATCTTAATTAGATAGATGATCGCTTCCTAAATCCACTCTTTTGAATCATTTTGCTACCAAAGACAAGAGATCATATCTTTAAGATCTCCGTTTTGTCTTGAGCAAGGTGTCTAAATAAACTTTAGCCACACTTTCTGGTTTCCTGGGTATCCACATTCTCCTTTCTTTCCTTATCAGAATTTTTACCACAATGATGAGTCTTTATACACTCTTTTCTGTGGGAACCAGTACAGCTCAATACTTAAACACCCTAGGATTAAAGTCCCTATCTCCACAGAATGGTGATGATCCTGAACAGCTGGGCAGATCCTGCTCTCTCACCTCTAAATCCAGTATGTCTGTTTCCTAGCAATCATTCCTTAGCCCTGGGAAGGACAGATAGGTAAGCTCAGGCTGGTTTCTGCCACATGGAGCTTTTTTATGTCTAAGAAGCCTGGGTCAGAGAGCAAGCAGACTCTCTGTAGGACGCCCTTTGATAGGCAACTGAGGAGCCAGTACTCTTTCACTGTGCCAAGACACTAGTGAAATTCTTGGTAGCTCCTGCCTTATATACCCAAAGCTGTCCAGGCCCAGAGGATGCTCTGCTTTGTCAGGTTCTTGGTTAGCCCCTTTCGGGCTAGTTTTGCATGCCCTCCCTGCTCTTCTTCCACTTATCCAAATCCTATCAAAGATGGATCCAACAAAGATGTTCCACTCATACTGGAAGCTTTCTGACAAAAAGGATAAGGTCTACTCCTTTCTACCCCTAAATAGCACTGCTGTGATTGAGCCCATGGCTAGGTTCATAGGAAAAGTCAAATGAAAGACTGCTTTAATGACCCTCTAAAGAAGCCAGAGAACAGTGGGAATTCCCTCAGCCATCCAAGGCAATGAGATAGCCCTGAATATGGCTTATATTGGACAGTCCCAGCCTCAACCTTCCCCTGGGCTTGAGAAGCCTCCAAATAGCACACCCCGGACCAGGGCCGTCTCTTTTACTCCACTGTGCACTTTTCCAAGTCTGACTCTGACTCTTCAACCTATCTTACCTTGTCTCCCCCTCCTCCTTTCACTACTGCCTATATATATCTCCAGATAACCATACCCTTCCCCATAAACAACACAAATTACACTCATGTTCCCTGCAGGGCCCCAGCTGGGCAGGACAGGAAAGAAGAGTGTACCAGGGTCCATAGAAACATGACCATAAGACCCCTCATGCATCTGTGAAGAAGCCTCATGTGTTTGGAGTCTCCCAGGACCCTAAGGGACGATGGGATCCAGGCCACAGGTGTCCTGAGGTAATGAACCCCTGGGCCTCAGAGCCAGACGTTACCCTGCCCCCAAACCCCCCTCATTATCCAGCCTCTCCATTGCAATGAAGAGAGAAAGGACCATAATTGAAAAAATCGCTCACATTCTCACCTCATCAGCCATTCAGAGGGAAAGAGGCAGGAAGCGGCTTCCTTCCCCCAATCATTCTGGTAAAAGCCAAGGGGCTATTTTAAACCCTTCAAGGATGCAGTGGGAGCCAGCCACCCTCACTCTCAGCCAGAGCTGGATTCTGGGTTCCTGCCAATGGCAGGCCTTCCCCAATCCCCTCCCTTTCTCCCTTCTGCCTTCGCCAAACACTAAACAAAAACAGGGCTGGGGCTGAGCAGGGGCAGCGACCGCAGCCATGGAGAAATTTAAAAGGTGGTTTATAAGGAGAAGAGAGGGAGGGCTTCTGATGTATTGCTGGCCCTGATCTAGAGTGCTGAGAATCTGCTCACAGGTTCAAGGTGGACACTGCCAGTCTCCATCCCTTCTGTGAGGAGAGCAGAGGGGAGAGGTTTTGAGTTGCTCCATTCTTGAAGGTGGTTATGTCAAGGCAGGGAAAAGGAGGGCTCGCTAGTGTAGTGAGCTAGGAGAGGGATTGACAGAAATCCTCCTCCAAAATAAAGCCTTAGGGAGGAATGGAAGTTACCAGTAATATTTAAGCCTCAGAATCACAAAACTTCAAAGCTGGAAGTTGTTCTAGAGTATACCCCGACACATAAACCTGGTCTGTCCAAGGCAATGCTATTTCTAGGACTAGGGCCTAGCCTCCAGGTTCTGGAACACTCCCGGCCCATGCCACAGAAAGGAGGAAAGTGCTTCGGCTGGCACGATAAAAGCCCCCTCTCTTTACCTTGCTCCATCCCTGGGTCCCTGGTTCTGTCATTTTGGGCACATCTTAACTCTCCTTGGGTGGAACAGGCACAATGAGTGGGAGAACTTGACCTTCATATTCAGCCAGCTGCATGAAGCTGAAAGGACCAACTCTCGGGTTCCAGGAATGCCAGGAAGGGGCCGGGTTATTCCCACTGTATTTGTGGTGGCTGCCCCAGCTCAGGATGACCATGAGGAGCAACAAAGCTAAAGAAACTTTGCTATTCAAATTTGCATGAGATGACTAATACAAACCAAAAACATTACACCTATAAAACTTCCAGATATTCTAAATTAAAAAGAAGGAAAACCTACCACTCTGTCTTTTCAGCAAGGGGAACAAGATTTTTCTTTTTTCATTTTACCATGAACCAATCAAGTATTCATTAAGGGCCTACTACCTGCCAGGCATTACACTGGGTACTGGGAATACAAATCCAAGAATCAGTCACTATTCGCCATGGTTTTCTCAAAGATCCCCTGAGTAATAGGAAATGTAAGTAGGCATTTCCAGGTCAAGCCCAAAAGGAGCTGGAGCCCCACCACACCCCAGCCCCAGATCCCATGGCCCCCTGGAGGTTGGAGGCTGTGGAAGGGCCGGAATCAGTGCGTGCAGGCAGGAGGATGCCCACATCCTCACCTCGGCAAAGTAGGCGGTGGTGGTGATCCTCTGGATCTCGTAGACACTGCTGAGCACGGGGATGAGCGTCTTCACAATCAGCGGAAGCTTGGGACCCGAATGCTTGGCCATGGCTCTGCAGAAAGAGAGTCCAGGCCAGTGAACACCTGTCCACCAGGCAGGAGGGCAGATGGTGATCTGGGGTCCTGCTCAGGTCTTCCTGCCTTACTCCCTGAGGGATGCCCTGGCTTTTGGTCCCCCCCAACCCCAGGCTGGGACTCCTGCAGCCCACAGTTTTATCATCCCCAAGCTTTCCCTACCAGGGAATTTCAGCTCACACAGTCCTGGGCTTCCCTAGGAAGAAAAGATTTCAGGCGGGCAAAGGGGAGCACAGGCCATCAGACTGTAGGTTGCCACACTGTTACCAGGAGTGAGCAGAGAGAGGGGCAAAACCTTGAGGTGGGAGGAGTGGGCTGGGCTTTAAGCCCCCTGTGACCCTATGACTCCTCACACCCAGCAAGGAGCCCTCCCTGCCAGCTCCACACCTTAAGGAAAGAGAGCGGCAGGCTGTCCTGCTCTCTCAGGGAAGGTGCTGAGTTCAGATTCCTCCATAGGGCAGGGTCCCAGAATCTTAAAATCTCAGATTTGGAAGGGACCCCAGAAGGTATCAGGTTCAGTACATACTTAAATAGGAATCTTCTTTACAATATTCCTGATGGGTATTCATTTAACCTTTGCTTGAAAATCCTGAATGAGAATTGGGGAACTCCAAGTTCACTTTGGGAGAGCATTTTGTTATTTCTCTATACTGAGACATAATATTCTCTTTCTTTTTTCTCCCTTTTCTTCCTTTTTTTCTTTTCTCCCCTTTTTTCCCTCCTTCCCTCTATTTTTCCTCTTTCTGTTTCTCATTCTCTTTCTTCTACTCTTGCTTTTCCACTTTTTCTCTCTTTTCTCTTTCCCTCTCTACAATTTCTGCTTGTTGTTTGTGGTCCTGATTGATCCCAGTGGGGTAAAAATAAAAACAATGGATATAAGTGACAAAAGAAAGTTTGAGTCTAATCAAGTCTTTTCTTTTACGGTAGTCCTAAAGTACTAGTTTTGTTCTGTTCTTTATGATCTTTTAAAGAAGATTCAGTATCATCTGTCAGTTTTTCTGGTACGCAAGGATGAAGTTTATTTAAATTATGGGACTTTAGTTCATTAAATGAAGCTAGGTCCTTTTATTAGCTTCCTTCTTAACTTGGGGATAACGTCCTATTAGTTCTATTTGTTCTGTCAGTTGAAGGATCATTAAGTAAAACAAGAAAGCATCTCTTCCAACATCCTCCTTTCGCTCATTATCATCATCACCCTATTAATATCAAGGAGAAGTCCTACCCCTTCCTATTCTCGTTCTCTAATAGAGCTGAAAAAGCTCTTGCTGTCATCTATGCCTTCTCCCTCGGGAAATATTCTCACAGAATCATTTCACATTCTTATATTCATTCTCCATTACTTATCAATTAATTATAAGTATTCATTAACTACCTTTTGTGTGCCAAGCAAGTAGTAAGGATATAAAGGTAAAAATCAAACAGTGCTTGCCCTTAGGAGACTTCCATTCCACTGGGAAAGAAAGCATGTACATAGTAAGTATAGTGCAGAAAACTTGGCTTTAAGGGAAAAAGACCTGGATTCAAGTCCTGGCTCAAATGTAAAATGACATGTGACCTTCACTTTTTACTGTCCCAGGTAATTCTCTAAGAGGACAAGGTTGAAAAGATCTATTCTGATCAAGTGAGTTCTTCACCTGGAGCTTCCTATGATAATGAAATCATAAGGCCAACTAAGAAAAGGTGGAGGTTATTAAAAATAAGGAGCCACTAGTAGCTGAGATCATCAAGAAGCAGGAGAAAAAAAGGAGTTTATCCCAAGCATGGAGGAGAGTCTGTACAAAGATGGGAGATAAAGAATAGGTGAGGGAGAGAAGGAATTAAGTGTGTACGACATGCTAGGGACTGTGCTAAGAACTTGACAAATATCTCATTTGATCCTCACAATAACACCGCGAGGGAGACGCTCTAATTTCCCTAATTTTACAGCTGAGGAAACTGAGGTAAACAGAGGTTAAGTGACTTGCCCAGGTCATCCAGCCAATTAAGTGTGGATTTGAACTTGGGTCATCCAGGCCCAGTGCTCTATCTACTATGTCATCTGGTAACCTCTGTAAATACTGAAAATGCTTGTTGCCTTGACTTGAGGAAAAGCCAAAAAGATGGTGTGGTTTGATTTGAGAAGAAGAATACATAAGAGACCTAGAAATATAAGTTAGAACTATATTGCAAAGTGTTATAATTGTCAAACTGAGGAATTTGTATTTGATCCCACAAATAAGAAGAAACTTTCCGAGCAATTGAATACTTCTACCTTTCTTTACATTATCCTTTAGAAACTTGGTTAGTGAATTGGTAAATTCATGTAATTGGACATATTTAGTTTGTGATGCAAAAAGGAGATCAAAACAGAAATTTCTAAAAAAGAGAAGATATGAACTTGGAGTCCAGGTGAGATTGGGGCTGGATATATAGATCTTAGAATCATTTGTATAAAGATAAGAGAATTTCAGAGATGTTTGTCTAACTGAAATTTCCTATCACTACTGTGCCTCTATACTATGACTGTGACCCATTTCTTGAACTTCTCTTTACTATTTTTGTCTAGGTGGGTTGTAATACATATAGCTAAACTTATCATTTCTATTTCTACCTCCACCCACCTTTACCAAAATGCTCTTTACTATGCTTTCCCTTCTGCTTTCTGGATTTCTTCAAACACTTTTATCTTCTAATAGAGTATTCTCTTTCTTTATCCATCCTGTTTCTTTTAATACATTTTAGCCTTTCTCAGATGTATTATAGTAAAAAGTATCATTTTACCAATTATTGTCTAGAAAGTCAAAATGCCTTTATTATTAGATCTCTAGTTTGCTTGTTAACCATATTTTGTACATTTGTCTATTTGGGATCAGTTTTCATTTATTTATTTATTTTTAGGTTATAGTTTCTTTTTTTGGATTGTGATTACTTTGGATTTCCAGGTGTCTATGCTATCCAACCCCACATGACACTCTAGGTACTCTCTGGAATACTTCATCTGGTATACATCTATAGAGATACTTTGTTTCTCTTTTTGTCTTTCAGAGTAAATCCCTTTGATTAGATTTAGAAATATATTGTTGCCTTGCCTAATTGGGAGCTTATCATTTCTTGATTTCAAGCTAAGATCCAAAAATCCAAATGCCCTTCTCAGATACTATTTTAAATATGACTCACTTGCCTATTATGCTTTTTTTTTTTTTTTTAAAATAGGCCCTTGGCAAATTTGTCCAGAAAATCAAAGCAAATACTTCCAGTGATTCTAAGGCCTTCATTTCTTCAAGACAATGCAATCTTTAGCAGTTCCTTTGGGTGACAGTATTTGTGCCCACATTAATCACCAGAAGTGGGCAGTAGTTACCTATTTGATAAGTATTGAAAAAAGCTTTTTCATATATTATCCTAAAAAGACCGAAGACCTTGACACTTCTTATATGCATGCTGACAAACAGCTCTCTTGGAATTCATCATTGAGGGCATCAACAGCCCCCACTATGCTTCTCTTCCTCGGAGCCTCATTGGATGACTTCTCACTTTACAGCACCTGTGATCTATGTTATCATTCTTTGAAGGACAAGCTGTTATTTTCTCTTCACAGTATCTAGTACAATACTTCAGACAGTTTCAAAGTTATTGCTTAATTTCAAGTGTCCAGAAATTCTTTTTCTATATGACTTTCTTCTGCCCTCCATCTTCCTGTTAAAGACCAAGATTATCTTTGCTTATTCATATTTTTGTGTCTTTGAACAATGACTGCAAGAATGGGCAAGACTCGAAGCTCATTTTCCCCAAGTCACACATAAACTAACAAGTTGGGCCCCCAGAATGTGGCTATGACTCCTTTCCTCAGGTTGTTAGGGAATACCCCAGAAGAGAAGGAAAAACAATTTTTTTAAATGCTATTGGCTCATGCCCCCATTCTGGCATGCAGATTATCAGTGGAAAATCAATTTAGTCAAATTGAAGTAGCTCTTAGAGAAGGGTATTTACAAAGTACAGTAAAGAAAGAAAATAATTATTTATTAAGCACCTACTGTCTGCCAGACCCTATACTAAAACACTTTTATCGACATTAACCTTTACAGCATCCTGAGAAAATAGATCTTCCTGATGTCAGGACTGGTACTCTATCCACTGTGCCATCCATCTAGTTCACACAAAACAGATTCCCCTTCCTCAAGTCTATGACACATTCTTCCACAAAAACATAACAGTCCAAGGAAGAATGAACTCAAGCTCCTACCTCCTGATTGCTGGAAGTTCTTTTTGTCCTAGGGATAAGCTCAAGAAGTTCCCTTAGGTACAAAATCTATTAGCAATGAGTCTCACTCCAATCTAATGTAGACACACTGTTGTCAATTGACTCCAAGATGCGCCCAGGATCCACCTGACTCTTCAAACCTCATGAAGTCTTTGGCAAAAAGGGAAGGGAGGGGGGGCAGGAGAATAAGGCTCAGGCCAAGGCGAAGAGCTCCCATTCCCTCATCTCCTTGTCCCATCATATGACTCATGCCCTGCTTTTCAGACCTCTTTCCACCTTGGCTGATCTGCTGGGTGTTTGCTCTGGCTTACCAGAATGCTACATACCCTCCAATCTCTGGAATGCCTGTTTCTCAGTTAACTTGGTATTTTATGAGCAATTCCTAGAGCATAATCAAATTTCCTCAATTATTCTGAATATAATTTCTGGGCAACATCATTCCATTTTCTAAGGACTTCTTACACTTAGTCTAAAGGCCTATATCTGACTGATTAACTGTGACTGAGTTTGAACCTTGTTCTTACATCTTTAGGTAACAAGACATCTTATCGACAACTTTAAGTAGGACAACACTCACCCTTAACTATGGTATTTTTTTTTTTTTTAAGAAATACATTTTTAATGACTTTTTTTTTTTGTTTGTTTTTACATTGCCTACATTTCCCATTATATCGCTGTTTCCTCCAATATACCAAGAAAGAAAGAAGGCAGGTCTGCAAAACTAGACTATATTTAGAAAAATTCAGCTATTATATATAGTGTTTCATACACAAAGTTCACTTATGCAAAGAAATGAAGGAAGGAGGGCTCTTCCATTCCTACTCTTTGGAGCCAAGCTTGATCCCTATGATGTTACAAGCTTTACTTTCCATGTTTTCACTGGCACTATCCTTTGCACTCTGGTAGAGGATGTGATGTCTTTGGTTTTCCCAGTCCTGCTTTCTCTCTTAGAATCAATTCAGACATGTTTTCCCATATTTCTTTAGGAATTTAGATGCTACATCACTAGGTGAATATGTTTAATATTGATATTACTTCATTGTCTATGCTACCCTTTAGCAAGATATAGTTTCCTTCCTTATCTCTTTTAATTAGATCAATTTTTGCTTTTGCTTGATCTGAAATAAGGATGAAATAAGCTACCCCTGCTTTTTTGATTTCACCTGAAGCATAATAGATTCTGCTCCAGCCTTTTACCTTTACTCTGTATGTATCTCCTTGCTTTAAACGTGTCCTGTAAACAACATATTGTAGGATTCTGGCTTTTGATCCAGTCTGCTATCTGCCTCCGCTTTATGGGAGAGTTCATCCCATTCACATTTACGGTTAAAACTACTAATTCTGTATTTCCTATCATCTTATTATTCCCAGATTATACTTTTCTTTTTCTTTCCCCTCTTACCCTCCTCCCTAGTATTAAACTTATGGGCACCACTTGCCTCACGTAGCTCTCCTTCTTTAAAATCCCTCTCATTCCCTTTGAGTCCCTTTCCCCTTTCTTATACCTTTCCCTTATTACTCTTTTCCTTTTCCCTTTTCCTCTCCCACTTTTTAATGACATGAAAAGTTTCTCTGTAAACCAAATATGTCTGATATTTTCTCTTTGAGCCAAATCTAATGACAGTAAGATTCACACGATGTTTTTCCCCCTCCCTTAATTCCCTCAGATATGATAAGTTTCCTTTACCTCTTTGTGGGTTTCAATTTCCCTTTTTATCTCCCCTTTTCCCTTTTTTTGATACAATCCCCTTTCCTCTTCTAATCCCCCTTTTTTTGTATTATGAGAGTAAAATCAAATTTATACCACGCGTTCTTTATGTATGCCCGTAACAGAAATACAGTTCTCAAGAGTTCTTTTTATCTTTTATGTTTCTCTTAAGTCCTATATTTGGAGGTCAATTTTTTTGTTTAGCTCTGGTTTTTTTCATTGGGAATAAATGGAATTCACCTATTTTATTGAATGTCCATCTTCTTCTCTAGAAGAAAACGCTCAGCTTAGCTGGATAGTTTATTCCTGGCTGCATTCCAAGTTCTTTTGCCTTTTGGAATTATCAGATTCCAAGCCTTTCGGTCCTTTAACGTGGAAGCAGCTAGTTTCTGAGTGATCCTTTATTGTGGCTCCTCAGTATTTGAATTTTTTTTTTCTAGCTGCTTGTAATATTTTTTCCTTAGTCTTATAGTTCTGAAATGTAGCCACAATGTTCCTTGGAGTTTTAATTTTGGGGGGGGGTCTCTTTCAGAAGGTATTCGATGAATTCTTTCAATGCCTATTTTACCTTCTGATTCTATTACATCTGGGCAGTTCTCTTTGATGATTTCCAATAAAATAGTGTCTAGGCTCTTTTTTTCATCATAATTTTCAGGAAGTCCAACAATCCTCAGATTCTCTCTCCAGATCTATTATTTTTTCAAGTAACATTTTTTCATTTTTTTGGTTTTGCTTGACTGATTCTTGATGTCTCAACAAATCATTTCTATTTGTTCAGTTCTGATTTTTAATGAGCTATTTTCTTTTATTAACTTTTTACTTCTTTTTGTATATGTCCAATTGATTTTTAAAATGAGTTGTTTTGCTCTATGGAATTTTTTTCCATTTCACTAATTTTTTTAATGAGTTATTTTATTTTGCCAATTCATAAATCCTACTTTCCTGGGAGTTCTTTATCTTTTCTAATTCACAAATTCTGTTTCCCTGGGAGTTCTTTACCTTTTTCAATTCACATTTCAGGAAGTTGTTTTCTATTTCCACTTTATCAAATCTTTCGTTTAATGAGTTACATACCTTTTCCATACTCTCTTGCAGAGCTTCTCTTTCCTTTCTCCATTTTCTTCTAGCTCTCTTTTAATAATTTCTTCTAGGAGAGCTTTGTGTGATGGGGACCAAGTTATATCCCCCTTTGGGGTTTTGTCTGGATACTGTCTGCTGTTAGTCTCCTCAGGGTTGGAAATCTGCTCTCTTTCTGTATAGAGGCTATCTACAGTTAGAGCTCGCTTTGCTTTTTTATTCCTTTTTTAAAAAGCCCTTGGGGTCTGCCTTCAGGGAAAGGAGGTTACCAGCTTCCTCTACAGAACAGACATACAGTATCTGTCCTATGAACGGACTGCAAAGGGCAGCCGAGCTGCAGAAGTGTGACTGCCCTGGGCTGCGTAGCTGCACTGGGCTCCGTGCTGAGTCACTCCCGGTGCCGGGTGTGTATGGCTAGGTCCTGTTAATCTCTGGTGTTTTGGGATTCCCTCTACCTTTGGCATTTGTGTAACTTCTCTGCTGCTCTGCAACCAAAGCAGAACAGCCAACCTGTGGTGAGTCTTTCCTGCAAATTCTCCACCCACGCAGACCACACCCTGCCCCAGTCTGCTCAGTGTGGGCTAGCCTCCGTGTTCTGCTTCCCTGCCTGTGCTGGCCTACTCCCGCCCATCAGGACAAACCTTTTCTGTTGATCTTCCAGATTATCTTTGGCTGGTAATATGTTGTACTCCCAATATTTGGGGATTCTATCAGTCAAGCATTACTTCTGAGGCTGAATTTGGTAATTAGCATTGTGGGTAGAAGGGAGCTCAGAAGGAAGCCTGTGTCCTCTCCACCATCTACTTCCGATATTTCTCTGGCATCGTCCTATTCATTTATCATCCTATAGCACTATGACATTCCATATCTTATTCCACAATTTTTCAAGTCCCTCCCCAATTAATGGGTCTTTTTTCTCTAGTTTTTGGTGAATAAATACTACATGACATGTTTTTCACTCCTCTTTTCACCTTGGTTAATCTGTTGGGTTTGCACTGATTTGTCAACAACATTCTTCCTAAAAACCTGAATGTCTAAATATTACAAATCCAGTGATGAAGCCCAAGACGGTTTGATTTTTTTTGGCTGCCATGCCATGCTAAGGGCTCATATTTAACCTTAAATAAATTTTGAGACTGATATCCTTGTTTTTATATCACCTAAATATCTCATATTCCTTCTCCTTACCCATTCCAGAGATTCATTCCTTAAAGGAAATTTTTTCAAAAAAAAAAGATAAAAAATCTGCAAAATCCATCAGGATATTTTTTAAAATCTGAAAATATATGTAACCTTCTACATCTGCAGACCCTCCTACCTCTGCAAAGGAGGGGGAAGAGGAATCTTCTCATATCTCTTCTTTCAGGTTTAGTACAGTGGTTGGCATATATGGTAGGTACTTAATAAATGTTTACTATTACCAACTTTGGGAACAAGTTTGTCCTTTACAATTTGATGTAAGTTTTTTATTGTTTTGTGCTAATTGTGTATATTATTTTCTTTGGTTTCCTTCACTGTCTCTCATTTCCTATTTCCCAGGTCCTTTATATTTATTATCTTTATTTATGACAGCATAATAACATTCATTCATCACACACTTTGTCTAACTGGCTATTTATTCTCAAATTGGATGACATCTATTTTGTTTCCAATTCCTTGGTACTTCAAAAAAAAAAGTTCTACTTTAAATATTTTGGTATATTTCTTTTTTTTTATCAATGATCTCCTTGAGGTCACTAATAGTGGAATCTCTGAGTCAAGAGATAGGGACATTCTATCCACTTTATTTATGTAATTCTAAACTATTTTTCAAAATAACTAAATTAATTTACAGGCCCACCAACAATGCATCGATTGATATTTCTATGTTTTTACAACTCTTTCAACATTGACTATTCCCATCTTTTGTCATATTTGCTGGTCTAAAGTGAAATTTCACAGTTGTTTTCATTTTCATTTTGATTATTATTATGGATTTGGAACATTGTTTTTCATATATATATATACACTTGATAATGGTTAGGCATTCTTTTGAGGACAATTTGTTCATATCTTTGAGAAGTTAACATAGATCCTTTCTGTATGAACTATTATTATCTATCCTGTTTCTTCCTCCAGACCATGCATGTACAATTACTTTTGTTTTTTAAAATTCAAATGTGAGAGTTTACATTTACGTCTATTAAGTTTTATCTCGCTAGGTCCTACTTATTGTTTTCATCTATAGAGACCTTTACCTACAGAAATCTTGAAGTTGGCATTTAATGTGCTAACTATCCCTTACAGCTTTGTGCCATCCAAAAATCTGATAAACACATCTGCAGAGTAATTAATAAAAAACACTGACCAGATTTGGGTCATAAATTAGGTCCTTTAGCTCATCAAAACCTCCTTTCTCCTTTAGAAACCTCTCCTTCTAGGTTCACTGTAAGGATCCCAGGATCTCATCCCTGAGTGAGAAATATTATTCTCCCTATCCTTATGCAAGAAAAAGCAGAAAGTAGCTTTAGTGGGGATAAAGAATAGGAGGAGGAGGAAAGGGGAAAAAGAAAGAATAAAGAAAGGAGAGGAGAAAGAAAGACTGGGAGGAGGGCAGATAAAAAGGAGGGAGAGAGAGACTGCTTATATATGAGTTTATGTCCCTTGAACGAAGCAGAGCAGCCTATCTCTATGTTGCTGGATCTGGATTCTAAAGCGCCTCTCCAAAGACTTCTGAGACTCCTGCCCTTAATAATACTTGTGCACCACAATTTATATACTGATATGCCCTGAAATACCTTTGCTTCTAAGTTTATTAACGTCTTCCTCTCCAAATATACATGTAGACAGGCATATGTTTGGATCATGTCATCATCCACAAATGCTTCACCTTCACATTTTACAATTCTGAAAATCCCCCATCTGGTCATAACCTCCTGTCCTTCCAACTCTCCCTATGCTTTATTCCTCTAAGCCCCAGTCATTCTTCTCTTCTCAGCTTTTCTGGGCTATCACCCCTGTTTTGGTATTACCTTCCTTTTTTTCAAAATATTTTGCCATTCCACTTGATTACTCCCTTTATCCACGAGTCTCATGACTGACTTTATCATTACAGACACTATCCACTTTCTTTTTTCCTACTTCTAAAAGGATGGAGGAAATTATCCAACACTGCGAACTGGGTCCACAACAAATTTCTTTCATGCTTTCAACTCACTTTTTGCACACTAATTCTTTTAAGTCCTTCCTTAACTGATACTTTATCACTCCCCCACAGCTGTTCCAAACCTTTGACTCCCTATGCTATTGCCTTCTTCCTCTCGAGAGGTTTCATCTCAAACTTAGGCACTGAGGCTATCGACTTCAAGCTCCCTCTCTTCTTCCATCACCTTGGGACAATCCCCTCCTCCCCCCGGCATCTGCTGCCTCTACTTTCTCACTACCTGCTCCTTTCCACATCATCCGTACCATACACTGAACCCTCATTTCCAGATCATCAATAAAAGTCTTGATTGGCTCTTTCTCAGCTCTCCCCCTTGGCTGCTCTGCATCCCCTTTCTGGATACTCCCTCCTCTCTCCTCAACCAATTCTACAATTCTGTCCCAACTCAGGTTATTTCCCAGCTCTGATGAATACTGATCATTCTATTGCACTCTTCAATCCAGCCAAACTCAGCTCCTCTCTGTTCCTCACCCACACTCGTTCATCTCCCATACTGCTGTCTTGGCATTAGTTGTTCCACAGGAGTGGAACGTTTTCTCCTTCCTTTACCTCGTAGTTCCTCTCTTTCTCTAAGACTCAGCTCAAAGACCATCCTTTTGTATAAAGCCTTGCTTTATTCCTTTAACTCTAGTGCCTACCAAACTAACCTGTACTAAATTCTGGATATATATGTATTTAGTCACTTCATATTTCTGCAATCTATTCTTTTATATATTTGTCTCTCCCATTACAATAAAAGCTCCTTCAATTTGGAACTATGCTCAAAAAGTTATCAAACTGTGCATACCCTTTGATCCAGCAATGTTTCTACTGGGTTTATATCCCAAAGAGATCTTAAAGAAGGGAAAGGGAACTGTATGTGCAAAAATGTTTATGGCAGCCCTCTTTGTAGTGGCAAGAAACTGGAAACTGAGTGGATGCCCATCAATTGGAGAATAGCTAAATTCATGGTATATGAATGTTGTGGAATATTAATGTTCTGTAAGTAACGACCAGCAGGATGATTTCAGAGAGTCCTGAAGAAACTTACAGGAACTGATGCTGAGTGAAGTAAACAGAGACAGGAGATCACTGTACACAACAAGATTATTTGATGATCAATTCTGACAGACTTGGCTCTCTTCAACAACAGGATGATTCAGGCCAGTTCCAATGGTCTTGTGATGGGGAGAGCCATATGCACTCAGAGAGAGGACTGTGGGGACTTAGTATGGATCATAACATAGTATTTTCACTTTTTTGTTGTTGTTTGCTTGTTTTTTTCTTTTCTTTCTCATTTTCTCCCCTTTTTGATCCAATTTTTCTTGGTCAGCATTATAATTGTGGAGACATGTTTGAAGAAACTGCACATGTTTGATCTATATTTTTTGCTGTTGAGGGAAGAGGGAAAGGGAAGGAGGAATGTTTGGAATACGGGGTTTTGTGAGGGTGAATGCTGAAAACTCTTTGCACAGGTATTTTGAAAAAAAAAAAAGCAATGTAATAAGCTCTTTGTGATTAGGGATTGTTTTGGTTCTTTTGTACTTATATCCCCTACACCTACTAGTAAATGCTGGGCAAATAGTAAGTTCCTGATAAATGATTGCTGATTGATTTTTGAGATACTTGTTTGTGATAGTTACTTTCCTATCTCTTGTACCAATTCTCCTTGATTTAGTTTGCAAGTTTATCATCACATCCTTCCTTCTGTGTATGGGTGTACTACAGGACTCTCCCTTGGATCCTCTCTTCTCTCACTGCATCCTTTCTTTTGATGAGATCTCATAAACTCTTATGAGTTCATCTATTTTCTCTACAGGTAGCTAGGTGGTACAATAGACACAGGACAGGGCAAGGAAGATATGAATTCAAATCTGATGCCAGACATTTACTAACTGTGTGATCTTGGACAAGTCACTTAAGTTCTGTCTCACCTTCCTTACCTGTAAAATGGGGATAATGACTGCACTTACCAACTAGGGTCTGCTGTGAGGATAAAATAAGATTTGTAAATCACTTAGACAGTGGCTGACCTGCAGGAGGTGTTTAATGCCTTTTTTTTTTCTTCCTCTATATGCAGATGGTTCACAAATCTACACAGTTAGCCCTACTCTTTCCCCTGAACTCTAGTTCTGCATCCTAATTTATCTGCTTGACATCTTCATTTGAATATCCCATTATTATCTCAAACTCACCATGTCCCAATAAGAACTCATTTTCTTTTTTCCCAACTCCATTCATCCTCCTAAACTTTCCTACTTTTGTAAAGGGAATTCATGTTCACAGCTTAGGAGTCTTATCTTTGACTTAATCTCTATATCCAATGAATTAATCTGGTGGGGTCTATCTCTAGCATCCAACATCTCTTGTATATTACTCCTACTCTCTTCTTACATCAAAACTACTCTTGTCTAGATCTTTATCAACTCTCACCAAACAACAGAAAGAGCCTCCTTATTAATTTACAGGAATCTAGTTTTTTATCCTTCTCCACAATCTATCACCCACACAACAGCTGGTTTTATATTCTTCAATCACAGGTTTGATGAGGTAACCCCCTCACACAAAAAACTCTAGTTGTTTCCTTCTTGCTTCCAGTATGAAATGCCAACTCCCGCTGATGTAGAAAGCCCTTCCAGTTCAGAGTCAGCTCATCCCTGCCTCTCACCTCCCTGTACAGTCTTCTGTCTCCTGGCTCTCTTCTCAGAAGCACTCCTCTCCCTCACCTGGACTTCTTGGAGCCCCAAGCTTCTTTCAAGGCTTGGCTCACTCGTCACTCCTTTAAAAACATGTTTCCTAGTTGTTAGTTCCTCACCCACAACCTCAAGAACTACTTGGAGTTTACTCTGCATATGGCCAGTGTGTATTTATCTCTGAACACACTCTAGCCACCCAGGAGAATCAATCAATCAGCAAGACATTTATTAAATGCCTACTATAGGAACAGAACAAATCATAGATAATATATACACACATGTTCATATAGGTAGCTAGATGACAGTGTATGAAGTGCTGGGCTTGGAGTCTAGAAGATATCTTCCTGAGTTCAAATCTCATCTCAATAATTACTCAAAAATTACTGGACAAGTAAATTAACCCTATTTGCCTCAGCTTCCTCATCTATAAAATGAGTTGGAGAAGGAAATGGAAAACAGTATTTTTGCCAAGAGAACCCCAAATAGGGCCATGAAAATTCAGACATGACTGATAAACAATTAAAAACACACATATGTAACCTATAAATAGCATAAAATAAAGTGAATAAAAATCAGTATATGCTAAATTAAATTAAAAAATAGTTTGAGAAGGAGAGAACTAGCAACTGGGGAAGATAAAGAAAGGCTTTAAAGAAATAGTAAGTGGCAAATCATGATAATGGAAAGTGGAGATGACTAATTTTACTGGATTGTAGGGTGCAGGAAGGGATAGGGATGTTTAAGGAGGCTGGAAAGATAGGTTGGGATGGTGTAGAACTTCAAAAACGAAAGAGAAGAACTTCTTTATCCTAAAGGCAATAGGAAGTCACTGGAATTGATTAAAGAATTCCTTTGATTATGTTTGCGCTTAAGGATAATTACTCTGATAACAATGTGTAGGAAGAATTATGAGTTCTAATTCTAAGCAATGGAAACAAGAGATTTTTGTGACAATATAGACAAGAGGTTGGGAGAGGTAGTTAAATGTAGAAGGGGTCTGATATCAATAAAGTTAGGAAGGTAGAAATAGCAAATACTTGGCAAAAGATTGAACATGTGGGAGTGAGCAAGAGAATTCAGGAATAATGCTAGAGTTACAAACTAGAAAAATGTTGGTGCTTCCAAGAAAAAAAGGGAAATTTTGAAAGAGGGGAGCTTTTGAGGAGAAAGATCAGTTCAATTCATTGTTGGACATGTTCCATTATCTTTGAGGCACCTAGTTTGAAATCTCCAATTAATTAGTGATTCAGGAATGAAGTTCTCAAGAGCAGTGGGGCTGGATATATAGATCTGTTAGTATTCTAACTATAAAGTCTGGGCTAACTCTCTGAAAGGCCTCAGAATCAATCAGAATCCAGATCAGTCAAAGTCTTTGGTCTTTAGGTGGAGAAGTGCAGGAGGGAGGCAAGCTGCCACACGGCTTGCCAAAGATGGATCCTGGATTCTGGAGCCTGGAGTCTCCAGCCTTTCTTGTCCTCTTCCTATAGCCAAATGTCTCTGACCTCTTTCCCTCAATCCTCCAATCCTTGCCTACAATTACCTCACCACCACACATTCATCAAGCGCCAATGGTGAGGAGAGCCATCACATCACCCTCTCATCTAAATATATGTATATAGAACCATTATCTCACATCAGATAGGTAATTAGCCTTAAGTGCTCTGCTGTCCGATTCAAGCAAACCTCTACTTCTAACAGCCACACAATGTCTGAGGCAAGCATGGGAGTTGATGAGGTTATTGAGAGAGAAAGCAGAGGGGACTAGGACAAAACCTAGGGAAATATCCACAGTTAAATGTGTGCAACATGGATGATGAGCCAGCAAAGGAGACTAGGGACTGCCTGGTCAGATAGAAAAACCAAGGGACACTGAGGAGAGGGTATCCCATAGGAGTGGTTGGTCAACCATGTTAAATGTAGCCAAAAAAAAAAAAAAAAAAAAAAAAAAAAAGGTCAAAAAAAGTGAGTACTAAGAAGAGGCCATCTGATTCAGCAATTAGGACATTACAGATGACTTTGGAGAGAAGAGTTTCAACAGTGTGATGCGATTGGAAGCCAAATGGACCTGGGTTGAAAACATGGAGGAGACGAAGTGAAGGCAATAAATACAAACCTCTTTTTCAAGGAGTTTGACTTAGGGAGGAAAGATACAGGACAAAAAAGTAAGGGTCCTAAGGCAGAAGCCTATCTGTACTTCCAGTCCTGAGAACAGGGCATAATACTTAAGTTCTCAGTAAATGCTTGTTGTAGTTGCAAAGGCAGCTTGGGCCCACTGACCCTTATGCTGTCAGAGCTGGGAGAAGTCATCTACTCTGGGCTTGCTTTCTTCTCCTTTGTTACTGACATGTCCCTTTTCCTTCTCTTTCTTTTCTTCTCTCCCTGCTAAATCTGACTTCCAAAGAAAGCATATTTAGAACTGCCCCTTCAGATTAGTTCCATGACTAACCCCCAAAGCTAATGCTGAAGGAAGTCAGTCTTCATACAAGAGCCTAGATTATCCTGAATTCTTCATTTATTACAGGGAATTCTAAGCATGAGTAGTATGAAAAGGTGGTCTGCCTTTTGGGGAGTCAGAGGAAGGAATGTGTAAGAGTCAAGAGAACCCGGAAGTCAAGTAAAATTAGCCAACAGGGACCAGAGATGGCTGTTAATGTCTCCTCTCACCCATGAATGCTTAGTGCAGGTATGGGGGGTAAGGATGGGAAAAATCTCTTCTACCACTATTACTAGTTCTTCTTGGCACAAGCCTTGCACAACTATATCTTCTCTGGTACGCTAGCAGGGAAATGGAACTGTTCACCACCTGTTCATCACTGGGAAGGACCTAAGGCCCTGCTATCAGAATTATTTGACCTATAAAGCTCAGAAATGGATGTTGTCAATCTCCTAGTCAAGGACAAAAAGGGAGGTCTTTAAGACCACCTATTATGTTTGTGGCCTCAAGGAACTGCTAGGTAGGACCAGATGACCTCTAAAATGTCCCTTATAACTCTAAGTTTTTAGGACTCCAGGGATGTGGCTAGAGATCAGAAAGGAGGGTTTGGGATGGGATGGCCTAGACAGAGGCCAAATGGGACAACTGGTATAAAACCATTTTCTCCCCTTTAAATTCTCTTACCTGGCAAGAAGAGTAACTCCCTCTTCATGGCCTTCAGATGTCTTCATCAGCTCCCAGCCACCTTCTAGACCCATACAGGTGATGACTTCCTCACTTCCTCCACGGAACAGCATGGCCTGCAGCGTCTCCACAGCACAACTAGAGGAACAGGATTTGTCTACTTAGCTTATCCCAAAGAGAGCCTTCTCGCTGCCCCAAGGAGTTTCTCTCCTTGGTTATCAGAATCTGCCAGCAGGACAGACCCTAAGGCCTAACTGAGTTCCTGGAGGGATGCATGTGGAGGTAATAAAAGCTTCTAGTTGTACTTAAGGCTTGCTGAGTCAGACAGCACACTTCTGACTAGAAGAAGTCACCATGACCAGCTCAGAGCCAGCACCCAGTATTACATTGTCAGACTTAATAAATCCTATTTATTTATGAATTCATTGTATTTAAACCTATATGTATCTGTTTCTATACCTGCCCAAGGAGCCAGGCAAACCCAAGGATGACTGCCCCCAAATCACTGCAAATGAACAGAACAAATATTGTTACTAATATTTAGCTGCTCTCAACATGCACACAGGTCCACGCTCACACATGCACTCACTCTTCTGTACATATATTCATGTGGTTCACTATACAGGAGTACCTTGGTATTCTAGAGCGTAGTCCAGTATGCTATCTTTTGTTTTTCTCTTTTTCTTTCAGGGAGGCCCTGATTAAAATTCTCAGTCACAAAAAATGAATTCAGAAAGATCTATCACATGAATGAGAAAATCAATTGCTCTATACTTAGTTAAAAGTCCAATTTTACCAATCTTTCAAAACTGTATGCATATGTATGTGGGGTGAGGAGAGATCTAAGGGGATAAACAAATTCCCTAAGATATCATACTTAGAATAATAATGACAACAGACATTTATATAGCATTTTATAGTTTTCAAGGGGCAGCTAGGTGGTACAGTAGATAAGAGTGCCAGGAATGCAGGCAGGAAGACCTGATTTCAAACGTGGCCTCAGACACTTCACAGTTGTGTGACCCTGGGCAAGTCACTTAATCCTGTTTGCCTCAATTTCCTCATTTGTAAAAATGAGCTGGAGAAAGAAGAAGCAAATCACTCCCATATTTTTGCTAAGAAAATCCCAAATGGAATTGTGAAAAGTCAGACATGATTGAAATGACTGAACAACAACATAGTTTGGAAAGCATTCTCTATACCTTATTTTATTTGAAACTCACAATAATATTGTAAGGTACTACAGGTGCTATTATCCTCATCTTACAGATGAGAGAACTGAGACTCATTGGGGTTAAGTGATTTACCCATGGTCATTCAGTAAAGAAGTATCAGAGGAGGGACTGAATTCAGATCTCTCCTAATTCCAAAACCAACACATTCTTTTAGAGGTCACCTAGTCCAAAGTATTCAAGAAGAAATCCCCTTGCCAACAATTCTGAGAGGTGGTTATCCAGCTTCTGCCTAAGGTAACAAGGAACTCCTTATCCCTGAAGCACCACCTTCACTTTAGGACAACTAAAATTGTTGGTAAGTTTTTCTCTTTGTCAAGCTGAAATCATCTGCCTCCCTGCAATTTCCATCTTTATGTTTGTTTTTAAAATTACCTCTTAGGCACTTCATTTGAAGAAACTGGTATTAGAACAAAGCTAAAGTCACACTATCAAGTTTGGAGAACGGATAATCACAATCAGTTTACACTCCAGCCACAATTAAGTCCAGTACACACACAGACAGAGCCTTTCTATATGAGCTGTACATGAGGCATACTTGCAGGAGTGAGTGATTCTCTACTCTCATATCAAGGACAGTGAATACAGGGTGCCCAATATCCAAGTTGGATAAGAAATGTTTCCTAAAGATAAGCAGGAAGGTATGACTGCAAAGTGGGAAGCCTTGAGCAGTCAAGGATCAATCTCAGTCATACAAAGGATTGGAGGAGGCTGAGGGAGTCGAGTGCAAAGTCCTTATGTTCCACTTTGGGAAACTGAAGACAATAGAGGCTAATCATACAAATACTAAGAGGAGAGAAAGAAAGAAAGAGGGAAAAGGAGAAGGAGAGAAAAAGAAAAGAAGAGAGAGTGAGAGAGCAGAGTCCTTGGAGAACAAGATCCAATTGTGGAGCCTTGGTCCTCTGTAGGCACTACTGAGGCCCAGCTGTGAGCTGTGCTCCTCAAGACCCAGAAATAAATAAGGATCTGGTTCCAGGGACTCAGTGAGAAAGTAGCAGATCAAAATGCCAAATGACAAAAGGAGAAAGAATCTAAAACGGATGAGGAATGATGATCCAGGAAAGAGTTAACAAATATTAGATTCTGGTCTATATTAAGTAAGCTCAGTCAATAGGGAGGAGCTCACTGTTTCCAATAACAACTATCTATGCACTGGACTGGTCTTTCTCAATAGCAATGCCAGTCTTAACCCAGAAATGAACCTTGGCTCAGACTTAGCAAAGGCACAGCAATCAGAGATCATTAATTTGACAACAATCCTAGAGGGAGGAACTAGCCAATTGTTTTTTTTTTAAAGCTTTTAATTTTCAAAACATGCATAATTTTCAACACTCACCCTTGCAAAACCTTGTGTATCAAACTTTTTTTCTCCCTCTTTTCCCTTCACCTCTTCCTTATAGGGCAAATAATCTAACATATGCTAAACATGTACAATTTGTCTATACATATTTCCACATTTATCATATTATACAAGAAAAATCAGATCAAAAAGGGAAAAAAATGAGGAAAACAAAAAAAGTGAAAATACAATGTTGTGATCCATATTCAGTTCCCACAGTTCCCCCTCTGGGTACAGATGGCTCTCTCTATTGGAACTGGCCTGAATCACCTTGCTGTTATAAAGAGCCACGTCCATCAAAATTGATCCTTATATAATCTTCTTGTTGCCGTGTACATTGATATAGTTTTACTCATTTCATTTAGTATCAGTTCATCTAAGTCTCTCTAGGCCTCTCTGTATTCATCCTGCTGGTCATTTCTTATAGAACAATAATATTCCATAACGTTCATATACCACAATTTATTCAGCCATTCTCCAACTGATGGGCATACACTCAGTTTCCAATTTCTTACTACAAACAGGGCTGCCACAAACATTATTGCACATACAGGTCCCTTTCCCTTCTTTAAGATCTCTTTGGGATATAAGCCCAGTAGAAATACTGCTGGATCAAAGGGTATGCACAGTTTGATAGCCCTTTGGCATGGAACTAGCCAATTGTAATGTTGTAGACAGAAGCATTAGTGATGATGGAAAAGTGGCCATCACCAAGATCTATGATCTTATGACTTGGGTTTGGGGCTTCTTAAAGATAAAAGAAAACCTTAGAGCAGCTGGTTTGATAGTAAAGTTGCTAGAACTGGTTGCCCTATGTCTGCAACAATTAAAAAAAACAACACTATTTCCTCTGTCCAAAACTTCAGGCTCTAACAAAACTTAAGTATAAAGTTATTCACTCATTCTTTAAGAAAGAACCAGAATTCAATCATTCAATGATTGATATTTGAATTTTAATAAGAAAGGTACCATATGGCATTTTAATATTAATTAAAATTTTGATCCAAATACTATATAATCAATTTGAAGTTAATTATACTTGTTATTTTAATAAAGAACTACATTTTTTACTTCTAAAAGCATAATTGCCTAAATTATACTCTAAACTACAGAGGTGGCTCAATGCCCTTAAAGACTACTGTGGATTAGGAGGAATAATAGAAAAGCTGAATAGCTTTGAAAGTAGCATGCGGAATTATATACTAAGAGAAAAGCAACTTATACACAAGAGATATGCAGCTTTATGTACAACTCTTTTTTGTCCTACCATACATATGGAAATGTTTATTTTAGTTGGTATTAAGTGCAGAATTTAAAAATAAATGAAAACAATACATGCTGTAGCAGATTCTAGCATGCCAGCAATACATTAGTTAGCCAATAAGCATTTATTAAAAACCTACTATGTGTCAGGTACTGTGCTAAGTCCTAAGGATATAAAGAAAGGTGAAACAGTCCCTTTTCTGCAAGAGCTCACAATCTAATAGGGAGGCAACAAGCAAATGAATAATGTATACAAACTAATACAGGATAAATAGAAAATAATATACAGAAGGAAGGCATAAAAATTAAGACAAATTCAAAGAGGCTTCCTTTAGAAGGCTGAATTTTGAAGGAAACTAGAGAAGTCGGGAGCCCGAGATGAGAAGGTAGAGAATTCCAGATATGAGGAATAGCCAGAGAAAATGCCAAATGTCAATGGACTGGAGAAAGAAGAAGAGCTAGCCTTAAGAGGCCCAAAGTCTGTTAGCAAACAATAGAGAGCAGATACTATGACACACCAGATTTCCATGAAATCCTAGTAAAAATTTCTATGGAACAATCTGGCAAGTGTTTGTTATCTTGAAAGTGATGGTGATGGAATATCTTCAAGGAGTAAAGTAGCATATCTTCAGGGGGAGCTATGAATGAGGGGTAGGAGGAGCCCCCTGAAGCCTTAAGAGATGAGTGAAGGTTGAAAGCATCAGGACTGGCTAAGTGGTAAAAATAGGATTGAGAAATCCTTCCTGAGAAATCCAACAGCTCAAAGTTCTACTGAATATTAAAGTAGACAGAGCTACAAAGCTCTTTCTTCAAACCAACTCATGAAATTGATAATGAGAGGGTTATTACCATTTAACAGATAAAGAAATTTAGGCTCAGAGGGAGTAATCAAGTTGGACTGGAAGGAAAAGAACAATTGACTCGGACAGAAAGACTTATCTCTGCCACTTACTATCAATATCTGAGTAGGCTATTATCTTTGCTTCCCCATCTGCTTCATCAATGAAGGAGTTGAACTAGATCATCTATAAAGTGTCTTCCATCCATAATAAAGATTCATGTGAAGCATGGGAGCTGGGGCTTGAATTTGAGTCTGTTCACTCCAAGTTAAATCTCCTTTCTACTTTTCCACACTGCCTCTGAGAGGATAGCAATGCTTTACACATCTAGAAGATGTTTTTCCCTTACAACAATATGGTTATGCAGGTAGTAAAAGGATTTATTTTCCAAAACTGCACTTTAGATGGTAAAGTGAGTTGCCTAAGGTCACAGAGCTACTAAGAGGTAGAGTTAACACCAGAATCCTCATCTTTTGACTTCAAATCCAGGGCTTTGTCCACTTTACCTCAAACACCTTCATTTCTCTACAGTACCAAATTCTGCTCATGCTTTTTAAAAATATTTCATGACCCTGCACTCTCTGGGTTCTCCTCCTACCTCTCTGGATATCATTTCACTTATCTAATCATTGAATTATTCAATAATCACTAAATATCTCCCAGTCAAATAATATATGTTAAATGCTTTGTAAACCTTAAAGCACTATATAAATGTTAGTTGTTATTTATAATTACTGAGTGTAGAGTCTATGTTTAATGGTGAGAAAGATAAAAAGGAATAAGACATGGGGTATCTCAAGTAGTTTCTGATTGAACAGTATATTGTATATACTATATAAATATAATATACCATGAAAAGGCACATTATCATGATAGTTCAGATTATTTTAATGTTGGGTAAAGACATTTAAAACTATAAAAGTCATTACAGGGGAGTCTGCATTGTGAACTAGACCATGAGCAATGAACATCTATTGAAGGGAGGGGGAAGAGAATAAGGAAGAGAAAGGCAAGGAAGTCGAAAAATATGAGATGAATTCTAGAAAGATTAAGTGGTTCAGTATGTTTATAGCATATGTGAAGGAAAGTAGTGTGAGGAGGCTGGAAAAGTAGGTTGGAAAGAAAGGTTGTCCAGATAAATGGACACCACTGAGTTCTAGACGATAGAGTTCAGATTTTATCCATTAAACATTTCTGAGTATGAATGCAACATGAGCAAAGTCATAAACAAAGAAGACAGCATGTGAAGGATAGAAGAGAGACAGAAAAATGGAGATGAAAGCCATGACCAAAAAGGAACCTAGACCCATCACACTTTAAGAAATCATATAAGAAAACTGCCCAGACCACTTAAAACCTGTGAATACATTTAACCCATTGCTTACCTTCTGGAAGATACTCTAAAATGAAAGTTCCTAGGAACATCATAGATAAAATCTAGAAATTCCAGCTCTATGAAAAAACACTACAAGCATCCAGAAAGAAAGAATTCAAGGACTAAAGAGCCACAGTCAGAATCATACACTATTTGGCAGCAACACAGTGAAGAACCAGAGAGCTTGGAATATGACAATCCAGAAGGCAATTTATAGCCAATAATAATCTACTCAGACAAACTAGGCATAGTGCTACAAGAAAAAACACACCTTTAATGAAACAGAGGATTTTCCAAGAATTACTTAAATTACTTAATTAAAAGACCAGAGCTACGGAGAAATTTCAATGTACCAACACAGGAGTCAATAAAATAAGAATTAAAAAAATAAAAAGGTAAACATGAATGAATAATTATAAGGAATTAAAGAACAAATTGCTTCCATTCTAACATGGGGAGATGACCTGTATATGTCCCTTCAGAATCCTATTATTAAGAGGGGTCATAGAGAGAATCTAATTAGAAGGTCTGGGAATTGTTCTGGAAAGAAGAATTCACTGGAGAAGAAAGGGAGGGGGGAAAGTTGGGGAAAATTATCTTATATGATCGAGTTTACAGGTAGAAGTATATATAAAGAAGAAGGGATAGGAGAAGCAGCTGACACAAATTTCATTCTCATCTGAACTAGTCAAAGTGGGAAGGGGAAGGGAAAGGGAAAGGAATAAGTACTCACTACATGGCACAAACTGTGCTAACCAGCTTTACAAATATAATTACAACCATTCTAGGAGGTATGCACGATTATAATCCTCATTTTACAGTTGAGAACATGGAGGCAAAGAGAGGTAAATGACCTGCTCAAGGTCACACAGGCCCCATATTTGAATTCTCCAGGCTCAGCATTCTCTCTACTGTACTGCTTAGCTGCCTCCTAAAGGCTCTCTCCCTTCTCCCCTCTCCTTTCCTTTCTTCCTCTCTCCTCCTTTCCTCCTGCCTCCCTCCTTCCTTCCCTTCCCCTCTCTTACACACACACACACACACACACACACACACACACACACACACACACACATACATTTCACTCAGCAGGAAGGTCAGTAGGGGAAGAGAAGAAGAGGATAATTAAAGGGAAGTAGATTTAGGGAAGGATAAAACAAATGTACAAAACCAGTTACAGCTCTTTCTGAAGTGGCCAAAAAAAATTGAAACTGAGGGATCATCTCTAAATGGGGAAATAGTTGAATAAATTATGGAATATAAAAATAATGAAATACTATCATTGTGTAAAAAATGATAAAGGGGCTGATTTCAGAAAAACTTGTGAAGATTCACATAACTGATGCAGAGTGAACTGAGCAGAACCAGGAGAAAGACAATAATATTGAGGGGTTTTAAAATATATATTATATATTTACTGTTTATTCCTTTCACACAAACATCTCATAAAACAAAATACAATCTTATAAAAAGATTTGCTGAAGGACAACAATATTGTAAAGTAAGTTTAAAAAAACTTAGGAACTCTGATCAGCTTAATGATCTACCAAGATTCCACAGACATGCTTCCCATCTTCTGATAGAAAGATGAAAAGGCAAGGGAAAAGGAGAGAAGGCAACATTTTGCTGACAGGAAAATAAAGGAAGAGAAGCAGGAGAGGCTTAATTTTTAGAAAAAAATAAAAACTTGTGGCAGAGAAATCAGATAGGAAGCTATTACAATAATCCAGGCAAGATGTGGGAAAGCAGTCTGAGACACAGTGATAGCAATAGCAACCAAAGGAAGGGGACATTTCAAAAGTAAAAGTTACAGGATTTAAGTGAAATAGAGTGAACAGGGAACCGAAAATGACCCCAAGGACTCCCCATCCTTACATTAGAGCCACAGTGATGTTTCTTCTCATAAACACATTTTATCTAAACAAGCTTCATATAAAGAAAGGTGGACTCCATGACTCCCAAACTCTTAAGAGTCTATGATTCTATAACAATGATTCAAAACACTATTTTAAGCTTTATAAAGTACTTTTCTCACAAGTATTATTATCCCCATTAACATTAATAGTAGAATTATCCCATTTTACCTCAGAAAGACTAAATGACTTACCTATGATCACACAGCTAGTTAGAAGCAGAACCCAAATTCAAACTACCTTAAACACAGCTGGTATTTTCCCAAGTTTCCTTCTTTACTAATGCTATTTCCTCTGTTTGTAATATCCTTCTCCAACATCAAATTGTCAAAATCTGACCCATTTTTCAAGACTCTTTTTAAATGCCAGTTAATTCCAGCCAAGTGATTCCTCCCTTCTCTAAAGTATTAGAAAAGGTTTTTTTAGGCAGCCCTCTTATCACAGCCTCCTTTAAATCAGAGCAACTTCTATATTTTATCTGTTAGAAGACTTCTGACTCCTTTGAGGGCAGAAATTGTCATTTCTCTTTGAACCCCCCAGTAAAAAGTTGAGTATATAATGTGTTTAGTTAACATTTGTCAAACTGAATTTGATACTATAAATGATAGGAAACCTGAAAAGAGAGGTACACTAGAATTTTCTGCTTGGTATACAACTAAAGCCTCCATATCCCTCTGACAAACCAATTATACGTCCCAAGTTGCTCATCTGATTCTTCAGTGTTAGGGTTTCCACAGGGCAGGAAAATGAGGACCTTTGACCATAAAGAAATAATCCGATGAGGGTGGGGGCACTGCTTGGTGGGTGGTGCCAAGGCCGGGCCTTCTGGCTACATGGGTCTCCAGCTGCCTCAGGGAAACTTCCTGGCCATTCCAGATTCTAATCCAAGCTCCCATCTCATTCCACTTGGCTGAGCCCAACATCTGGACTGTTAATTTTAATTGTTCCATAAAGCACACTGGGCCGCCCAGCTCTGCTCCTTTAGCACCTTCTGTGCCATGTGTGGGGAACACTTCTGAGCTAACTTTGTTTAGCTCAACCAAGCTGCTGTGGCCCCCTGCCAAGGCAGAGGACCCTCCCCTCCTCCTCTTACATCCCTTCCAGCTGCCTTCAAGCTTTTACTGCTGAGGGGTAGATGGCACACCTGGGTACTTCCCGCCCCAGACACCTCTAAGGCTGGCTACAGATCTATTTCCTCTCCCCCACTAGGGTTTCAAGTTGGGCATGTCAAACAGATGCCTATCCCACTCTTCAGGCCATTATTAAGCATGAAAGGGGCATGACCTTGCTGACCTTCCAGACCTCCTTCATAGACACCTGGTCACCTGTGCTGCAAAGGAGATGAAGGGCACAGGGGATGTGTCTGGTTCAGCATTCTTAGTTCTGGATGAAATCCGGGCACTACTACAGCTGACCAGGTTTCAAAAATGCCATAATTAAAGCAAGATGCCCTATTTGTCCCAATAAGAACTGTGAATAGAGCACTGCTCTTGGAATCAGCTGAACCTGAGTTCAAATCTGGCCTCAGACATTAAACATTGCCTAATTGTGTGTCCCTGGGCAAGTCACTTAATCCCAGTCAAAACAACCAAACAAAAAAATCAAATTAGAAAAATTCTATGTAATCCACATAACATTTCTATTCTAATCAATAAGGGTTTAATAGCATTCAGCTTTGTGAGATACATTAGACTGAGACATTTCCACTAGCCTTAGCCCGCTCACTTAGGGGCTCCCAAACCAAAAATGCTTCTTTTCTTGTTCCATCTCCTATCCTTTCTTGGCCTTTCCCTGAAAACAACAACTAGATCAGGTTAATGCTTTGATCACTACAATCCAAGGGAGTCCTCATTCTATACTCATCAACAAATTTTTATTAGTTACTTTCCTGCTATGTGTCAGACACTGTATTACAGTGGACCTGGTATTACAAATCCAAACCTGAGATAGTCCCTGCCCCCAAGGAGTTTGCTTTTTTTGAACACTAAGCCACTTCTTCCTATTCAATCAACTCCCAAGATACTAAAGGTTCTTTGGGACTAAAATGGGTTTCCTGCTCCCTCTTTTCCCCTCCCCAAACCTTTCTTTCACCCAAACTTAACCACCTCAGCAACAAGAACCATTCAGTACAGTGTTCTCACAAGTAAGGTAGGAATGAAGAGAAAAAGATCGGTAATGGGTAAAGATTCAGGGATATTTCTTATGTGACGTTTTAAAATCCATATTCGGCTTGTAATCTAGAAATCCCTGAGACTAGTGATGAAGAAAAGTCAATAAATCCAGGGGCAGGAAGGAAAGTGAGAGCAGGATTAAAGAAGGGAAATGAAGTGAGGGAGTCTTGTAAGAGGAAGAGGCCTCCACCACATCGGAGCTCTTCAGAAGCCTGGAAAGGGCCTGGAGCTAAAAGTATAGGATAGAGTGTGTGAAGGAAAATAAGTTGAAAGAGTAGTAGATAGGGAAGAAGGGGGAAAACATAGTAAACCGGGTCATTTAGAGAGAGGATAGGCAATGCTTTCAGTGTGTAAAGGGCAAAAGGAGTGCTTTAGGGCAGTGGGATGGGAAAAGACTGATGGGGGAAAGGGGGAAGGAGTACAGCAATTGAATACAAGGAGGAAAAGGCTGAGAAAGGACCAAAAGGAAGGACACGGGAGGAGCTGGAAAGGTAGTGAGTGAAAGGTAGTGTCTATATAGAGACACAAAGACTTAAGGTCATGTAAGCTGACTTAGTTGTTCAAAACAAGATACTGATAAACTGATAAAAATCAAAGAAAAAACCAAGAAGTGAGTGGAAAAAGTACCTGCAAGCACTGAGTGTGCATGCTTAATGAGCTAATTAATATTAATTTTTTCTCCCCCAAGGAGTAGTAGTCCACTGTTTTTGAACATGGATTTGTATGATGAGGGCATGTCAAGGAGGACCATGCAATGAGAGAACCAGGAAATCTGTTAATTTCATCATTCCCAGCCAATGGGGTGATGAGAGAGAGACCTTGTGCTTTGGGACAAGAAATAAAAGGCTCATTCTTGTGTCTATTAGGGCGGATCCTCCCAGGAACTGCCCCTTGGATGGTCGCCTGCTTCTTGCAAGAATCATAAATAGCCAACTTACCTCATACATTCCTGAGTCCCTTTTCTATCTTTGCAGCAAATTTCACACAACAGACCATAATGAATATAAGGAGAAAGTTAAGAACTTGACTGAAAATGTAGTAAGGGCTAGGGACTTATGCCTCCTCTCTGTCAGTCTGCATTTTGGGGGAAATTCAACTATCAACACTCCTGATTTCTGGACAGTTGGCCTCAATGCCCACTAGTCTCAGGGGTCTGGGGAGGGCCTCTGGGCTAACTCTGCTGGCCCCCATTGCTATATGCCCAGCCCCAGGCTGGGGAGATGCTGGCCTTTTGAGAACACTTGATTGTAGACCATGAATATTCTTGCTTTAAGTTCCCTTTCTCCACAGCGTCCCACAGGAGTTTCCTCCCTTTCCAACAAAAGCCAGGGGCTTCCAGAGTTGCTCCTAGCCAAGCTATCCTATTTACCTTCACGGTTTCTCTCTGGCATTAGGAGCCACGAAGCCTTCTAACTCAAAAGTCCTACAGGAAATTACTTTGATATTGTAACCACCTCCTGGGGCAAGCCTGAAAGTTAGAGGCTGTGCATTTTTCTCCACTTTGGATAAACTATTTTCCCCTATTAATCAGCAATGACGTTGGGGCCAGGCAGCCAGAACCGTCTGTTTGCATGAAGGGCAAAAAGCAGATGATGGCTGCCTGGGCTAGTGCCTGCATGTGCCACACTGGGCTCTAGACCTGTCACAATCCCAAGCCTGACTCCTCACTACCCTTGCTGTACAAACGCCACAGCTCTGAAATCACACCTGCAGCATGAAGAAAAGATGGGTGAAGGAGGGAAAAAATGTCTTCGCTGAAGCCCATATCATATTTCTTTCCATTTGTAGCCAATTCTGAGGATCTCCAGATGATGCTGAAGCAAAAAGGGGGTCTGGAGAAGCAGGGCCATAACCACTGTTAGTTCCTCTGTCATACTGCCAGGTCCAAGGACAGACAAAAGAAAGGTCCCATGTCTTTTGGGGCTTTCTGTCTTCATTCCCTCCCAGATCCCAATGCCAGTCACAAGCTGAAAAGGGGGAACTCCCCCCCCCCAAAAAAAAACCATATCAGGCCCTGATTTCACAGCTGGGAATCAGTGACCAGAGAACTCTTCCAGGACTGTATCTTCAGTCCTCAATAGCATAAATAGCAGACAGGATTCAGAAAGGAACCAGAAAACTTTTACCTTGGGCTTCTTTATGGATTGGGTAAATGCTAGAAATATGAATGTGAAGATTATGTAATAAGTAGCTTATGGAAACAGGACAAATTAATTGGGGCAAGTTAGGCCAAAACCTGAGCAAGAATCTCAGTTCTCTGCTCTGATCCTCCTAGAAGAAAAAGAAAGAAAGGATAAATGGGCCACGGGACACTACAATTTAGGGAGGGTCAAGAGGGACCATATGCACATGCATTATATGCATGAATGGACCCCTCACGAGCCTGTTGATCAGGAGTAAGGAGATGTCACTAAAGGGCTGAGTTGTTCAAGTGGTGAGGAGGAACTTGGCCCGGAGTACAAATGTAGAATCTCAGACAGACCTGGGTCAACCACATGCCACTGGAGAGTGCTTCTGCTTCTGAACCTGTTCACAATGCCATTTGCTGGCTCCAGATTTACTTTCCTGGGTGACAAACGGTCGCTCTGAATGCCTTTAAGTTTCTTCTGGCTTCTTACATAGAGCTTGAGAGGGAGGACAGGGCAGGAGCCAGCCTCAAGGTCAGCCCTCGAGACCAGAGAGGCAATAACAAAGCCAGCGCCATCCAAAAAAGAGCCAGGCCACCTGCCGGGGTGCTACAGCCCAGCTTTGCCAGCCAGTGCTGAACTAGACCAAGAAAAGCCCATGTGTCACTGGTGCTGTGATAACAACAAATTCTGTCTGATGCTGGTATATTTTCATTCAGATGACGCAGAGAGAATACCTGATTAACTCAAATCCTTTCTTTGAGGAGGTGGGCAGTGGTGGCTTCTCAATTTTATTAAACATGTGGCCTGAATAAAATCCTAATCAGATAGCAGCTTTCTTATCCAACATAATAACTTGCTTCCATCCATTACAGCTTTTTGGCTGGAAAAGTCACCATTTGAATTAGTGGCAGCTTTCCAAGCTGAAAAGAGAGCCTATCACTTTAAATTTTGGTCAGCTACACCAAATTTAAAGTGATAAAACTCATTTTTGGCTTAGGAATCCATTAGCAATTTAGATGAGTGTTCCTACTTCTTTTCCTTTTCTTAACCCCTAGGATTGTTTTACCTCTTTTACCCACCCTTAAAAGATACTTATTTCTAAGTATATGATTTCATAGCATTTACTTTTAACACTGCTAGGATTTTGCTACATGTACAAAACACAACGATGACGTGGATAGGATAAGTATTACTTCATCCATCCAACCCTGAGACTATTTCTCCTACAGTGATATGCAGACACATCTCTTCCTTGCAACTAAGACTTCACAGGATCCTCAGGCTGACAGTGGCCCCAGGGCGCACAAGCATCACTTTAAGCTGCTAACCTCTGAGGCCCTGAGGGCTGGCAGCTTACAGTAGTACCAAGGGTTATCTTACAGGTTATGTTATGATCTGGTCCTTCCATAGCAAGGCAGCTCCAGCAATGAATCCTCCTGCTCAGGGCTCAGTACTGTCTCTGTTCCCTTTCATATTTTCCATTTGTTTTGTGAAGTGCCTAGAAGGTTCTGGCAGATGGGCCTCCTATAAATAAAGTTTATGACATGATCCTGAGGACTGGGTGAGCTGAGGCTGCAGTGGCAGCTGCCCATGCTTAAAGCACCGCCCAATGACTGATCAGACAGGTTGTACTAGACTCAGTAGGCTGGAGGCCACCTCTGGACCAGGCGAAACTAGTAGCCAGGAGGTTGGGGGTGACTAAAACTGCTCAAGTGGGAGAAAAAAAGAGAAACGTATTGGCAGACAAAGAAACAGAGGCCCTGGACATTCTCCTTCCGCACCACCTCTGTAGTAGGTGTCTATGTGCTCCCCACAGAGGCTGCAGGGTTTCATTCTGTTTCAGGCTATAAAGGAGACAGGGTAGCTAAAGGTGGAAATCTCCAACTTCCCCTGACATATATCAGCCACAAACTGGTCCTGGTCGTGTCAGACCTGGCCTGGCCAACCTCTCAGAAGACTGGGACACAGAATGAGAGCATTAAGAGAACTGCGGAGGGCAGGAGCCTTCTCATTTGTCCCCTGCAGCTCCGTTTTTATTTCTAGCCCAAGGTCTCAATCCCATATCTGGCCATTCTCTCTTGCTGTTCAGAAGATGCTGCTGAGAAGCCAGCAGCACCACACAGTCAAGTACACAGGGCACCTCGGGATGCGACAAATGTGATTACACTGTCTTGAGACTTGAGGGGCTTTCTGTGGGACCCCGGTCTGATTACAAAGAAGGCACCATCAATCTCTGTGCCTATCGCTAACACCAGCACCACCCTTGCTAAACTGACACTTAGTTCTTCAGACCTGACTAGACAATGGCACAAGACTTCTGGTCTCCACAGGCACCAGACAGGCCATAACTGAAGGCTGGGCTAATGAGGAGACAGTCAGGCTGCCTTCTTGGGGTTAGCATAAAAACTATAAAAGAACTTCCAAAAACAGAGCCCACTGCAGAGAGAAGGGAATGCAAGCAAATCCTAGGCCTATGAGGAGCTGAAGGTATGGGTATGCTGACCCACACTGTCAAAGGAAAGAGCTTGGCAATATCATCTCCTCCCAGGCCCATATATAACTTCTGGGCGATTTTTGATTCTCCCTCTAAACTAACTTTACTTGATGATCTCCTCAAACTCCCATGGACTCAATGATCAACTCTGTAGATGATTCTCATCTATTTATCCAGCCCTAATCTCTTTGCTGTCCTCCAGTCTTGCCTCTCCAACTACCTGCTGTACGTTTTGACCATAGGATGTCCTATGTAGACAAACTTTACATGTCCAAAATGGAACTCATCTTTCCCTTCAAACTTCCCTCTCTTCCAAACTTTCTTATTATTGTAAAGGGAACCTAGTGTCATCCTTGATTCTTTACACTCTCCTCATTCCCACACCCCACTCCCTTACCCCCTACCCAGCAATTTGGCAGCCAGAGTGCTGGACTGATCACTGACTTATCCTTTCCAAGCTGAATTCAAAAAAGCATACCCAAGGCAAAAAGACTACCAGAAGAATTAATGTCCACAGATTAGAGCCCTTCTCTGAGAGGCAACAGTTTGTTCCTAACTTGGAGGGCAAGTTGAATTAAAATACGATGGAGCAGAAAGTGAATGAGCAACTTTTAGGGATTTGCTACATAGCATTGCATTTGTTCATTTGGATCAGAACATACATAAACATCAAGACTTTATCTGACCAAAATGATGGGGAAATTCAGAAGCTGCTAAGTTAAAAATGAGAACGCCACAGAGTATACCAGCAGGATAGTTCATCCATCTCCAGGAAGGTAGCATTCAATTTCATCAAAAGTAAAATACAACTGAAACTTAGAGAGATGCAAGATTCTTGGCTCCATAAGAAAACAGATGAAATTCAGTTTTATCCTGATAGTAAAAATTCAAAATGTTTTTATGATGCACTGAAGGCTATTTATGGGCCAAAGACCTATGTTGCATGTCAAGAACTCTGTGCTGATGGAACCATATTAGGGGTTAGTGAAAAAGAATATGATCCTAGAGAGATGGGCTGAACAATTCCATAGTTTTCAACAGACCATCATCAATCAATGCTGAAGCCACTAACCATTTATATCAGGTTGAAATCAATCATTCCCTAGCTGAAGTTCCAAGTGAGAAAAGGTTTTGAATCCCATTAGACTACGTTTATGTGGCAAATTCTCGTCATTTTATGCCCAGATTACTGTAACAACCTGCTCAACTCCTCAAAAATTTCCCCCCTCTAATCTATCCTTCACTTAGCTCTCAAAGTGACCTTCTGAAAGCCCAGATGTGACCATGTCATTCCATTTCTCAATAAACTCCAAAATTATAAAATCCATTATTTGATTATTATAGCTCCTCAGAACCTGGCCTCTTCCTACTTTTTCAGTTTTCTTACATCTTACTGCCCCCCCCCATCCCACACACACACCTTGTATTATACTATCCAGTGATACTAGTCTCCTTATCATTCCTTGAACATAAAGCTCCAAGGCTGCATATTTTCCATAGCAATCCCCCATTCTAGAATGTTCTCCCTCTGCATCACTATACCCAGATTTTTCTGACTTCCTTTAAGTCTTAGCTAAAATCTTGCCTTCTACAAGGTCTTTCACAATCCTTTTTGATGCTAGTGCCTTCCTCTACAATTCTCCAAGTTAGTAAATAGATTAGCCTGAAGAGATTTGCCTGTTATCTCTTGTATAAGATTGTGAATTCCTTGATAGATTAGTTTTTGCCTTTCTTTGCATCCCTAACATGGTGCCTAGAACAAAATAGGAACTTAGCAAATGCTTGGGCTTCAACTATCTTCTCATCCTTCCCATACCTGCAACATTCCCTAAGGATAAAATGTAGCTATACTTTTTGCCTTTTGCATTATTAATGAGTTAACTTTTGTGGAGATTTCCTAAATCTCCAAAAAGCCCTTTAAACATGAAAGCTATTATATCCCAACAAGGAACACCTGGTACCTAAATAACAAATCAGGAGACACTGTTCAAGGAAGAGAAAGAAGCTGTTATTTAGAGGGATAATTACTTCCCTACAGATCAGCGGACACCATCTTCCTTTTTCACTTGGGCCACAAGAATGTTATTTGACTGTTGCAAGGGCCTTTTGGACTTCTAAGTAAGTCTATGTTATTATTCTTGGCTTCCCACGGTCCCTGCACTATCCCATTCAAAGCTATGAAAATCATTCCACCAATTTCATCCTCAAGTGTCTAATGGGACTTTGAAACCACTTGGTTGGTTTTAAGAATCAGAGTTATTTCAGAGAATGAATGCATTTTAAAAGGTCACTGTTTCTGAGCAGGAACTCAATACAGTCCTTGAACCATCCTCCATTCTCCATCCCCCACTCCCGCTCTCATTCCCAATAAAACTTCTGCCAAGGAAGGAAAAGTTCTTTCAGAGTAAGTACTTGTGATCCAAACATCTGCACATTTCTAGAATTCAATCCAACTATCATTTTATCAAATATTGCATGGAAGGATAAAGCTAGGCCTGGCTCCCAGGCTGTTGAGCACCTATAGGTTCTTGATGCCAACAGAACTACTACTACAGATCTACCAACAGTGTGAAGTTCAATCCATATTCATACCCCAAAGACAAAGCCAAGGAAGAAAGAAAAGACCTGGCCAATTTACCCAAATTTATTCAAGGTTGCCCTTCTCAAGGAATAAATGGGTTTATTCCCATTTAAGACAAACACAAGAAGGAGAGACAGGGAGTGTTCATTATTCCTGATCATTGTTTTTCTCCCACAAAATCTCCAAGCCCAAGAGGTTTGCTTATGTTATGAAAGAAGAAGAAAAAAGTAAATTTAGTGTGTTCCTATATAAGTCAGAGAAATTGTAATGGCTGATAATTACACAATGGTTTGCAATATAATTAAATATATTATTTCATTTGACCTTTACAATTCTGAGGAAATAAGCATTGCAGGTATGATAATGATTTTCATTTTAAAAATGAAGAAAAACAGATGAAGAATCAGAGTCATAATCTGACCTCAGGTCTCTCCAACTCCAAGATTAGATTATTACCATGAAATTATGCCTCCCTATTAGAACTGACTTTTTTTTCCCTGAATCCCTTCTAAATTTTGGAAAGCTATATAAGCCATGAGCACATTTTGTAAATATACTCAATAAAATCTAAAATATACCTTCCAGTCAGGGAAAAAAGGAAAATTTTCTCCAAAGAATTACTTACTGGGTTAAACCCTCATCCCAAGATAAGCATGGGAGCCTCTCTTACTATCATTATCATAACCCTAGAATTGCTTTGTCAACCATTAGAACACATTCTTTCTCTCCTTCTCCCTCTTCCCCTCTCTGTCTCTCTCTCCCAGTCCTATCTCCTTCTATTTCCCTCTCTCCCTCCCTGCCTGCCTACTTCCCTCCCTCTCCCTTTCCCCCTCTCCCCCCAACCTTTCTCTCTCTGTCTCATGTGTGATTATGTTTATGAAAAATAATCAATTCCACATGGCTGGTGGCTCTCCCTGTGGAAACTGAAACCTCATCCAAGATGAGTTACCTGCAGGGTTCAAGGTTTCTGGGTGCTAGGCGGGGGTTGGCACCCTTCCTCTCCTTGGCCTGCAGGTTCCGGGGGAGCTGGACACCCACAGTGCAGCTGACTCGCAATAGGAGAGTCACAAACAGCTCAGGGTAAAGACCCATCACTGCTGCCCCAGACTCTGGAGCAGACATGATCTCATACAGAGCACATGTGGCCTGGAGGAGAAGGGGGTGGGGGGACAAAAAAGAAGAGGATTAAAGCAAGGATCTCCAGCACTACCACAATACCTGACTGAGTTAGGCTCAGACAGTTACAGGAACAAAGGAAGCCAGCTCTTAGTTCTCTTTCCCAATTCCAGCTCTGTAATGAGGCCATGATGATTCTACAGGCTCGCTGCTACTCTGGTTTGGAGGCCTACAGTACCCAGAAAGGGACCAAAGGAAACAAGGCATAAAAGCCACCATTAAGGACCCTTTCACTTTCCAACTGAAATGCTTAGGAGTTTGGAATTTTCTGCTGGCGGGGAGGGGAGAACAGGAGATCTGACAGCTCAGATTTTATGGGCAGGAAGACTACACACATGCAAACATTACACTTGCATAACCTTATTCCGGCTGATTTAAAGAGCACGGTAATTACCCAGTACCAAACACACTGGAGGTGACTGCAACGTGCACAAGGGAGGGAGGGAGGGGCAGAGTGTTGGCTTTCACAGGGATTGATCCTGTACCATCTGTACTCAGCTCTTCAGAGAAGAGGAGGAAATTTTCACAGCTGTTTTACTGCTTAAAAAGCTGCCAAGCTGGGTTTATTTTTTTTTTAAAGGGATAAAATGCAAAATGATCTCCCTTGGGGATGAACACCTGAGAGGCCTTTTATGAGGCTAGAGCTTAGAGCTAATAGGCATTATATGGTGATGCGTTATTTCCCCAAGCAGGGCCTGGCGCAGACACCTGAGGAGAGGAAATGAAAAGAGCATTTCAGGCAGTGATGTCCAGAATCACATCTTCTAGAAAGGTCAAGACTTTCCTGCTGATCCCTTGTGCCCTCCACTGCTATCCCATTTCCAAGTCCCCAAAACATTCTAGGGAAGAAAAGAGAGGAGGAGAGAGGGGTGAAAGACCTTGGAAGAGCACAAGTGAATACATGCCATGGTCTCCAGGGCCATCCTCTATAGAACCTGCCCATAATATTCCTCCATCCATACTCCTAAGAACAGGAGTGGGAATAGACCAAGTGCCAAAGAAAGGAAAAGAAGCATGTGGGGTGTATTCATTAAGGGAAAATAAATCTTCCTCTGGGGTACTGGTGGCTTGGTGATAGGTTTAAGTGCCAGATGGGAGGAGAAGAGCCAGGGGAGGCTTACCTGTCAAATATTATCCCAGAGCCTCAGGGTTGGCTATATTCCTACTTCAAGGGTTCATCTTCTTCCCCAAAGTCATCAATCCACTATCTACCCCTCAACCATCACTGCCCATTGGAAATCCAGTATACTGCTCCCAAGCCTAGGGAGAGGATAGACTAAATCCACTACATTTATAGCGAAAGGGATCACTGTGGTATACTTACAGCAAGAGGAATCACTGTGGCCACCCGATCATAACTGCTGCTCAACAGGAAGGACTTATTCTCCGTAAATGGAACATCTTTATTCATCTTGTCTAAAAGCAGCTCCAAGATTTGGGATGTGAGAGTGGGTTCTGTGGCCAGAGCCCTCCAAAGGGAACAGGTGTGACTAAATAAAGCAAAGAAGGCAGGGAAAAGGTCACCACTCCCCCTCATGATCATAAAAAGACATTTACCAAAAATCTATGGGCTTCCACAAAGCTGGGCTTAAGGCACTCTGTATTCTAGGAATCTAAGGAATATTCAGTTAGAAAATACATAATTCTTGTCCTCCAGAAACGTTTAAAGATTAGTTAGAGGAACATCATATATATATATATGACAAAGTAATCAATGACATGTGAGCATATGTTAAATGCCAAAGGAGTAGCGAAACAATGGTAATCACAGAAGCCCAGCTGGGCCCATCCCAGACCAGCCACGGTCTCAGTTCAGAGTGAGCGGGGAAAGGACAGCAGTGGCCCTCATCACAATCAATTCCATGATATAAAAACTCAACAAAGCTGCCAGGTCCTGGGGAACATCTACCTTCAGGCTATTTTGGAGCCTTCAAGGTTTTAATCTACTAATGGTAGGTTCCTGGGGAAATACAGAGAGGGGCAGAGCATCTCCTTCCACCCATAGGATCAGAGCCCCTGGGACCACTCTCAAATCAGTAGGCCCTTCTTAGACCCAGCTCTCAACCAAAGTATGCCACATTTATAGGGCCCTCATCTTGCGCTCCCTGACAGTGATAAAGTAGGACCACCACCTGGAGCATGCAGAAGATAGAAGGATGGGTCAACAGTGAGGCAGTGTGGAGAAGGTGTATGGGCAGGTTCCTAAATAACTCATATTTATATAATACTTCCAGGTTTTCTTCTCAGTGATACAAATGCAACTCCCTTTTTATGAATAAGAAAACTGAGACTCAAGATGAACGAAATAGTTTGCACCCTGCCACAAACCAAGGCCAGTTCTCTACTAGCAAGAATTGACTACTGGCCAATACAAGAATTTGTTTTGCTTGACTATGCTTATTTGTTTTTTTTTAAAAAAAAAGAGGATTTTGTTTTTCTCTCTTTTTTTTTTCTAATAGGTAGTTGGGGGAAGAGGAAAAGAGCTGTAGTCTCCAGTTATCATGAGGATCACATATACAAGACTATGAAGTAGGAGGGTCACTTAGGATATTTATTAATATTACTATTATATGGAAATTTTCATTTTGCAATTCAATAAGTTTATTAAGCACCTATTTTTTGCATGGTCATGAGAATGTTATATAGGTTAAAAAAGCAAAACAAAAACAACAAAAACCATATTCCTTGCCTTTTAGTTTACAATCTAACATGGAAAAGATTACATAAGCAGAATCACATAGCACCTAACAACAAAATGGATGCCAAAGAGTAAGTCAAAGAAATATTACTCTGAAGATTTTATTTTGATTGTTTAGAAAAATGGATGAATCATCTACAGAAATAGAAGTGAATGGAGGAACATATATGCTAAGGAAATTTAGTTCATTTTTTATAAGCTGGGTTGAACTTACTGCTAGGACATCCAAAAGATGTTAAACAAGAAGTTGAAAATGTGGGACTGGAATTCAGTGGAGCTATCATAAAGATATGAGAGATATCTACATAAGGTTATATACAGGAAGTCATGGAACACGTGATTGCAAAGGGAAAAAGTAGAAAGACAAAAGAGTTGAGTACAGTGCTAGAGAAAAAAATTAATCCAAAGATAAGCAGATAAAGAGTATTCAGAGAAATAAGAGGCTCAGGAAGGAGCAGCATCACAGAAACAGAAGAGGAACTAGGCAAACAATGGAGATAAATGAAGTTAATGGTCATAGAAAGACCAAATTCGACAAAGGACTGAGACAGGGCCATGGGTGACCTCAGGGACAGCAGCATCCCTGACGTGATGAGGGGGAGTTGAGTGTTTCTAAAAAAGGAGAAGTAGATGCTGGTTTCAGCAAAACGAGGAAGAGCTTTTTTGTTTTTTTTCTTAAGGTTAAGAAGCCCTTAATATATTTGTAGGCACAAGGAGAAAAGCCAGCAGAAAAAAAGAAAGAAGATCAGAAGGAGTGGAAAGATTCCAAGAAAGGTACATTTCCAAAACACTGTGGTTTCCTGGATGAAGTGGAAAGCGCTTACTAGAAGGAAGTAAGAAATAAGGTTGGTTAGAGATGGTCGAGCCAGGTAACAGAGGGTCTAGAAGAGCAGAAGTCAAACTTGAAGCTCCAAGAGGCAGGCAATCACTGAGGGTTTCTGATCAGAACATAGGCATGATAAAAGCCATATTTAAAGAAGATTGTTCTGGCAGCATGCTCAGTACAAGCCATGGAGAAATACGAGATCATTACAGTAATCTATGGAAGAGATGATTAATTAGGACCTGAACTAGGCAGGTAGCCATGAGGATACAGAGGAAGGAATGGATAGCAGGCATCTTCAAAAAAGACTGACAAGACTTAAAGATTACGGTTGTACATGTGGATCCCTTTTTCAAGTAATTATTTTTGGCAAGGCAATTGAGGTTAAGTGACTTGCCCAGGGTCACACAGCAAGCATTAAGTATCTTGAGGCCGGATTTGAATGCAGGTCTTCCTGATTCCAGGGCAGGTGCTCTATCTATACTCCATAAATAATATTTTTAAGTGGACAAAACAAATTACAAAGAAAATCAATTACATAATTTTCAGATGGCTTGAAATCTATCCATAGTTATGGATACTCTCGTAGTTCACTTTAGGATAAAACCCCCTAATTTAGAGGAAGTTTGGTTTTGAGTATGATAAATCTGAAGGAATGAGGAGATGAATTAAGTCCAGCAGGCCAAGTGATGCATCTAGAACTCAGGTAACTGAACTAGACTAAAAACAAACTTTTGGAAACCATTTGCATTATGGTGCTGGAGTTGCAAATGGATAAATCAAGCCACCAAAAAGGATTAGGTTGCTGGGATTAAGAACATTAAAAAAAAAAGAAAAAAAAAAAAAAAAAGACGGCAAAAGATCAAGGGCTGAGTCTTGGCTAAATGTCCAAAGGTGGAAGTTACAGGAAAAAAGAGGAGTCAGTAAAAGGGAGAGAATATATTTGCAAAGGGAGATAGTAATCAGCAGTGTCAAAGAAGCTAAAGGAAGAGAAAGATTCAAGGAAGAGTGTCTATGGTGTATAGAGAAGGAGATTTGAAAAGATTCCTTTCAAATCTAAGATTCCATAATTCCATTACTAAATGTCAGAAGTTGGCCTGATATCCTAATGAGTTTGTGGTGGACTCCATGCCTAGTAGAAAACAATTTTCTTTTTAAAAAAATCACAAGAATTAAGAACTTAAAGAATTAAAGAGCAGGTGTGGACACTAAACAGGCTAGCCTTTCACTCTCCTCCTCTTTCCTCCTTTTGGTCCCAGCTGAGCCTCCACTAGAAGCAAGACCAGGTGCTGAGGGCAACCTCAGGCCTAAGCTGCTGGGGCAGATGAGGCCTGCCCCTTTATCCCACCCTGGTGCTCTACTTCCTGTTCACCTTTGTCCTAGAATGATGAGAAAGGAGAGCAGCCTGCATGTAGGGAATGGCTCGAGGAATGACAGGGTGACAGCTGAGGCATGAAGGAACCTCACAGACAAGGGTGTCTGGACTATGTTAATAGAAGGCTCAGTGTGGGTGGCCATGATGTCAGGGCAGGATCAGGGAAGAAAAGCCCTGTCACTTGCTCAGGCTCAGTGTCTGAGGATACTACACCAAATCCATTAAGTGATTGTACCGGATATATTAATGAGAAAATGCTGAGCCCTGGAGAAGTGCTGAGGGAACTTCCTCTACGACTACAGAACCAGCCCCACCAGACCATACCCCATAGAAATCATACCTGTCGAAGGGCAAGGGACTGGACAAGAGACTGGCCACCACTGCTGCCCTATGTTGAGATGCAAGGAGATACACGCTCTGCTGGATAGCCTTTGCCACATGCTCATCCTTCACCTCACATAACTTAGCATGGATCAGGCCCACTATTTCAGGCACCTAGAGAGAAATATGTCACAAACAACATATCAAGGGGCCAAAGGATAAGCAATGGCCACTTCCCCTCTTTTTCAGGCCAGGGAAGAGATTCCAGAAAACCAAAGCCAGTCAACTTCCCAAATAAGATTCAACTGAAATCTTTCCTGTTCAAATATGGTTCTTAGACAAACCCAGTTAGCAGCCTGTACAGGGTCTCTCCCCAGTTTCCTTTGTGGTTTATATCTCATACACACTCTCTCAACAACTTAGTTTTGGATTGCCCATTTAGGCGTTAATAAGTATCTATGTACTGAATCATATGCTAGGCCTTATGGGGGAAACACAAGGAGACTAACTAGGTGGAAGTATCTTTCTAACCATAGAGAATTCTAGCCTTGACTCTTATAAATTTCTCATGTTTTAGCCAAGTCAGATTGGCTGCTTTTCTGTGAACATATCCTCTGCTTTCCTGCTTTTACTCATGCGGCATTCCTTGCCTGTAAAACCCTTCAATCATTTATTAAAAAGAGAGCACAAATTTGTCTCAAAAAGTAGCACAAATGCATCATGCCTGTGCTGCTTTCCCTGATCTCCCAGGACAGAAATGACTTTTCCATTCTTTGAATTCTTGTGGCACTTTGCTCATATTCCCTCCTTCACCCCTCACTAGATCCTAATTTGTATTTTAGCTGTGTCAAATCTATCTTCCTGACTGAAAGTTCCTTGGATACCAAATCCATCGATATCTTACTTGACTAAGCACTGTTCACTATGAACAGGACCCTTAACCAAACTATAAATACTTCATTACTTTTCCCCCAAGCCTTTTGCAGAACCAATACCTCTATCCCCACTCTTTCTCCCCAAACACTCAAGTCCATTTATCTGTCTTATTTAAGAATCCCAGTCCTGGTAACTGGGAGACAGGATGCAGAACCAAGTAGCAAATTCATCAGGCAGGTTCTATTCAGTTAGTATCGTTAAGGCCTTCACTAAGATGACAATAGACTAGTTCCAAAGTCATGCTATCCCCACCACAAGTCAGCTACTTTTGCCTCAGAATAGAAAACAGATAATTTCTGACAAAGAAAACAAACTATGTTACTAATGGCAAATTCAGAGTTATAGTCAGCTCTCAGGTGATGCTGCCAAATGCATCCCTCCTTGCCCCTCCTCACTAGCTGATCTAGGACCTTCCCCCAAACCCTTGGGAAATTAACATCACTTTTGGTTTCAGGATCTAGTCTGGATTGCACGGGACTAAAAGGTGAGTCATCAGGACTGGAGCAATTCCAGGTATAGCCAACTCTAATAGGTAAAGATCTGGATCTCTGCAGCAATTCTAGAAGTAACAGGAAAGCCAAGAAAGGAAGAAAACTGGTGTTTCCAATTACAACCCCCAAATGTCAGTGGGTGGAAATGAAAAGAAAATTCAATCCAAAGTTTAAAAAGGAAAGAGAAGGCATGTTGAAACCTTTGACTCCTGCTTCTCCAGGAATTGCTCTCCCTGCTAAACCTTCCAGGTCAGGATTTCCACCCAAATCCAGTTTGCCCCAGAGCCTTGCTAGCTGGCTTTGAAGTGAAACCTTCAGGGCCTAAAGAGGCATGGAGAGTCAGGCAGGACAATCTTAAACAGTGTAAGTGACACATAGGAAAACGTCCAAGGAAAAGGGGCTAGGGGAGAAGACTTTTTTGGTTTCTGACTAGGGAAAAGGGGACTCAGATCTTAAACACTCATTTCCTTGCATAGCTAAGACAGGAGTCTTTGGGAAAGCTTTATTCCTTGACAAAACAGCATCACTCTGGAGGGAACAAAGAAAACTCTCTGGATGAAGTGACTAAGGCAAGCTGTAATCTAGCTGCCTTAAACCCTAGCTTGACTGAGGTGAAGGGAGGTTCTAAGACAGCATCAGGAGGTTCAGGGGCATTTTGTGGTGGAGCCCCAGGGTTCCAATTTAGGAAATACCCTATAACAACCTGTCTTCCCAATTCTTGAAGAGCTCACTGAGTTGTTCAAAGTAGATCCTTCTCCTAGAATATGGTAAGAACAGGGTCATGAACCTAAATTGGCATTCATCTCTCTACTTTTTCTCTTCTCCACTTCTAAGAGACAGGTAACAACTAGGCCTCTGCAAAGGAAGGCTTCCAGTTAATGACTCATAAATTCCAAAATCAGCTTCTATGGGGGAAAGGCTCCTTCAATGCCTACACAGTTCTTTACCTTCTCCAGTAATACAGCTCCCCTTTCCTTCAGCAGGCAGTTGATAATGACTGTGGCAGCACGTGCACAGTTCACATCAGGATCTTTTAGCCCTTCAAATGTTGTCAGGAGAAGGGAAATAAACTGATCTGGTGGTAAGCGCTTTCCAATAATCTGCAGAGAAAAAAGTTAGATGGCAGGAAACCATGGAGAAAAAGATTCAGATACATTCCCCAGCCCTAAGACACTCTATTTAGGTTCCAGTGGGTGAGAGAAGTAATAAAAACAATTACACTGTGAATGCAGCCACTTAAGTTTTGAAAATAATTAGGAATCTGAACTCTTGCCCTTGAATGTCTTAGTGGCCCAGCTGACAAAGGACTAAGGAAAGGCAAAAAGTACAAATGGTAACTATCAACCCCCTCTCCATCCAACAACAGTAAAGCTTATTCCTGTACAAGACCAACTTTTCTCTCAAGTGCAATTTAAGTAAAATATTGGAACGAATAAAGGCTAATGTCCATAATGTACAGTGGTTCAGAAGTAGGGAGAAGATAGTTCCTAAGAGATCTCTTGTTGATCACATTAAGATTCACTTAATATGAATCTCCATCTGAGATCCAGGCAATGGAAAGTCAAATACTTATGAAGGAAGCCAGCGTGCTAAGAATCAAAGTGCTCATGATATGTCAGATTTAGGTCCTTAGTTGCTCAGCCCAAGACTCACATATAAGCCCTATACTGTATCTTCCCTGGGGAGATGGAGAGCTAAATTAAATTTAATAAACATTTGTTAAGTATAAACAATACAGTTATAGAAAATAATTAAATTTATGAGTGTTGATAAAATCACCAAGAGAGAAAAGATGCAAAAGGAAAAAGAAGGCCTAGGACAGTCTGCGGAGATACCCATGTTAAGGGATGAGACACAAATGATGATCCAGTCATCAGAAAAGGAGAATGAGAATAAAGAGAGTGCAGGGTCAATTGCAAAGTACTATGAGGTTCAGAATAGAAAAGAGAGGCAACTTGGCACCTGGAGAGATTCAGGGAAGATTTCCAGTAAAATGTAAGTTCTTTGCCCTTCCTCAAAGATAAATGGTTAAAGGATATGAATAAACAGTTCTTAAGACAAGCATTGTAAATGATTAAAAACCATTGAGAGACTGCTTCAAAACACCAGCACCAAGAGAACAATAAATAAAAACAAATGAAATTTCTTCTCACACTCAGCAAACTGGCAAAGATGACAAGACAAGAAAATAGTGAATATCAAAGGGAAAGATAGGCACCCTGTATTCAATGTAGTGCAGGGATGCTAGATGGCTCAATGGATAAAACACTAAGTCTGGAGTCAGGAAGACCTAAGTTTCAAGTTGTAAGACCCTTGGGCATACCCTGTTTACCTAAATCCACTGGACAAAAAACCAGCAAACTGCTCCTGTGACCTTGTTAGGGAAACTCCATGGACAGTACAATTCACAAGGACACAGAACTGTATATAATTGAATGACTAAACAACAACAGAGCTATGAAATGGTCCAATTATTCCAGAGACAAACTTGAAATTATGCTAAAAAAAAAAACTGACTAATACATCCATTTTTTTTTGCCACAAAGTTCTACTAGGTGACTGTAGATACAGATAAGACATACAGATAAGCCGTAAACTACGGATAAACTATATGGTTAAAGCATAAGCTGCCCATCATGGCTCATGTGATAGGTAGTTTTTCTGGTCTGCTTTTTTCCTTCTTTATTTTGTAATCTTTTAACAAAACAATCCTGAAATAAGAAGGGAAGAGGAGAAGAACAGATTCAGCAATGCTAGTTGTATATATAATATTCGCAAAAACAAATTATAAACTCCTTGGGACTAGGGAACTGTCCTTATAGCTTCAGTATACAGTACTAAGTCTTACATATTATAGATCTAGGGTAGTTGGTGATTCAATAAACAGAGTATAGAAGTTGGAGTCAGGAAGACCTCAAACACTTACTAGCTGTGTCACTAAACCTCTGTTTGCCTCAGTTTCCTTAGCCATAAAATGGGGGATAATAATATCACTTACCTCACAGTAATTTTGTAAAAATCAAATGAGCACATAATAGGTGCTTGTTAAATACTGAAATAATCTGTGATTGAACGGAGAAAGTGGCAAATGATATGGGTAAATTGAAGGCAGGAAGGTAAGGTTAAACCCCTTCCAGGCAGAGAAAATCATAGGGTTTTGGAGCAGGAAGGGAGCTGAGCAGCTGCATCTATCTAGTCCAACCCTTTACCCAATTAAGCCTATCTATAGCATTCCCTCTCTGCTAGAACACCCCCATGGCAAGGAATTCACCAACTTCGAAGCCAATTTCATCCACTGTTGAAATGTCATCATTTAGAATTTTTCCTCATATTGAATCAAATATTGCCTTTCTCTAACTTCTACCCATTATTCTTATTTCTTCTAGTACTAGAGAAACTGTTCCCTTTTCCCAGTGCTAGTCCTTCAAATGGCAAAAGATAGCATCCATGTCTACCCTTTCTCAATAAATCTCCTCTCTAATTCTAGGGGAGTAAGAAAGGTCCTATTTCTTTCTCCTTATCTTCTCTTACATGTACATGCCCTTCAAGATGAAAAGTGCTAAGGATAACAGCTGTCTCTTCATTTCCTAAAACAGGCCTGGCCAATAGTGGCTCCACTACCTAAGGAGGAACTGATTTTGTTTCTGAGGGAAACAACTGTTGGAACTAAGGTTCTGTATGTGAATACCCCATTTATTTCTTTCTCACTCGCTTCATTCATCCCCTGAGATGAGTTTTTATCATCTATAAAGAATACAGTTTTCAATCAATCAATCAACAAATAGTTAGTAAAGTCTATTATATGGTTTACTGGGGAAATACAACATACATTTGAGTGTAGTGGCCAAGAAAGGAAATTTTGGTCTAAGCCAAAGTTTCTAAACCTGGGTACAGTTTATTAAAAGCATTTTTATAACTTTCAATTTAGTGGAAATCCTATGTATTTTATTTTAGGCATTTAAAAAACAGCATTCTGAGATAAGATCCATAGGCTTTACCTGACTGCCAAAGGTCCACGACAGAAAAGAGGTTAAGAAGCCCTGGTCTAGGCAGTCATAGGAATTCTCAGGACAGCCACAGCACAGTAGATAGTCTTGTCCTCTCTAGTAGCAATAGTAATATTCACTTGATTACTGTTACCTGAGCAAGAGGTAAAAAGCAGGGAGTGGAGTGGAATGAGGAGGGGACAGTTGCAAGGCATCTGTTAAATTGTATTTGATTAATAGGTTCTGCACACCAAGCAACAGTTTTCTTTCTTTTAGTCCATCAAATTGTACTAAGTAACATGAGATTCGGAATGAAAATGGGGAAGATACGGCATTTCCATTCCTCTGGCCCAGCTCAAGGCAAAGGCTATGGCTACAGTCTTGCCATCATAGAGAATGTACTGGTATAAAGCCCATCATTTAATGACTAGATATACAGCTTCTGATCAGAGTTTTTAGAAAGATGATCAGAAAGAAAGACCAAAAGGCAACAACATCCATTAACAAGAGGAGATGCTATAATTATGAGCAGTTGGGAAGGAGAAATATTTATCTGCCACCAAAGGTACCTCTGAGGCTAGCTCAGATGACAGAAGACGTGGGCTGTCAGTTTAGCACAGATCTTTCTTTCAGGTTTTAGAATAAAACTATTAAAACATTTCATCTAGGCCAAAGTCTGGGAGAAAATCAAATCTTAAAGTATACGTTAGGGAGAAACTCCAGAATGTCTTTTCCCAATAAAGTGAGGAGCCATCTTATTCTAAGCTTTTGGTAGGAGGTAGAACAGGATAAAGTGCCCAAAGAAATCTGTGTTCCCAACTCCCAGCAATCATTGCTGCCTGGCACCATGCCCATCCATCAGAAGTCATCTGTCCAATACTAAATCACCAGTCACAGCAGCGCAAGGTCCTCTTCCAGGAGGTGCCAAATCCTTTCTTTCCCATTTGGCTCAGCAGAGATCAACTGAGTGCCCCTAGTTCTAGTAGCCCTGAGGGAATTCATCAAATTGATGAAATCACACGCAGGAAAAAAACCCAACTTAGGAAATAGACACATTTCTTCCCATAATTCCAGTTATACTCCAGTGACTTTAGTGTCCCAGTCTCCAAAGAATAAAAGACAAGCTCTACATCTTAGTAACTGGCTCCCACCTCTCCTCCAGCCTTATTGCACATTACTTCTGTTCACATTCTATTTTCTAGACCAAACAGATTACCTGACTTCATCTTGCCAAACAAGGATGGCTTTTGCATATTTAGGCACTAAAATCTTTCTCTTCAAGAACCAGACAAGGCGCCACCTTTTCTATCAGATCTTTCATGATTTACTACTTGAAAATGAGCCTCATCCTCAATCTCTATTCTCTGTCAAATTTCTCCCACAATTGGGGCAGCTAGATAGCACAGTGGATAGAACACCAGCCCTAAGTCAAGAGAATCTGAGTTCAAATTTGGCTTCAGACACTTAACACGTCCTGGCTGTGTGACCCTGGGCAAGTCACTTAACCCCAATTGCCTCAGGAAAAAAAAAAAATTTCTCCCAATTATCACATAGTAACTTGTGTTACAGGATTCTATTTGTCATTCTCCTACTTCCTTATAAATTCCTTGAGGTCAAGATTCATGTGATTCTTCATCTTTTCATATCCATTGTCTAGCACAGGGTAGATTCTTGATAAATAATGAATATGACATTTCTTAGGGCCCATACCAGGCTCTCAGAGCTTAAGATCATGGCTCAGGCTATGAGAGGTATCCTCATCTGTATAGCTGGTCTTCAGAGCTGGAGAAAGGCTAGTATAATAACTAAATAGTAGCATAGTGCCTTCCTTGGGTGTCTGCTATTTTCCTCTCATTTCTGCCCACAACATTCAGCTAAATCAATTTTAGTTTGCTAATTAAGGATGAATCCATAAAGGATGTTAGCTGAAACACAGAAACAGGAGTGAAGACAATAACAAAATAAATCTCTTGGGGTCCAAACATGGGGTTATGGCAGGGCTTTTCTTCCCCACTCTGCTCTTCCCTACTGAGTACTGTAGCTTTGGTTCAATTCCTGGCTTCCTAGCAGCTCCAGCATTTCCAGGAGCCAGCTGTAGCTAAGAATGCTATTAACCAGACATTCTTAACCATGCAGTCTGATCTCTTCTCTCTGAAAAGGACCATACCAGAGCAAACCACGCCTGATGGGCCACTATATTAGACTGCAGCAACACCCCATAAGTGGGGCCTCCTGGGAGTTCACTCAGAAAAGCCAGATGGTGCCAAAAGATTCCTAAGCTGGACCACGTCTGTAATCTGTAGCCTAAGTTGACCTTCCAGAGACTAATAGGTATAGGGTCACATGTTCTTTCTAACCCTAACTGAAGGGTCAAGTGCCTTGACAAAAGTCCCTACCCCACTGGCTGTTAAGTAACCCCTACCAGCTGGCTTCTCAAAAGAGAACAGTCAGGGGTCATAAATTCCAAGTACAGGAGCCCCTGGATCACTTCATATATTTCTATGTAGCTCAAATTCCCTTGCTGGTGAAGCTGAAGCTAAGAGCCAACAAACATTGCCTTGAGGTTTCCGTTAAGGGGGTAGAAGCACCATTACTCAGGGGATAGAGATTGTATGTTCTTAAAAGTGGACTCAGACCTTGGTATCTCATCTGTGGCCACTACAGACAAAGCCTATAAAGGGTTCTAATTGAGAAGAGGGATTATTAGATTGGCTAAGATGACAGGAAAAATTAATGATGAATATTGGAGGGGATGAGGGAAAACTGGGACACATACATTATTGGTGGAATTGTGAATGGATCCAATTTGGAATTATGTCCAAAGGGCTATCAAACTGTGATTTAGCAGTGTCTCTACCCCAAAGAGATCATTAAAAAAGGGAAAAGGACAAACAAATATTTGTAACAGCCTTTTTTGTAATGGTAAGGAACTGGAAATGTGAGTGGATGCCCATCAGCTGGGAAATGGTTGAAAAAGTATATGAAAATAATAGAATATTACTATTTTGTAAGAAATGATGAGCAGGATGATTTCAGAAAAGCCTGGAAAGACTTATATAAATTGATGCTGAGTAAAGTGAGCAGAACCAAGAGAATATTGTATATAGTAACAGCAAGTTTATGTGATGATTAACTTTAATAGATTTAATTCTTCTCAGCAATGCTGTGATCCAAGAAAATGATAACAGATTTGGGATAGAAAATACCATCTGCATCCAGTTGGCATTGGGAGAAGTAATTTTTCTCTAAAGACAGACTAAACATCTTATATTGGTTATTTTGTCTTTTTTATTCTTGATTTAGCCCTGATAATGTTTTTATAGTTCTCATTTGTGTTGGAATTTAGCAGGGAAGCTATAGGATTGAAAAATAATTATTTTATGTTTGTAGCAGCCCTGTTTGTAGTGGCTAGAAACTGGAAAATGAATGGATGCCCATCAACTGGAGAATGGCTGGGTAAATTGTGGTATATGAATGTTATGGAATATTATTGTTCTGTAAGGAATGACCAGCAGGATGAATACAGAGAGGCTTGGAGAGACCTACATGGACTGATGCTAAGTGAGATGAGCAGAACCAGGAGATCATTATACACTTTGACAACGATATTGTATGAGGATGTATTCTGATGGAAGTGGATTTCTCTGACAAAGAGACTTAACTGAGTTTCATTGGATAAATGATGGACAGAAACAGCTACACCCAAAGAAGGAATACTGGGAAATGAATGTGAACTATTTGATTTTTGATTTTCTTCCCGAGTTATTTTTACCTTCTGAATCCAATTCTCCCTGTGCAGCGGGAGAACTGTTCGGTTCTGCAAATATGTATTGTATCTAGGATATACTGCAACATATTTAACATATATAGGACTGCTTGCCATCTTGGGGGGGGGGAGGAGGGAAGGAGGGGAAAAAACGAAACATAAGTGATTGCAAGGGATAATGTTGTGTAAAAATTATCTTGGCATGGATTCTGTCAATACAAAGTTATTATTAAATAAAATTAAATTTAAAAAAAAAAAGAAAAGAAAAAAAAAGAAAAATAATTATTTTAAAGATTAAACCAAAGCATCATTAGCAACACAAGTTGCATGGAGAAATGGATTTGCTCAAAGTTAGAGCTTTTCTTACTTAGCTAGGTAAAAGCACCTGATTTGAGGAAAGACATTCCAGAACTTCAAAGTTTTGAGGGAATTATAAAACATTATGTCCTGGTCCAAAACAAGTCCCCACTTCCATCCTTGGTTTCAGCTTAAATTTTGAAGTAGGACTAATTAAGAGTAATGGTAATGAACAGAACTGAGTTGCTTAGAAAGAATAAAATGAACATATCTGAACATTTCAGTTGAGGACAACATATTGAAGGAGGAGAGTGGAAAAAGCCAAGAATTGGAAATTAAATGAAAGATCTGTACAGCTCAGGTGGCAATTTGTTTGTTTGATTTTCTCTGAAACCCCCAAGACTAAATTCAGAATGAGAGTACTGTGAATAAGCCTTTGAATGCTTTGAATTCAGCTTTTTTGGGTGACTGTTTATTTGCTTTTTCTTTCTCTTGGTTTTTTCCTTTTTGGTCTGATTTTTCTTGCATAACATGACAAATAGGGAAATATGTTTAAGTATAACTTGTATCAGATTTCTTGTTGTCTTGGGGGGAAGGTAAGGGAGAGAGGGAAAAAAAATTTGGAACATAAAACCTTACAAAAATAAATGCTGAAAACTATCTGTACATGTATTTAAAATTCTATTAAGAAAAAAAAAAAAAGAAGAGGGACTTTTCCATTTTGGCCTGAATTTCCCAGGTAACTCCTCTACGAAGAGCTGATTTGTGCCTGCCCTATGTGATCCACATCTGCTAGTCTAATTGTCTACAAGAATTACTGAAAGCAGGTCCTTCCTTCCCTCCCTCCCTCTTTCCTCTCCATCCCCCAATCCCCTCACTCCCATCCCCTGTCTTTTCCACCATTAACTGAACTCCTTGACCCCTGACTGATTCTAAGGCTTCTCATGTTCTTGCAGTAGAGATCTAAGTATCGCTCCTTGCTGAAGTTGTTCACAGGCTGGCTGTGGAGACTTCATCTGCCACTGTCCCACTGAAGTAGGATTCTAGGGCTAGGATTCTAGTGGCTAGTACCTGGGCAATGCTGTAGCAGGTATGGAAGAGAATAGTGACATCAGGATTGGTTAGGTTATCCTTGAGAGCTAAGAGCTTCTCTGCTACTTCATCCTGATAGTCTTGGGCAAAACCTGTAGGGGAAAAGAAAGTTCATCAGCATAGCCTAAGTAAAGCATTGTTCAGTCCAACTTCTAATTCTTGGAATCAGGGTGCCCTCTCCTGGTGGCAACCCTTCCAGAAAGTTAAGCTAAATGTTTAGCTGGGCCCGAATGGGCTCCTCCAGGTTCCATGGCACTTCACAGAGCCATTTCTTTTCCTATTTCTATAAGCACTAGATAGAAAACATACCAAGACTAATCCATTTAAGGGGGAAGGGGAGAGGGGAAACAAGTAACAAATGCAATGCCTGAAAACCAGCCACATGTAACTAATTTACCATCTATGGGGCATTCTCACTTAGCTTTGGAAAAAACTTTCACTCAAGAGCAGCGAGGTGGCACAGTGGATAGAGCACCTTGAGTTAGGAAGTCCTGAGTCCAAATCCAACCTCAGACACTTCCTAGCTGGGTGGCCTTGTTTGCCTCAGTTTCCTCATCTGTAAAATGAACTGGAGAAGGAAATGGCAAAACCACTCCAATATCTTTGCCAAGAAAACCCCAAACAGGACTGAAAATGATTAAACAATAACAGTACAATAAAGTTTTCACCCATACTAGACAACATATGCAATTCCAAATCTAGCTGCTCCTACTTTATGGATCTTTAGCCAAAACAGATTTAGCGCTAAATCTCCAAAATGTTTCTCTTTACACAGCTATACCTACTCGTTATAAAAATGAGAGACCTGAGACCCAAGGAGGAGAGCTGATTTACCCATGATCCTCCAAAATCAGAGTCAAGATTAGAAACCAAAGTTGGCTCATTAGGCAGACTTACAATGACCATTCCTTTTTCCTAGCCCCCTCCCTACCCTCCCACCTCACCCAGTGGTTCTTACCCTCATAGAATAATTGTATATAGAGTAAGGAGTAAACACAATCCAAGGCATCATGTCGGAGAGAAGGCAGTGAGTCTGCACACCTCGGAGAGAAGATCCCAACAAGGAGCCCCAAGTTATGGAATGGTACAATTGCCTGGGAAGAGGAGGTAACCAGAATGGATTTGAAAAGAAGTTTGGAGCCTCATGGGCAACATTCACTCCTATCCCCTGGGAAACCAAGTCAGGTAGAGCCCTACTGCAGCCCTGCCTTAGAGCTAGGGCAGGTGGCATGGGGGAGCTGACCCCACTCAGAATAACTATCACCACTCCAGGATTTTCACCTCAAGGACCAGTGCAATTAAGCAGTGTAGCATGCTCCATAAGAAGCAGAAATTCAGGAAAGGCAAGCCAAGTTTCAGAAGAGAAGTAAGTTATAATTTTGAAAGACAAGCTTTGGGTTAACCAGAGTGCCAGACTTAAGTGCCATAACTTCACTCATCCCAGCAATCGTTCACTGCATGTTAAGGGCCGTATCTTAAACATCCATAAACATGCAGGGCCAGGTTAAGGTGTGTTTACGTGATTCACATTTACATACATTTCACCTTTGTTCTGATGATGTCACTAAAAAGGTTTTACATTCATTCCCTTCCCACCGTCCCCACAGTTACCACAGACCACCAGGTCTTTATCATTTCTTACTGGGTGATATAAGAGCTTCCTGACTGATTTCTCTATGTCCCAATCCAACCTGCACAGGCCATCAGATTAATGTATCTTAATGCATGTCTGATCAGTCGCCAACCTATTTATCAACTTTTAATGATACCTATCAACTCCTTCTAGAATCAACTACAATCAGGTTAGTTCAAGCATTGGGATGCCCCACTCCTTCCTAGCCTTATTCCTACCAGGGGAGCAGTTTATTTATAACTCTTTGCTTTAGCCAAACTAGACTACAAGTCATGACTCAAATACTTTATTCTTTATTCTTTTCTTGATGCCTTTACGAACTTTGCTACTTCTCTCACAAACTTCAATTATCAAATTCCCTATTCATTCTTTATGGCCCAGCTTAAACATTATTCTTCTCCAGGACATTTTCCTAGATTCTTCCAGTTAGAAGTGACTTCTCTTCCACCACCACCCCCAAATCCCCAGAGAACTTCATGTCTTTTATGATAACTTATAATTAATAACTAGTTTCATCACTCCCAGGATACTATAAGCTTACTGGGGCAGGGATTTTTGCATTCCCCACAGTACTTCACAAATGTTAAACAATTTTAGTAAAATGCTCTTCTCTTCAAAAAATATAGCAGGGATGATTCCTTACCTTCAACCCCCAATTAGATATAAAGGTTACTTGAAGATTCAACAGAAAGGCAGGGAGGAGAAAAAAAGATGAAGATGAAGACCAAAGGAGCCCAATGTGTTAAGAGTATATCAAAAACAGGGTGAAGGTAAATTAGAAGGGATACAGAAAAGTAAGCCTAAAGGGAGCGCAAGTAACCAGAGAAAAGATAGGAAGGGCAGACTAAAGAGGAAACAGCTTATCAATCAAAGATTTGCAAAAGTGGAATGGGTTGCTTCAGGAAGTACTAAGTTCTCCATTATTAGAGGTCTTCAAGCACAAGTTGACAACTACTCATGAGAGATCTGGACTAGAAGCCCCTGGAGGTTCCGTCCAATTCTGGCAAGGGAGGAGACAGTCAACACATCTGGAGGGCAAAAGAGGGAGTCGTGCCATGAGGGAATCTGGGGGCATGCAGACATACTTACAATTACATTCAAATGTTCCAAGAAGAAGCGCAACAAATAGGCACTCAACCCAAGAGCTCGTTCCCGCTCATGTCCTTTGGGAGATTTGATCCATGGGGTCAAATGCTAGAAGAAGGATAAGAAGGAAGAGAACTTTACCACACCAGAGCCAACTAGGATGGAGACACAGATTTCTGAGGCAGAGGCCCCAGCTGCTGCCCATTAGTCGCAGGAAGACAGCTGAGCAGATTCTCCCTTTGAGTACTGGCTTCTCCGCCAGCAGCAGTACATTCCAACTCCAGTTTCAGAGAAGTGTGGATGGGAGCAGGGAGTCGAGTAGCAGTACAACAGCCATCCCTGGCTATCCCATGTGGCTATCCCATACTGGCCAGCACTTTAAACGAACAGGTGCTATAAAATTCCCAGGTCAGATACTGACTTTCTCAGGGTTCCTTCTTTCTGCCAGCCAAAACATGTTTAATTGACTCCACACTTTGACAAGCAGCCCCATGAGGGAGGTTTTTGCTCTTTGACCTAAAAACAATGGCTATCTGTTCATGAGTACCATCCCTTACTTTCTAGCGTGCCTGGCTCCTTCTGAAGTGCCTCCATAGATATAACTCTATGTGGACTCAACATCTATTGGAAAAACAAAGCTCTCATAAAAACAGAGGAAACTCATATGAGAGCCAAGTAGAAACAGCATCTCAGTGAGGAGTGTTCAACTTCCATTTCATGTTGTATTGATATGATGTAAGTAAGCCTTAAACATCTTGACTCCTTAGGAGAATAGGGAAATTATGCAAGAAAGGCAGGATGCAAAGGACAGACACATGCCCATGTCCACTGTTTCAGAAGCTCACCAAACCAAAGTCATACTGGGATATATGAGAGGCTCCCTATGTGCCCGCTTCGGCTCAATCAGACCCATAGACAACAGATTTAGTAACTCAGTTGTTAATGGAAATACAATCACTTCAAAAAAAGACTAGTAGGAGAGATTTTTTATTTCCAAAATGTATAGTTCTACCATCAAAAAAAAAAAAAAAACTACTTCATGAAGTATTAGGTAACAGCAAGGTAATAATTAATCAGAAGAGGCTAAGACTTAGAGGTGACATGAGAACAGTGTTGGAACGACTATTGAGCAGAAGAATATATATATAAAGGCTTGTGCTACGTGGCCTGAGAGGGTAAAATTAGGAGTGACAAGATATTTCAGAGATGCAGATTCTCTTTGATGTAAGGGAAGACCTTAACAATTAGAACTGTCTAAAAGTGGAGTGGACTACCTCAGGAAGTACTGCCATCACTGGAGATCCTGAAGTAGAAACTGAATGACTCCTTGTCAAGAGTCATTGGCAAGGGAGGAGACAGTCAAGTCTGGTAATACCCCAGCTCCAGGATGTCAAGAGTCTGATGCAAGGCTCCTGCTCACAGACAGGTTGCCCTATACACCCTCAGAGGTCTCTTCAAACTCAGATACTAAGGCATAGAATAATTATAATTGTGTACTCCCCTTTCTCTGCTCCTAAACCAGAACCAGGGCTGAAGAGGATAGGCCTTTTAGACAAAGACAAAGCCTATCTAGTGCCCTACTTAAGAATGCCTGCTGGCTCAGGGAAATACTAGCTCTCTCCACTATAGGAACATAGGGCCCATGAAGGAAGCATCAAAGGAACTGTCTATCGAGCTGGCCTGAATAGCTCCTGGCTAAATGAGGAAGTGAAAGAAAAGTCCCACATCTCACATTAAAAGACATTTAAAACTATCCCAAGAGCTGGGAATCAGATGTGGCTGGACTCCCTGAAGCCATGAGGATGTAGTAATAAGGTCTGAGCCTCTCTTTGTTCTGTGGAGCTCACCACCATACCTCAAACATGTTCTGCAGGCCTTGGGGAGTTAAGTTTCGAAGTAGAAGGCTTGTCAGCAAATCCTTGAGCGCAGTCATAGTATCAAAGAACAGAGTCTAGATAAAGAAAAAGAACATTTCTATTGGTTTAAAAAGGCCCCATTTCCTTCCAAAGAAGCTTGAAAGGAAGGAAAGGGAAACAGATTCAATACAGGAGTCAAATTTTAGGCCACAACAGTAGCTTTCCAGGGATCAGACAGAGTAGACCCCACTAACCTGGGAATACATATACATATTGAAGCCAATTCCAGCTACTTCCTGCCCCTCACCCTAAATGAACTCCCTGGTTAGCTCTACTCAGGACCCATCAATCACACCTTCTGGCAGGAGGTTATCCCAGCATCTGAAGGAAGGCCCAATACACTATGTAGGCAGCTGTGGACCAATTCAGCTTTGTCCAGTTCTTCTAGTGGAGGCTCCAATGTTCTTGAAAGTTGGTCAAGGAAGCCAACCTTGAGTATCTGAAATATTTATCTCCATTTTATAGGGCTTCTAAAGACTGGGACAGCTAGGAACTTTTTTATAGGGCAGTCAGGGACCCTGATGTGCACAGGTCTACTTGTGTCAGACCTACTATGTTGGAAATCGTCATGAATCCAGTTTAAATTCATCTGTTCTATTTGAAAAGGAAGCTCTGGACATTGTCAAGTTATTCTATTTATGTTGATTCTGTTGGAGCTCAGGTGCAGGAAAGGAAGGCAAAGGGAGACAAAAAAACAAAAAGATACCTTATGGCAAGAGTGAGAATTTTTCAGTAAAGGCACCTGATTCCACCTAGCTAGGAAAGGGCTGTGATCACAGAAGATGGATGTGTCCTCTAAGGTCAACTAGAGAATGCTGCAGCTGCCTGATAATATCACCTCAATCTCAACAGATGTTCTCCCCCAGCACACTGAGCACCCACCATACAATTTAGGCATTTTCCAGAGGGAAGAGAAAGGATACGATAGGTAAGTGCAGGCAATCATGGCTCTCTTTCGTATTGCTGTCTTCAGAAAGTCCATAGGCTCTGCTCTGATAAATTCCTAAAGCAAAGCAATCCAAAACTGCCTCTCAGGATTTGTCTCAGGGTTTCTCTTCCTGTTATGCTATCCACTTACTGCTCACCTACTTTAAAAGAGGGCTTCTTAAACTTTTTTCATTAACAACTCCTTTTCATCCAAGAAATATTTACACAAACCCAGGAATATAGGTATATAAAATAGGTATGCAAATTAAACATTTACTGATAATAAACCATAATTTCATGACCCCCCCCATTCAGTTATGAGACCCCATAAAGGGGTCATAAACCAGTTTAAGAAGCTGGTCTTGAAAAGATATCCTTCTCTTCTTCAGAGACAAATTTGTTGTGGAAGATCCCTAATGTTCCCTACTCTATGTACATTTCAACTCTTTCCTTCCAATTCCTAAAGCCACCAACCTAAATTCACAGACCCTTCCAATGAATCCCAACCATACCTCCCAATATATTGTGTTGGCTCCCTCACAGGCCCGCCACAAACTAGTAAAAGGCCCTCATCCTGTCTTACTGCAACATAATTCCTAACAATGTCCACAGCCATCTTGGAATCTTGGGCTTCCCAAAATTTCTATGAAAAACCCATTCAATCTTAAAATTGAAAGATAATTTCAGCTTGGTTTTGCCTCACCATCATCTGAGCCACCAGTTCTGCTTTCTGAGAGAATACGAAGGAAGAAGACTGAACACTCTTACAGATGGCCTGGCTGATCATACAGATGCTCCGAATGAGGCACAGCTTCAGTGTTAGATCCTGATGACAAACATCCGAGGAGAAAAAGTTGGAAATGGGCACTAAGGAATAGCCAGCAGACTTGCCAGAGCCAATTACCACCAGCAAAACTGGCAATCACACAAGCCTAAATCAAGTGGGACAAAGGAATCTAAGGACAGGAGGCCTAAGCTCTTTTAAAAATTCTTTTTTAAGTATCCTGGGTCTAAAGTCAGAACACTTGCGATCCCTGAGACTGGGAACATTCCTCAACTTCCTGCAATGGAGAACAACATTCCCAAATAAATAAGGCTGAAGTTTAAAACCTAGCATCAATGGCCTCCATCATTCAATGCTGATCACTTCTGTTGTGGGGCAAAATTTTCCTCTCTAAAGGCAGAAATATCCTCTACTTCCTTAGGAAAGGGGCCTTAAAGGACATTGCCTTCTCCTTCCTCTTGTACTTTTAGCTAGTTATCTTGAAGGCCTGAACCTGCTCCAAACAGGGTCCAAAAGTACAAGTGATTCATTCCCTAAATCTCAAGATATTCAACTCTGCTATGACTCAATATCCCCAAATTCAAGGGGTATTGACTTTATGAGGTTCAATTTTGTTTTAACTGAGGAATGCTTCCTGAGCCCCAATGAAATAAATAACCTTTGCCTATGATATTATTGTTACCACTTAAGCCTTTTTGCAAAGATGTTAATTCCTGCTTAAAGCATTAGTCATACATTAGGTGTCCATTACCAAGAAGGCCATGTTTAGAAAAAGTCCCCATAGATAGGATGGACACAGTACTTGTCTTTCCTAATCCCCAAGAAATCTTGACTGATAGGAATCTACCTATCACATGAGGATTACTGGGTAGGACAAAGAGGTTCCAACCAACACCAAAAAAGGGCTGTTCAACAACTTCTTTGGAAAAAGAGGAGCAGCAATACTATGAATTACAGAATCTTCCTCTAAATAGTAAGAGGGATTTCTAAGATTTCTTCTAGTTCTGATATTCTAGGTTATTTATGAAATGAGTGAAGAGAGACATTAATCCCTATTTATGTTTCTGCCTTCACCATCTCTTTCCCCCAATGGTCATGATCTAATTACATACATTAGGTTTGCTCTAACCATAAGCATCCCCCAGGCAATAGAGAAGCAAAGGTGCGGGAACCAGAAGGGTTGGTCTATTTTTTAAAGAGAATGGCCCAAATGCCCCAAAGAAAGGGATCCCAATCATTTTGTAGAAGCTCTGACCAACAGGGCAGACTTCACATGTATCACTGAAGCTTAGAGATGAAGGGAGGCAAGAATATTTATAGGGCAAAAGGTCTGTGGGCCTGCACCTACACAGGCTCCAGCCAGCCCCAACCCCAACCCCAGCCCCAGCTCTAGAAAGATAGGATAAAGAAGGGAGGAAAGGGAAGGTGGAAAGAATTTCCTCAAATATTCAGTTTCCTCCTTCTGAACACAGGGTCCCCAAGGCAGCAGAACCCAGGAAGCTCTTTCCTAGAGCCTTCATCCCTGATGCTCATTACCAAGTATATAGGAAAACACAGAAATAGCAAAGGAAGAACAGAGTTCGACTTTAATTCCTCAACACTGTACCTTAGTTTCTACCTTTATTCCCAGAACCTGAACAACAAAAAAAGTAAAACAAAAAATTAAAATGAGCAACTGTAGTATAATTAAACACTTAATTGCCTAGCAGTCTCATCATGTGCATCCCCTGCCCTGCTAAACTTCACCTGGCCCAATCCCATATTAGCCGGGGCTCCATGAAGAGCCAGTTTCTGACAAGAGCCACCTTCTAGGCTTGGCACCCTCCTACCACCTTCCAAGCCCCTGTACCATGGGCAAAAGTTGTCCAGGTTCCCCACCTTGGTGTTGAAGTACTGGAAGACATTCCTGAGTATGTCAGATTCAATCCTAGCCAGCACCAGCTCTTGGGGGGCATGCATTGCCACTTGTCCATAGCACAGGATTAATGTGCTTTTAACTTTGTCCACTTCAGTATCGCTGCGGTCCTGACAGGATAGAGGAGGGATCAACACTCAAAACACATACTTGCTGTTCTATCTCCCCAGTATTGCCTTCAATTCCTATAATCTCCCTCCTCCCACAAAGAAGGAAAAGATGGAAAAAAGGGGAGGTGAGAAGAGTCACTTTCAAGTAGGCCAGTGAATATTCAATCAATTCAAATGTTACTGGGATAGTAGAAAGTGAATCTCCTTTTTAGGAGAAACTGTATTCTATCCAAGCAGATAGTCTTTGTCCAAGTGCTAAAGTCTGGAAAATATTAGTAAAGTGTACAGGCCTAAGGAGACATAAGGAAGAAGATAAGAGGTTGCAAAAAGGATTTGCCTCTATAAAATAAAAGGCTGTAGTGGAGAAGAGGCATAGCAAAAAACAAAAACAAAAAAAAACCCTACATCATAGCTGGTGGACAAAGGAAGACAGCAGATCATCATCTCAGAAGTAGTATGGGTGGTGGGAAAAGGGCTAGATTAAAATTCAGGAACCTGGGATTACTTAGCCCTATATTCACTAGTTCTAATGTTAAGAAATCCAGTCTCCCTTCTCTGATCTTGTGTTTTCATCTCTGAAATTAAGTGGATTGAGATAGATCAGGAGGTCTTCACTTTTCTTCTCTAATAAATGGACACCTCTGGTAATCAATCTGGTGAAACCTATGAAGCCCTTCTCAGAATCATGTTTTTAAATGCATAAAATAACTGGAACACAAAAGAAACTAGTTACATTGAAATATAGTTGTCAAAATATTTTTAAAAACAAGGTCACAGATCTCAGGTAAGAACTCCTGAATTAGAAGATCATTAAGGTTCTTTTGAGCTTTGAGTCAGGGAGTATGTAACTTAATCAAAGAGGGAGAAAAGGGGGGAAGTTTCACCTGAGAAATCAGTCCCTTCCTTGTCAGTAGGGTCTGATTCCTGCTCAAGTACTGATTTCTTTCTCCTTTGGGATGAAACAGGGATATTAACGTTGCTCAATACTAACTGCAGCTAAGGGGCAGCTAGGCAGCAGGAAATGGTGTGCCAGGCCCAGAGTCAGGAGCACTCCTCTTCCTGAGTTCTCATCTGGCTTCAGACGCTCATTAGCTGTGTGACTCTGGGCAAGTCACTTAACCCTGCTTGCCTCAGTTTCCTCTGGAGTTGGAGAAGGAAATGGCAACCACTCCAGTATGTCTGCCAAGAAAAGCCCAAATGGGATCATGAGAGTTGGACAGTATTCAACATCAACATTCCTTTCAGCCACCAAGGGGCATAAACTGATAAGAAGAACTGTATCCAACTCCCAAGTCAAGATTGTCATGAAACTTCAGCAAGAAAGGAAAGACGGCCCTTTGGAAAAGTTTGTGAAAGCCTAAGAAATCTCCACTGAGCACTCCTACCCTGCAAGGAAGGACAAGGGACCAAGAGTCAACAAATGTCTTCTCAGTGCTAGCAGCTGTTCTGGGTCTCAGGAAAAGTCTGTAATCTAATGGCATTGTCTCTAGTGAGGGCACTCCAAGGGTCCTTTACTCCCTCATTTTAACATTACTACAAGTCATGGAAAAAGCAGGATCTTCCCATCAAAGACCCTTCCTTCTCATTCCCCTGGAAAGTAACTGACATGCTGTGTTCCACTGTTTTTAGCTCCAAAAGAGCTAAAAAAAACAAAATAAAACACCGTGTCTAGCACATCTGCATGGACTAATCACTCTTTGTGACTCTTGCTGCATCAGTTTACACACACATATAAAAAGGGCACAAAATGGGCTTCACAAGTTAAGTATTAATGGGCTTCCCAAAAGCATGGGGCAAAAAGTGGCAAAACAATAGTTAGATCATATGTAGAAGATCTGGGAACACACAGGGATTCTGGGGACAGGAAACCAAGGCCAAGGCCTAGAGAAGCAAGATAAATTTTTCTCCCTCAATATTTATCACTCTTTCTAATTCATCTTCTGAGGAAGATTAACAACATACCTTAAAAATGTTAAATATGCCCACAGATTTCCTGAAGATGTCTGATTTCACAAAATCCTCCAACTTTATCAGGGTGTCATCTAGGTGATTGATGGCACAAATCCCAAAGCCACAAGCGAGCCCCTGAGGATAGCACATACATATAGCGTCAGGAGGAAAAGGTGCTTATTGTCCCATTATAGGCTTTCTGTCCAAGTTGACTAGCCCTGAAACATTCCCCTTGGCTCTTCCACTGAGGACTTCTGGGACTCCCTGCCATCAAGGGAAATAGCTGCTCTATATAATATCACCCAATGTAATATCTCTTCTAAGACTGAGTAATCCTTTTGAGAGCTCAGAAATGCTGTCTATGAGGTAATATGTCCTCTATAAATAGCTTCTCCAAAGGAAATACAATAATAGCAGCTGTCAGGAGTAACTCATTAACTCTCCAAGATTCCTCTTAGCAGCTCATAGGGATATCCACTAGCTTAAAAAGAATGGGGTTTTATAGGAACAACACACACTTGCCTTGAAGGAATCTGACCAAAGAGATGGGAGGAGGAGAAAATGTGAAAGAGATAGTAATGTATCTTGTACTCTTAGGATAAGCAAATTTTGTATATACTTCCTCTATTATCAACTAGAAAAGGATCTTACCTTTTCTTTTTTTTTAATTATGGAAAGAAAATGAGTAGTTACTCAGTAAAGAAAGAACTCGAAGTTCTCTTCTGATCATACCAGCTCAGAGGTGAGGTAGGGTCCTGAGTGATTACAATCCTGGGTATTTTTCTGCAAATTTTCTAAGTACAAAATGCCACTCTTAGTTTCTTCACTTGTTATCTAACAGGTTAACTCTTCAAAAAGAGTTAGGGGGAATGTAATATTAGGAGATTTAAAAAAAATTGAGCCTGGGAATGTGGCAATGAAATTTATTATTTCATGCTAATCATCCTTAATTTTAACATAGACAATCTTGAAAGATAGTATAGGGAATAGATACACAAATACTTATTGTCTGATTGAGGAAAAACAGGGATAATAATACAAGGGCTGGCTTAAATAAAGATATTTTTGGCTTCTAGAGACTTAAAAAAAAAAAAAAGAAAAAGTCCCAATACCTCCCTTTCAGCTTCTTCTTGGTACCGTGCTGTCTCGAGCAGTTCCTGAAGATGTTTTCTCACTATCTCCTTATTTGAAGCAGCTCCCAATGTAGTTCCTATGCATTTATACAGGAAGTTCTGGAAACAAAACATGAGAATGCTTAAATTACAGTCATCATAACTTCAATATAGCCCTTTTCTAGAAAAGGGAAATAAGACCTCAGCTGAGGTTTCACACAGTCAGGAACATTGCCTTATCAGAAGTGGACTCAAGCTTTTCTCTATCCTGTAGCTCATGCCAGCTCTAGGATGGAGAAGACAGGCCTGATTTAGCACTTGAGAAGGTAAGGGTTTGCAGTCTCCTGTACTTAAGCTTTTTGAATATAAAGGAAAGAGAAGAGGATGAAGAGGGAAAGAATGAAATGAGAGAGAGAGAGAGAAAGAGACAGAGACAGAGAGACAGAGAGACAGAGAGACAGAGACAGAGAGAGAGACCAAAGAAACAATCTCCTGAAGGCAGTTAAGAGAAGAAACTGGTTCTCTGGGAAGGTGAGGTTCTCAGGAAGACCTATATGATTTAGAGAGAACCGTTTACAAATTGTGACAGAACCACTGGGATTTATAAATCTCTGCACTACACTACAAGAGAATGTCAGTCAAGTTTCACACAAAACAAATGTACAGGACAGGAAGAATATGAATCAAGAAACAAAAGAAACATCGTACATCGGACCCATTTTAAGTAATATGGTCTAGTCAATAGCATGGGACCTGCAGTAGATTTTTCTGTGGACTAGACTTCAGCCCTAGGTTTGCTTCTAGAAATACAGAGTTTATCATAAAAGTTAGTTCAAAGGATCCAGTGATTAACTGAGAATCAGTGCCAAATGACATAAACAGAATAACCCCATATGTTAAATCATCAAGGTTGTGGCTACTGGGTTTGTGAGACAGGAATATTTATAGTGCTTAGGATTGCAAACTTAATTCACTGTTGTCTTCCTGACCTCAGAACATTTCCTCTTGTAAGATGGTCTTTCCCCATCCTACCTTCATGTCAGGGAGGTTTGATGAAGAAAATTGGCAAGGAGTTTGGACTTTTTTTTCAGGAGTCCATTCTTCCTTCCCACCCCCTCTTACTAAACAGTGTGTACACTAGAAACAGCAAGATGCAATAGAAATAGCAAAAACAGACCTTCTCCAGAGGCGATCCATTATAGCAATTCAGCTGTTTACACATCTCCAAACTCAGCTGGCAAATCCATGTATTATCAGAAACAACCATGAGGGTATCCCGGAGGAACTGCAAGCATATAATAGACACCAGTGCAAACTTCTTGGGGAGCAATAAAGCCAGAATATCTTTTCACTCTCAAAGACCACTCCCCACATTCAATCATGGCAGCTGATATCATTAGTCCTTTGTCATAGGGAATTTGCAAAACTCACAAGAATTTTCCCTGAGTTATCTGTCTTCAGATTCCCTGAAATATTAGAAAATGCTCAGTATGATAGTACTGGTTGCCCTGCACTAAGGGTTGAAGGTACAAAAAGAGTCAAAAGACATCCCCTGTCCTCAAGGAGCTTGCGATCTAATTAAGGGGACAATATGTGAAAAATATATACAAAGGCAGAGATATACAGGATAGATAGGAAATAATTAAAGGAGGGAAAGCACTAGAATTAAGAGTTTTCTTATAGAAAGTAGAATTTTTAGTTGGGAAGCTAGGGAAATCAGTAATCAAAGTGAAGGAGGGAGAACATTCCAGGCTAGAGGGACAGCCAGAGAAAATGATCAGAATTCAGAGAGGGAGTATCTCATTCATGACACAGTCAGGAGGCTAATGTTATTCCTCTCGAACCAATCCTCAACCTAAACCCCAGGAGCTGCCTAAACCTGCACAAAAGGTGGACCCTTATGTACTTATGAGGAAAGCCTCAAATAAATACCAAAAATAAATGAATTAAGTAAATGAATAAATAGATAAATAAAAGTTAAGTACCAAGATGAGCTCATAAATTGCCCTCTCTAAATTCTTCACATCTCCAAAAGTAAACTTCCTCTAGTGCCACTGTTAACCTCAAAATGATCTCTGGCCAAGGTATGTTGTTCTTGGAAGTTGGCAAGATGGAAGAAATAGGGGAAGGTAACATAATAACACCTAGTGCAGCTAGCTGATCCTCTCCAAGCTCATCTTTTCAGATGTGCCTAGAAGCATTTCCTCAACTGGCTACCAGTTTGAGACTTATCTGACTTTTCCATCAGACCTCCACATACCTTTCCTGTCTCTCTGCCTCCTACCTGATTTTAGTTTCCTTTTGTGTACTCCTGCTGGTGCTCAGTCATTTCAGTGATGTCTAACTCTGTGACTCTATTGGGGGTTTTCTTGGCAGAGATACAGGAGTGATTTGTCATATTTTTCTCCAGCTCATTTTACAGATGAGGAAACTGAGGTAAACAGGGCTAAGTGATTTGTCCAGGATCACACAAATGCATTAAGTGTCTGAGGCCAAATGAGTCTTCCCGACTCCAGGCCTGGCATTCTATTCACTACAAGTCATATGTATACAATCTTCCCCCATTAAAATATAAGCTCCTTGAGGACAGAGTGTCTTTTTTACATTTGTATTCCAGGAATTAGCACAGTGCCTATTATATCACAGATGCTTAATAAGCATTTATTAATTAATTGACTATCTTCCCCTACTTCAGGGATCAAGAAGTAGTCATCTGTCCAGTGTCACAGAGCATGTTAGGGTCCCTTACTCTGAGATCAGCCTACCATATGAGATTAGTCTCTCTTCAGACTCTTTTCCAGGTCAACTGGGACTGGGGTGGTAGAATTTTAGTCCTCTGGCCTGTTTACCTCCCTTGTAAGAAGGATTCGGTATACCTTAATTCCTTCTTCTAAATCAATCTGAACTGATTTCTTCCCAATAACTGGTCTTGCTGACTAATACAGACTCTCCATTTAGGATAAGGGGGAAAGTAAAGGAACAGAGCAATTTATCCTACAAGAGGATAGCAAACTCATCCCTGGACCCATTAACTCTACCCCCATGAATAAAGATGTCTGGATTCCAATAGACTTGGAATGGAAAATGTCATCCACAACAAGAGAGAGAACTATGGAGACTGAAATGTGGATAAAACATATAATTTTCTTTTTTTTTTTTTTTTTGGTTTGCTTTTTCTTTCACTTATTTTGTCCCCTCCTTTGGTCCAATTTTTCTTGTACAACATGACAAATATGAAAATATGTTTACAAGTATATACATGTATAACCTATATCATACTGTTTGCTTCTTGAGGAGGAGAAGATAAGGAAATATAGGGAGAAAAAATTTGAAACACTAAATTTTGCAAAAATAGGTATTGAAAACTATCTTTACATGTAATTGGAAAAATAAAATACTACTGAAAAAATGAAAAAGATGTCTGGGTAGCTGGGTATCATAGCTACTCTCTATCACTATTCAGTTTCCCTACTGAACAGTTCCTCTTGGCTTATGCCTGACATAATTCATATTCATTACAGTGCTTTAAAGTTTATAAATAATTTTCTTCAAGACAACTCTGTGACATAAATAGTTCAAGTAATATTAACTTCCATTCTATGGATGAGGAAACAGATTTAACTAAGTCAAATGACTTGTCCACAGCCATACTACTGTCAGTTTTAACTAAGAGTTGAAGTTAAGATTTAAACTCTGGTCCTTTAACTCCCAAATATGATGTTTTTTCCACTATAGGATATTGTCTTTAAAAACTCTTCTTTCAGACAGTCTCCTTCTTCTCTTTTTCTATCAGAAAATATAAAGCATCTTTTCCCATTTCCTACCATTAGCAGCTTTTCTTCCCATTCCTTCTGAGAGAGGGTTTCATCATTGTGTTCTGAAATAATAATTCAGTTAAGACTGGCTGGAAGGATTGATCACAGCCATTCATAAACATAGACAGGTTCTCCCCTCAACCCAACCACCCAGCTCCTAGCTCATGCAGTACCTTCCAGGAGATCTAAAGAGAACTCAATAGCCAAATTCACCCTTCCCACTTGACTAGGATTTATTTAAAAATTATCAGTCCAAGGTACCAATTAGAGCACTGAATTGCTATTCAAAGACCTACTCCTTATGGAAATTCAGCTAACCTCCATAAAATATAGGCACTGCAGTGAATAAGTACAGTTCTCCCCTTACTGTCAGATTCTTTCCTCTTTTTCTCCTGCCCATCCTCTATCTATGGAAACTTTACCTTCTACATAACTTATTAAAGGGGGGATGGTCTTCTTCCAACGCTGACCCAATAATGGATGAATATTAAGGTGTAAAACATTCAGTAGCCGTAGGGAAGCTGCTCCTCTGCCCTCCCCCAAGTAAGGGTGTGAAGACACAATCTGTGAAGAAGAGATAAAAAATCAAAATCAGAAATTATAGCCTCTGAGCAAAAACTTGATGATAGATGCTCACAAATTTTCCTGGCTGGGATCTTAATTTCACATCCTAGGCAAACAAAGCTTGGCTTGGAAGAATATCAAGAGAAACAATGAGGAGGCATAAGGAACTTTTACTCTATAGCCTAATTTCCTTCAGAATCAGATGAGGTCTAGGACTGAAATCCACTAAGTCTATCTTCCTATCTTATCCAAAGAAAAGAAAACTGCCCAGTTCCCTTAGAAGCTTCAAAATTAGGCCACAAACACTTACCAAGAGTCTTGTAGTTAAAGCAAAGGGAGATGGAAGGTTTACTAAAAAAAGGGAATAAACACAAAAACATTCACTTAACTAAACATCAATTCCAACACCTCCTCCCTTCTTGCTTCTTCCCCCTTTTCCTCAATTGCTTAGCACAACACTTGGGACATAAGGGCTTAATAAATGCTCATTTCCTTCTTTCCTCCCCATTCTGTACCTCGGCGGGGGGGGTGGGGGGGGGGGGAAGAGAAGTGTTCCCCCTATGATTAGACATGCCCAAAATTTATAAGCAGTTTAATTCTATGAGCTGAGGTGTACAAACCATTTGAATCATACTGAATGAGGAATGAATTCTCCCCTTCCTCCTGTCTCTTCATTGCTAGATGCATCAGACTTTTGCAGAGTGGTGTCAGGGCATTAGTGAACTGGACAGGAATTAAGAATTCCAGAAGATATGGCCAAAGAACCTGCATAAAGAAAGAATAGCCAGGTAAAACAGCATCCTTCCCAAAGAAGCAGCCTGTTATGGATTCTTTGTATAATTTTGCCTTTGACATTGCCATATGGCTTTATCCTGCACTTGACAAAACAGATTTAGGCATTCATAACCCATTACAGCTGAAGTTTTTATAGTCAATGGCCAACAGATAAAAAAAATTTTTTTTCAATTATTTCAGTTCACTCAAGTTCTTTTTTTTTTTTTTTTTTTTTTTTAGTAATAACTTTTTATTGACAGAATCCATGCCAGGGTAATTTTTTTACAACATTATCCCTTGCACTCGTTTCTGTTCCTATTTTTCCCCTCTCTCCCTCTACCCACTCCCCTAGATGGCAAGCAGTCCTATATATGTTAAATATGTTGCAGTATATCCTAGATACAATATATGTTTACAGAACCAAACAGTTCTCTTCCAACAGATAAAATTTTAAAAATAAGCACTATCATCTAACTTAGGACTCAGAATTATTTCATTATAGCCAATTATTACACACTACTGTATAAAGCTAGAAAAAAATCATGAACTCTATCTGACAAGCAAAAAAAAAAAAAAAAAAAAAAAAAAAAAAGGCCAAAATCTTAAGAGGAAAAAAGTGGGGAAAGAAAAGGGACCAGATCTCAAGCTATAATCTCAAGTAGTAATCATCAAAATGATTTGGTACTTGAAGTCTACCAGTGAAAAGATTAAGTATACAACATTCTGAAGCAAACAACTCAAATAATTTATTGTTTGATAAATCCCAAGGTCTCACTTCTAAAACTTTAATTTCTAACTCACTTCTAAAATTAAAACTTAAAAAACCGCTTAGAATCCTGTGAAGCAGTCTGGCAGAAACTAAGTACAGAACGACAATCTCACACTATATACCAAGATAAGCTTAAAAGGAGTACATGACTTAGACATAAAGGGATACAGATATATGATAAACAACTTAGAAGAGCAGGTATAATTATCTTGCAAATCTGTGAATAGGGGAACTCAAGAAGAGAGATCAACAAAAATTGGAGGGTTAATTTTGATTTCATAAAATTAAAAAATTATTTGTACACAAATAAAGGCATTGCAACTGAAATTGGAATAGAAATAGGTGAAAATAACTCTGGAAAAAAAATCTTTGAAGCAAGTTTCTCTGATGAAGGTTTCATTTCCAAGATAAAGGACCAATTCAAATTTATAAGAATAAAAACTATTACTCAATTCATAATTGGTCAAGGATGTGACTAGATAGTTTTCAGAGAAAGAAATCCAAATTTTCAACAGGAATTTGAGAAACTTTGTCAAATTCCTACTCAGAGAAATACAAATTAAAGCAACTCTGAAAGCAGATATTATTAATCCCCTGTTGCTGGAGCATGGTACATCCATTCCAAAAGACAATTTGGAACAATCACCCAAAAGTTACTAAACTGCATTCCATTTGACCCAGCTATATCGTGGTAAGCCTATGTTACATATCCCAAAGGGATCAAAGAAAGAGAAAAAGGATTCATATGTACCAAAAAAATATAGCAGCTCTGGGAAAGAACTGGAAACAAAGGGGAATATTCATTAACTGGGTAATGGCTGAACAAATTATAGCATTTAAAAGTAATGTAATACTATTGTAATATAAAAAATGACAAAAGGAATTGTAACTCAGAGAAAATTGGGAAGACTTCTATGAAATGATGTAGAGAAAAGTGAGTACTAGAAGAATTTTTTTCCTCTTTTGTGCTGATTCTTTTTTAAAATTTATTTTTTAATATAATATTATTATTTTTTCCATTATATGCATACATATTCATACAATTATCTTGCTGCACAAGAAAAATCAAATCAAACAGGAAAAAAATGAGAAAGAAAATAAAATGTAAGCAAACAAAAAGAGTGAAAATGCTATGCTGTGAACCACACTCAGTTCCTACATTCCTCTCTCTGGATGTAGATGGCTCTCTTCATCACAAAATCATTGGAACTGGTCTGAATCATAGAAGAATTTATATGAAGATACTAAATTTAAATAGAAAAACACCAATCTCCTTGAAAGAGAAGTGATAGACTGAAGATACAGAGTAAGACATATATTTGTGTTCTGGGAAGACTAGTCCCTTTGGGGTGAAGGCTGATGAGCCCCTTACAGGACTGCTTTCCCCCTTGGTGTCCACCTGATCCACCTAACTCTCCCATGGAGTTCCAAGAAGCTGCCACATGCATAGTGGCCACACTCCAATAAACTGTTCAGCAGATGGGCTACCCCAGGGGAGGGTAACCAAGGGTTCTCAAACCCTGTGGTGGGTGAGGGGATGTCTATTTCAGGCATGTAAAGACTTCCCCTGGTGGAACAGGCAGATGATTTAGTATCTTTATACTACCAAGCCCTCCTCCAAGAATGTCTAGTTTTTTACCCAAAGAAGTCTGATTCACTGACTCTAACACTGCAGGTCAAATGCAGGTCTTAGTCACAGGACGGGAGGTTATTGCTAGCCCTTCACTCCTGATTTCCAACAAATTGTGTTGTCCCCTTCCCCATGATAATGATACTAGATCAAATTCCCTGGTGTCCACTTGCATCCTTCAAGAATAGCATATTTCTTTGAGGCAACTATAGAACAATGCAGAAGAAATTATGACTATGATAAATACAGAGAAGAATGGAGAGGTTTACATAAAATAAAGTTAAGGAGCCAGAACTAGGAAAATAATATACACAATAGCTACAATAATGAAAATGAAACCACACAACACTTTCAAATACATCTTATAAAATTATATTGACCTAGCTTAGCCCCAAAGAAGAGATATAAGAATGCATCTCCCTCCATTTTTTTTTATAGAGGTAGGGACTATGGTGTGGAACCTTGAATATTATGTTGGACTTGATGTCTTTCCCTTTTTAAAAAATTTTCATTTTAAGGGATGGCACTGTGGGAGAGGAAGAAACATTGTATTAAGAAATATAGGTGATATTAATTACAAAAAATACCAAAGAAAAAGCAAAAAAGGCTTCTAGCATTTTGAAATGAGCTCCTGGGGAGAAATTAGGAAGGCTCCCAGATAAAAATCATAGCAAAGATGAGCAAGCGTGGATGAGCTGCAATCACAGGATCATAAATATAGAACTGGAAGAAACATTAAGCCATTTAATAATACAAACTCCTTGTTCTACAGATGAGAAAACATTCCCAGTGAGGTTAAGGAACTTTCCAGAGGTCACAAAGTGAAATGTCAAAGACAGAATCTGAACCCAGCTCACTGCTGTAGTCACTGGATCACACATCTAAGACTAGAAGCTAGATTTCCCCAGCTGAAAAAACTGAGACTCAGAGAGATCCATGACATGTCCAAGGTCTCAGAGAAACAGTAAATCAGCAAACCAGGATTGAGTTCAAATCTAGCCAAATCTAGCCTACTCTCATTCATACTTTGACCATTTCTTGCCTAGATTCCTGTAATAACAAGCTCAATGGCCTTCTGAGCTCCAGCCCACTCTGACTAATCAATTTATCCTTCCAAGTTTACAAAGAACCTTCCTAAGCAGTGGGGAGGGCATGTCAGTGACTGTGTGCTAGACACCGATTCTTTAATGGTAGCGGTGTTATGGAATCCATTTATATAAAGAAACAAAGGGACTTGGGACACTTACATCATTCATCCTGTCCACAGTAGTGCTGATGAGATAAAGTGTATTGATGCTGATAGTCCGGACACTGTCACTTGCGAAGAAATCTTCAGTTTCTATAAACTGCCTCTTAGACTATTCCAAGAAAGAAGAATATAAGCTCCTGTTTGATACCCCATATTTACATGTTACCCCCACTCAATAAACTCCAGTTGTTTACTGTTGTCTACAGGATCAGATATGAAGCGTTCTGTCACCCAAAGTTCTTCATAATCTAATTCCCTCCACCCCTTGCAGTCTTATTACATTTCACACCCCTAATGACACTGGCCCCCTTGTTGGTCTACAAACAACATATTAAATCACTTCTCAGTTCTGGGCATTTTCTCTGTCTTCCATGCCTGGAATGTTCTTCCTCTTCAGTTCTGCCTTCTGGCTTCCCTGATTTCCTTTAAGTCTCAGCTAAAACTCCTTCTTTTACAGGAAGCCTTTTCCAATCCCTTGAAATTCTAGTGCCTTCCCTTTTTTAGTTATCTCTTATTTATCATTTATATAATTTTCTTTTTATTTGTTTATTCACTTTCTCTCTTATTATACTGGGAATGACCTGAGGTCAGGAACTGTCATTTACCTCTTTTTTGTATCCTGAGCATTTAGCATGGAGTCTGGCACAGATGAAGCACCTAATAGATGTTTACTGAAAAAAATGCTTGGTTGCCGACCTTTTCTCAGTGCCAACAAAGGAACTTGGGTAGAGCACACTATACATGTTGGCTACTAAATTCACTAGTAATAATTCTTCTTCCACACCTGAAGACCCATAAAAATGAAGCTTTTTATGTAAAAAACTGCTCAGCAAAAACTACTCTAAAACCTTACTTCTAGTTCTGGGCTCAAAAACCCAAACTCAATTTCAAAAATCTCTATTTTGTATGTAAAATGAATAAGTTAAAAATATTCTAATGTCTATTTAAACTACATTATGATCTTTTAATAGATTTAAAAAGCAGGGCAAGCAGATATGAGCAGAAGGGAAAGGGATTATGGAAAGAATATCTCTAGATTTTGAGAAAGAGTACTAGGGGTACCAAATATCATTTGATCTTGTATTTAATAACTATCTTATATTTTATATATGTAGATAGATATAGATATATATGTATAAATATCTATGTTTCACATTTGTGTCATATATGTTTTTATATATCTCCCTCATTAGAATGTAAGCTCTCTGTGAGTAGGGATTGTTTCACTCTTTGTACTTGTTATTTCCATCACCTGGCACACAGTAGGCATTTAATTATTTATCGATTAATGAAGGGTGAGGGATTAGATAATATGTACCTTTGAAAATTTAATGGAAAAAATGAACTTTGTTCAAGAAATCAGAAAAGTTTCTCCATGCCAGGGAATACTTACCAGAAGGGCAAGTACTTAGAGAAGTGGTTGTTATAAGCAGGATCAAAATCTTCCCTGACAAGTAGACAATGAGCCAGAACAGCGAAACATAAGGCCAGAGTTAAGGATAATCCTTAACATGGTTCTGGGTTTAACAATCTAAGCATAAAACTCAATAAAAGTAAAGCTGAGCAATACACAGGGCCTTAAATTATAGTGTGGAGTATGAATTATTTTTTATTTTAATTTTGATACACTGAGTAGGACTTTGTTTTTACATGGAGATTAAGTGTTTACTCACTACACATAGAATATTTAATAAAAATGTTTTTATTTTTACCTTTTTATTTATTTATTTGCTGAGACAATGGGGGTTAAGTGACTTGTCCAGGGTCACACAGCCAGGAAGTGTTAAGTGCTGAGACCAGATTTGAACTCAGGTCCTCCTGACTTCAGGGCTGGTACTCTATCCTTGTGCCATCTAGCTGCCCCACAAATGTTTTATTTTTAAAAACTCAAGTGGTGTATGCACATTTTATTTCTTTTTTTCATGGATCCTATCCATCACTCACCAGGCTAACACTACTGTTAAGCTAACAAAGCTTCCTCAAAGTGGAAAATTACAGTCCCTTTACTCCTATCCTATACATATGCTACTGAATAAAGAGGGATAAATTTATGTTACACAACCTCAACTGTGTCTGAACTGCTGCTAGACAATCTTATTTTACCTCCCTTATCAACTCACTTTCCCACTCTCCATAGGAGCTCCTCCAAATATTTTTATTCTTCCTCAAATGTCCCATCGGTCTCTCTCCTCCTGCTCTCAGGGAAGAAACTTGCCTCATATTTTACAGAAAAGACTGAGGCTATTCAACCATGACTTCCTCTTCTCTCTTCTTGCTCATTTCCTATCACTCAGATTCCTTCTACCAACTTCTCCTTCACCTATTTCACATGATGAGGTGACCTTACTCTACACCAAGGCTATTTGTTCAAGTGATCCCATTTTATCCCTTCTCTTCCAACAGAATGCTCCCTCTGTCATCACCTTTCTAATATAATTCAGAGCCAAGATCATTAGTAATATGAACTATGGTCAGAATACAAGGTGATAGGATGTAAATAATTAGATATCAAGATTCATTGGGACTTTTTTCCTTTTTAAGCTAATTATGTTAAAAAAAAAAAAAAAAAAAAAAAAAAACAACCCACCAACTCAACTTAAACCATGAACTTGGATCTCTACAGGTTTTTTCTCTGCCTATGAGGGCCCAAGTGAAATTACAGTTAAGAGTTTTGTGCCAGATTGGCTTCTTAGTTTTTCCAGGCCACAGGCCCTTGTTGTTGAATCCCCCCTTACCATTGGTTCTGGTGGCAGGGCACACTGTCGAAGGATATATTCTATCATCATCTCACCCCCAGGCTGCTCCAGATAACCATGGTGGGCCATGGCACTGATTACCTGCACCACAGCCCTCTTTACCTAGGCAGGAGAAAATCAAGATAAGATCCTCAGGCAGCCCCACAGAGAGCCTGGGGCTCTCTTTTTGAAAGACCAAAGACAAATGGCCCCAGCCAGCCAGCCACAGACAGAGCCGCTGAGCCACGGCTCCAAGTTCTGCTGGAGGTGTCCCTGAGATGAGGCCCCAGGACCCGCAGCACAGGAGCCTCCCGTCACTAAGCTGAAAGGAGAGGCAGACGCCACGTGCACTAAGGGAAAGCCGCACTGTCCACACCAAGCTCACTCCTATCGTGGCTGTACTTTGTCATTCTCTGAACAGGATTAGGCTCCAAGAGGAGCAAGCCCAGGCTAGTTGCAGCTGAGCTGTTGCCTGGGAAAGTATCTATAGCAGTCATTATCCAATCCCACATCTGTCTGACTCCCTGGGTAGGGAAGCCACTCTACTTACCTTGCTGTTAGTATCCAGCAGAGGAAGCTTCATGGATGACAGAATAAATGGCTTCTTTATCTCCATCTGAACAGCTGAAAGAGACAAAGTGTGGCCTGGCTTCCTGGTCTCAGCCTTCAGATTTAAGCCTAAACCTTCCCCACTCTCCTACTCACTCAAATCCTCCCTAAAACAAGCACAGGACAGAAGGATAGGTCCGAACAATCCCTTGAATCCCCAGCCTATCAAGTCTTTTCTATGTCACTCTGGCCCTCTTTGGTCTATCACTTTGTTTTTGGTCCTAAAGTTTTGGCCACAGTAGAGAAAGAGAAGATTCATTCTCTGTCTTTTAGATGCTATAAAGAATTTTTATTTGCTGCTTTTGTCCCCTCAAGCACTTCTATGCCCAAGGAGGCCAGAAAGACATACTTAAGATATATACTGAGTGTGGGGAGCATGAGAAGGAACAGAGCTGGTCCCCGCTCCCACCCCTATCCCTTCAGATTTACTCATTCTGAAGAGTTAAATATCAAGAGAGCTGAGATAAGCAAGGTCACAAGTATGCAGAAGATCTACTAATCATACACTACTTAACAAAGGAAGCTACTCTTTTTTACATTTCCTAGATGCCATTTTGCCCAATCCACTAATTCAGATATAGTCTTATATTTTATTTAGAGAGATATTTGGGAGTCACCTTTTCCAAAGAAACAAGGCCCTATGAAATCTTCTAAAATAAAGGACCAGGGAGAAGGAACTGTGATAGAGAATCAGGGACCTCAAATCTCACCTAGTCTAACTTCCAAATTAAATAGCCCCTCAGGGTGAAATCAAGCCCTGAGGGGGAGAAGCAGCTTGCCCAAGATAATATAGTAAATTGCAGAGCCAGGATTAGAATCCAGGTCTTCCAATTCTCAGCCCAGGCCTCTGCTCCAAATTTTCCCACTTACTCTGCACTGTCAATTCCAGAGGGATAGGAATGGCATGCATTACTGGAATCTACAGATAATTCAAATTTTAGCCAACAGACAGTCTCTTCCATCATCAAAGTAGTTACCTTACATTAAGAAGATTTACTGTAATATATCTTCCAGGGTACTAGGGAACAGTGAAATAGCTGAAGTAAGATAAAAGAGTAGGAAGATCCCTGTACACTTCCATAAACTGCTTCCCCTTATCAAATGTCAAAACCACTGAACAATATGGTCAGTACATGTAGGAAGTTACTTACAGGCTGAGTTGATGATCTGCCTCATGATATGCAGTGTCCCCACTCGAATTCTCTCATTGCTGTTTTCTAGCTTGGGAAGCAAGAAGGCTAAAAGGCGGTCAGGAAAAGAGCAGGCTACAAGACAAGATAATCAATGTGGTTAATCAGTCCAAGGATCCATTAAAGGACAGATTCAAGAGACAGTATAAGACATCTCCTGCAATTAAGAACCAAAGCATGAGTCTTTTACAGGGCTCAGGCTGCACATTCCAAGGATAGGTAAGTGATCTGTCTAGTGCCAATTGCTCTACTGAACAAGCTCAACAAAAGCAGTTGGAAACGAACTTTTTCTTCACTATCTTACATATTTTTCTTTTCTTCTTTCTCTTCTTCACATGCCTTATATATTTACCATTCCATTTAATATCATCAGCACTTAATGAGGCCATATTTCTAAGTGGCATAGTGGATATAGAGCTGGCCATGAAGTATGAAAGACATGAGTGTTAAGTTTCACTTCTGTCAGAAACATGGGGGCTGTGTGTCTCTGAACAGGTCCCTTTATCTCTCAATGTTCTAGGTAACACAAAGACTATGGGGTAGCAGAGAAAATGCTGACTTGCACTGATAGAAGAAATTTTCTTATTTGCTTTTCTAGAAAAAAAAAAAAGCTTTCTAGCTTTTTTAATAAAATAAAAATAAATAAAAAAGAATAGCTTAAAAAAAATCTTTCATCATTCTCTTGGTGATCCTATCAGTACCCATAGTTTAAACAATCATCTCTATGCAAATGACTTTCAAATCTATGTATTTGTATATCATTAGCACATTTCAACAAATGCTTGGTGAATGAGATTACTGATGACAGAGGATCCCATAAAGTCTTAGTGCAGTTCTAAATTTCAATAACTTCAGAAGAATAAATGCTACAAACTTCTAAAAGCCACTTGAAACATTTAAAAATTTTTAAATACAAATATATTTGATTTAAATTCAACAAAACTCTTTCTTATGTCACAAATGCATCATTTTAGTCAATTTTTGAACTCTGTAAAAACTTTTATCACCCTGATAGAGATTGAAAGATTGCATTTGCAATGATCTCATCCAAAGATCAAGTTTTAGTTACACCACGATAATTCTGATGTGATCCCACATGAAAAAGTCTAATAGGGACAGATCAGATGATGAAAGGGCAAGTAAAAGGATCTCTTATATCAATCTTCTCCACTGAGAAATTTATCTCCAGAAATTATCGCACCCACAATCCAAAATGATAGAATGCCATCTTGTTCAAATTAAAATTTTATTATGTCAAATTTACAAAACTAGATAAGTATAAAAGATACCGTATGACCACAAATGGAAAAGGAAATGGGCTGATCTGTAGTTAAATCAGGTAACAGATGGCTCAAGTACTACACTTGTGGCCTATAAATATTAGAAGTACCACCTAATTCCTGGTTCTTCTAGAAGCCTTCAAGAAGTTAGTGGCTCCTGCCTCTGATACTTATTAGCTGTGTGATCTTTTATAACTTTCTGAATTTGGAAATTGTTCTCTATGAGTCCATTAAAGATTTCAAGACTTCACATTACTCAAGTTGCATTTGGTATGAGTTATTCAATTGAACTAACATTTAGTTTGTTATTGAGCTACAAGACACTTTGTTGGACTCCTGGGAGGTGCCAAGATATAAAGAGAGAGAGAAAGAGAGAAAGATAGCATCTGCCCTCAAGAAATGTGCCATGCCATGAACAGTGCAATTTTTTTGGCTTATAATTGTGTGTATGCACATTTATTAAAACCTGTTTTTAGCTGAGATATCCATACTTCTCATTGCATCCTGGCCACTACCTATCTTGCCTAATTCTGAGTATCATGTCATTTACATATCTTGCACAAATAAGCTGGCTCTTTTTAAGTTGTGAAACTAAGATTCTGTGTTTTGAGCGAGAGAATTTGTCTGGAATGTGATAAAGGAATTAAAAACAAAAACAAAAAATGAATTCATCAACATTTCTTAACAGCTCTTTTGGGGGGAATTTTTTAGTCTCTACCTAATGTATGTCCCTGCTGAAAACCATGACGATTGCTTTTTCATATGGTTGATTTGGGGAGGGGACAGGGAGAGATGGAAAGATTATCTTTAGTGTCTCCATGCTGAATCCTAGTACAGGCTGGAAATGTGCTTTGGTACAAGTAGAGGAGATTCTGTTAGTTTGTGAGAATCTATAATTAAGGTAAATTTCCATTTCTTACAAATATACCAGCATGTACTCATTACTATGTATCTTCATTATCTGCACATCTAAGCTCAGAGTACTCATGCATAGTTCATGCATAAAATTGACAACATTGTCACCAACAGCCATTTTTCCAACTTGGGGATCTTTTTGTCAGATTTTGTTGCAGTTAAAAAGCAAAGTGCCACTCAGTTTTTGCTATTGGAAGGAGTTAAACCAATCATTTAAAAAACAAAACAAAAATCTATACACCAAAAGGTCTGAATTTTGAAATGTGGAGACACCCTCACATACTAAAAACAAAGGGCGGAGAATTTAGTTAAACACACATTCTCCACCAGTCTTCCCCACTAACTAAAAAAAAAAAAATAACTCCCAACCCCAAACCAAACTCTTTGTTGGGGATATAGTGGCTTGTCAGGTCTGGTGGTGCATTTGCACAAAGACAAAATATACAGTGACAAAGGCATCATATTGTGAACTTTTTTGAGACACTGTGAAGTCAGTAATCTAGTTATTTTCAAAAAGTGTGGTTCCCTTAATGGGTGCTCCTCTATAATGGGGCAATTTTTGCTCCCAAGTTAACAAAACAGGTAATTGAACCAGGAGACCCTACTGCTTCCTCTGCATCCCCCATGTACATAAGTCCACGGTGAGTCCTTTCTGATTTTCTCAGATTTGGACTGCATCAAGGGAGAGAGGATGCATGTCCAAACTGATACAATTGTTTAAAATGGTGCCTTAATTGGCTCAGAGTTCTGCCCTTTATAACCTTTGACTGTCAAAAACCTCTGGAGGTATCAATTTCATACCTTTAAAATAAAGGAATTAGACTACATGACCGTTAAGATCCCTAGCTCACTCTATCTATCCTATCTTCTCTGGAGGATTTATGCAAAGATATGAATGAAAATTCATATAGAATAAGAAATAGCAGGCTAGAATCAAAAGAATGAAATCATGGATCCATCAAATCCATTCAATTCAAACATATTCACTATGCTAGGTATTTGCCTTCATGGAATTTAAATTAAAATCCATTCCTGATAGTTCATCTAAATCCATCTCAGTTTGTCACACTCAATCTGAAAAGTTTTCCCAAACAACTTTAGCCCCTTAAAACCTCCTCCAAATTCACAGTATATTTTTTCTATACCAGTTAAACAGCAATTAATTATATGCTGTCCTAAGATATCTCTTTTAAAGGTTATGACATGTTTTGTCTTTTTTTTTTAATAGCTTTTTATTTACAAGTTATATGTATGGGTGAGTTACAGCATTGACAATTGCCAAACCTTTTGTTCCAATTTTTCCCCTCCTTCCCCCCACTCCCTCCCCTAGATGGCAGGATGACCAATACATGTTATTATATATTAGAATATAAATTAAATACAAAATAACTATACATGTCCAAACCATTATTTTGCTGTACAAAAAGAATCGGACTCTGAAATATTGTACAATTAGCCTGCGAAGAAAATCATAAAATGCAGGCAGGCAAAAACATAGGGATTGGGAATTCAATGTAATGGTTCTTAGTCATCTCCCAGAATTCTTTTGCTGGGTGTAGCTGGTTCAGTTCATTACTGTTCCATTAGTACTGATTTGGTTCATTTCATTGCTGAAAATGGCCAGGTCCATCAGAATTGATCATCATATAGTATTGTTGTTGAAATATGTAATGATCTCCTGGTCCTGCTCATTTCCCTCAGCATATGACATGTTTTTTCAACTAAGCTATTGGCTTTCTGGAATCAGAGAATCTGGAATCTGGAATCAAAACTCATTTTCATGAGTTCAAATTAGCCCTCAGACACTTATTAGCTGTGTGACCCTGAGCAAGCCAATTAACCCTGTTTGCCTCAGTTTTCTCATCTGTCAAATGAGCTGGAAAAGGAAGTGACAAACCACCTTTACCAAGAGACTCTGAATGGGGTCATGAAGAGTTGAGGACAACTGAAGTGACTGAACAATAACAAATCCAGAATGAGAAGATGGTTAACAATGTTGAATGCAGAAGGTTTAGAAGAGAGGAAGTAAAGGCAGTGGCTTTAGATAACACGTGTACATGGACTTTTTAAGAAGTTTGAGAAAAGGAGGAGAAATGTTAGATTAGGAAAGAAGGTGAGATCTACTCATTTTTTGCAAGCTTGTATAGCCTTGAAGTATGTTTGTAAGCATCAAGGTAAGAACTAGTACCTAGGGATTTTAATGGGAAGAGTTTGTTGGAAAAAGCTAGGTTGAATGAGATTGGCCTTGAGAAGGCGAAAGGCCAGTTTCCTTTTCAGATATATTAAGAAGAAATTTCTAATTCTAAAGAAGAGACAATGGGGACTGAAACCAACATATTGTGAGACGGTGAGATTGGTGAGATGCCCATGGCAAGTGACCTAGATTTTCTTAGTGAAAGTATTAATCAAAATCCTTAGCTGAGACATTGGGGGTAAGAGACAATATGGGAGATTTGAGAAAAGAAGAAAGGAAATGGAACAACCATTGTGATGAGTGAAACAGACAATAAACTGTGACTGTTTGGTACTTCAGAGAATCAGCATGTGAGTAATAAATAGAATATAGATGGTCAGAGTAATCCTGATTTAGGATTTAGCAACAGGTGACTGGGGATAGGACAAGGGAGAAAGGGATTCCATAGTAGGAAATAATACGAAGTTAACTGGTTAGCCCAGGGGTAGAGATTGGGAAGTGAGAAGAATATAACCAGAATAGGCATGAATGCTATAGGATTATATTGAGGGGTAAAGGGATTGAAGGTCATAGTAGGGACAGAGACTAGGCCTAGGAGGCAAAGGAATAACAGTTTGTGATTAGATGAAGGATTTCAGATTTTTTTATCAAGAAAAAGGCTTGATAGTAGGTGATTATCAGATGAAGGGTATAGTCCTTCCTAGGTATAGCTGAGGTGGACTAGAAGAGTAGATCAGAGATTTGAGGAGACTGAGCAACAGAGACATTACGATGTTTGAAGAAACCCTGTGTACACTGAAGTTTTCAAGTAAAAGTGCACGATTTGGAATAGAAAGAAAGACTGTGAGCTGTTATAATATGGGAGCCACCAGCCAGTGGCTGCTGGAGGTCTGAGACCAGTAGAATGAATCTCTTCATGTGAGAGGATGATGATGATACAAGGAGACTGAGAGACAGTTGTGTTCTCTGACCTCCTATCCCTCTTCCCTCTGCCTCCAATTTTTCATTCCCAATCCACAAGGAACATTTTCGAAGGCTGCTTTGCAACTCCTTCAAGTGTTATGATCCACAGCTGTGGAGGCTCTCAGAGAATTGACCTGTCCCTTCACCTAGGCATGGTCTTTAACAATTCCCCGTGGACTTCCAGCCAAGATGGCGGAGAGGAGGCATACAGCTGTGTAAGTTCAGCGTTTTCTCTCAGAATCCATTTCATTACAAGCCTCTGAATTAATGCTTGACTGAAAAAAAAAAACACACAAATAGTTACCAAGAGAAGACGTCCTTCATATTCACCAGGAAAGGTCTGTTTTTGCTCGAGAGCAGGGATGCTTTTAGATCGGGGGCAGGCTGAGGGCAGGCAGCTCACAGCCGAGCAGACCAGAGAAGGGGGTGGGGCGTGATCGCAGCAGTCTCTGCGAAGAGAGCTTTGCTACAGGATTGGATACTTTGCTCCGGCAGCAAGTCAGCAACCCAGCAGAGAAGCTAAAAACACCGGGGTGAAGAATACATCCCCAAACAGCTGGAGTCTCTCGGGACCTGGCCACCCCTCCCCCACAGTGTCTCGGCACGATCTCGGAGTCTCAGAGTGCAGGCGCAGCAGTCTGGCCAGGGCCTCGCTGCTGCCCCCACAGTCTGTAGAGGAAGCTCGGTAACACCACCCAGCCCCTCCCCCCAAAAAAGCAGACTCCATTTAGGGGTTTTTTCTCTTTGCTAGTTTGTCTTAGATTCTTCTCTGACAAAATGAGCAAAAAATTGAAGAGGACTTTAACCCTTGACAGCTTCTATATGGATAGAGAGCAGACTCTAAAACCTGAGGAGACCAAAAACAGACCGTCTCCAGGTGAATCCCCAAAGGAGGAGATCATCTGTTCCTCAGCACAGATGAATCTCATGGAGGAAATTAAAAAGGCTCTCACAAGGGAGCTAGAAGAAAAATGGGAGGCTTGGCAAAAGAGACTGGAGAAGTCATCCCACTCAGTTAAAGAGAGAGTGGATAAAGAAATCAAATCCTTGAAAAATAGGATTAGTGAACTGGAAACAGAAAATAGCTCTCTAAAAAACAAAATTGGCGAAATGGAAAAAAATTCCACAGAACAAAAGAACTCAATGGGACAATTAGAAAAAGATTTTAAAAGAGTGAGTGAAGAAAATACTTCATTGAAAATCAGAATTGAACAAATGGAATTGAATGACTCGAGGAGACAAGAAGTCTAGTCAAGAAGGAGAAGGAGTCAGTCAAGCAAATCCAAAAAAATCAAACAATGGAAAAGAATGTGAAATACCTTCTGGGGAAGACAACAGATCTGGGAAAAGATACAGGAGAGACAATCTGAGAATCATTGGACTCCCAGAAAAGCATGATGAAAAAAAGAGCCTGGACACTGTTTTCCAGGAAATTATCAAAGAGAACTGCCCAGAAGTCATAGAAACAGAGGACAAAATAGACACTGAAAGAATTCATTGATCACCTACTGAAAGGGATCCTAAAATCAAAACACCAAGGAATATAGTGGCCAAATGCCAGAACTCTCAGACGAAGGAAAAAATACTGCAAGTGGCTAGAAAAACCCAATTCAAGTATTGAGGAGCTACAATAAGGATCACGCAGGATCTGGCAGCATCCACATTAAAGGATCGAAGGGACTGGAATATGCTATTCCGAAAGGCTAAGGAACTTGGTATGCAACCAAAAATAACCTACCCAGCCAGAATGAGCATCTTTTTCCAGGGAAGAAGATGGACATTCAACGAAGTAAGCGAATTTCACCTATTTTTGATGAAAAAGCCAGAACTTAACAAAAAGTTTGATCTACAAATATAGAACTCAAGAGAAATCTAAAAAAGGTAAAGATTAATCTTGGGAACTATATTTCTGCTATAAAGATGTATTAAGAATACATGTATACCTTGTTCTAGAAACTAGATGTGTTAAAGGACATTGTACCAGAAAAAGGGTAAAGTGGGGGTAGTACATCTCATGAAGAGGCAAAAGAAACCTATTATATCTGAGAGAAAGAATGGAGGGGGATGAATATAGTGGGTATCTTACTGCCTTCAGAATTGGCTTTAAGAGAAAAATTTTAGGCATATTCTATTTATGGTGAAATTTCTCCCACCTCATTGAGAAGTGAGAAGGGAAAAGTGAAAAGGGAAGGAATAAGCTAAGCGGAAGGGAATACGGAAACAGGGAGGGAAAGGGGTAAGATAGGGGGAGGAAATCTAAGGCAGGGGGAGGGAAACTAAAAAGGGAAGGCTGTGAGAAGCAAGTGGTGCTCACAAGCTTAATACTGGGAAGTGGGGTAAGGGGGAAAGAAGGGAGAAAAGCATAAACCGGGGTTAACAAGATGGCAAGTAATACAGAATTGGTCATTCTAACCATAAATGTGAACGGGATAAACTCCTCCATAAAGAGGAAGCGGTTAGCAGAATGGATTAAAAGCCAGAATCCTACAATATGCTGTTTACAGGAAACACACCTGAAGCGGGTTGATACATGCAGGTTAAAGGTAAAAGGTTGGAACTAAATCTACTATGCTTCAGGTGAAGTCAAAAATGCAGGGGTAGCCATCCTGATCTCAGATCAAGCTAAAGCAAAAATTGATCTAATTAAAAGAGATAAGGAAGGACACTATACCTTGCTAAAGGGTAGCATGGATAATGAAGCACTATCTATATTAAACATATATGCACCAAGTGGGGTAGCATCTAAATTCTTAAAAGAGAAACTAAGAGAGCTGCAAGAAGAAATAGACAGTAAAACTATAATAGTGGGAGATCTTAACCTTGCACTCTCAGAATTAGATAAATCAAACCAGAAAATAAATAAGAAAGAAGTTAAAGAGGTAAACAGAATACTAGAAAAGCTAGATATGATAGATCTCTGGAGAAAATGTAATGGAGACAGAAAGGAATACACTTTCTTTTCAGCAGTTCATGGAACCTATACAAAAATTGACCATATATTAGGACATAAAAACCTCAAACTCAAATGTAGTAAGGCAGAAATAGTAAATGCATCCTTTTCAGACCACGATGCAATGAAAATTACATTCAACAAAAAAGCAGGGGGAAGTAGACCAAAAAATAATTGGAAACTAAATAATCTCATACTAAAGAATGATTGGGTAAAACAGCAAATCATAGACATAATTAATAACTTCACCCAAGAAAACGATAATAATGAGACATCATACCAAAATGTATGGGATGCAGCCAAAGCGGTAATAAGGGGAAATTTCATATCTCTAGAGGCCTATTTGTATAAAATAGAGAAAGAGAAGGTCAATGAATTGGGTTTGCAATTAAAAATGCTAGAAAAGGAACAAATTAAAAACCCCCAGTCAAACACTAAACTTGAAATTCTAAAAGTAAAAGGTGAGATCAATAAAATTGAAAGTAAAAAAACTATTGAATTGATTAATAAAACTAAGAGTTGGTTCTATGAAAAAACCAACAAAATAGACAAACCCTTAGTAAATCTGATTAAAAAAAGGAAAGAGGAAAATCAAATTGTTAGTCTTAAAAATGAAAAGGGAGAACTCACCACTAACGAAGAGGAAATTAGAGCAATAATTAGGAGTTACTTTGCCCAACTTTATGCCAATAAATTCGACAACTTAAATGAAATAGAAAAATACCTCCAAAAATACAGCTTGCCCAAACTAACAGAGGAAGAAGTAAATATCCTAAACAGTCCCATCTCAGAAAAAGAAATAGAACAAACTATCAATCAACTCCCTAAGAAAAAATCCCCAGGACCAGATGGATTTACATGTGAATTCTACCAAACATTTAAAGAACAATTAACTCCAATGTTATATAAACTATTTGAAAAAATAGGGATTGAAGGAGTCCTACCAAACTCCTTTTATGACACAGATATGGTACTGATACCTAAACCAGGTAGGCTGAAAACAGAGAAAGAAAATTATAGACCAATCTCCCTAATGAATATTGATGCTAAAATCTTAAATAAAATATTAGCAAAAAGATTACAGAAAATTGTCACCAGGATAATACACTATGACCAAGTAGGATTTATACCAGGAATGCAGGGCTGGTTCAATATTAGGAAAACTATTAGCATAATTGACTATATCAATAACCAAACAAACAAAAACCACATGATCATCTCAATAGATGCAGAAAAAGCATTTGATAAAATCCAACATCCATTCCTAATAAAAACACTTGAGAGCATAGGAATAAATGGACTTTTCCTTAAAATAGTCAGGAGCATATATTTAAAACCATCAGTAAGCATCATATGCAATGGGGAAAAACTGGAACCTTTCCCAGTAAGATCTGGAGTGAAGCAAGGTTGCCCACTATCACCATTATTATTTAATATCGTATTAGAAACACTAGCCTCGGCAATAAGAGTCGAGAAAGATATAAAAGGAATTAGAGTAGGCAATGAGGAAACCAAACTATCACTCTTTGCAGATGATATGATGGTATACCTAGAGAACCCCAGAGATTCTACCAAAAAGCTATTGGAAATAATTCATAATTTTAGCAAAGTAGCTGGCTACAAAATAAATCCCCATAAATCCTCAGCATTTTTATACATCACCAACAAAACCCAACAGCAAGAGATACAAAGAGAAATTCCATTCAGAATAACTGTTGATACCATAAAATATTTGGGAATCTATCTACCAAAGGAAAGTCAGGAATTATATGAGCAAAATTATAAAAAAGTCTCCACACAAATAAAGTCAGACTTAAATAATTGGAAAAATATTAAGTGCTCTTGGATTGGCCGAGCGAACATAATAAAGATGACAATACTCCCTAAACTAATCTATTTATTTAGTGCTATACCAATCAGACTTCCAAGAAAATATTTTATTGATCTAGAAAAAATAACAACAAAATTCATATGGAACAATAAAAAGTCGAGAATCTCAAGGGAACTAATGAAAAAAAAATCAAATGAAGGTGGCCTAGCTGTACCTGATCTAAAATTATATTATAAAGCAGCAGTCACCAAAACCATTTGGTATTGGCTAAGAAATAGATTAGTGGATCAGTGGAAAAGGCTAGGCTCACAAGACAGAATAGTCAATTATAGCAATCTAGTGTTTGACAAACCCAAAGCCCCTAACTTCTGGGAAAAGAATTCAATATTTGATAAAAACTGCTGGGATAATTGGAAATTAGTATGGCAGAAATTAGGCATGGACCCACACTTAACACCATATACCAAGATAAGATCAAAATGGGTCTATGACCTAGGCATAAAGAACGAGACTATAAATAAATTAGAGGAACATAGAATAGTTTATCTCTCAGACTTGTGGAGGAGAAAGAAATTTGTGACCAAAGATGAACTAGAGACCATTACTGATCACAGAATAGAAAATTTCGATTACATCAAATTAAAAAGCCTTTGTACAAATAAAACTAATGCAAACAAGATTAGAAGGGAAGCAACAAACTGGGAAAACATTTTCACAGTTAAAGGTTCTGATAAAGGCCTCATTTCCAAAATATATAGAGAACTGACTCAAATTTATAAGAAATCAAGCCATTCTCCAATTGATAAATGGTCAAAGGATATGAACAGACAATTTTCAGAGGATGAGATTGAAACTATTACCACTCATATGAAAGAGTGTTCCAAATCATTATTGATCAGAGAAATGCAAATTAAGACAACTCTGAGATACCACTACACACCTGTCAGATTGGCTAAGATGACAGGAAAAAATAATGATGAATGTTGGAGGGGATGCGGGAAAACTGGGACACTAATGCATTGTTGGTGGAGTTGTGAACGAATCCAACCATTCTGGAGAGCAATCTGGAATTATGCCCAAAAAATTATCAAAATGTGCATACCCTTTGATCCAGCAGTGTTTCTATTGGGCTTATATCCCAAAGAAATACTAAAGAAGGGAAAGGGACCTGTATGTGCCAAAATGTTTGTAGCAGCCCTGTTTGTAGTGGCTAGAAACTGGAAAATGAATGGATGCCCATCAATTGGAGAATGGCTGGGTAAATTGTGGTATATGAATGTTATGGAATATTATTGTTCTGTAAGAAATGACCAGCAGGATGAATACAGAGAGGCTTGGAGAGACCTTCATGAACTGATGCTAAGTGAAATGAGCAGAACCAGGAGATCATTATACACTTCGACAACGATATTGTATGAGGACATATTTTGATGGAAGTGGATTTCTTTGACAAAGAGACCTGAGTTTCAATTGATAAATGACGGACAAAAGCAGCTACACCCAAAGAAAGAACACTGGGAAACGAATGTGAACTATCTGCATTTTTGTTTTTCTTCCGGATTATTTATACCTTCTGAATCCAATTCTCCCTACGCAACAAGAGAACTGTTCGGTTCTGCAAACATATATTGTATCTAGGATATACTGCAACATATCCAACATATAAAGGACTGCTTGCCATCTAGGGGAGGGGGTGGAGGGAGGGAGGGGAAAAAAATCGGAACAGAAATGAGTGTCAATATAATGTAATTATTAAATAAAAAAACTTAAAAAAAAAAAAAAAAAAAAAAAGAGAAAAATTTTAGGCATATTCTATTTATGGTGAAATTTCTCCCACCTCATTGAGAAGTGAGAAGGGAAAAGTGAAAAGGGAAGGAATAAGCTAAGCGGAAGGGAATACGGAAACAGGGAGGGAAAGGGGTAAGATAGGGGGAGGAAATCTAAGGCAGGGGGAGGGAAACTAAAAAGGGAAGGCTGTGAGAAGCAAGTGGTGCTCACAAGCTTAATACTGGGAAGTGGGGTAAGGGGGAAAGAAGGGAGAAAAGCATAAACCGGGGTTAACAAGATGGCAAGTAATACAGAATTGGTCATTCTAACCATAAATGTGAACGGGATAAACTCCTCCATAAAGAGGAAGCGGTTAGCAGAATGGATTAAAAGCCAGAATCCTACAATATGCTGTTTACAGGAAACACACCTGAAGCGGGTTGATACATGCAGGTTAAAGGTAAAAGGTTGGAACTAAATCTACTATGCTTCAGGTGAAGTCAAAAATGCAGGGGTAGCCATCCTGATCTCAGATCAAGCTAAAGCAAAAATTGATCTAATTAAAAGAGATAAGGAAGGACACTATATCTTGCTAAAGGGTAGCATGGATAATGAAGCAATATCAATATTAAACATATATGCACCAAGTGGTATAGCATCTAAATTCTTAAAAGAGAAATTAAGAGACCTGCAAGAAGAAATAGACAGCAAAACTATAATAGTGGGAAATCTCAACCTTGTACTCTCAGAATTAGATAAATCAAACCACAAAATAAATAAGAAAGAAGTCAAAGAGGTAAATAGAATATTAGAAAAATTAGATATGATAGATCTCTGGAGAAAATAATGGAGACAGAAAGGAGTACACTTTCTTTTCAGCAGTTCATGGAACCTATACAAAAATTGACCATATATTAGGACATAAAAACCTCAAACTCAAATGCAGTTTGGCAGAAATAATAAATGCATCCTTTTCAGACCACAATGCAATGAAAATTACATTCAACAAAAAGCCAGGGGAAAGTAGACCAAAAAATAATTGGAAACTAAATAATCTCATACTAAAGAATGATTGGGTGAAACAGCAAATCATAGACATAATTAATAACTTCACCCAAGAAAACAATAATAATGAGACATCATACCAAAATTTTGGGATGCAGCCAAAGCAGTAATAAGGGGAAATTTCATATCTCTAGAGACCTATTTGCATAAAATAGAGAAAGAGAAGGTCAATGAATTGGGCTTGCAACTAAAAATGCTAGAAAAGGAACAAATTAAAAACCCCCAGTCAAATACTAAACTTGAAATTCTAAAAATAAAAGGAGAGATCAATAAAATTGAAAGTAAAAAAACTATTGAATTAATTAATAAAACTAAGAGTTGGTTCTATGAAAAAAACAACAAAATAGACAAACCCTTAGTAAATCTGATTAAAAAAAGGAAAGAGGAAAATCAAATTGTTAGTCTTAAAAATGAAAAAGGAGAACTTGCCACTAATGAAGAGGAAATTAGAGCAATAATTAGGAGTTACTTTGCCCAACTTTATGCCAATAAATTTGACAACTTAAATGAAATAGAAGAATACCTCCAAAAATATAGCTTGCCCAAACTAACAGAGGAAGAAGTAAATATCCTAAACAGGTCCCATCTCAGAAAAAGAAATAGAACAAACTATCAACCAACTCCCTAAGAAAAAATCCCCAGGACCAGATGGATTTACATGTGAATTCTACCAAACATTTAAAGAACAATTAACTCCAATGCTAAATAAACTATTTGAAAAAATAGGGATTGAAGAAGTCCTACCAAACTCCTTTTATGACACAGACATGGTACTGATACCTAAACCAGGTAGGCTGAAAACAGAGAAAGAAAATTATAGACCAATCTCCCTAATGAATATTGATGCTAAAATCTTAAATAAAATATTAGCAAAAAGATAACAGAAAATCATCCCCAGGATAATACACTATGACCAAGTAGGATTTATACCAGGAATGCAAGGCTGGTTCAATATTAGGAAAACTATTAGCATAATTGACTATATCAATAACCAAACAAACAAAAACCATATGATCATCTCAATAGATGCAGAAAAGGCATTTGATAAAATCCAACATCCATTCCTAATAAAAACACTTGAGAGCATAGGAATAAATGGACTTTTCCTTAAAATAGTCAGGAGCATATATTTAAAACCATCAGTAAGCATCATATACAATGGGGAAAAACTGGAACCTTTCCCATAAGATCTGGAGTGAAGCAAGGTTGCTCACTATCACTATTATTATTCAATATCGTATTAGAAATACTAGCCTCGGCAATAAGAGTTGAGAAAGATATTAAAGGAATTAGAGTAGGCAATGAGGCAAACTATCACTCTTTGCAGATGATATGATGGTATATCTAGAGAACCCCAGAGATTCTACTAAAAAGCTATTAGAAATAATTCATAATTTTAGCAAAGTAGCTGGATACAAAATAAATCCCCATAAATCTTCAGCATTTTTATACATCACCAACAAAAGCCAACAGCAAGAGATACAAAGAGAAATTCCATTCAAAATAACTGTTGATAGCATAAAACATTTGGGAATCTATCTACCAAAGGAAAGTCAGGAATTATATGAGCAAAATTACAAAAAAGTCTCCACACAAATAAAGTCAGACTTAAATAATTGGAAAAATATTAAATGCTCTTGGATAGGCTGAGCGAATATAATAAAGATGACGCTACTCCCTAAACTAATCTATTTATTTAGTGTGCTATGCCAATCAGACTTCCAAGAAAATATTTTAATGATCTAGAAAAAATAACAACAAAATTCATATGGAACAATAAAAAGTCGAGAATCTCAAGGGAATTAATGAAAAAAAAAAATCAAATGAAGGTGGCCTAGCTGTACCTGATCTAAAATTATATTATAAAGCAGCAGTCACCAAAACCATTTGGTACTGGCTAAGAAATAGATTAGTTGATCAGTGGAAAAGATTAGGTTCACAAGACAGAATAGTCAACTATAGCACTCTAGGGTTTGACAAACCCAAAGATCCTAACTTTTGGGATAAGAATTCATTATTTGATAAAAACTGCTGGGATAAGTGGAAATTAGTATGGCAGAAATTAGGCATGGACTTAACACCATATACCAAGATAAGATCAAAATGGGTCCATGACCTAGGCATAAAGAATGAGATTATAAATAAATTAGAGGAACATAGGATAGTTTATCTCTCAGACTTGTGGAGGAGAAAGAAATTTGTGACCAAAGATGAATTAGAGACCATTACTGATCACAAAATAGAAAATTTTGATTATATCAAATTAAAAAGCCTTTGAACAAACAAAACTAATGCAAACAATATTAGAAGGAAAGCAACAAACTGGGAAAACATCTTTACAGTTAAAGGTTCTGATAAAGGCCTCATTTCCAAAATATATAGAGAACTGACTCAAATTTATAAGAAATCAAGCCATTCTCCAATTGATAAATGGTCAAAGGATATGAACAGACAATTTTCAGATGATGAAATTGAAACTATTGCCACTCATATGAAAGTGCGTTCCAAATCATTACTGATCAGAGAAATGCAAATTAAGACAACTCTGAGATACCACTACATACCTGTCAGATTGACTAAGGATGACAGGAAAAAATAACGATGAATGTTGGAGGGGATGCGGGAAAACTGGGACACTGATGCATTGTTGGTGGAGTTGTGAACGAATCCAACCATTCTAGAGAGCAATCTGGAATTATGCCCAAAAAGTTATCAAACTGTGCATACCCTTTGATTCAGCAGTGTTTCTACTGGACTTATATCCCAAAGAAATACTAAAGAAGGGAAAGGGACCTGTATGTGCCAAAATGTTTGTGGCAGCCCTGTTTGTAGTGGCTAGAAACTGGAAAATGAATGGATGCCCATCAATTGGAGAATGGCTAGGTGAATTGTGGTATATGAATGTTATGGAATATTATTGTTCTGTAAGAAATGACCAGCAGAGAGGACTGGCGAGACTTACATGAACTGATGCTAAGTGAAATGAGCAGAACCAGGAGATCATTATACACTTCGACAACGATATTTTATGAGGATGCATTCTGATGGCAGTGGATTTCTTTGACAAAGAGACCTAACTGAGTTTCAATTGATAAATGATGGTCAGAAGCAGCTACATCCAAAGAAAAGAATACTGGGAAAGGAATGTGAACTAGTTGCATTTTTGTTTTTCTTCCCGGGTTATTTTTACCTTCTGAATCCAATCCTCCCTGTGCAACAAGAGAACTGTTCGGTTCTGCAAACATATATTGTATCTAGGATATACTGCAACATATCCAACATATATAGGACTGCTTGCCATCTAGGGGAGAGGGTGGAGGGAGGGAGGGGAAAAATCAGAACAGAAGCGAATGCAAGGGATAATGTTGTAAAAAAATTACCCTGGCATGGCTTCTGTCAATATAAAGTTATTATAAAATAAAATAAAATATTAATTTAAAAAAAACAATTCTCCTTTTTTTGTCTTATGGAAAAGTGATTATTTCCCCCCCACAGCATGGTCAGTACATTTGTGCATTAGCTGTTATCTAAGTCCATATGCTAAAGTATCTGAGTCTTCATGCTAGGGAGTACAAATGGCACTGTAGCAGGTGTTGAATCTTGTGAGATGTCATGGAGGCAAACTTTCAAATGGAAAAGAGGACTATATTCAGAACAGGGATTTAAGTCTCTCATCAGTCTCCTGGCTCGGCCCTTTGATATGTTGGCCCATTTAATTACCCCGACTAAAAAAGTCTCACCAGGTCTTTTCTCCCTTTCCTTCCTTGAGGGTTACACAAAGAACTCTGGGAGGATCCTACTCACAAACAGCTCTCAAATGCTGCTGCTTATATTCCATGTTTGGGTGCCATATGTTGTAATACAGGAGCCATCTGCCAGTGGCTGTGGGAGGTCTAACTAAGACCTGTAGAATGAATCTCTTCATGTAAGAGGATGATGATGATACAAGGAGACTGAGAGGCAGTTGTGTTCTCTGACCTCTTTCTCCTCTTCCCTCTATCTCAAATTTATTTCATTCCCAATCTACAAGCAACATCTGCCTAAGTAAAGGCTGCTTTATAACTCCTTCAAGTTGATGATTCACAGCTATGGAGACTCTCAGAGAATTGACCCGTCCCTTCACCTAGGCATGGTCCTTAACAGTGAGCTAGGCACTAAATTCATTGGGAAAATTTTGAACCCTTGATAAACCAGCTCAACTCTACACTAGCCTCTGCTCTCCTCCTTGTTTGGATAGCCAACAGCTGAAGCTTTTTAAATTTTCTTCTTTTTTTAAGGCAGTTTTCAGTTTTTGCTTTGTCATGATAATAATTTTATGTAGTTTTTTGTTTTAATTAAAAGAACAAGTCATGCTCAACTAATTCTCTTTCCCTATTTGGCAAGATTCTTAGCCTAAACAGATCAAGGGAAGGCTAAATAGATCAAGAGAAGAAGCTGCCTAAATTCAAAAATTATGTAATAATAACTACTCTCATGTCTCCCTGTTCTATTATTGTTTGGAGTCAGTGCTACTTTTCCCACATTTTTGTTCCTCTTTATTCTCATGGAGGTTTAGGCTTATCTAAAATTTTATGATAATATAGCTCATGGCAGAACCAGGAGATCAGCAACAACAAAATTATGCAATGATCAATTTTGATGGACATGACTCTTTCCTACAATGAGCTGATTGATGCAGTTCCAATGAACTTGTGATGAAGAGAGCCATCCACACCCAGAGAGAGGACTGTGGGAACCAAGGATGGATCACAACATAGTGTTTTCACTCTTTTTGTTGTTTGCTTGCACTTTGTTTTCTTTTTCATTTTTTTTCCTTTTTGATCTGATTTTTTTTTTTTTGTGCAGCAAGATAATTGTATAAATCTGTATACACATGTTGGATTTAACATATATTTAAACATGTTTAACATATATTGGATTACTTGCCACGTAGGGGAGGAAGGAGAGGGAAGAAGGGGAAAATTTGGAACAGAAACCCTTGCAAAGGTCAATGTTGAAAAATTATCCATGCATACATTTTTGAAAATAAAAAGCTTTAAACAAAATATTAAGAACATGTTAAAAAAAAAAAAAAGATAATATAGCTCATGGCCATATGGCACTTGATAATGAATAGAAGGTTGCTCACACAGCAAGGAAGCATCTGAGGCCAGATTTGAACAATGAAAGATGAATCTTTCTGACTCCAAACCTGGAGCTCTATCACTGCATTATCAAGCTGCCCATCATTCTGGATATTCTAATTTTTTATAGTTTGATTTTTCCTTTTATCATACAAATCCAAACCCTTTTCTCCATCCTCACTGGGGCCTCCAATATCTTAGGTCTTTCCCACACCATCACTTCTACATTGGCTATACTCTTCTCCCTTTCCTATTTTGAAACCTTGATGAACCAGTTCAACTCTACATCTTATTATTTTCCATGTCAATACTGCTCTTCCAAGCACTAGCCTTATAATTCTTCCACTTTCTATTTACATACTATTGAATAAAAAGCTGGAGAAAAACACAGTCATGCTGACAGGGCCCACTACAAATATGTTAGGTAATCTCAAATGGATCCAATTATTTTATACCTTCCTGACTGATTATTCCAGTCAACACAACAGTTTTTCCAAATCTTTATATTCCTCCTGCAAACTTCCCTTCATTCTTAGCTGAGCGCCTTCAAATTTTGCTGATGCAGCAGAGATAATGTGCTGAGAGTGACTGTTTCTCACATCATACTTGTGATATCTTCTTCCACTATCTCCAAAGAGAGGTGGCTCATCTCTTTGCCATCACAAACCATCCCACAAACACAAACAATCCTATCCCATCCTGTCTTCTCTAATGAATTTTTTGATTGGTCATCTCGTTTTTTATCAATCATCATTCTCTGCCTACCTCTTTATTACCTTAAAACATGTTGATGTTTCTCATTTGAACTATTCATCCTCACAATCTATTATCCTAACTCTCCTTCCTTTTACTAACCTCTTTTGAGAAATCCACCTCAATATATGACTGTGATGGAATACTATTGTGCTATAAGAAGCACATAACACATTTCTCTCCCTGGGCCTTGAGAGGAAAGTTTAATTTTCATGTAAAATGAAATCATTTTTGATGATCATATTTGAGGTACAGATGGGAAATAACCAGAATTGAAACTAAAAGCCAACAATGTTTCCCTTAAGCCATTAATCTCACTTCCGTAGTGACTCTAGCAAAGAGAAGACCTTGTAAGCCTTCAGTGGAAACTTTTTTTCCCACTCTACAGTACCATCATGCAACATGTCAACTATTGTTCTTAACCATGATATCCTTCCTTCCTTCCCCTGCTTTTTTTTTTTTTTTTTTTTTTTTTTGGCTGAAGCAATTCGAATTAAGTGACTTGTCCAGATCACACAGCTAGGAAGTGTGTCTGAGACCAGATTTGAATTCAAATACTCTTGACTCCAGGGTAGGTACTCTATCCACTGTGCTATCTAGCTGCCCATTAACTATGATAGTTTAAGCACTATATCACCACTTATAACTATTACAAGGGGTTAATGAATCAGATATTCTTCTAATATCTTCTAAGCCATACTCAGAAACATAATTTTAAAAGATACCACTAAGGTTACCAAGAAAAAGGGATTAATTCAACGGGAATTCTTTAAGAACTGTTAATTTAACAAGAATCTGTTTTGTTTTGTTGTTTTTTTTTTTTTTTGCAAAAAAAAATTAATATACTACAGAAATGAAAAATTACAGAAATGCCTTAGAAAACAAAGAAAAGACCCTTTCATTTATTTATTTTTTGACCAGGCCTGTGATTGCATCATTATGGTAAGCTCTCAGTGAGAAACTTCATCCCCCAATGTAGATAAGTGATTTCTTTTCAATTTGTTGTTTCAGAAAGTTTTTTTGGGAGCCATTGGGAGGTTAAGCAACTTGCCCATGCTCACACAGACAGTATGTGTTGGAGGCAGGTCTTGTACTCAGGTGGCTCTCTAGCCACTAGGCAGCATTGCCCCTCTGATCTCTTCTCTACCACAAGTGGTCATAGGTTCCATTTTTCCTTTTCTTTTGCCATGAATTTTCTCAATATATACTAAGTTTCTCCAAGGTCTAGAGATTCCAAAACACACTTTATATAGTTGTGGTCTAAAAGGGAGGTTGTTCTCCTCTATCTTCTCCATCCCTTGAAAATTGAAAATTTATTAAGGTCAGGGACTAGCTTTATTCTCTTTGTTATGGAGAGCCCTGAATAAAGGGCTTTGCATATACATGACACTCAATACCAAACGTGTTCAATTGAACCATTACTCTTCCCAAATAACTATACTCACAGAGATGCAAATGCCTACAAACCATTCCCACTGTGCTTACTGGGACAATTCCTTTGCCTAAGAGGCTGAAAAGTCTACTCATTTCACCTATCAATTATGTTCTCACTTCCTTTCTCCCTTGTAGCTGGCAATGAAGTTTCTGCAATTCCAAGGAGAAATCAGTATTTTTTAAAGCATTTAATACTTTACTCCAAACCTTAAACTGCAAATTATTGAAGATTTCTGGGACAGGACTGTGAGGGTGCTCGTTAATGGAACCTAAATATATGACATGACATGATAATGGAGCTCCTTAGCTGCTCCAAAAAACATCATCATGGCTAAAAGGAAGGGAAGAAGGCTCCCCAGAGACCCTTGGGGGAGGAATGATAGTTACGCACCTCAGCCTGCTATGTTTTACTACGATGTCCACATTCATGTACACCTGCCCAAACTAATTAAACCCTTTCCATAATCTGTCAAACCTACTTTCCTTCAGGCCACTCCTACTCTGTCCCAACATCTGTTCTTGTGAATAATATTTTTAATATCCCCAATTAGGCAAGCACGAGGTATAATCAGGTTCTACAGGCCCATACTGATATGTTGAGGAATTCTTCACCCTGTTACTTGAAAAAACCTGACCCAAAGCTGGACTGCCCACTGGTCCAGAATGTCCTCTTCCCTCACTACACTCCCAGATCTCTTCCGAAGCCTCTGTCTTACCCAGAATTGTGAAGCAACGCAGGACTTCATTGTGATTCTTAATGACCAAAGGATTGAGTGAATCCACTGGGGCACAAATCTGCTCCAAAAGAAAGAGGAAAGAAATTACCAAAATGACCACTGTCTAAAGCACCCTCACTCTCTGGTAATTACTTCTGTGACTGGAAAAGAATCAGTTCCAAGATACTAGGGAAATGCTTAACACACACACACACACACACACACACACACACACACACACACACAAAACACACCCAATTCCTCTATTTTACAAGAAAGGATGGATTATGAGGATTCCCCATATTCCCTCCTCCTACTAACTGCTAAGAAAGTAAAGTCTCTATGACAAAACCATAGAACTGGAGATACTAGAAGAACTAGAAGAAGTCAGTCACCTTCACAAACCCAAAACTATATGGCATCCCTAGATGTATCCCCAATTTAGGGAATTACCTCATTTTCTGGACTACAACCTCTCAACATTTTTAAAGCAAATGAAAACAGAAACTGTGTCAGCAAAAGGAAATAAGTATTACTTAGTGGCCCCAAATTGAGTCAGAGCTAACCTGGGGAGCTATCTTAGGATAATACCTGAAATTTAATCAAGTATCCCAAGCCAAATCTCAGGACTTGTAATTCTAGTGTTTCTCCTCATTTGTGGGGTATGAGAGAAACAAAAATTATCAACAAAAAAGAAAAAGATGACAAAAAACAGCTATTGCTTCTAGTTGTAAGACATGGGGAAATGTCTAAAAAAAGTTAATTTCTTATACCAGTCTAGCATAAGCTAGTGTAAAAGCTGCTCAGGGGTATTTCTGAATTACCAGCTTTTTTTCTACTTAATTACTTCTGGTGCAAATAACAAAGCTAATCAGTCTGTTGTTCCTTTTTTTGTTAAGGCAAGTCTGCCTTTCCAGAGACCAAGCCCCAATTTTATACATCTTTGAACTATTGAAGCCCTATTTCTTAGGACAACTTTCCCTTTATGGGACCTAAAACCAAAAACCAATCACTAAGAATCATGAAGGACTGATGATGAGACATTTAGTACTGTCTAAGAAAGTTATCATTTTCTGCAGCTTGGCTTGGGCTCTCTTCCTATGGAACTTCTGGTACGGTCAAGATTTCTTGATTCAAAAGCTATGCCTCAATTACAGTCTCACACAAAATGTCCTTCAGTGCTGGAGGCCTTCTTGCCTAAAAAATCCTGTGGCTTTCTCACTAAGAATATCCTTTTTTCCAGACCAGCCTCCTTTACCCTTTGATAGGTTCCTCATAAGGCCTCCAATTTGTAGAAGGCACCAGACCAGCCAGTCTCCATTCCCTTCCTGTTCTGCTCTTGACTTTGCTGGCTATAAAACCATGCCTGATATACCAAATATTTTTTCAGTGTCTTTATTTCCCAACACCACTCATCTTTTAGCACTCTCTAATTCATCTTCTTGCCTTTAAAATGTTAAGTTTCTTAAGGGCAGGGACTACATTTCTTTTTAATTTTAATATCTCCAGAACTTAGTATAATGCCTGGTATACAATAATATATTTAACAAATGCTTGTTTCCTTCTTTTCAAAAATGCAAAAAACTTCAGAAGGAATCAAGTCCAACCTACACCAGAAAAGAAATCCTCTCTAAAATATCCCCAACCAAGTGGCATCCAGCCTGTAATGGGAAAACTTCAGTGATGGGGATGTACTGCCTTATAAGGTAGTTCATTTCATGTCTGGATACTTCTAATTGTTAAGAAGTTTTTTCCCTTACATGGAACAAAAAATCTGCCCCTCTGCAACTTCTATTCATTTCTTCCAGTTTTATTCCCATTATCCTAAGGAACTTGAGGATAGGAAAAGTTCTCATAGGCCCTACTTCCCGAATCTTCTAAATTTCAGAGTAGGATTGCTACTTATCAGAGTCTTATTGAGGTACAGAGTCCCCTGGAGCTCAGATTTCTAAATAAGACAACAATGGCATAAAGAAAGTAAGTGCCAGGAGAGTACAAAGTCACCACAGAAACAAGTCTTGTGTATATGAGTTTATGTGAGACTGAACGACAAATGGAGTGAGAGAGTGAGAGATGGAAAAATAACTAATCTAGCTTCAAAACAATTTCAGTCAACCCTGTCAGTTGCTCTGGCTCATATATACAGTGAAGACAGGAGAATCTCAGAGAGAATCAGAATCTCCACTGACCAAAGGAGAGGGACAGAAAAAGCTACCACTTCATTAGTTTTAGGGTATAGGTATAGTAATGATCAAGTAAATCTTGATCTTAGGATGTGGCTATGTAAGACGTTTCTTTAAGTCTTGAGTCCATTCTTTAAAACAAGGATCCTGTTTTAGTCATTTTTGTATCTTTTTCAGAGTTTTGGTGCAAAAAAAAATGCCCATTAAATATTTGAAAATTGAATAAATAGACTGGCTCATTGAGTATTCTCTGTCACTAGCAGCATCTAAGCAGAAGCTAGATAACCTTCTATCAGAGAGACTACAAAGTATATTTTTATATTGGGAGAAGAGAAGGATTATGTAGCCTCCAAAGTCACTTTGTAATGTAACATAATAAATATAATACAATACAATAATGAGAACTATTATCTGTGATTACAATAGACACATTCCAAGAAACATCACTTCTCTGGGGCATCACTGAATAAAAGCAAACTCTCTTAATCAAAGATTCCAAATCAACTCCACTGCAATGGAACTATGCTTCCCAACTCACATTCAAAGTGGAAGGGGAAACATTTAGGAGCCCGAGGAAATTCCAAGGAACTGTCCAAAATTTTCCATAAGGCACACATATAGCTAAATGTGTACTATGCTAAAATTTTCCATTTCTTGTGGTCCCTATATACCAAAGGCAGGCAAGAAGAGGTTCTTAGTCAGCCCCATTTTTCCCCCACAGGTCTCTAGTTCAGTGTTCTAGAAGTTCAGCAACAAAACTAAAGGCTCCTTTTTCATAGCCTGAGGCAATGCCTCGGTCCAGGCCTGGTCCCAATCCATTGTATATAGGAAGTATCCTCTCCCTCTTCTTCCTTTACTTATCCCCTTTTCTGATTGTCTGACCAAACAGTCTTACCTGAGGGTGCAAAGCAGCCAGAAGCATATCAACCTGTACCTCCAACGTGCGGCTCCCCATGTTCACAGAAGCTTGAAGAATCTGCCCAAGACTCTGTTTATGAAGTGGAAAGGACTCAGCCAGGAGGTTAGATACAATCCTTTGGTTGAGATGGGGGGAAAACCTGTCCAAGGATCCATTCAATAAGAACACCCTTCTCCCTTGCCCAGTTCAGTGCCAAAGAAATGGTAGTAACCTGTGATAGAACTCCTCATCATATATCCCAAAATAACCTCAGAATTGCAGGTTTGATCCACAGGGACTTAGGGGTGCAAAGCTGCTACAGAAAGTATATTTCAAAAGGTAAGATTAGTTTCCAGGACAGAAAGTATCTAACAAGAATGGTACTAAGTAGTTCCAGACCTCACCTAGAAGTTATAAATCACTCCAATAGATCAGGAGAGTCTAATTCAGTTCAGATTCCCAAATAGAGTAAGAACCTATAAAGGTTCTAGCAAGAGAACTAAAAGAAATCTGGCACACCTGACTAGGTAAGCAAGGCTACATTAAGTGAAAATGATAAATTTTCACTTTCTATTTTTAAAAGCCTTCAGAGGAGAAGTTTTAAGAACCACTAGCCTGACTATGGGAAAATTTTTCCTATTATGTATAACTTAAAAGTTTCACAATAACTCCCCCTCATCTTGAAGCAAAGGTGAATTCTTTCCAAAGAGTTCTATGGCTGTGTGTCCTTAGTGCACATATACATACACATGCCCATAATGCTAAGATCCAAAGGATGAGAACTTAGCTCTCTAAATATTCCACAATGAAGTGTTGGCCCTTGCAGGCCAAGAACCTGGAGCCCAGTGGCTTACCTTGGATACATAAAAGGTCTCAGCATGCTTCTTATAGAGGGCAATGATTCCTGGGATAAGCCTGGGCAGCTGTTCCTCTAGCTTCTCACTGGGCAGCAAGTGACTCATGGGTCCCAGTGCTTCAACCACAGCCAACCGAAGCTGGGGAAAGACAAGTCAGTGCTCATCCAACCAATATCAACTAGCTAGACAATAGTAATTTAGCCTGAAATATTTATGTAAATTAATACACAGGCCTTAAAGGAGTGAGTGCATGAGAAACCACAGAATCTGCTCTCAGGAAGCTTCAGTTTACAATCTAAGTGGGAAGATAAATGTGGACACATAGAAAATAATAAAGCAGCACAGAGGTCTGTCCCTGAGGGCTATTGAAACTAAGTAAAATCACATTCAGGTAAGAGATCCCTGTGAGTTAGGATGGCCCAGAAAACCTTCAGCAAAGAAAAAGAAGTGGAGCTGGGCATGACCTAGACATAGGCTGAGTTATTTTTTTAAGGGTGTAAGGTTTTAAGGGTGTAAACAAGAATATGGGAAAGGAGAGTGAACACCTATAATGCAGAAAGAAAGGAAAGGAGGGAGGGACAAAAGAAGGAAGGAAAAAAAGAGAGAAGGAAGGAAAGGAGGGAGGGAGGGAAGGAGGGTGGAGAGAAAACTGTAGAGGGCCACAAATAGGGGGGAAACTTTGGGTAAGGTATAAGACCCTTCAGCGCAGAGGGAGAGAACCTGCTAACAGTGTCTAGTTCTGCTCTCACCTCACCTAAGGGCTCTTGGCCTTCCTGAGAAGTCAGGGGGCAGTGATAGACTGTTGAGTTTGAAGCAAAGTGATAGCAGGTGGCAAAGAATGTACAATAGCAAGTTATTTATGTGGCGCACATGGGCAGTATGTACTTGGTGCATACCCAGTGTTTTTGTTACATAAGGGGATGAGGGTATAAAAAGGGTAAAGTCCTTGGAATAAATGGACTCCTTTTTCCACCATCCTCAGGAGTCCCGCCTCATCACTTCTCCACTAGGAAGGTATATTTTAATCACCCTGGTGTGGGGGCTCTAGAAAGCACGGTATGTTTTGTCAGCCCAACTTGGGAGCTCTAGAAAGCAGGATATTTTATTCATCCCAGCGTGGGGGGTTCTAGAAAGCAGGACACAACAGATAACCACAAGAAATTACTTGAAGAGGGCTATAATATAACCCTGATCAAAATCCTTTATCTTTTCGCCCCCAAAAGGATTTTACTTTAAATCTGTCATCTTAGTCAACAAAGACCTAAGACAAAGTGAATACTCTGTTAGAAGGTTTGGGTGAGGGGGAAATACAAAGAAATTTAAAACACAATTTTGCTCTCAAGATGCTTAAAAATAACAAGAGGATAACACTAGTCATGTAGGTGCTATTTAGTTAGGAGGCAGCCCAGATTCTTTACCTTTGCTTCCCGGCTCTGTAACCAATGGTTGAAAAGCACATCAAAAGCACTGAAGATCTCAGTGGAAAATGTGTCCTTCCGGACAGTGGGGTCTGGAGCTTGATCCAGATTGGCTAGATATTCCAGGATACTGTCACTGAAGTGCTGCAGTGCTGTGTACAAATAATGCCAAATGAATATCTGCTTTCTGATGTTCAAATAGCATCAATATTGCTATCATCACTTCAAAATCAATTTACAAAATGGCCAGAAAGTGGGCAATGCCCATTTCAGAGGATCAGTTATGACTAGAATGTAATATTTGCTCCCTGTCTCTCTGTACAGAAATCCTCAAAGACTAATGAATGTGCTACCTCCTCCACGAATTTTTTCTTTTGGTGAGGAAATCAGAATTAAGTGACTTGCCCAGGATCACACAGCTAGTGTCAAGTGTTTGAGGCTGAATTTGACAATAGGTCTTTGGTGACTTTTTTTTAAATAGCTTTTTATTGACAAAATATATTCATGAATAATTTTTCAACATTGACCCTTGCAAAAATCTTCTGCTACAATTTTTCCCCTCCTTTCCTCCACCCCCTCCCCTAGATGGCAGGCAGTCCCATACATGTTAAATATGTGAAAGTATATGTTAAATGCAATATATGTATGCATATTTATAGTTATCTTGCTACACAAGAAAAATCAGATCTAGAAAGAAAACAAAATGCAAGCAAACAACAGAAAGAGTGTAAATGCCATGTTGTGGTCCACACTCATTTCCCAGTGTTCTTTCATTGGGTGTAGCTGGTTCTGTTCATTACTGATCAATTGGAACTGATTTGGATTCTCTCATTGTTGAAGAGAGCCACTTCCATCAAAATTGATCTTCATATAGTATTGTTGTTGAAGTGTATAATGATCTCCTGGTTCTGCTCATTCTCTGTGACTCTTTTCAACTTCGAAGTGATTCAGGCCAGTTCTGGTGGTCTTGTGATGGAGAGAGTCATTTGTACCCAAGGAGAAGACTGTGGGGACTGAGTGTGGCTCACAATCTAGTATTCACTTTTTTAATTGTTGTTTGTTGCTTTTGGTTTTCTTTCTCTTTTTTTCCCCTTTTTGATTTGATTTTTCTTGTACAACACTGTAATTGTGGAAATAGGTATAGAAGAATTGCACATGTTTAGCATATTAGATTACTTGCCACCTAGGGAAGGAAGAGGGTGGAAGGAAGAGAAAGAAAAAAAATTTGGAATACAAGGTTTTATAAGAAAGAAAATTGAAAATTAACTATGCATATGTTTTGAAAATAAAAAGCTTTCATAAAAAATGGGTCTTCCTAACTCCAGGGCTGGTGCTCTATCGAGTATGCTACCTCGCCACATTTATCAATCTAAGTTCCTTAAAGGGAGGGATTGTGACATCTTTCAACTTTATATATGCTGTAACTAGTGTAGCTCCTAGTACAGGGCAGTCACTTAAATGACTGTTCAACTGAATCGCTGAACTAAGGAGATATGAAACAGGAAATGGGAGGTAGTGGCACAACAGGAATAAACTGCCTTTTCTAGGCTGCCTCTGGTAGTGGGGAGGGGAAGGCAGATTTTACTCTCAGTGGGTTAGCTACTTGAAGCCAAGAAAAATGGAACCACCTGAGAGGCAGGGCTCATCATCAACTGCTCCATATACTTTCTAAACTGCAAAAGCCAAAGACCCTTGTGTTCAAGATGCCTGCTTGCCTTCCTTTGCCCCAAGGGAGGGTGCTTAAGGTCATGGTGAGAGAGCTGGGCCCCAGGATGAATACAGAGAGGCTTGGAGAGACCTACGTGGACTGATGCTAAGTGAGATGAGCAGAACCAGGAGATCATTATACACTTCAACAACGATATTGTATGAGGATGTATTCTGATGGAAGTGGATTTCTCTGACAAAGAGACTTAACTGAGTTTCATTGGATAAATGATGGACAGAAACAGCTACACCCAAAGAAGGAATACTGGGAAATGAATGTGAACTATTTGATTTTTGATTTTCTTCCCGAGTTATTTTTACCTTCTGAATCCAATTCTCCCTGTGCAGCGGGAGAACTGTTCGGTTCTACAAATATGTATAGTATCTAGGATATACTGCAACATATTTAACATATATAGGACTGCTTGCCATCTTGGCGGGGGGGGAGGAGGGAGGGAGGGGAAAAAAACGAAACATAAGTGATTGCAAGGGATAATGCTGTGTAAAAATTATCCTGGCATGGATTCTGTCAATACAAAGTTATTATTAAATAAAATTAAATTTAAAAAAAAAAAAAATAGAGAGAGCTGGGCCCTAAACTCTGTTCTTTTCTCTACAATGCATCATTTCTCCCAAGAGGCTGGGCTTCTATTTACATGTGAACATGGGTTCACCTGCAGGTCAGAAGTTTTTCAAAGAATAGCTGCTCTAAAATATCTGCTCCAATTATAAATTAAGAGAGAATAAAGAAAGGAAAGACCACAGTAGGCCCATTCTTACCAAAACAAAACACAGACTTCATCTGATCTTGCCGGGCCAGGTTTAGCATCGGTAACATTGTTGTCAGAATGGAATTTAAGAAGGGCACCATTCCAAACACTATAGGAAAGAAAGACAAACTGCAGATCATTCTGTCATCCGACATTCATCCAGTCCTTTCTACTCATGAAACAGCATCCCATCCCAGAGACCAGAGGGAGACATTTGCCAGGAGAAGTTGTCCATTTCAACTAAATCTAATGCAAACTGTTCATAACACAAAAGACAGGTGAAAATTAAAGTCCATGGTGCTCAAAAACCTGTGCTAAAAATACTACTTAGGCTGTGAAGAGAAGAGTAAAAGATAGCATTCTGTCACAAGATATTGTAAAAAAAAAAAAAAAAAAAAAAAAAAAGCTTGAAGTTCATGATTTTTTATCCCCAAACACTTCCTCTAGTACCAAATATCCACCTCCCTTTGCTTAGAACACTCTCTTGTGACTTTCCCCCTCCCACAAAGATGTTAATGATATCCATCTTTACTAAAATCATGTCTCTCACCTATAATAAAAGTGTTTGCAAAGTGGGGGAAAGTACAAGGAGGCAGGTCCACACAATTCGATTTGCCTTAACTTGTAGATGGCTCCACAAAGGTTCCTGGGTTCCTGGCATCCCCATAAGGAGATGCTGCAGCCTGACTGCATAGAATCACCATAGAACGCTACAGAGATCCTTCCTGCAGAAACAAAATGTCTAAGCAGAGAGCCTCACTTCACTCAGTGCCAAAGTGGAACTACCTGGGCAGTTTTTCACAAAGGCTACCCCAACCACGGGCTGGTAATTAAAAGGTGTCCCATTCTAAGGAGCCATCCCTTGGACTGCCAAATTCCATTGCTGTAGGAATGGCAAGGTATGATAAAGAGATCAGGGGCTCTTTAGCCTTAGCAAACTTGGTAGAAACAGAATTGATTTTCCCAGAGCAGCTGGCACACTGAAAAATCCATGAATAGGAATTCAGAAGGCTTGGGTTCTAGACCAGACTGTGCCACGAGGAAGCTCTGTAACATCTCAGCAATCCCTAAGTGAGTAATGCAAGTATTATCAACCCCATTTCGTAAAGATCAGTCTCAGACTCTCTCCAAGGCTTTGTTTCTTCAGCTGTAAAATGAGAGTCTTGACCTCCTCCTCTCTATGACTGGGTTTCTTTTTGATAGATATGGCTCATCTCTTTGCCAACATAAACCACTCCACAGATACTAACAATCCTATTCCATCCTGTCTTCTCCAATAGATTGTTCTACTGGTCATCCCAATATTTATCAGCTTTTATCACCTCCCTCAGGAAAATACAGAAAGATACATGGTCTCAGTATTACTGCTCGACCAAGATGAAAGAAGGAACACAATTATACTGATGGCTACACTCTCTAACTATCCCTGGACCCTCCCTCACCAAGGCAGTGCTTGTGTTCCTCTCTAACTGATTCCCTATCTCCCTCCAGAAGCTGAACCAAACCTTCTCTTCCTGCAAACCTCCCATAACTGGCCTTCTTTGTGTCTCAGCTAAAGGCCCCAATGAACTCTCTCTTTTCCCTTTCTTTCCCTCTCAACTAAATTCTGCTAACATCAAAATCTGCACACTTCTCTTTCCCTAGCATCTGACAATCCCTAGCAAGGTCAGCTCCTCTAACCTGCCCTTGGTATCCTCTCCATCTCTTCCAGGTTCTTCAGAAGATTGTTCATTCAGTTAACACCTTTCTCTCAAATCTTAAACAGTAGAAGGACAGAAATTTAAGAATACTTCAAAGAACTAAACTGTGACCACCGACACAGTACATTTTTTATCCATAAACACAGGATGAAAGATCCTATTTTTTATGAAATACCTTTAAAAAAACAACCTTTATTTAATATTTTATTTTCCTCCAATTTTTAACATCTATTTTTTTAAAATGTTAAGTTCCAAACTTTCTCTTTCTTTCTCCTCATTGAGAAGGCAAGCAATTTGATATAGTTTATACACATACATTCATGCAAAACATTTTCACATCAGTCATGTTGTAAAAGAAAACAACCCTCTGCTCCCACAAAACCCCCCCAAAAAAAGAAAAAAAAAGTACCTATACTCAGACTCCACCAATTCTTTCTCTGAAGAGAAATTTTTATCAAAAGTCCTTCAGAACTGTTTTAGATCACTGCTTTGCTGAGAAGAACAAGTCATTCACAGCTAATCATCTTACAACATTGCTGTTACTGTTTATAATGTTCCCCTGGTTCTATTTACTTCACTTTGCATCGGTTCATATAAATCTTTCCAGCTTTTTCTGAAAGCATCATGTTCATCATTGTTTATAATAGTTTAATAATATTCAATTGCAATCATATACTATAATAATCAGCTATTCCCCAACTGATGGGCATACCTTCAATTTCCGATTCTTTGCCACTACTAAAGAACCTGCTGTAAGTATTTTTGAACATAAAAGTCCTTTTCCTTAAAATCTCTTTAGGATATAGACCTAATAGTGGTATTACTGGTTCAAAGAGTATACACAGTTTTGTAGTTCCAAATTGCCCTCCAGAATGATTGGATCAGTTCACAACTGCACCAAACATGCATTAATATGTCTTAATTTCCCTACATTCCATCCCACATTGTTCATATTAATCAATCTGATAGGAAAAGGGTAGTACCTAGGAATTGTTTTAATTTACATTTCTCTAATCAATTTAGAGCAAATTTTCATATATCTACAGATAGCTTTGATTACTTTGAAAACTGCTTGTTCATGTATTTGGATCATTTATCAATTGCGAAATAGCTCTGATTTTTACAAATGTGACTTAGTTTTCTATATATTTTAGAAATGAGGTCCATATAAGAGATATTTGCTATAAAAATTTTTTTCATACTTATGATTACTGTGCTTTTCCTTCCATCCTGTTTTCTCTGTTTATCGTATTCTCTTTTACCCTATTCATCCATTTTGCTTTTGACTACTGCCTTCTTTCTATCACGCACACCCCCCCCCCCCACCCACCCTTCTCTTATTTCCTTCTCTTCATACTTTCTTGTAAGGTAAGATAGATTTCCATACCATGTATATCCTCTTTGAGCCAACTGTGATGAGAAGGGTTTCCAACCCCCCACTATCTTCCCTTCTACTGTAAATGCCCTTTTATGCCTCTTTTATTTGAGACAATTTGCCCCATTCTTCCTCCCTTTCAATTAATTACTCTCACCCCTTTATTTAATCTTTTTAGATATCATCCATATATATAGTTAACCTTACTGAGTTCTTTATGATTTATCTTTTTACGCTTCTCTTGAGTCTTGTATTTGAAAGTCAAAGTTTCTATTCAACTCTGGCCTTTCCGTCAGGAATTCTTGAAAATCCTGTTACACTGAATGTCTGTTTTTTTTTTTTTCTCCCTGAAAAATCAAGTTCAGTTTTTCTGAGCAAGTGATTCTTGGTTGTAATTCTAGGTCTTCTGCTCTCTGGAATATATTCCAACCCCTCAGTTCCTTTAATGAAGAAACTCCTAGAATTTGTCTTATTGTGACTGTGGCTCCATGATATTTTAATTGTTTCTTTCTGGGTATTTGCATTATTTTCTCCTTGATCTGGGAGCTCCGGATTTGGCTATAACTTTCATTTTGAGAGCTCTTTCAGGAGATGAGTGTTACTTTCTTTCAATTTCTATTTTACCCTCTGGTTCTAGGATATCAGGATAGTTTCCTTAAAAATTTCTTGAAATACAATATCTAGGCTCTTTTTTTTTGATCATGGTTTTCAAGTAGTTCAGTAATTTTAAAATCATCTCTCCTAGATCTATTTTCCAGGTCAGTTGCTTTTCCAATGAGATAATTCACATCTTATTCTGTTTTTTTCATTCTTTTGATTTTGTTTTATTGTTTCTTGAAGTCTCATACCACTAATTCTTAATTTTTAAGGAATTATTTTCTTCTGTGATTTTTTTGTATCTCCTTTTCTTTGGTCGATTCTACTTTTCAAGGCATTCTTCTTACTGGTTTTTTGTAAATTCTTCTACTATTTGGCCTATTCTGTTTTTTAAGGTGTTATTTTCTTGTGTCTTTTTTTGTGTCCTTTTTACCAAGCCACGGATTTTTTTTCATCACTGTAATTTATTTTTCCAATTTTTCCTCTATCTCTCATATTTGATTTTTAAAATCCTTTTGAACCTTTCCAGAAATTCTTGTTGGGCCTGAGACTAATTCATTTTTCTTTGAGGCTTTGAATGTGACACTTTCGGATTTATTGTCTTCTTTTTAGTTTATTTTGATCTTTCCTATTAGCACAATACTTTTCTATGCTCAGGATATTTTTCAGTGGTTTATTCATTTTTTTTCCAGGCCATTTCTTGACTTTTTTTAAATATTAAAATTGGGGTCTGATCTGAGTTCAAAGGGGCACTGTCCCAAACTTCAGATTTTTTGTATAGCTGTTTTCAGAACTAACTAGGAGTTTATAAGATTTCAGTTCTTCCAAGGTGATATGATTTCAGGAGAGATGTGGTCACTGCTCTCCTGGCCTGTGCTCTAATTTGTGAACAATCACAAGCACTTTTTTTTCCAGCCCTGACACTAGGCCTGACCAGGGTCCCAGCTCCCCTAGAGCAGCAAGCTCTGGTGTGCTGGTAGCCCAGGACTGTGACCCGGATCTGAGTATCCAAGCAGTCTTCCACCCAGTGTCAGCAAAGGGATGCTTGTAACTTCCTTCTAACCAGTTGTCTAATCCCTTTACAATCTGAACTGAGAACTCCAGAAGCTGGTTTGGACTGAGGCCTGTGCCGGCACAGTCTAAGCTGGACTATGCTCCTCTCTCATTTCAGTGTGCTTGACCTTTTTTATCAAAAGTTGTCTTAGACTGTGAATTCAAGGATAGTGGTTTGTTTTCTTTTCTTTCTCCCGGAGACTCATAGCTGCACAGGAAACAAGAGTTGTAGGCTAAATACTCCTTAAAGGAACATGGTACAAAACCTTCATCAAGTCACATAAGGAAGTTTAGAACAAATTGACAAATTGCCCTCCTTACAAGAAACCCAGTAGCTAAGGACATGGCAAGAGGACATGAAGACTACCTGGACTTGACTGTGATGACCTTCAGTGTTCTTCAGGCTTTGCTTAACCTTGGGTTGTTTCTTAATCACTGAGAAGGTTATGGGCTTGTGCTAGAATCACACCAGTTATGAAGTCTTGGCGCTTCTCTTCCCACAAGCCTAAATATGACGGCCTTTATGGAATCCTCCTCTAGAACAATTCAAAGCCTTACTTCTTAGAATTGGACCCTGAGTTTCTTTTTTTTTTTTTTAAACCCTGAGTTTCTTTAAAACATAATTTAAAAGGTATTATTTCTCCAGGAAGAAATAATACTACCATAAACAAAGCATTTTATACTTTTATATATACAATTTCATTTAATCATCATTACAACAACACAATTAAGCAAGTAGAACAGACACTATGTAGATAATAGGAAATTGAAGTCCAGAGCAATTAAGGACTTGTCAAAACTCACATTTTGAGTGAGTAAGAACACTGTGACTAGTCCTGTCAGCTGTAGGTTCCTTAATAATTATAGTAATAACTGACATTTATACAGCACTTTAAGCTTTTCAAAACACTTTGCATATCTTATCTCATTTGAGCCTCACAACAACCCTCAGAAGTAGGTTCTTCAGGTCTTCTTACTGTCATTTTGTAGGTAAGAATAAGGCTCACTGAAGAGAAATGACTTTGCCATGGTGACTAGTGAGTGTTAGGTAAGGGGTGTTACCCTTGGTCATCATGACTATATGTCTAGCACTCTAAGTCACCACACTATGGGGCTGTAATGTTCTTGTTGGTTTTCTGGAGGTCTCTGGACCAGCCTTCATTTCAGTTCAGTAATCATAGCCAGGTGTTAAAGTCCAACACTTTTAGTATCTCCTTCACAATCTAGTTTCCTTATATTATTGTTCTGTAAGAAATGACCAGCAGGATGAATACAGAGAGGACTGGTGAGACTTACATGAACTGATGTTAAGTGAAATGAGCAGAACCAGGAGATCATTATATACCTCAACAACGATACTGTATGAGGATGTATTCTGATGGAAGTGGATCTCTTCGATAAAGAGAGCTAATTCAGTTTCAATAGATCAAAGATGGACAGAAGCAGCCCCACCCAAAGAAAGAACACTGGGAAATGAATGTAAACTGCTTGCATTTTTGTTTTTCTTCCTGGGTTATTTATACCTTCTGAATCCAATTCTCCCTATGCAATAAGAGAACTGTTCGGTTCTGCACACATGTATTGTATCTAGGATATACTGTAACCTATTCAACATGTAAAGGACTGCTTGCCATCTGGGGGAGGGGGTGGAGGGAGGGAGGGGAAAAATTGGAACAGAAGTGAGTACAAGGGCTAATGCTGTCAAAAATTACCCTGGCATGGGTTCTGTCAATAAAAAATTATTAAAAAAAAAAATCTAGTTTCCTTGCCTGGGGCTGGGCAGCTTTCTGCAGAACCTTTCAGACCAGCATTGGTCTCAGTGAGGGGAGTGGCAGGAGGCCAGCCACCACAGTGGTGTGAGATGAAGATGAATGTAAATTTGGGGGCTTGTGCTTCAGTCTCCAGCCACCACAAAGGTACATGATAGAATGAATCTGGCTGAGTTTGTCCCAGCTTTATATGCCCTATTCTAATTACATTATCGTAGGTGTGAATCTTGTGGAACTATATTAAGTACTGTGATGTTTTCTTCTTTTGTATAATATATGATGGTTCTCTGGGAGCAGATTTCTCGGGGGCTTCTGGAGGCAGCCTTAGTTTCAGTTCAGATCAATAATCATCTCAAATGCAACCGGGATTAAAGTACAGTCTTTTATTGTCTCTTCCAAAATAGCCCAGTTAGCTTTCTCTGGGTCCAAGAGCTCTCGTTGCTAGTCTTTTGCCTCTGCCAGCTTCTGCCTCTAGCTCAGCTCTGACTCCTGGATTCTCAATCCCCTCCACTGACTGATTTCAGGCTTTCAATCTCTTCAATTGAATCGTCACTGACTTGTAGCTCTCAATATCTTCAACTGACTCTTGCTGAGACTAAGAGCTTCTTATATATGATCTCTTAAAGGTGTGAACCCAAAGGTTGACTCCTTCTCTGAGAGAGTGGGATTATGGGAGGTGTAAACTTGGATATCTCCCGACTTGTGAACTCCAAAGTGTGAACTCTCTTAAAGGTGTGATCTCTGATGTGTGAACCAATTACCTAAGCATTGTTTCTATTAACTCTAGTGAGTTAACACCTTGTTTCAAATGCTGGCTCATAACAAAGTACTAAGTACAAGTACTGAACTAGAGAACTATTGATTACCAAGCTAAATTAGATAACCATTGTATTATCAATTCCACTTAGCACCCTGTAAAAATCCTTGTTTTAAGTACAGAGTTCTAGCCCATAACATCTCCCGCTTTCTTTTGTTTTAGAACATAGGTGGTCACTCCTTCCCTGAGTTCTCAGTGAGGTGAGAACCCCAAAAAGGAGGTGATCACGCCTTCCCTGACTTCTCAAAAAAGGGGTGAAAACATCAAAAAAGGAGGTGGTCACGCCCTCCCTGACGTCTCAGGAAAGGAGATGTAAACACCAAAGGAAATAAGCAATCAAACCAGATTAGTGGGTTTCTGAAAGTCTCATTTGAAACAGGTATACATAAATCCATCAACATGGGACAACCATCACAGTGGTGTGAGATGAAGTGAATGAATCTGAATCTGACTATGAGTCCAAGGGTTTGTGTTTCAGCTTCCAGCTGCCACAAAGGTAGATGATGGAATGAATCTGTCTCTCAGTCCCACCCTGGCTGAGTCTATCCCAGCTTATATGCTCTATTTTAATTACATTATCATAGGTGTGACTCTTGTAGAACTATATTAAGTACTAAGTACATGGACTGAACTAGAGAACTAATAATCACCATGCTAAACTAGATAACCATTGTCTCTTTATCAATTTCACTGAGTTACTACCTTGTAAGAATCTTTGTTTTAAGTAGAGTTCTGGCCCATAACATGGGGCTCCTTTTGCTGATTTAGGATCAAAATGGTCAGAAGAGGGAGCAAGAGGAAGGAGAACATAAACAGAACCTACCATTGGTGATGGAGAGATTTGCAAACGTCTGCATGACAAAATAATGAGGCAGGATCCCTGGCTGAAATTTGGTCAAAACCTCCTCCATCACTTTGTTGATAAATCGTTTCCCCACAGCAACAAGAACGCTGCTTGCAGCCTGCTGCCAATCCAGGATAAGTTCCTAGATCACAGTGAATGGACATGAGACACACCAAGCATTCCAACAGTAACATTCAGGAAAGGCAAATCAGATCTAAAACATCATTAAAAACCATCATGAGGTAAAAAGAGAAGCAGTTTTTAAACCAATAAGGAGACCTCTGTGTTTGAGATATTGGCATCAGTAAAGGTGGGTGACAGAGATGCTATTTAAATTTCTGTGCTCCCCACAATAACCAACAGGCGACCTAAATGTCATGTTAAGGTCTACTCTATAATACACTGTTAATGAAACTATTAAATAGCACAATAATTCCAGAAAGCAATTTAGAATTATACTAAGAAAAAAAGCAACAAAAAAGTCACTTTTGATTCAGAGATATGTGCCCAAGGAGAACACAGACAAGAAGAAAAGTTCTATATGCACAGAAGGACTTCTATGGGATAGCTAAGAACTGAAAACAAAGGTAAGTGTCTATCAAATGAGGAATGGCTAAACTGTTGTATATTAACATGTTATGTAAAAATTATATGTAAAAAAAGGATAACTATGAAGAATTCAGAGGCTCATGGAAATGTGCCATTTTTGAGTCCTTCAAGCAGAGACTGAATATCAACTTGTCAGGTATGTTAAAATGGGAATTCTTTGCATACATAGTTCAGGCTAGATGGGCACTGATATTGCTTCAAACTCTCACATTGTGTGATTTTATGAAAATTTGCCTCCTTTTCTTTTTTACAGAAGCAGAGGACTAATTGCCAGACTGGACTGATGTTAACAAATTTTTTTTTCTGAAATGCCTTTTTTTTTTTTTAAGGCAGCTAGGTGGCACAGTAGATACAGCACCAGCCCTGAAGTCAGGAGGACCTGAGTTCAAATCTGACCTAGATACTTAACACTTCCTGGCTGTGTGACCCTGGGCAAGTCACTTAACTCAAACTGCCTCAGCAAAAAATAAACAAATACATAAAATAAAATACTTGTTATAAAGGATGTTTTGCTGGGGGGAAAATGGTTGAGGAATGTATTTAGAAATGAAGGTGACATAAAAACAAAAGATATCAATAAAATTTAAAAGAAAAAACTAGAGTCTCTCAAAAGCCTGGAGAAAGCAAACAGCCAACGTTAAACACAGCTGCACAGATCCATGGTGTGCACATGCACCTATGAGCTAAACAGTTTCTAGAAGAAACAAAAACAAACAAAAAATAATTATGTGACCAAATGATGGCCTGTGTTTACCAGAACACAAGTCCATTTCAAAATTGGCTGCAGTCATCACTCTTGTTCCAGATCAAATGAATTCACTGGAATCGCATCATGTCAGAGTTAGACAAGATCAAGTGCACATGTAATCTATTGCCCTCATTTTTCTAACAGGGAAACTGAGCCCAGGCAAGATAAATAACTCATGTGAGGACACAAGATAAGTCAGTGACAGACAAGATTAGAAATCTTGTAGGTTTTATAATTAGATTTTGTAACTCCTAGTTAGACAGCTCTTTCCACAATACCTTGCTCTATTCCTACCTTTGCTTTCCATAAAGATTAATTTAGAAGTTTAAAAGTAAGTAACAAGATTCTTGAAGTGCTCCACAGCACTGCATGCCTGAATTCACAATCCCTTCTCAGAGATCCAGAAACTCTATAGAGAATAGGATCTGATTAAGAAAGTATAGTCTTCCAAGGATGAATGAGTCCCATTATACTTCCTATGGAATAATAAATACTATGCTCTGGGGCTTTAGTTTCCTTACTTGAAAAACTCAATTCATTCTGCACCCAAATCTATATCATAGGAACTGTAAGAGGATTAATATAAATTTTGGGGTCCTCTAGAGCAGTTAAGTCAAATTCTAGTGACTTATTAGTTTACAAAAGCATAAATTAAAGTTATTTATGTTATGATATATTTTTATTTATTTTGTTCAACATTTCCCAATTAAATTTTAAGCTGATTCTTCAGCACTGGAGAAAGCGTGTAGGCCTGAATGCAGCACAGGACCACTAATCTGATAATTCTGATCTAAAGAGAACCCTTAAACTATAGCAGACAACTGAGAAATACATTTTAATTATTTCACTGCTTTTACTAATATAGAATCTATGGCTAAAGACAGAATTTACTAGCAAAATAAAGCAGTTCACTTATCAAGGCAAAATATAAAAACTGCTTATGCCTTCAGCTCTTACCTTAGTTTTGGTCATTTCATTTGAGGCCAAAATGATAACTATCTTGGCTGTGCACCGATCCAGTTCATCTATGTTATTCTTCACAATCGTTTCCATGGCCTTCAGGATGATGACTCGGTATGGGTATGCTAGCTAAAAGCAAAGAACAATCCCCATGTAAAATTGGGCGATCCACTATTCAATTTAATACTCAGGAAGAGAACTGAATTACTCCTATACATTCCTGTTTCATGGCAAACGCTTCTCACTCATGTAAAATGAATTAGGCTGACCTTACCTACATGGCCATTGCTTCTATTGCCTGCTATTGCAGGCTGCACAGCTGAATCTATGCAGTCTTTTCTCTACTAGGCCACAGAAACCTCTTCACTTTAAAAGCTCACTCCACCCCTCATATCTCACTTTTCACTTTGGAAGTATCTTCTACTCCTGTGCTCTCATCTTTTTTCCCCTGAAAAAAATTTTTTTTCCAATTACATGTAAAAAAATTTAACATTCAGTTTTTTAAATTTTGTATTCCAAATTCTCTTTCTTTCCTCCCTGCTCTTTCTTTGAAAAGGCAAGCAATCTTATATAGTTTATATTCGTTTCGTTATACAAAACTTATTTCCACCCACATTAGTCATGCTTCCCCTTCCAAAAAAAAGAAAAAAAGAAAAAAATGATAAAGTGAAAAACATTATGCTTCAATTTGCATTCAACCTTCATCAATACTTTCTCTGCAGAGAAAGAGTTCTTCATAAGAAGCCTATCATAAATCCTTTGACTTGTCTGGGATCTCTGGATTGCTGATAATACCTAAGTCATTCACAGTTGATCCTCATATGATATTGCTATTACTGTGTGAAATGTTCTGGTTCTCCTCAGTTCAAGTAAAATTTTCCAGGTCTTTCTGAAAGTTTCCTGATAGTAATTTCTTATACACAATAGAATTCCATCACAATTATAAACCACAAGTTGTTCAATCATTCCCAAATTGATGGGCATCCCCTTAAATTTCCAATTTGTTGCCACCACAAAAAGACCTGCTATTTTTTTGTACACAAAGGTCCTTTTCCTTTGTAAAAAATCTGTCATTTTCCTTTTCTGTCATATTGATCAATTTGAAAGATGTGAGGTAGTGTTTCAGAGCTGTTTTAATTTGCATTTCACTTGTAGCAATTTAGAACATTTTTTCATATGGCTTAAATTTTTTCATTTGAAAACTCTTTGTTCATATCCTTTGACCATTTATTAATTGCAGAATGACTCGTATTCTTTATTTATTTAATGACCATAGCCAACTTGGAAATTTTTCTCTAAAGCTTTTTATTTTTAAACCATATGCATAGTTCTCAACATTCACCACTGCAAAACTTTGTGTTCCAAATTTTTTTTTCTTCCTCCCTTTCCCTCTCCTAGATGACAAGTAATCTAAAATATATTAAACATGTGCAATTCTTCTAGATTTATTTCCACATTTATCATGCTGCAGAAGAAAAATCAGATCAAAAAGGAAAAAAATAAGAAAAAAAAAATACAAACAACCAACAACAAAAAAAGTGAAAATTATGAGCCACACAGTCCCCACAGTTCTCTCTCTTGGTGCGGATGGCTCCCTCCATAACAAGATCACTGGAACTGGCCTGAATCACTTCACTGTTGAAGTTGAAAAGAACAGTTTCATTTTCACAGTTAAAGGTTCTAATAAAGGCCTCATTTCCAAAATACATAGAGAATTGACTCTAATTTATAAGAAATCAAGCCCTTCTCCAATTGATAAATGGTCAAAGGATATAAACAGACAATTTTCAGATAATGAAATCGAAACTATTCCAGTCATATGAAAATATGCTCCAAATCATTATTAATCAGAGAAATGCAAATTAAGACAACTCTGAGATACCACTACCCACCTGTCAGACTGGCTAAGATGACAGCAAAAAATAATGATGAATGTTGGAGGGGATGCGGGAAAACTGGGACACTAATGCATTGTTGGTGGAGTTGTGAATGAATCTAACCATTCTGGAGAGCAATCTGAAATTATGCCCAAAAAGTTATCAAGCTGTGCATACTCTTTATTCCAGCAGTACTACTACTGAGCTTATACCCCAAAGAAATACTAAAGAAGGGAAAGGGACCTGTATGTGCCAAAATGTTTGTGACAGCCCTTTTTGTAGTGGCCAGAAACTGGAAAATGAATGGATGCCCATCAATTGGAGAATGGTTGGGTAAATTGTGGTATATGAATGTTACCACATTTCGATAATGAAATCGAAACTATTCCAGTCATATGAAAATATGCTCCAAATCATTATTAATCAGAGAAATGCAAATTAAGACAACTCTGAGATACCACTACCCACCTGTCAGACTGGCTAAGATGACAGCAAAAAATAATGATGAATGTTGGAGGGGATGCGGGAAAACTGGGACACTAATGCATTGTTGGTGGAATATTATTGTTCTGTAAAAAAATGACCAGCAGGATGCATACAGAGACGCTTGGAGAAACTTATATGAACTGATACTAAGTGAAAAGAGCAGAACCAGGAGATCATTATTCACTTCAACAACAATACTGTATGAGGATGTATTCTGATGGAAGTGGATTTCTTCAACAAAGAGAAGATCTAACTCAGTTTCAATTGATCAATGATGGACAGAAGCAGCTACACCCAAAGAAAGAACACCGGGAAATGAGTGTAAACTGTTTGCATTTTTGTTTTTCTTCCCGGGTTATTTTTACCTTCTGACTCCAATTCTCCCTGTGCAACAAGAGAACTGTTTGGTTCTGCACACATATATTGTATCTAGGATATACTGTGACATATTTAACATGTATAGGACTGCTTACCATCTGGAGGAGGGGATGGAGGGAAGGAGAGGAAAAGTCGGAACAGAAGTGAGTACAAGGGTTAATGTAAAAAATTATCCAGGCATGGGTTCTGTCAATAAAAAGTTATAATTATTTTTAAAAAAAGAAAAAAGAAAAGAGCAGTTTCCATCATAATTGATCATTGTATAATCTTGTTGTTGCTGTGTACAATGTTCTCTTGATTTTTCTTGTTCAGCATGACAAATATGGAGATATATTTTAGAAGAATTGCCCATATTTAACTTATACTGGATTGTTTGCTGTCTATGGCAGGGGGAAAGGAGAGAAAAATTTGGAACACAAGGTTTTGTAAAGGTGAATGTTGAAAACTACCTTTGCATATATTTAGAAAATTAAAAAATTATTTAAAAAATAAAAATTTTGTATTATACTACTACTACATTTGTATCCCAAAAAGATGAAAAAAGGGGGCAAGGAGGAAAGAACTATGTGTACAAAAATATTTATAGCAGCTCTTTTTGTGATGTAAAGAATTGGAAATTAATGTGATGACCATTAAGTGGGGAATGGTTGAACAAGTTGTGGTATATGATTGCAAAGGAATACTACTGTGCTATTAAGAAATGGACAAGAGGATGCTTTCAGAAAAATCTGGAAAAATTAACTTGAATTGATGCAAAGTGAAATGAGCAGAACCAGGAGATAATTGTATACAGTAACAATACTGCATAATGACCAGCTATGAATAATTTAGCTATTCTCTACAAGACAATGATCTAAGACAATTCCAAATAATTCATGATGAAAAATTCTATCTTCAGAAAAAGAACAGATGGAATCTAAATGCATATTGAAGCAAGTTTTTCACTTTTTTTTCCTTGGGTTTTTTGTTTTTGGTCTGTATCAACATGACAAATATGAAAATGTTTTGCATGACTGCACGTGTATAACCTACATCAAATTGCCTGCTATCTCAGGAATGAGGGATGAGGGGAAGGAAAAAGACAATTTGGAATGCAAACTTTAAAATGTTGAAAATTACTTTCATATTCAATTGGGAATTTTTTTTTTTTTTAGAAAAGAACTTTTGCATTAATATTCATTAAGGAAATTGGCCTATAGCTTTTTTTTTTTTTCTGTTTCTCTTCTTCCTGGTTTAGGTAGTATCAACACTATATTCATCTTGTAAAAGGAATTTGATAGGACACCTATTTTTCAAATACTTTATGCAGACTTGGAATTAATATTTCTTAAATATTTGGTAGAATTCACTTGTGAAGTTATCTAATCCTGGGGATTTTTTTGTTAGGGAGCTCACTACTGGATTGTTCAATTTTTTTTTTCTCCTTAAGATAGGGTTAAGTAGCTCTTGAATTTAATCAGGGCAATTAATGTCTTTAAAATATTCATCCATTTCACTTAACTTATTATATTTATTAGTATATAATTGAGAAAATAGCTCCTGATAATTGATTTAATTTCATTTTCATTGGTAGTGAATTCAGTGTTCAATTTTTGATACTTGTAATTTGGTTTTCCTCTTTTTAAAAGACAAACTAACAAATAGTTAATATTTTCCCCTTAATACCAGCTTGTTTTTAATAGTTCAATGGTTTTGTTTTATTAATCTTTCATTTTCAAAAGTTTTGAAATTTAATAAATCTTTCATTTGATTTTCACGATTTCCAATTTGGTGTTTAGAGGTTTTTTATTTGTTCTTTTTATAGTTATTTTGTTATGCCACAATTCTCATTTTCCATAATTATCACGACCCGGTCCTGGATCAGGGACCCAGTTTCCCTGCTTTTCAGTCCTACAAAACCTTCCCTCCCTCTTTATCAGAATATATGGTAAGGATAAAAGATCTTATGTTTTAGAATATCAGAATGCCTCTCCTCATCCCAAACTTAACAGAATATCAGATATCGTCTTATCAAGATGCCTCTCCCCATCTCCGGGGTGCCTCCCGCTGATTAAGTCATCTCATCTCTAGAGGTTCACCCCATCCTGTCAGAGTCCCATTCCCACTCTTAGCACCCTGACTCTGCCCCCACCCAGACTCCCTGAGTCTGAGCCACGTGTGTATATAGGCCATTGAGAACTCTCCTTGTTTGCTGGATTCTTGGAGATGATAGTCTCATTCAGCCCTAGGACCAAACCATGGATCCATTTGGTCCCAATATATCTCTCCATTTAATAAATTATTAATTCTCTCTAATCTCTATCTTGCTCAGTTTCTCTGGCATTACAATTTTAGTTACATGCCTACTTCACCAATCTAGTCTTTCTCTTATTTTACTGATATAAATATTTAGAGATGTGAATTTACTTCTAAGTATACTTTGGCTGCATCCCATAAATTTTGGTATATTATCTTATTCTCATTAATTAAACTGATTATTTCTAGCATTTGTTCTTCAAACCATTCATTCTTTAGGGTTCGATTACTTAGCTTCCAATTAGTTTTTAGTCTATGACTCTTTATGGAATGCAATTTTTATTGCATTACAATCTGAAAAGGATGCATTTAATATTTTTCCCTTCTATATTTGACTGAGATTGTTATTCTCTAATACATGGTCATTTTTTGTGTAGCTTCTGTACAGCTGAGGGAAAAAGTATACACTTTTCTATCCCCATTCAATTTTCTCCAAAGGTCTATCATATCTAACTTTTCCAAATCCTATTTATCTCCTTAATTTCTTTATTTTATGGCTAGACTTTTCTAGTTCTGAAATGGAAAAGCTGAGCTCCCCCTAGCATATGTTCACTGACATTTTCTCCTGTAACTCATATAACTTTTCTTTTATGAATCTGGACACTAAAATAGTTGGTACATATATATTTATACTTCATTGCCTATACTACCTTTTAGCTTATCTCTTCTAATTGGATCTATTTTTGCTTTTGCTTTGTCTAAGATGATGAATGCTACCTCTGAAGCATAATAGATTCTGTTCCTCTCCCTTACCTTTTATGTGTGTGTCTCTGCCATACATGTGTTTCTTATAAACAACATATTGTTGGATTCTAATATTTTTAATTCACTTTGCTATCCACTTTTTATGGGTTGATTTCATCCCCTTCACATTTATAGTTATGAATAGTAATTGTATATTGCCCAATATCCTGCTTTCCCTGACCCTCCCTCCATTTATACTTCTCTCTTTCCTTTCATCTTGTCCCTCAACTAAAGTCAAATTTTCTACTCAATTCTAATTTTTTCATCAAGAATGCTAGAAAGTCCTTTATTTCATTAAATATATATTTTTTTCTCTCGAAGGAACATACTCAGTTTGGCTGAATGGGGGATTCTTGATTGTAAGCTTAGCTGCCCTTTAGAATATTCCATTCCAAATCCTTTGATCTTTTAACATTGAGGCTATTAAATCTTCTCTGACTGTGGTCCATGATATTTGAACTATTTTTCCTCACCCTGGCTGTTACAATATTTTCTCCTTGACTTGAGAACTCTGGATTTTGGCTAATATCCAGAAGTTTTTGTTTTGAGATCTCTTTCTCAAGGTAAGCAGTGTATTCTTTCAATTTCTATTTTACCTTTTTGTTCTAGGATTCCAGGACAGCTTTTTTGATAACTTCTTGACATAAGATGTATAGGCTCTCTCTCTCTGATTTTTTTTTCTTAAATCATGGCTTTCAAAATGCAATAATCTTAATTTATCTCTCCTAGATCTTTTTTCAGGTTAGTTTCAGGTCCAATATATGTTAAACATGGTAAAAAAAAAAATATGTAAATCGAATATAGACAAACATTTATACAATTATCTGGCTGCACAAGAAAAATCTGATCAAAAAGGAAGAAAAATGAGAAAGGAAATAAAATTCAAGCAAACAACAACAAAAGAAGTGAAAATACTATGTTGAGATCCACACTCACTTCCCACAGTCTTTTCTCTGGGTGTAAATGGCTCTCTTCATCACAAGATCATTAGAACTGTCCTGAATCATCTCATTGTTGAAGAGTCACATCTATCAGAATTGATCATGGTATATAGTCTTATTGTTGCCATGTATAAAGATCTCCTGCTTCTGCTCACTTCACTTAATATCAGTTCATGTAACTCTCTCCAGGTCTTTCTGAAATCATCCTGCTGGTCATTTCTTATAGAATAATACTATTCCATAACATTCATATGCCATCATAATTTATTCAGCCATTCTCCAAATGATGGGTATCCACTCAGTAGGAATTATTTTCTTAAGTGAGCTTTTGTATATCTTTTTCCATTTGACTAATTCTGCTTTTAATGGGTTCTTCTCTTCAGTAAATTTTTCTATATCTTTTCCATTTGGTATATTCTATGCTTTTGTTTTTTGTTTTAAGGTATTTTTTATTTGCACTATTCTCATTTCTTTTCCTATTTTTTCCCTCTATCTCTCTTACTTAATTTTTAAAATCCTTTTTGAGCTCTTTCAGGAATTCTTAAGCATAAGGCCAACTGTCATTTTTCTTTGAGACTTTGCATGAAACTGTTGTGATTTTATCTTCTGAGTTTGTTTTGATCTTTTGTCAAGACAAGATAGTTAGTATGGTAGGGTTTTTTTTTTTTGTTGTTAGCACATTTTCCCAGCCTATTTCTTGACTTTTAACTTTGTATTAAAGTTGGGCTCTACCATTCCCCAATTGATAAATGGTCAAAGGATATGAACAATTTTCAGATGAAGAAATTAAAACCATGTCTAGTCATATGAAAAAATGCTCTAAATCACTATTGATTAGAAAAATACAAATTAAGACAACTCTGAGCGACCACTTCATACCTCTCTGAAGAGCTAAGATGACAGGAAAAGAAAATGACGAATGTTGGAGGGGATGTAGGAAAACTGGGACATTGATGCATTGTTGATAGAGTTGTGAACTGAGCCAACCATTCTGGAGAACAATTTGGAATTATGCCCAAAAGGCAATAAAACTGTGCACATACTTTGATCCTAGCAGTATCTCTACTGCACCTGTATCCCAAATATATCCTTAAGGGAAAAAATGTGTATGAATGTCTGTGGCAGTCCTTTTTGTAGTGGCAAGAAACTGGAAGTAGAGTGGATGCCCATCGGTTGGAGAATGGCTGAATGAGTTATGGTATCTGAATGTTATGCAATATTATTGTTCTATAAGAAACAACCAGAAGGATGATTTTAGAGAGGCCTGGAGAGACTTATATGAACTGATACTAAGTGAAATGAGCAGAACCAGGAGATCATTGTTTTTCCTTTTTGATCTGATTTTTCTAGTGCAGCATGATAAATGTGGAAATATGTATAGAAGAATTGCACATATTTAACATAGATTACTTGCTGCCTAGGGCAGGGATGGGGAAAAAAGAAGAGAGAAAAATTTGGAATACAAGGTTTTTCAAAGATGAATGTTAAAAACTATCTTTTCATGTATTTTGAAAATAAAAGGCTATTATTTAAATAAACATATAAAATTATGCTCTACACAGTTCATGGAACCTATACAAAAATTGACCATATATTAGGACATAAAAACCTCAAACGCAAATGCAGTAAGGCAGAAATAGTAAATGCATCCTTTTCAGACCACGATGCAATGAAAATTACATTCAACAAAAAGCCAGGGGAAAGTAGACCAAAAAATAATTGGAAACTAAATAATCTCATACTAAAGAATGACTGGGTGAAACAGCAAATCATAGACATAATTAATAACTTCACCCAAGAAAACGATAATAATGAGACATCATACCAAAATGTATGGGATGCAGCCAAAGTGGTAATAAGGGGAAATTTGATATCTCTAGAGGCCTATTTGTATAAAATAGAGAAAGAGAAGGTCAATGAATTGGGCTTACAACTAAAAATGCTAGAAAAGGAACAAATTAAAAACCCCCAGTCAAACACTAAACTTGAAATTCTATAAATAAAAGGAGAAATCAATAAAATTGAAAGTAAAAAAACTATTGAATTAATTAATAAAACTAAGAGTTGGTTCTATGAAAAAACCAACAAAATAGACAAACCCTTAGTAAATCTGATTAAAAAAAGGAAAGAGGAAAATCAGATTGTTAGTCTTAAAAATGAAAAGGGAGAACTCGCCACTAACGAAGAGGAAATTAGAGCAATAATTAGGAGTTATTTTGACCAACTTTATGCCAATAAATTCGACAACTTAAATGAAATAGAAGAATATCTCCAAAAATATAGCTTGCCCAAACTAACAGAGGAAGAAGTAAATATCCTAAACAGGTCCCATCTCAGAAAAAGAAATAGAACAAACTATCAATCAGCTCCCTAAGAAAAAATCCCCAGGACCAGATGGATTTACATGTGAATTCTATCAAACATTTAAAGAACAATTAACTCCAATGCTAAATAAACTATCTGAAAAAATAGGGATTGAAGGAGTCCTACCAAACTCCTTTTATGACACAGACATGGTACTGATACCTAAACTAGGTAGGCTGAAAACAGAGAAAGAAAATTATAGACCAATCTCCCTAATGAATATTGATGCTAAAATCTTAAATAAAATATTAGCAAAAAGTTACAGAAAATCATCCCCAGGATAATACACTATGACCAAGTAGGATTTATACCAGGAATGCAAGGCTGGTTCAATATTAGGAAAACTATTAGCATAATTGACTATATCAATAACCAAACAAACAAAAACCATATGATCATCTCAATAGATGCAGAAAAAGCATTTGATAAAATCCAACATCCATTCCTAATAAAAACACTTGAGAGCATAGGAATAAATGGACTTTTCCTTAAAATAGTCAGGAGCATATATTTAAAACGATCAGTAAGCATCATATGCAATGGGGAAAAACTGGAACCTTTCCCATAAGATCTGGAATAAAGCAAGGTTGCCCACTATCACCATTATTATTCAATATCATATTAGAAACACTAGCCTCGGCAATAAGAGTCGAGAAAGATATTAAAGGAATTAGAGTAGGCAATGAAGAAACCAAACTATCACTCTTTGCAGATGATATTATGGTATACCTAGAGAACCCCAGAGATTCTACTAAAAAGCTATTAGAAATAATTCATAATTTTAGCAAAGTAGCTGGATAAAAAATAAATCCCCATAAATCTTCAGCATTTTTATACATCACCAACAAAACCCAACAGCAAGAGATACAAAGAGAAATTCCATTCAGAGTAACTGTTGATAGCATAAAATATTTGGGAATCTATCTACCAAAGGAAAGTCAGGAATTATATGAGCAAAATTACAAAAAAGTCTCCACACAAATAAAGTCAGACTTAAATAATTGGAAAAATATTAAGTGCTCTTGGATAGGCTGAGCGGATATAATAAAGATGACAATACTCCCTAAACTAATCTATTTATTTAGTGCTATACCAATCAGACTTCCAAGAAAATATTTTAATGATCTAGAAAAAATAACAACAAAATTCATATGGAAAGTTGAGAATCTCAAGGGAATTAATGAAAAAAAAATCAAATGAAGGTGGCCTAGCTGTACCTGATCTAAAATTATATTATAAAGCAGCAGTCACCAAAACCATTTGGTATTGGCTAAGAAATAGATTAGTGGATCAGTGGAAAAGGCTAGGTTCACAAGACAGAATAGTCAACTATAGCAATCTAGTGTTTTACAAATCCAAAGATCCTAACTTTTGGGATAAGAATTCATTATTTGATAAAAAACTGCTGGGATAACTGGAAATTAGTATGGCAGAAATTAGGCATGGACCCACACTTAACACCATATACCAAGATAAGACCAAAATTGATCCACGACCTAGGCATAAAGAACGAGATTATAAATAAATTAGAGGAACATAGGATAGTTTATCTCTCAGACTTGTGGAGGAGAAAGAAATTTGTGGCCAAAGATGAATTAGAGACCATTACTGATCACAAAATAGAAAATTTTGATTACATCAAATTAAAAAGCCTTTGTACAAACAAAACTAATGCAAACAAAATTAGAAGGGAAGCAACAAACTGGGAAAACATTTTCACAGTTAAAGGTTCTGATAAAGGCCTCATTTCCAAAATATATAGAGAACTGACTCAAATTTTAAGAAATCAAGCCATTCTCCAATTGATAAATGGTAAAGGATATGAACAATTTTCAGATGATGAAATTGAAACTATTACCACTCATATGAAAGAGCATTCCAAATCATTATTGATCAGAGAAATGCAAATTAAGACAACTCTGAGATACCACTACACACCTGTCAGATTGGCTAAGATGACAGGAAAAAATAATGATGAATGTTGGAGGGGATGCGGGAAAACGGGGACACTGATGCATTGTTGGTGGAGTTGTGAACGAATCCAACCATTCTGGAGAGCAATCTGGAATTATGCCCAAAAAGTTATCAAACTGTGCATACCCTTTGATTCAGCAGTGTTTCTATTGGACTTATATCCCAAAGAAATACTAAAGAAGGGAAAGGGACCTGTATGTACCAAAATGTTTGTGGCAGCCCTGTTTGTAGTGGCTAGAAACTGGAAATTGAATGGATGCCCATCAATTGGAGAATGGCTAGGTAAATTGTGGTATATGAATGTTATGGAATAATATTGTTCTGTAAGAAATGACCAGCAGAGAGGACTGGCGAGACTTACATGAACTGATGCTAAGTGAAATGAGCAGAACCAGGAGATCATTATACACTTCGACAATGATATTGTATGAGGATATATTCTGATGGAAGTGGATTTCTTTGACAAAGAGACCTAACTGAGTTTCAATTGATAAATGATGGACAGAAGCAGCTACACCCAAAGAAAGAACACTGGGAAACGAATGTGAACTATCTGCATTTTTGTTTTTCTTCCCGGGTTATTTTTACCTGCTGAATCCAATTCTCCCTGTGCAACAAGAGAACTGTTCGGTTCTGCAAACATATATTGTATCTAGGATATACTGCGACATATCTAACATATACAGGACTGCTTGTCATCTAGGGGAAAGGGTGGAGGGAAGAAGGGGAAAAATCGGAACAGAAACAAGTACAAGGGATAATGTTGTAAAAAAAATTACCCTGGCATGGATTCTGTCAATATAAAGTTATTATTAAATAAAATAAAATAAAATATTAAAAAATAAAATAAAATTACTTTTAAAAAAATCTTACTTTTCTTAAAAAAAAAAAAAATTATGCTCTACAGAGCCCAATAGAGGTGGAGAGGGCACTGTCCCTGGCCTCTGGTTTTTCATGTTGCTATTTGCAGAGCTAGTTCTGAAGATCTGTAAGTCTTCAGTTTTTCTAAAGCAGTAAGATCTAAGGAACAGTGTGGTCATGGCTCTCCTGACCTGTGCTCTGGAAGCAACACAACCAATTTTTTTCACCCTGAAATTATAACCAGAGTTCCAGCGTCCCTGTGACTGCATAGTCTAGTGTACAAATGAACCTCCCTGTCCTGGCACTGAGATTGGAAAGGATACAGAAACAAAACCACAAAGACCTGCTCTGAATGCCAGGAAAAGGACCCCTGTAATTTCCTCCTGACCAGTTGTCTGGCCTCCTTACTTTCTGGGGGCTGAGAGCCTTGTAAGCTGCCATTGGCAGTGCAGCCCCCAGAAGGTCTGCTGCGGGCTTGCTGGGTCAGGCTCGTTGGGCCAGGTACATGCTGGCAATGGCCTCGGTTAGGTGGCACAGACAGACCTTTCCTGCTAATGTTCTACATTCTTGGACTTGCAAATTTCACCCCATCCTTTTGTTGGTTCTGCCACTCCAGAATTCATTCTGAGATGTTATTTTAATATTGCTTGGAGGGGAATTGGGGAAAGCTCAGGGGAACATCTGACCTTACTCTATCATGTAGGCTCTGCTAGTCTTATCTTTAAATTATTTGTGTACATGTGTGTTACAGGTGTATCCTACTTCACCAATCCTAATCTCACATAATTAAAGAACAATAAATAACACTGTACAAACACATGTAGTCAATAAAAAAAAAAAAACTCCACATTGGCCATGTCAAAAAAAAAAAAAAATTGTCTCATTCTGTGCTCTAAGTCCTTCACTTCTTTATCAAGAAGAGGGTAGCATGTTTAGTCCTCTTGAATTATGTTTGGTCATCTGCTGATCGGTCAGTAATTCTATCAAAATCATTTGTCTCTTTGCCATACCACTGTCATTATAAAACTATTCTATTTGCTTCACTCTGCATCAGATCATAAAAACCTTCCTAGGTTTTTCTGAAATCATCCCTTTCATCATTTTTTATAACACAATACTATTCCATCACATTTACAAACTAAACTTTCTCATCATTCTCTAACTTATGGGCAACCCCTCAAATTCCCATTGTTTACCACCTAAAAAGAGCACAAATATTTTTGTACATTTTTAGATTTTGTTTTAAAACCAACCCCTTCCCTGATCTATGCTCTCTCTTAATTTTTGTCTTCCCTTTCCCTATCTCCCTGTTAAATAAAACATACTTCTATACCAAATTATGCCTGTATATATTCTTTTTTCCTTTAACTAGTTCAAATAAGTAAAGCTGAAGCATCAGCTGTTCTTCCATAACATGATTTGAGTAAATACATGAACCCTAATTATGTGAAAAAAATTTTCCTAACCGTATTTCTCTTTTTCCTTAAGTTCCTTTCTCCCCTTTCTTCTTTTAAAATCAGAGACATAACAGAATCATTCCCAGACGTAATTAGACTTCCTCTATGATCCACAATGATATCAGGGCTTGGGGGCATATATATCACCCCTCATATTTGAATATAACTAGTTTAGATGAATGTAAATATTCAAGTTGACCATTTACATTTCTCTTACTTTCTGTGTTTGAACCTCAAGTAGCAGGAAAAGTCAGTCTCACTGGGAGGAAGCGGAGCATGGTCTAACGAAGGCTGCTGCCAGCATGAACCTGGCCCAGCAAGCCCATAGCAGACCTTTTGGGGGCTGCACTGCCAGTGACAGCTTCCAAGGCTCTCAGCCCCAGACAGGAGATCATCACAGGGGTCCTTTCTCCTCTCCTAGCTTGTGTCTTGAACATCTGCGCCCCCATAACAGTGCATTACAGCAGATATCTTTTTTTTGTTTGCCCCTCAGTCCAGCCTATTACTTCCTGTCTTCAGATATGTCACACTTCTGGAGGAAAGTCTAGGCTGCTGTTGCTCAGTTACATAGTGAATGTTGTACTATTATTCCAGGATCTTAAGGACAGACTGGGGACCTTTCAGTGACCTAAGAGTGATCTGATCCAGGACAAAATCTCTTTGTTGCCCCCTAGTCTAAGTTCTGCAGTCTACTGATCTGGTTTTTTGACAAAGCTATAGTCTAATGTTGCTAGACACAGACCCTATCAGTCAGCTAGAAAGAACTACAGGTTCAAAGTGAGAGAAATGGCAGCTCTCCTTTGGCTCTCACCCTAGTCATTCCTCTGCATGCTGGGCTAGAAGCTGGAAGTAAGACCCTGTTCTGTTCCTAGAGTCTGAAGCAAAATGTTGCAACTTCTGAATTTCCTTTCCTGGTATACAGCCTAGAACCTCCACATCCAGGAATAACACTGCTGCGCACAAATCTCTTTCATTCGTCCTGGATCTATGATCCAGAACAGGGTGAAGGACATTCAAGTTACCAGTTTACATCTTGTCCCCAATATAATGACCCAGTGTAGGTCTGAGGGTGCCCTGGTGCTCAGCTTCTTCTTGGTGCTTCAGGGCTCTGCACATGGCACGCTTCTGCCCAACCCAAGAGACCTCTCTCTTGTCTCCCTATGCCTACCTGTGTCAGACAAAAGATTTTTTTAAATTTCCCCAGACTGGTGCATTTTCTAGCTCATTCTGGAGTTGCGGGTGAAGTTCAGCTGCATTGCTTCCTACTACTCCACCATAAAGGTTCTATCTCATGGCCTCATCTTTTGTTGGCTAGTTGCTCTCAGAACCTCCAATTTAAGAAAACCCAGCACTAAAATGTCTTCACTCCTCTCTGGGATACACTGCTGACTCCCTTCCAAAGAACTTTTTCTATCATGCCCTGGAAGCTCACTTCTCACAGAAGGTCTCTTTGCTTCTGTAGACTCCATTCTGACTGGCTAACCCCTCTCCAATCCTCACTTAAGGAGGACTAAATCTCTCCCTTGTCAGAAAGAAAACCAAATGGCTATTTATTATCAGGTATAACGAATTCCCAGATAATCTCATTTGTAGAGTGATTATGAGGAAGGAACTCTTTATTAACCTCCATAGTCCATCCTCCAACCTCTGAATACCTTGAAAACAATCTTTTGAGATATTGATTAGGGTATCTTTACATCTTTGAGCTCCCTGGCACTTCCCCTCCTCTTTGATAGTTCCTTCCTTTACTTTCCTATTTTCCCTGAGAAACCTCAAGGCTATAAAAGATCTTTGCTTATGATGAAGATCTTTGCTAAGTTCTCTTCAGGACTAAGCCCACTATGAAGTTATTCTATTTCTTCCCCCCCGCCCCCTCCCCATACTGCCTTCCCTCTTATGGCAGCTTGCTCCTTACTTTAGCTAACTCTGGTTGGACTGCTAAACTCCTCTAAGGATCTAACCTGTTGGTCAATGTCATACCCAGGTCTCATGGGATATTCCCTTTCTCCTGATTAACTGTGGGTTCCCCTGGGAACTTGTCTTTTCCTTGCTAACTATATGCTCTCCCAATTCTATTTTCTATTTACCATTCCTAATGTCTATTTTACCTCTTACTTTTGCCTGTAAGCTCTTCTCCTAAAAAAATAACAAAAAGAAAAAAAAAAAAGAAACCTTCCTTTTGGCAAAGAGAAGGGCCATTCTGAATTTGTCACATTTTTATTTCAAACTAATGACTGCTATCCTAATCTCATCAAACCAGGCTTAAAATGTTTTCAGTACAACTGAATTATCTCCACAGGACTTATTCTATCATGCCCTCCACACCAGTTATTTTCATCTCATCCCTTCCTTTTTCAGTTCCCTTTTTAGATGTTTTCTATCCACATTGGAATATAAGTTCCTTATGTTCAAAAAGTTATCAAACCATGCATATCCTTTGACCCATCAGTGTTTCTACTGAGCTTATCTCCTAAAGAGATCTTAAAGGAGAGAAAGGGACCCACATGTGCAAAAATGTTTGCAGCAGCTCTTTTTGTAGTGGCTAGAAAAGTGGAAATTGATGGGATGCCCATCGATTGGAGAATGGCTGAATAAGTTATGGCATATGAATGTTTTGGAATATGCTTGTTCTATAAGAAACAACCAGCAGGGGCAGCTAGGTGGCGCAGTGGATAAAGCACCAGCCCTGAAGTCAGGAAGACCTGAGTTCAAATCTAATCTCAGACATTTAACACTTCCTAGCTGTGTGACTCTGGACAAGTCACTTAATCCCAATTGCCTTTGCAAAAAAACAAAAACAAAAATCAAAACTTGGGACAGAACAGGGGTTCTCCTACGACAACCCCAGAAGAAAGATCCTAGGACAGAAGTGTGCAAACACTTCCAGGCTAGCATAGCAAAAACATCCAGGAGCAGCCCTGGGGGGAGCTGGGTTTGATTGGAGCCTCAGCCAGAACCACAGAAACTTTCAGCTCCTGGACAGTGTGGGAAGTCAGAGATCTGAGTCTACGAACACTGAGGGAACCTCAGCTGATTAGGAACATTAGGCCCAGCTGTGCACTGGGCATAAAGGATCCAGCACAGCAGGAGTGAAGAAGCAGTGAGATAAGGATGTTGCTGGCTAATATTACTTGTGGGAGGGTAGAGCTTTTTGTTTGGGGTTCCAGACAGTTAGGAGAGCTGAAGTAAAGTGAGAGGCACCTTCTCCCCCAAACCTAGGATTAAAAGTGCTTAAAATAGTTCTCATTAAAAGAAAAAAAGTGAATTAGCAAAGAACAAGAACCCAACCATAGAAACAAGGAAGACCAGGGTTCATCTTCAGAGGATATTGAAGTAAAAAAAAAAAAGCCTCCTCTACCATAAAGAATAAATTTAAATGATTACAAGAATTTATGGAAGAACTCAAAAAAAGACTTAAAATCAAGTGAGAAACTGGGGAAAAAACTTAAAAAAAAAAAAAAAAAAAAGAACCATCCGAGAAAAACAAGATTATGAAAACATTAACCACTAGAAAAAGAGATACAGAGTCTTAAAAAAGAAAATAACTTTGAAAATTAGAATCTGGCAAGAGGAAACCAATGAAGCTATAAGAGTCCAAGAAATAACAAAACAGAATATAAAGAATGAAAAAACAGTAACAAAGTGTGAAACATCTTCTAAGAAAAACAATAGACCTGGAGAACAGATCAAGAAAAGAAAGTATAAGAATAATTAAGACTACCTGAAAGCTGTGACACCCCCCCCCCAAAAAAAAAAAAAAAAAGAACCTTGACATGATAATGCAAGAAATAATCCAAGAAAACTGTCCTGGAATAATAGAACAGGAGGGGAAAGTAAAAATAGAAAAAAATCCACTATTCACGACCTCAAAGAGATCCTTTGTGGAAAACACATAGGAATATTATTGCTAAATTCTGAAACCCCCCGATCAAAGAAGACATTTTGCAGAAACAAACAAAAAAATAATAATAATAATTCAAATATGCTGATGAGCTACCATTAGAATTGTACAGGATTTATTAGCAGCCACAGTAAAAGAACACAGGTGCTACTAATATATATTGGTAATCAAAGGCCTGTGGTCAAAAGTATCATAACCAAAAAAATTATAATATTGAATGAAAAAAATGGACATTTAATGAACTCACAGATTTTCAGGCCTTTGTCTCAACCAAACCCCTGAACTTAAGAGAAATTTTAACAATTAAGAGCCAATATCAAAGATTAATTTTAAGGAACTTAATTTTAAGGAACTTAACATGGACAAATTCTTTGTTTTGTTTTGTTTTGTTTTTTGTTACATGGAAACGTTTACAATCTGTTTAAAATTGACATCTCAAAAAAGACTCTAAAAAGCAAGACTGTCTAGGAAAAAGTAAAAATAATAATTAGATATATAAACAAAGTACAGAAAAAGAATACATATAGAGGCATTAAAGGCAGGGAGTAGGGCTTGTAGTTCTAAAAGCCTACTCACATCAGGAATGGCTAAATGGTCAACACTAATATATACCATGAAGAGTATAGCACCCTCCAAAATCTATAATGAAATAAAAGGGGAGGGAAGAGGATAATGCGGGATGTAGAAGAATATGTAGATTTATGACAATAGGACAAGGTTTGCAGATTAGTGGGAAAGGGATAAACAGGGCAGGAAAGGGTAGCATAGGAAAAGGGTGTTTAGATTAACAGGAGTGTAATAAGGTATATAGTTAATTTTCATTTTGCTTCATTTTCTTCAAAAAGAAAAAGTCACCTAGGAAAATATTGGAAATCAGGGGGATTCCCATCAATTGAGGAATGGCTGGCCAGGTTGTGGTACATGATTAGAATGGAATACTATTATATTTTAAAAGAAATGATGAGGAGGATGGTTTCAGAAAAAACTTGAGATGATTTATATGAATAGACACAAAATGAAGTGAGCAGAACTAAGTGAACAACGTACACAGTAAAAGTAATATTGTTATAATGATCAATTGTAATAAGATTTAGCTATTCTGATCAATACATAGATCCATAACGATTCTAAAGAATTTATGATGAAAAATGCTATCCGTTTCTAGAAAGGGAATGAACTCTGAGCATGCATTGAAGCATTTTTTTAAAAACTTTATTTGTCTTGCCTTTTTTTGTTGCAATGTAGTTAACATAGAAATTTTTTGCATGACTTCATATGTATAATAGGCATGAAAACCTGCCTTTTTTCTTTTCCCTAAAAGAGAAGGGAATTGAGAAAGGGAAAGAATTGGGAATGCAAGAATTTTTAAATATGAATGCTAAAATAAATAAATGGGTAAATAAATTAATTTAATTTTTTAAAAAAAGAAAAATCTACAGCAAGGAATAATAAATTCAGTCTCAAACTTACCACCTTAACTTTTCAAAAGCAAGTAAGCTTTCCAACCTTAACATCCCCAGATGAAGATCTTATATTGGTAAAAATCTCATGGATGACCCAGGAATAGGATACAGGAAGTCATAACCCAGACAACCCAATAGCATAATGTTATTTACATCTCTGTAGGGACTGTTTGTTAATATGAGTACTAGGTCAGAGGTAGAGGAATTGAAAAGGTAGTAGAGGCAGGTTACAAATGTCTTTGAACACTCAACAGAGGATTTTCTATTTGATCCTAGAGGCAATAGGGAACCACTAGAGTTTACTGAGTGGAAGGGTAACACATTAGGAATTGTGCTTCCGACCTGATGCTGAGTAAAACAAGCAGGGCCAGGAGATCATTATATACTTCAACAACAATACTATATGATGATCAATTCTGATGGACCTGGCCATCTTCAGCAATGAATGAACCAAATCAGTTCCAAAGGAGCAGTAATGAACTGAACCAGCTACACCCAGTGAAAGAACTCTGGGAAACGACTAAGAACCATTACATTGAATTGCCAATCCCTATATTTTTGCCTGCCTGCATTTTGGATTTCCTTCACAGGTGAATTGTACAATATTTCAGAGTCCAAATCTTTTTGTACAGCAAAATAACGCTTTGGTCATGTATACTTATTGTGTATCTAATTTATACTTTAATATATTTAACATCTACTGGTTACCCTGCCATCTAGGGGAGGGAGTGGGGGGAAGGAGGGGAAAAATGAAACAAAAGGTTTGGCAACTGTCAATGCTGTAAAATTACCCATACATATAACTTGTAAATAAAAAGCTATTAAAAAAATTTTTTTTAAAAAAAGGAGTTGTGCTTCAGGAAAATTTGACCATTAAATAAGAATGGATTGGAGTGAAGGAGTTTTAAGTCAGGGAGACCCGCCATCAGGCTATGCAATAGTACAGGTGTAAAGCATTAAGGGCCTACAGCAGGGTAGTGACAGTGTCAGTAGAGAAGAGGGTATATAGAGAACTGACTCTAATTTATAAGAAATCAAGCCACTCTCCAATTGATAAATGGTCAAAGGATATGAACAGACAATTTTCAGATGATGAAATTGAAATTATTACCACTCATATGAGTGTTCCAAATCATTATTGATCAGAGAAGTGCAAATTAAGACAACTCTGAGATACCACTACACACCTGTCAGATTGGCTAAGATGACAGGAAAAAATAATGATGAATGTTGGAGGGGATGCGGGAAAACGGGGACACTGATGCATTGTTGGTGGAGTTGTGAACGAATCCAACCATTCTGGAGAGCAATCTGGAATTATGCCCAAAAAGTTATCAAACTGTGCATACCCTTTGATCCAGCAGTGTTTCTATTGGGCTTATCTCCCAAAGAAATGCTAAAGAAGGGAAAGGGACCTGTATGTGCCAAAATGGTTATGGCAGCCCTGTTTGTAGTGGCTAGAAACTAGAAATTGAATGGATGCCCATCAAATGGAGAATGGCTGGGTAAATTGTGGTATATGAATGTTATGGAATATTATTGTTCTGTAAGGAATGACCAGCAGGATGAATACAGAGAGGCTTGGAGAGACTTACAGGAACTGATGCTAAGTGAAATGAGCAGAACCAGGAGATCATTATACACTTCAACAACAATACTGTATGAGGATGTATTCTGATGGAAGTGGATTTCTTTGACAAAGAGACCTAACTGAGTTTCAATTGATAAATGATGGATAGAAGCAGCTACACCCAAAGAAAGAACACTGGGAAACGAATGTGAACTATCTGCATCTTTGTTTTTCTTCCCGGGTTATTTTTACCTTCTGACTCCAATTCTCCCTGTGCAACAAGAGAACTGTTCGGTTCTGCAAACATATATTGTATCTAGGATATACTGCAATATATCCAACCTATATAGGACTGCTTGCCATCTAGGGGAGGGGGTAGAGGGAGGGAAGGGAAAAACGTAACAGAAACGAGTGCAAGGGATAATGTTGTAAAAAAAATTACCCTGGCATGGATTCTGTCAATATAAAGTTATTATTATATAAAATAAAATAAAATATTAAAAAAAAAAAAAAAAGGATATGCTTTGGTAAGGAGAAAGGCCTCTACTTCACGGGAGACATACTTGAAAGCAAAGATAGTGGCAAAGAGCTAATGTGAGATGAGATAGAAGGGCTAATACGGAACTTTCAGCAAATGGTCTCAATTTTTTCATTAAAATATGAGGCAAGATTTTCACTGAGTATGGGGAAAGGGAGAATCCTGGAGTTTTGAGGTAAATAAAAAAGTTTGGAAAACCTGCTAATGGTAAGTGGTCAAATAATAAGGTATAAAAGGCTTGCCTTCTTATAATAGGGACCTAGCTAAAATCCAAAACATAAATATGTAGTAAATCTAGTCAGTGCAATTTTATGATTTTTATTCAAAATCTTTTGGAAGACATGCATAATTAGATTAATCCAGGGCTGAGGTTTGGCAGCAAGATCAGTAACAGAATAAGGCAACAATGGACTCAAGAAGAGAACAGTGTAGTATTGAACTGGTTCACCAATGGGATTTGTTAATTTCTTTTGTTTAACCCATACCAATTTTCAGGAATTCTGTTATGTAACTAAGATTTTACAATCCTTGCATCAAATCTTTCATTCCTTTTTTAAAAAATTTATTATTTTAAGTGTTTAAGTGTTTAATATGTGTCAGAACTCTGAGCAATGTTCAGAAGTTGCCAAGAAGCTGGCCATGGATTAAGATTAGAAGAAATCATTTAATCAATGGAAGTTAAACAAAGTGGAATGGACTCCATTAGGCAGGATTAAATTTAGTATGACTGAAGGTCTTTAAGCCAACGTATTTATTGAGGATATCATTAAAAGATCCCAGGTCAGAGCTGGGTTAGTGAAATTAACCACTACTATCTCTTGTCATCTCCAATTCAATCTCTAGTCAATAAAAAATATTCTTTTTCTTCTTCTTTCAATATTTTCATCTAGTCCTCTCATTTATTTTCAAAATCTTTCCTTAAGAAATTTGATTTCAATTTTTTAAATTCTTGCTTCACTTCCTCAAGGAATTCTAGTTGACTTTCGGCCCACACTGTGTTTTTTCTTTAAGGCTTTGCTGGTAAATCTTGTGAACATATTCTCTTCTGGGTCTTAGGCATCCCTGGCTCTATAATAGCTGTTGTAGATATCTTTCTGTTGATTACTCCATCTTCTAGCTTTATTTCTCAATTGGGATTTCACCTTCAGGCCAAGTTCTGTGTACTTCTGGAGAATATCTAGATCTTATTTGGTCCTGATCTATATTCTCTGTTTTTTGGGGGGTTTTTTATTTTTTATTTTTTTGCTGTTTTCTTTTGCTATTTAGTGTTGTATTCTAAAAGGATCTCAAGTGTCCTTCAGGCCACAAACCTGCAAACTTTCAGCTTGTCCTGAGCATTCTAGTCTGGGGCAAAGTCTGATTACTACATTCTCTATATGAGTTTCTTACCCTTCAACTATAGGCCTCAGCTGGGGTTTATGAATCTAGGGTCAGAACCACACAGGTACTCTTCACTTCTGTCCTTGCTCCTTATCCTGGCACAGTCACAACTTCTTCTATATCCCAGCTTTAGGTCACAGCAACATAGCTGAAGATTGGCTCCAGTTCCTGGCTCCTAATATGGCACAGTTTCAAGCTCCAAACTCACTCTTTGTCCTAATACTTAATATCCTCAGGCCTCTATCCAGTTGATGTTGTTATTCAGTTATTTCAGCTGTGTCCAAGTTTTCCTAACCTCAAATTTGTATGCCCAAACCCTACATTTATTTCTACTGAATTTCATCTTAGATTCTGCCTAATTTTACTTGACAAAGGCACTTGAGCAGTTTGCCACTTCTTTTTCAAGCTTACTTTAGAGATGAGAAAACCCAGGCAGACAGGGTTAAATGACGTGTCTGGGGATCACCCAGCTAAAGAATGTGTGAGGCTGGATTTTAAGTCAGAAACTTGAGTCTTTCTGACTTCAGGCCTGGGCACTACTTCCACTGTACCATCTAGCTACCCTGTATTCAGCTAAGGAGCTCTGCATGGAACTCCTTAGATGGACACCCTCCCCAGTGCCTGAAGTCTTGCTAGGCTAAGACCTAGATTCAAATAATGGTTCCTGTTATTTCCAGTTATTTGGTATAGTGCTCTTCCTGAAACTTTGCTACAGAAATTGTGGAAGATAGCTAGATTATATTGATTTCTTCCTACTCTATCATCTGCCAATTTCCTTTTTTGAATAGGTATACTAAATCGGTAGATAAGGGGAACACTATATAATTTGCCTACATTTTTGCAGAGTTTTGGATAAAGGATCTCATGCTATTCTTGTGGAAGAGATGAAGACATGTGGATTAAATGACAATGTGATTACATAGACTCAGGGCTCAGATTCAGTGTCAATAGTTTAATGTTAATATGGCAGATGGTGTCCAGGAGATTATCCCAGGCAGGTGTGCTTGGCCTTGTGCTATTTAACAAACTCTCAAATGAAGGTATAGATGGTACACTAATCAAATTTGCATCACACAAAGCTGGAAAGATAGCTTTAAAGGAAGGCTCAAAGTGTCAGAACACTAAATTAGGCAGAATTTAAGATGAAATTCAATAAAAATAAATGTAGAATTTGGGGTTACAAAAAATTAACTTCAGCACAAAATTGAGGCAGTATGGTTAGAGAGCAATTGCTCTGAAAAAGATCTTAGGGTTTTAGGAGACTCCAAGCTCAACATTGTGTCAGCATTGTGATGTGGCAGTGAAAAAAAGCTAGTACAAAACAAAACTGCTTAGCACTACCATCTTTTTAGTAAGGAAATAGCCAATGGCTATGAGCTATGTGCCCTCTGGTGGACAATGGGATACTGCAATCTTTAAAAGAAGAAAAATATTCATGAAAGAGAAATTCTCTCATAGCTACTAGATTGGCAGCCTAGACCTGGAGAGTAATTCATATATTTCATTCGCTTATGGAACAATTAGTACAATGACTCACTATCCACTTAAGTACATGAACTAACTTCTGTGGCCAAGTGCCACAAATATAACATGTCACAAATAACAAGTTAGTATGTAAAATATGATACCACTATGAAAAAAAAATTGTTCTAACATATCAAAATCCATAAGAGAAGAAAATATATTAAAGTCTATAAAAAACTTGATAACTCTCTAAATTAACTTCTTTTTTTAACTTAAGAGTATAGCTGGGTTTTTTTTTTTTCAATTAAAGCCTTTTATTTTCAAAACATATGCCTAATTTTCAACTTTCCCCTGCAAACCCTTGTGTTCCAAAATTTTTTTGTCTCTCCCTTCCCTCTATCCCCAGACAGCAAGTAATCCAATATATGTTAAATATATGTAATTCTTCTATACATATTTCCACATTTATCATACTCACTAGAAAAATCAGATAAAAAAGGAAAAAAAAAAAAGTAAGAAAACAAAATGCAACCAAACAATAAAAAAAGTGAAAATACTCTGTTCAGTCCCCACAGTCCTCTTTCTGGATGTGGATGGCTCTCTCCATCAAAAGTCTATTGGAATTGCCCTGAATCACCTTGCTGTTGAAAAGAGCCACATCCATAAGAATTGATCATCGTATAATCTTCTTGCCATGTATAATGATCTACTGGTCCTGCTCATTTCACTCATCATCAGTTCATGTAAGTCTCTCCAGGCCTTTCTGAAATCATCCTGCTGGTCATTTCTTACATAACAATAATATTCCATAATATTCATATACCACAATTTATTCAGCCATTCTCCAACTGATGGGTATCTATCTATTCAGTTTCCAGTCTCTTACCACTACAAACAGGGCTGCCACAAAGATTTTTGCACATTTGGGTCCTTTTCTCTCCTTTAAGATCTCTTCAGGATATAAGCCCAATAAAAACACTGCTGGATTACAAGGTATGCACAGTTTGATAACTTTTTGAGCATAGTTCCAAATTGCTCTCCAGAATGGTTGGACCCATTCTCAGTTCCACCAAAAATGTATTAGTGTCCCACTTTTCCCACATCCCTTCCAATATTCAGTATTATCTTTTCCTGTCACCTTAGCCAATCTGAAGTGTGTAGTGGTACCTCACAGTTGTTTTAATTTGTAATTTCTCTAATCAATAGTGATTTAGAGCATTTTTTTCCATAGGACTAGAAATGGTTTTAATTTCTTTGAAAATTGCTCATATTTTGAACAATTTTCAGATGAAGAAATTGAAACTATTACCACTCATATGAAAGAGTTTTCCAAATCAATATTGATCAGAGAAATGCAAATTAAGACAACTCTGAGATATCACTACACACCTGTCAGATTGGCTAAGATGACAGGAAAAAATAATGATGAATGTTGGAGGGGATGCGGGAAAACGGGGACACTGATGCATTGTTGGTGGAGTTGTGAACGAATCCAGCCATTCTGGAGAGCAATCTGGAATTATGCCCAAAAAGTTATCAAACTGTGCATACCCTTTGATCCAGCAGTGTTTCTATTGGGCTTATATCCCAAAGAGATACTAAAAAAGGGAAAGGGACCGGTATGTGCCAAAATGTTTGTAGCAGCCCTGTTTGTAGTGGCTAGAAACTGGAAAATGAATGGATGCCCATCAATTGGAGAATGGCTGGGTAAATTGTGGTATATGAATGTTATGGAATATTATTGCTCTGTAAGGAATGACCAGCAGGATGAATACAGAGAGGCTTGGAGAGACCTACATGGACTGATGCTAAGTGAGATGAGCAGAACCAGGAGATCATTATACACTTCGACAACAATATTGTATGAGGATGTATTCTGATGGAAGTGGATTTCTATGACAAAGAGACTTAACTGAGTTTCAATGGATAAATGATGGACAGAAAACAGCTACACCCAAAGAAGGAATACTGGGAAATGAATGTGAACTATTTGCATTTTTGATTTTCTTCCCGAGTTATTTTTACCTTCTGAATCCAATTCTCCCTGTGCAGCGGGAGAACTGTTCGGTTCTGCAAATATGTATTGTATCTAGGACATACTGCAACATATTTAACATATATAGGACTGCTTGCCATCTTGGGGGAGGAGGGTGGAGGGAGGGAGGGGAAAAAACGAAACATAAGCAATTGCAAGGGATAATGTTGTATAAAAATTATCCTGGCATGGATTCTGTCAATACAAAGTTATTATTAAATAAAATAAAATTAAAAAAAAAAAAGAAAGAAAATTGTTCATATTCTTTGACCATTTATCAATTGGAGAATAGCTTGTATTCTTATAAATTTGAGTCAATTCTCTATATATTTTAGAAATAAACTTTATCAGAACCCTAGGACGTAAAATTTTTTCTCAGTTTTCTGCTTTCTTTTAAATTTTGTTTGCATTGTGTTTTGTTTGTACAAAACCTTTATTAAATTAATAAAACCCAAATTGTACATTTTGCATTCCGTAACATACTTTAGTTCTTCTTTGCGAACAAATTCCTTCCTTCTCCACAGATCTGAGAGATAGACTATCATTTGCACTAATTTGTTTGTAGTAACACTCTTTAAGTCTAAATCATGAATCTATTTAGACCTTATCTTGGTATAGAGTGTTAGGTGTGGGTCAATGGCTAGTTTCTGTCATACTAATTTCCAATTTACCCTGAAAATTTTGTCAAATAGTGAGTTCTTATCCAAGAAGTTGGGGTCTTTGGGTTTATCAAACACCAAATTACTATAGTCGTTGAGTATTGTGTCTTGTGAACCTCAAACACTCTATTTCTTAGCCAGTACCAATTTTTTTTTTTAATAATTATACCTTTTTATTGACAGAGCCCATTCCTGGGTAATTTTTTACAACATTATCCCTTGCACTCACTTCTGTTCCGACTTTTCCCCTCCCTCCCTCCACCCCCTCCCCCAGATGGCAAGCAGTCCTATACATGTTAAATATGTCACAGTTTTTCCTAGATACAATTTATGTGTGCAGAACCAAACAATTTTCTTGTTGCACAGGAAGAATTGGATTCAGAAGGTAAAAATAACCCAGGAAGAAAAACCAAAATGCAAACAGTTTACATTCATTTCCCTGTGTTCTTTCTGTGGGTGTAGCTGCTTCTGTCCATCATTTCTCAATTGAAACTGATTTAGATCTTCTCTTTGTCAAAGAAATCCACCTCCATCAGAATAAATCCTCATACAATATCATTGTTGAAGTGTATAGTGATTTCTGCTTATTTCATTCAGCATCAGTTCATGTTAAGTCTCTCCAAGACTCTCTATATTCATCCTGCTGGTCATTCCTTACAGAACAATAATATTCCGTAACATCCATATACCACAGTTTACCCAACCATTCTCCAATTGATGGGCATCCATTCAATTTCCAGTTTCTGGCTACTACAAACAGGGCTGCCACAAACATTCTTGCACATGTGGGTCCCTTTCCCTTCTTTAGTATCTCTTTGGGGTATAAGCCCAGTAGTAGCACTGCTGGATCAAAGGGTATGCACAGTTTGATAACTTTTTGGGCATAATTCCAGATTGCTCTCCAGAATGGTTGGATTCGTTCACAACTCCACCAACAATGCATCAGTGTCCCAGTTTTCCCGCATCCTCTCCAACATTCGTCATTCTTTTTTCCTGTCATCTTAGCCAATCTGACAGGTGTGTAGTGGTATCTCAGAGTTGTCTTAATTTGCATTTCTCTGATCAATAATGATTTGGAACGCTCTTTCATATGAGTGGTAATAGTTTCAATTTCATCATCTGAAAATTGTCTGTTCCTATCCTTTGACCATTTATCAATTGGAGAATGGCTTGATTTCTTTTAAATTAAGAGTCAATTCTCTATATATTTTGGAAATGAGGCCTTTACCAGAATCTTTAACTGTGAAAATGTTTTCCCAGTTTGTTGCTTCCCTTCTAATCTTGTTTGCATTAGTTTTGTTTGTACAAAGGCTTTTTAATTTGATGTAATCAAAATTTTCTATTTTGTGATCAATAATGATCCCTAGTTCATCTTTGGTCATAAATTTCTTCCTCCTCCACAAGTCTGAGAGATAAACTATCCTATGTTCCTCTAATTTATTTATAATCTCGTTCTTTATGCCTAAATCATGGATCCATTTTGATCTTATCTTGGTATATAGTGTTAAGTGTGGGTCCATGCTTAGTTTCTGCCATACTAATTTCCAGTTATCCCAGCAGTTTTTGTCAAATAATGAATTCTTATTCCCAAAGTTAGGATCTTTGGGTTTGTCAAACACTAGATTGTTATAGTTAACTATTTTGTTTTGTGAACCTAACCTATTCCACTGATCAACTAATCTATTTCTTAGCCAATACCAAATGGTTTTGGTGACTGCTGCTTTATAATATAATTTTAGATCAGGTACAGCGAGGCCACCGTCATTTGATTTTTTTTTTCATTAATTCCCTTAAGATTCTCGATCTTTTGTTCTTCCATATGAATTTTGTTGTTTTTTCTAGATCATTAAAATATTTTCTTGAGAGTCTGGTATAGCACTAAATAAATAGATTAGTTTAGGGAGTATTGTCATCTTTATTATATTCGCTCAGCCTATCTAAGAGCACTTAACATTTTTCCAATTATTTAAATCTGACTTTATTTGTGTGGAAAGTTTTTTGTAATTTTGTTCATATAATTCCTGACTTTCCTTTCAGTACCAAATGGTTTTTTTGACTGCTGTTTTATAATAGTTTTAAGTCTGGTACAACTAAGCCACTTTCGTTTGCATTTTTCCATTAATTCCCTTGAAAGTCTTGACCTTTTTGTACCTCCAGATGACCTTTGTTATTTTTTTCTAGCTCTGTAATTTCTTGGGAGTTTGATTGGTATGGCACTGAATAAGTAGATTAATTTAGTTAGAATAGCCATTTTATTATATTAACTCAACCTACCTATGAGTGCTTGATATTCTTCCAAATGATCAAATCTGACTTTATTTGTATGTAAAGTGTTTTGTAATTGTGTTCATATAGTTCCTGACTGTCTTCACAAGTAGACTCCCAAATATGCTGCTGGACTTTGTTGGTAATTTCTGTAGAAATGCTGATGATTTCTTGGGATTTTTTTTTTTTATATCCTGCAACTCTGCTGAAGTTGTGAATTTCTTCTAGTAGTTTTTTCAAGTGATTCTCTAGGATTCACAAAGTATACCATCATATCATCTGGAAAGAGTGATAATTTTGTTTCCTCATTTTAATTCCTTTAATCTCTTTTTCTTCTCTTATTGCTAACACTAATATTTCTATTATAATATTTTTTATTATAACTTTTTGACAGAACATATGCATGGGTAATTTTTTACATCATCCCTTGCACTCACTTCTGTTCCAACTTTTCCCTTCCCTCCCTCCACCCCCCTCCCTTAGATGGCAGGGCAGTCTTATACATGTTAAATATGTTATAGTATATCCTAAATACTATGTATGTGTGCAAAACTGTACAGTTCTCTTATTGCACAAGAAGAACTGGATTCAAAAGGTAAAAATAACCTGGGAAAAAAAAACAAAAAATGCACACAGTTCACACTCATTTCCCAGTGTTCCTTCTCTGGGTGTAGCTGATTCTGTCCATCATAGATCAATTGGAACTGAATTAGATCTTCTCTTTGTCAAAGATATCCACTTCCATCAGAATACATGACCTCCTGGTTCTGCTCATTTCACTCAGCATTAGTTCATGTAAGTCTTTCCAAGCCTCTCTGATTTCTATTATAATATTGAATAGTAATGGTGATAGTGGGCAACCCTGTTTCATCCCTGATCTTACTGGGAATGGTTTATCCCCATTACATATGATACTTGGTGATGTGTTTTAAATAGATGCAACTAATCAACTTAAGGAAAACTCCATTTAATTTGAGAAATCTATATTTTTGCAAATATTCATCCATTTCACTTATTATCAGATTTATTGGCATACAGTTGGGCAACAATTCCTCTAATTTCCTCTTCACTGGTAGAACATTCACCCTTTTCATTTTTGATACTGACAATCTGATTTTCTTTTTCTAATTAACTAAAGATTTATCTATTTTGGTTTTTTTTTCCCATAAAACCAACTTTTAGATGCTCCAAGTCATTATTAATCAGAGAAATGCAAATTAAGACAACGCTGATATACCACTGTCAGCTCAGCTAGAATGACAAGGAAAGATAATCTGGAATGTTGGAAGGGATGTGGGAAAATTGGGACACTGATACATTGTTGGTGGAATTGTGAATACATCCAGCCATTCTGGAGAGCAATTTGGAACTATGCTCAAAAAGTAATCAAACTGTGCCTACTCTTTGATTCAGTAGTGTTACTATTGGGCTTACATCCCAAAGAAATCTTAAAGAAGGGAAAGGGACCTGTATATGCACGAATGTTTGTGGCAGGTTTCTTTGTAGTAGCCAGAAACTGGAAACTGAGTGGATGTCCATCAATTGGAGAATGGCTGAATAAATTGTGGTATATGAATATTTGGAATATTATTGTTCGGTAAGAAATGACCAACAGGATGATTTCAGAAAGGCCTGGAGAGACTTACATGAATTGATGCTGAGTGAAATGAGCAGAACCAGGAGCGCATTATATACTTCAACAACAATACTATATGATGATCAATTCTGATGGACGTGGCCCTCTTCAACGAGATGAACCAAATCAATTCCAATAGAGCAGTAATGAACTGAACCAGCTGCGCCCAGGGAAAGAACTCTGGGAGATGACTATGAACCACTTCCTAGAATTCCCAATCCCTCTATTTTTGTCTGCCTGCATTTTTGATTTCCTTCACAGGCTAATAGTATACTATTTCAAAGTCCAATTCTTTTTGTACAGCAAAATAACTGTTAGGACATGTATACTTATATTGTATTTAATTTATACTTTAATATATTTAACATGTATTGGTCAACCTGCCATCTGGGGAGGGGGGATGGAGGGGAAAGAAGAGGAAAAATTGGAACAAAAGGTTTGGCAATTGTCAATGCTGTAAAATTACCCATGCATTTAACTTGTAAATAAAAAGCTATAAAAAAAAAAAAAAAACCCACCAACTTTTAGTTTTGTTTATTCAATAGTTTCCTTATTTTCAATTTTATAAATCTCTCCTTTTATTTTCAGAATTTCAAATTTGGTATTTAATTGGAGGTTTTTAGTTTGTTTTTTTAGTTTTTTGAATTGCATGCCCAATTCATTGATTTTTTCTTTCTACATTTTATGCAATTAAGTATCTAGAAATATAAAACTTCTCCCTAAGAAGTGCTTTGGCTACATCCCATAAATTTTGATAGGCTGTCTCATTATTGTCATTCTCTCAGACAAAATTATCTATTGTGTCTATGATTTCTTGTTTCACCCACTCATTCATCCACTCATTTCCAATTAATATTTTGTTTATTTTTCCATGGTCTTTTATTACAGGTAATATTTATTGTATCATGATCTGAAAAAAGAAATATTTATTATTTCTGCCTTTTTGCATTTGATTTTGAGATTTTTATGCCCTGATACATGATCAATTTTGGGGTAGTTTTCATGTGTCATAGAGAAAAAAGTATATTCCTGTCTCCATTCAATATTTTTACAAATGTCTATCATACCTAACTTTTCTAAAATTTCATTTACCTCTTTACCTTCCTTCTTATTTATTTTGTGGTTTGATTTATTTACATTTGATAGAGCAAGATTGAGATCCCCTACTAATATAGTTTTGCTGTCTATTTCTTCTTGCAATTCTCAACTTCTCCTCTAGAAACTTGAATGCTATACCACTTGGTGTATATGTTTAATATTGCTATTGCTTCATTATATATGGTATCCCTTAGCAAGATATAGCTTATCTCTTTTAATTAGATTTAATTTTTGCTTTTGCTTTAACTGAGATCAGGAGCTCTATCCCTGCTTTTAACTTCACCCGATGCATAATAAATTCTTCTCCAGTCTTTTACTTTTACTCTATATGTAACACTGCTTTAAACAATATATTACAGGATTTTGGCTTTTAATCCAGTCAGCTATCTACTTCCATTATAAGGGAAAGTTCATCCCATTCACATTCACAGATAAGTCCCTCTCCCCTTTCTTATCCCTTTACCCTTTTATTTCTGTTCTCCTTTCTATTACTCCCCCTTTTCTTTCTTTTCCCTTTTTCTCCTCCTACTTCCCTATAGTATGATACAAGTTTCTATATTAAACTAAATTATGTCTGATATTTTATCTTTGAGCCAAATCCAATGAGATTAATGTTCACACAATGTTTATCCCCCTCCCTTCTTTCCCTCAATTGTAATAAATATTTTTTGTCCCTTCATGTGATGTAATTTTTTACCTCCCCTCTTGTGGTGTTCTCTTCTTTAATATAATGGTTCTCTGGGAGCAGGTTTCTCGGGGAGGTTTTCTGGAGGCAGCCTTAATTTCAATTCCAAGTAATAATCATTCCAAATGCAGCCAATTGATAAAATCCAAACGTTTATTTTCTCCTTCCAAGTCTTGTCTCTTTCCTTGGACCCGGGTAGCTTTCTTAGAGGCCTCTCTCCTCTTCCCCAACTGACTCTCCCCTCTCAATCTTTTTAATTGAACTGACTGACTGAGCTCAGCTGTTTTTATGCTCTCTCAAAGGTTGACTCCTCCTCTGAGAGTGGGATTATGGGAGGTGTGAATTCACAAAGTTACAAAGTTAACTTGGTGTATCTCCTATACTTGTGAACTCCAATGTGTGAGCTCTAATGTGTAAACTCTCTTAAAGGTGTGAGCTCTAATGTGTGACCTCTAATGTGTAAACTCTTAAAGGTGCAAACCCAAGCACACAAGCATTGCTTCCATCAATTCCACTGAGTTATCACCTTGTTTCAAGTTCTGGTCCATAACACCCTCTCTCTTCTCACAGTACAATTTCTTTTCCCCTACAAACTTCTTTATATCATCACAGTAAAGTCAAATTATACCTATACCCTCTAAATATATCCTTAACAAAAATATAGTTCTCAAGAGTTAAACTTGTCATCTTCCCATACAGGCATATAAACATCTTAACCTTTAAAAAAATGTTTTTTCTTCTTCCCTTTTTACTTTTTTATACTATTCCTAAGTACTGTATTTGAAGATCAAACTTTCTATTCAGCTCTGATTTTTCATCAAAAATAAATGAAAATCTCCTATTTCACTGAATGTCCATCTTTCCCTTTGAAAGATAATACTTAATTTTACTGGATTGTTGATTCTTGGCCACAGTCCGAGGTCCTTTGCCCTCCAGAATATGACATTCCAGGCCCTTCGATTTTTTAAAGTGGAAGCTGCTAGATCATGGGTAATCCTGATTGTGGCTCCTTGATATTTGAATTGTTTCTTGCTGGCTGCTTGCAGTATTTTCTCCTTGATCTGATACTTCTGGAATTTAGCTATAATATTTCTTGGAATTTTCATTTCTGGAGATGATCAGTGGATTCTTTCAATGGCTATTGAAAAGGTTTTCAGGTCCTAAACATCAGGGCAGTTTTCCTTGATGAATTCTTGAAATATGTTGTGTATGCTCATGGTTTTTAGGGAATCCAATAATTCTTGGATTATCTCTCCTGAATCTATTTTCCAGGTCAGTTGCTTTTCTGATGAGATATTTTATATTTTCTTCTATTTTTTCTTTTTTTGTTTTGTTTGAGTGATTTTTAATGTCTCGCTGAGTCATTCACTTCCATTTGTTCAATTCTAATTTTTAATGAATTATTTTCTTGTTAGCTTTTTTATCTCCTTTTGCATTTGGCCAACTGAACTTTTAAATGAGTTGTTTTGTTCATTGGATTTTTCAGAATTTCTGTTTTTCAAGGAACTGATTTTGTTTTCATTTCGCCAAAATTATTCTTTAAGGAGTGATTTTCTTCAGAAAATTTCTGCTTCCTTTTCCAGAGCTCTCATTTCCTTTCTTATTTTTCTAATTCTGTTTTAAGATCCTTTGTGAATCTTCCCAAGAGAAGTCTTGTGAGATGGAGCCCACTTTATATTACTCTTTGAAGTTTCATCTAGAGACATTTTGCCTTTAGTGTCCTCAGGGTTTGAGGTCTGTTGTTTTTCTCTGTCCCCATAAAAGCTATCTATAGCCAGAGCTTTTTGCTTTTTTGCTCATTTTTAAAGGTTGAGGTCTGCTCTTGGGGCAAACAAGAAATATTCCAAGACTCTTCTATAGACAGCTTGGGATTGATGCTACTTCCCAGGCTGGGTGGGCAAGGGGCTCACTACTTGCCTTGTGTAGTGGTATTAGAGGTCTCACAGTTAATCTGCTGATCCACTGGCTTCTGAACCAGACAGAAATGCTGCTGTATTTTGACTAAGAGCCTCCCACCAGGTTCCTCCAGCAGGCAGAAGCCTCTCCACCCCAAGTCTCCCTGCACCACTGTGCTGTGCCTGTGCTGGCCTGCAAACCGTGCCCCTTTCCCCCATGCCCAATTGAAACAGACTTTTCCTGAAGTCCTTCCAAGCTATCTTCTACTGGTACTTTGTTACATTCTAAATATTTTTGGGTTCTGTCACTCCAAAACCTGTTCAGAGGCTTGCACTGGTGCTGATCTGAAGGAATCCAAGAAGAGCTCAGACAAGGACCTATCCACTCTCTGCCATCTTGGCTCTGCCCTCTAGCTTCTTTTTCTCTAAATTAACTTCAAAGATGGCCATGGGGAAAATAGCAAAATAACATATTGGAAAATGCAATTGCATTTCAATAGATTTAGGAAATGCCACCCACATCCAGAGAGAGAGCAATGGAGACTGAATGTGGATTGAAGAATAGTTTTTTTAGCTTTTTGTTCTTGTTTGCTTGTAATTTTTTTCCTCTCGTGATTTTTTTCCCTTTTGAGATCTGATTTTTCTTGCACAACATGACAACTATGGAAATATTTTTTGGTTGTTTTGTTTTTTGCTGAGGCAATTGGGGTTAAGTGACTTGCTCAGGGACACACAGCTAGGAAGTATTAAGTGTCTGAGACCAGATTTAAACTTGGATCCTCCTGATTTCAAGGCTGGTGCTCTAACCACAGCACTAATTAGCTGCTCCTATGGAAATATTTTTAAAAGAACTATATATATTTAACCTATATCAGATTGCTTGCTTGGGGAAGGGAAGGTAAAAAGAGAGGGGAAAAAAATTTAGAACACAAAGTTTTACAAAAATGAATGTTGAAAACTATCATTATATCATTGTATTTGGAAAAATAAAATACTACTTAAAAAAACAAAATGCGATTGCATAGTGAGAAACAGGAACAAAGGTTTACAGATTATACAGAATTATATGATGATATATCATGAAGGTTTTTTTTTTTTTTTTAATTAAGAGGTACTGTGTTGGAATCCTCACTAACTGCTAACTAATTAGAGTTGATCTAATCTTACAAGAAGATTTTGGCCAGAACCTGAAACAAGGTACTAAGTAGAACTAATTAATACAAGGCTTGTGTCCACACCTTTACTCATTGGAGTTCACAAGTATGCCAGCTTCACAAAGTAAACTTTCTAACTTCAAGGGAGTTCACACCTCCCTTAAAGCTCTTTGGGCCAGAGAGCACTATGGGAGAAAACCCATAATCCCATTCTCTCAGAAGATTCACATATAAGGCGAGACAGCCATTCCAGAATACATTTTTTCCTCTTGGCTGGCTGATCGCAGAAGAGAGTTCAGCTGGACTCGAGAGGAACAACTCTGGTGCAGAGAACACTTTGACGGATTTCAGTGGAGCTACACCAGAAGCCCTCTCTCCGCGGCAAGTTGGTGGCTGGGCTCCCCAGAAGGAGACAAGAGAGACATTCCATCTCTGTGTTGGTTGGAGGCTGAAGAAAGCAGAGGCAGAGGCTGAAGGACAGAACCTTTGGATTTGGAGATATTCGGAGGGCTCTAAGTCTCTAAGCCCTGTGTTTTGAGAAGAACAAGAACTCCAACATTTGAACTCATAACAGTACTGACTATGGCAAATGTCAAATAATGGCACAAAAATGAAAGTACATTTTAACAGGTAATTTGTTAATAATGACAATAAGCTAAGAGACATTCCCAAATCAGATGTCTTTGTCAGACCATCTATTTGTTAAAACAAAGATTAGAATGCTGGATTTACAATCAAGAAAGCTTGAATTCAAATCCAGGTCAGATACTTTCCAGCACTTAGTTCAAACCTAGCACATATTGAAGTTTTCAAAGATAACTTAAGAGAGATGATGCCATGACATGCAAGTGGATTTAAGTGAGGAAGATCTGTGCAAAGTCACCAGTATCACTTTTCTTTCCATAGACATCTGGGTCCAGTGGCAAGATGTAAATGGACTGATGACTGGAGATGGAACTGGATGCAGTGGAGGCCTTGACCTTTTGAAACTAAGGTCTTTAACAAGTCTCAGTTCGACTGAAGCAGTGCCCAATTAATTATTAAGGCTAGGTAAGAAATATGGAAGATATGATTAAAGGGAATGACATGGATAAAGAACCAAAGATATCAGATCATCAGATCTGATCAGATAGATATGATCAGATAGATAGAAGGTGATCCAGTAAACAGGAATGTCAAGAAAACATAGGAGAAAGTATTCAAAAGGAGAAGGCAATCAACAGTATCAATTACTACAAAGATATCAAGATCAGGAACAAGAAAAAGCCATTAGAATTGACCAGTAAGAAATCATTTATAACTTTGGAAATGAGTTTCAGTTGGATGATGTAGCAAAAGGTCAGATTTCAGAGGATGTAAAAGAAGGAAAATAAGTAAAGAACTCAAGCTATATGGTTTTCTCAAGCAATTCAGCTGAGAAGGTAGGGAAAGAGGCTTGAGGAGAAAGTCTGGAACTATGAAGAGTGGGGTTGCAAATTAGGGAAGAATAGAATATTTGTCATGTTGCAGTGAGGGGTGAGATCAGATAACAGTAATTTGTAGTGGGCCCAGTCAGCATCATTTCATGATTTATTGCAGCTCCATTCATCAGCTTAGGTGTAGTCCCAAATTCCCCATTACTATATGTACACTATTTGAGGGAAAAGACTTTCTCTCTTTTTGTGTTTGGCTCATAGTAAGCATTTAATACTTTTTCAGCCATTTAACAAAATTGAATCAGAATAAGGGGAAGCATTGTCTATCACTGGGAATCTAATAAGGGTGACTGATTTAGGTACTCATGCTATTCAGAGGGAGTGGGGGAAGACATACAAGAGAAAAGGGGAAGAAATGTTGACAATAAAATCTTTTATAGCAATCAAAAATGCACCTGCAAGTTGAATTTCTGTATTCTCAGGTAACCTAGAACTATCACTTATGCTTAAGGAACAACAGAAAAGTGCTTCTCACAAATTAGTATAGCAGAAACTAGGCACTGACCCACACTTAACACCATACACCCAGATTAGGTCAAAATGGGTTCATGACCTAGGCATAAAGAATGAGATTATAAATAAATTGGAAGAGCATAGAATAGTTTACCTCTCAGACCTGTGGAAGAGGGAGGAATTTATGACCAAAGAAGAACTAGAGATCACCATTGACCACAAAATAGAAAATTTTGATTATATCAAATTGAAAAGTTTTTGTACAAACAAAACAAAGGCAGACAAGATTAGAAGGGAAACAATAAACTGGGAAAACATTTTTACAGTCAAAGGTTCTAATAAAGGCCCCATTTATATAGAGAATTGACTCTAATTTATAAGAAATCAAGACATTCTTCAATTGATAAATGGTCAAAGGATATGAACAGCCCTCACACGAAGAAATTAAAACTACTTATAGCCATATGAAAATATGCTTCAAATCATTATTAATCAGAGAAATGCAAATTAAGACAACTCTGAGATACCATTACACACCTGTCAGATTGGCTAGAATGACAGGGAAAGATAATGTGGAATATTGGAGGGGATGTGGGAAAACGGGGACACTGATACATTGTTGGTGTAATTGTGAACACATCCAGCCACTCTGGAGAGCAATTTGGAACTATGCTCAAAAAATTATCAAACTGTGCATACCTTTTGATCCAGCAGTGTTTCTACTGGGCTTATACCCCAAAGAGATACTAAAGAAGGGAAAGGGACCTGTATGTGCCAAAATGTTTGCGGCAGCCCTGTTTGTAGTGGCTAGAAACTGGAAAATGAATGGATGCCCATCAATTGGAGAATGGTTGAGTAAATTGTGGTATATGAATGTTATGGAATATTATTGTTCTGTAAGGAATGACCAGTAGGATGAATACAGAGAGGACTGGCAAGACTTACATGAACTGATGCTAAGTGAAATGAGCAGAACCAGGAGATCATTATATACCACAACAATGATACTGTTTGAGGATGTATTCTGATGGAAGTGGATCTCTTCAATAAAAAGAGCTAATTCAGTTTCAATTGATCAAGGATGGACAGAAGTAGCTACACCCAAAGAAAAAACACTGGGAAATGAATATAAACTGCTTGCATTTTTGTTTTTCTTCCCAGGTTATTTATACCTTCTGAATCCAATTCTCCCTATGCAACAAGAGAACTGTTTGGTTCTGCACACATATATTGTATCTAAGATATACTGTAACCTATTTAACATGTAAAGGACTGCTTGCCATCTGGGGGAGGGGGTGGAGGGACGGAGGGGAAAAATCGGAACATAAGTGAGTGCAAGGGATAATGCTGTAAAAAAAAATTATCCTGGCATGGGTTCTGTCAATAAAAAGTTATTTTAAAAAATAAAAATAAAAATAAAATAAAATAAAAAGTGCTTCTCAAACCTCTTGAGAACACTTTCCCAAAAATCATGTTTTACATCAAGTAAGGAACTTAACAGAACTATAAGACATTAGCTGTAGGGAAAATAAACATACACAGAGAATAGCAGTTGCCTCAGCAAAAGAAAGGAACACATAACCAACTTTGTGGAAAATCAATGAGGCAGCCCTGATAGGGAGATGTATTTTGAAGAAAAGGTATAATAGAAAAAAATCTCAGAAGTGGTAAGATAAGATCCTGGAAATTATTCTTTTTCCTTTGCCCTAAGAAGCCTGCCTTCTCCCAGACCCATGTTCTTGCATATCACAAGCTAAAGGCTATATTACCTTCTCGTGCTGCCGGAGATACTCATCACAGGCATTAAGAGTTTCTTCAGCTTTTGATTCTCCAAGATAACACAAAGAATTGCAAAGCTGCTCTTGCACTAAAGGATCCTTGTCTGTGACTGCATCTATCAATGTAGTGGCAAGCTCTGAAAAAGAGAAAGTAACAAGAAGAATTTATGAATCAAGGAACATAAAAGTTCTATGAACCATTTTGCTCTCAAAATTTTCTTCCACCCCCAAAGCCATATTAATGCAAGGCCCTCAACAATCCATACTTGGGCTATAATAGCTTTTCTTAGTCTCCCTGCCTTTTCTTTTACTTAACTACAATCCATCTTGTCACTCAACAGCTGTCACTCAACTTATCTAATGGATTTTTTCATCATGTCACTCTTCTGGATGGTTCTGGCTACTCATGACCAAATTCCCCATCTGAGCAGCTGAGTTGTCCCATGGTAAGAATTCATGCAACTTAATCCACAACACTTTATTACTAAATTTTTGCTGTAATATGTGTGCATATTTGTAATCAAACTAAACCTTATACACCATGCTCATTCCAGCCTCTATATCTTTGCTGTTCCCCCTATCTTAAATGACTTCTTTGCATTCCATCTACTTAAATCCTCAGCCCCTTAATGAAGTCTGTCCCAGTAACTCCTTCCATCACAGTCCTCTTCTTATTGATTTTTAAGGATACTTATTATTTATACTAAAATATCATTTATCATTTATTTCATATTCAATGCTTTATTTTGTGCTTTTATAAAGTTCTCAATTTTTCCTCATGCATGACATAAAAAATGACTGTAGCACGTAGCACAGTAAGTTAATTATAGATATATAAAAGGATTGCCTTGCTGCAGCGAAGGCCCAATTGAATACATAACAAATTTTGGATTTTTTGTTAATTTTTAACATAAACAGCATTTTATTTTTTTCTAATTACACATAAAAATAGTTTTCAACATTCATTTTTTAAAAATAATGCCTTTTTATTTTCAAAATATATGCAAAGGTAGTTTTCAACATTCACCCTTGTAAAACCTTGTGCTCCAAATTTTTCTTCTTCTCTTCCCCCAACCCTCTCGTCTATACAGCAAGTAATGCAATGTATGTTAAACATATAATTCGTCTATACATATCTCCACATTTATCATGCTGCACAAGAAAAATTAGATCAAGAGGAAAAAAATAGAATACAAAAATCAAGCAAAGAACAACAAAAAAGGTGAGAATACTACAACATTCTTTTTTTTTTTAAATATAAAGTTATTTATTTATTTAATTTGCAAAGCATATTCATGGGTAATTTTTTCCAACACTGACCCTTGCAAAACCTTTTGTTCCAAATTTTACCCTCCTTTTCCCCATCCTCTCTCTTAGCTGGCAGGTAGTCTAATACATGTATAACATTCATTTTTAAAATGATTTTAAGTTCCAAATTTTTCTTCTTCTTTTCCCCTCAAGACAGGCAAGCAATCCAAATAGCATGAGCAATCATACTAATCCATATAGATGTGTTGTGAAAAAAATAAAGCAAAAGGAATAAAACCATGGGGGGGGGGGGGGAAGATGGGGGACAAGAAAATGAAAATAATATGTTTTTATTTGCATTCAGATTTCAAAAGTCTTTCCTAGGATATATGGTCAGCATTTTCCATCATGAGTCCCTTGGAACTGCCCTGGACCATTGCACTGCTAAGAAAAGCCAGTCTATCATAGCTGATCGCTGCACAATATTGCTGTATAACATAAATTTGTAGTGAATCTGGTTAGAACAACAGTCTTAACTTTCTCCACTTTAGTTCAGCAAGCACGTGTGTAGGAGTAAAGGCAATGGATTGCAGGAATAATCAAAGGCTAGGTTTTTGACCAGGCAAAATGGGGGAGAGGAGGTGTCAAGGGACTGGAGGTCACAAAATGAACAAAGAGCAAGATCTGGCATCACAAGGCAGAGGGAGATTTGGAACAATACACTGTGGTCAGATGAAGAGAGTTTCACAAACATGGAAAGGGAGGGAAAAAATCAAGGGAATTTTGATCATTGTGTGACTGAGGTGGGGCAACAGAATGGGTCATGGTGCTGATCTAGGTTAAAATGTTTAAGGAGGTATCAGTAGATATGCTGAAATCCTCCAGATGAAGGCCTCACAATGAACTCCCTGAGGGAGGAAGGAGAATGTCCCAGCCATCAGCAGACATGACTTACCAGAATGTGGTGGGGTTGTAGATAGAGGTTGAGGGAACCTCAGAAGAGGAAAGATTTCCAAGAGACAATGGAACCAAAGGGAATGAATGACAGTGCAGCCTTTATTGGAAAGGGTAGTCATGGAGGAGTTTACAGGGGGAAGCCAGGTCTCAGTGACAGCCAACAAATGGTAGCAGTGGGAGAAGAGAAGGTCTAAAATGAAAGCAAGTTTGTTTCCAATGTTTCAGGCATTCCAGAGAGCACAGAGGAAAGTATAAGTAGCGTTAAGGATGTAATATTGTGGGGGAAGGGAAAGAGGAATGAGTTGCTGGAGATGAAGAATGGTTTGAATGATAACCTCTAAAGGTTCAGAATCACTAGGATGTAGAAGATTTGACCTAGAAGAATTTGTCCATCATGGAAGAGTTTAGATAGATTTTCTTTCTTTTTTTAATTGAATTTTACATTTTCGATCAGCAAAAAAATCCATCTTCTTCCTTCTCCACATCTCCCTCCCCTAATTGGGAAGAAAAATAAAATTACCAACATGTAGTCAAGCAAAAGAAATTTCTGCACTGACCAAGTTCAAAAGGACTATATGTATAACATAAATACACTATCTTGTAAATCAACAACTATATGATATATGTTAATGTAATTATATTATACATGACATATATTATATAGTCTCTCTTTTCCCTTCTATTTCACCATTAAGTATATATACAATATCCCAATTGTATGTGCATTTTCTTTGACCAGTTCAGATGAGAGTGAAATTCAAATCATCAGCTGCTCTCCCATCTCCCTTTTGCTTCTATAAGATTTCTACATGCATAACTGATTTTACATGAGAAAATTTTTCCTAACTTTCCCCACATCACCCCAGCATATCCTTCTTCCTAGTAGGAGTTTGGGTTGTTTGGGGAGTTTTTGTGGGGAGGGAAAAACTAATCAGTCAATACAGATTTGGATATCTAGATATTCACATTCTTAGGGATGGAGTCCTCTCAAGGACTTAGGCAGTTCCAAGCAAGTGATCCAAGTATTTAGACCTTGAAGAAATGTTGTCATTTCCCTTCCCTACTCCCCCAACACCTCCTGCAGGTTAGAAACTTAATGGGATTTTTTCCCCCTATTCCCCGGAAGGATCTGGTACTCCATGGGAAATTAATAGCCAGTCATGAGTCCTAGCACAGTGTAAGGCTGTTTTCTCACTTTCCTCAGAGCTTACAGATGAGGAAGAAAATCACTTACAATGGAATGGAACTTCTCTTCTTGCAAGGAGGTAGCCAAAGGAATGGTATCTTCTCCTCTCATCCCACAGGCATGAGACTGATGCAATAATATGGCATTTCTCTTTTTCCCCAGGGAAGTCAGATATTAGGAGGAAGCATAGTGTGAATTATTATGACATAATTTTCTTCCCGATAACTCAATTCCTACTATGTGCTAGATATTTTCTCATTACATCTTCAAAACAACTCTGAGAAGTAGGTACTATTATGATCTCCATTTTACTGTTGAGGACACTGAGATAGGTGATGTTTAAGTGATTTACCCAAAGTTACAAAGCTAATAAGTACCTGAGGCTGAATATGAACCCAGATCTTCCTGAGTCCAAGCCAAGCTCTGTTCCCTGAGATACCTAGCTGCCAAGATGTACTTATATCTCATCCTGGGCTGGGTATTCGTGAAACAAAGATGAAAAACAATGCATTCTATGCTTTCAAGGAGCTTAAAGCCTAATATTGGGGATATGGCATGTACACAAATAAGCATAAAGCAAAATAAAATATTATTGTCACTCATATGCTCTCAAAAGAATTGAGCAGGAAGTTAGGGAAGTAGAAGGCAAGGCAGGAAAGAAATAGGTTCTTAAGAGTACATACTAATGCACCAGGAATGGTGCTAAGCACTTCACAGATATTATCTCAGATTGATCAGTGGATCAAACTGTAACATGAACTGTAACTTTACAAAAGGATTTCAACAGGAAAAAATGAGGAATACATTAAAGATAAGAGGAGTAGCCCACCAAAAAATATATGGGTGTCTTGAGAGTTAAGTACAGGATTAGAAAACAGTAGGCCAAACTGGCTGAAATGCCCAATTTATGTGGGAAAGCAATGTGAAACAACGCTGAAGGATAAGCTGGAATGGAATTATAAGGGACTTAAAACCAAAGCATTTAATTCCCCAAGACTTTTTTTCCAATCATCATAATTCTTTCTACTCTCATGCCTAATACTCCCCAACACCCAATCACATAACTGGCACTTTATTTTCTCTTCACACATAAGCTTCAAGAAGACAGGCCATCACAAATGCTTGCAAAGTGCCAAACAGTTCTTTCCTAAATGAACATTAAGAACCTAGCTTTCCCTTTCCCCCCTGAATCTGAGCAAGACTTCTTCCTTCAAAATCACAAATATTTTCATACACTTTAAGAAAATTACTTTGATGGTCCATGGAGAATGGATTGGAGAGGCAGGCAGATACCACCAGCAGGCTACAGCAGGAGTCCAGATGTGAGATTATGAGGCCTGCACTAGTGGCAGAAGTTATCAGAGGAGAGGAAAGCATCTTCAAGAGATGCTGCAAAGATGAAATCAACAGGCCTTGACAATAAAATGGATATGAAGGGTGAAAGACAGTGAAGAGTCAACATAGGCCACAAGTGAGGGACTGGAAGGATGGTGTTGCCCCCTAAAGTAATAAATAAGTCAGGAGGACACACATGGACCTAGAAGGGTCAAGCTACCATGTTTCCCCAATAATAAGACCTATCCCGAAAATAAGCCCTCCCCTTACTGTGCAAGATTCCTCTAAAATAAGCCCTCCCCCGAAAATAAGCCCTATTGAGATTGCTACTGTAGTGAACGTGATCCCCTGCGCAACACGCTACATTACGGTACCCTCTGTATGCACTAACCTCCCCCCACACACACTCCGGTGAAACGCACGCCGTGCTCCGAGATGCATCCAATCAGAGCTGCAGCAGTGAGCCCATCATCCTGTTCTTCCTTTTTTTTTTTTTAAATAACTTTTTATTGATAGAACCCATACCAGGGTAATTTTTTACAGCATTATTCCTTGCATTCACTTCTGTTCTGATTTTTCCCCTCCCTCCCTCCACCCCCTCCTCCAGATGGCAAGCAGTCCTTTACATGTTGAATAGGTTACAGTATATCCTAGATACAATATATGTGTGTAGAACCGAACACTTTTCTTGTTGCACAGGGAAAATTGAATTCAGAAGGTATAAATAACCTGGGAAGAAAAACAAAATGCAAGCAGTTTATATTCGTTTCCCAGTGTTCTTTCTTTGGATGTAGCTGCTTCTGTCCATCTTTGATCTATTGAAACTGAATTAGCTCTCTTTATCAAAGAGATCCACTTCCATCAGAATACATCCTCATACAGTATCATTGTTGTGGTATATAATGATCTCCTGGTTCTGCTCGTTTCACTTAGCATCAGTTCATGTAAGTCTCACCAGTTCTCTCTGTATTCATTCTGCTGGTCATTCCTTACAGAACAATAATATTCCATAACGTTCATATACCACAATTTACTCAACCATTCTCCAATTGATGGGCATCCTTTCATTTTCCAGTTTCTAGCCACTACAAACAGGTGTGCCGCAAACATTTTGGCACATACAAGTCCCTTTCCCTTCTTTAGTATCTCTTTGGGGTATAAGCCCAGTAGAAACACTGCTGGATCAAAGCATCCTACTCTTCCCCAGTGATTTGCTTGCTGGCGCCATTGAGAGTAGTGCTGCGGAGGAGAGCTGAGGCAGGACAACATAAAAACCCGGTATGTAAGCGGGAGTGAGGGGGCATGATGGAGGATAAAAGGGGCATGATGGAGGATAAAAGAAGAACTCAGGGGGCATGATGAAGGATAAAAGAAGAACTCAGCCAGCACTCACCACGCTAAAGAAATGAAGAACTTCCTTGCAGAGAGAAGAATAGATCAAGTAATGATTCCTGCAGGAATGACTGCCTATCTCCAGACCCTTGATATTGCAATAAACAAGCCATTCAAGGACCATTTGCGCATAGAAGTCAATGACTACATTGAAAATAGAATGGAATGAAATCAGCGTGGAAACTTTGTGAAGCCCTGTCTGCAAGAAGTCGTGACTTGGATGAAGAAGTCATGGGATAAAATTACTGACAGCTGTGTCGCCAAGGCACTATGAGGAGGTTACCTGGACAAGACATGTTCATTTAAAGAGAGCTATATTGCTGGACATGACAGATTAGGTCCACTTCTTCTGAAGGAAATAGAGGCGCAAGACATCCAGGACGGAATTCAGGGTATGGACACTTATGACGATGTTGTTGAAGACGATGACATGATCATTATTGAATAAAGGTACCTTTTTTTGTTCACATTTACTTGTTTATTAAAATTGCTGTCAATGTTCATTAAAATAAGCCCTCCCCTGAAAATAAGCCCTCTGGTGTTTTTTCTGTCCAAAAAATTTTTAATAAGACAGTGTCTTATTATCGGGGAAACACTGTATGTTCTGGGTTCCAGGTTTGAATGGGAAGGATATAGAGTGAAAAGGGTACTGGATTTGAAGCCAAAAGACCTGGGTTTCAAAATCAAATCTGTGACATACTATCCTTCTAGGACTTTGAGAACATCCTTGAATTTCTCTTCATTCACCTCAGTTTTCTCATCCATACGAGAGCCTTAAGGTTCTAAATTCCAAGATCCTATGAAGTACTGAAGAGCAGAATATTGCAAAATAAGTGTCAATGATTTTTTAAACATCATAAGTATTATAGCCCAAAGCAGGTCTAAATAGGGCCAACAGCTGATCCCACACTATTTTTCTCCTGCTTGGTTGTTTCATGGTTTGTAAATCCTGTATCAGGATTTATACTCACAGAGGCCTAAAAGACTACTGCAGGATCAATATCATAGAATGGCTTTTATTTCAAAAATGAATGAAAAAGCATTTTATTAAGCATTTATGTATAAAGCTCTGTGCTAAGCATGGGACATGTTAAGTAAAAAGCAAGACAGTCCTTGCTTTCAAGCTCTCGATAATATGGGAGTCAACTATTAAGATTTCAACAAGTATGATGGAAGAGCCCAGTCAGTCTTAGGATAGAAGCAAAGCAGATGCTAACAGATCTCAGATACTGACAGGATTTTATTAATGGAAATGACATCAAAAGATGACAGTGGCAGGGATAGAAGATCTCTTCTCTGAAAGTATTACTCCCCTTCTCAGTAACTGCAAGAAGCATTCACAAGTTGGGTGATACTGCCATTCCCAGTGCTTTAGGATTTAGGGTCCAAAGCAGAGAACCAAGATGAGGTCTGCAGTCAAGGTAACCTGACCTACCTGGCACTTGCTACCTTCTGTCTTTCATTTGCTGTGAGATCCACAATATTTCAGCCAAGACTAGTCTGCCTGCCTCTTCTGTGGCTGCCAAGTTGTTGGCTGTTAATTTGTATTTACAAAAGCCTCTACAATATCTTTTGCCAAGGGACCTAAAAGCTAGAAAAGCTTACACTGCTAGTATAGTGGCATGGTATGATAAAAATCGATGACAATACAGATTGTAGTAGTAACACTCTCTCCACCAAAACTACCTCATAGTCATGATATTCTGCACATATTACATGTACACATTGTCTCCTCCCATTAGAATGTAAGCTTCTGGAGGGCAAGGCCTGTTTTAATCATCTTTTACATCCCTAACACTTAGTACAATGTCTAGCAGATGCTAAGTATTTAATATATGATTGATGATTAATGTCCAAAGGCAAACAATACTATTTACAGGGAAGGGAAATGGAAAGGAAGCGAATAAACATTTATGTAGCATCTACTATGTGCCAGAGACACTATGCTAAGTACTTTTATAATATTTTTTCATTTGATTATCATAAGAACTTTGCAAGATAGGTGTAAAAATAATTTTACAGTGGGAGAAATGGAGGGAAATAGAGATTAAATGACTTGTTTAGATTCACACAGCTAGTAAATACCTAAGAGCAAATTTGAATTTCCTGACTCTGCATGCATATTTAGCCCTAATATCTCTCCAAAAAAGGTCAACTTAGAGAAATTTGAAAATCTAACTTTATTCTTGTAGCAAAATAACTGTAGTTTGAAATATATATATGGAATTATCAGATAACTAGATGACATAATAGTCCCATTATTGTTCAGGGAATAAAGTTAGCTCTAAACAAGTATTACAGTATCAAGTGCTCATGGATAGGCCAAATGACAATTCTACCTACATTAATCTACTTATTCAATGCCATACTAATCAAACTGCTAAGAAATTACTTTATAGAAAAATAATATATGTACTGTGTATATATATTTATGCATTGACATGTATATTATTATTATGTATATATGTTTGTTATGCTATGTATTATAATAATAAATCTCTCCCAATTAAAAAAAAAAAAAGAAATTACTTTATAGAGCTAGAAAAAATAATAATAAAATCCATTATTGTTCAGGGTTAGAAGACTAAAAACTGAGAAGAATCCAACTGTATCTCTATTGAAGCATTAGATTCAGCTTTATAGAAAAAAGGAAAAAGAAGTACAGAGGTAAAACATACCAATGAGAATTTAACAAATAAACAAAAAAGAACAATCCACAAGTCTAGCCTGGCTAAAATAGAGAGAATAAAGAGGAAGAAGTTTGTAGATTAGACTAGACCAACACATAAGGAGGATCTCATAAGCAAAGAATAATTCTGGTTTGATCCAAAGTTCACAAAACTTGCATAAAATTGTTTTATAAAAAATCACTAGCATCTCGCATAAAGATGATCACAAACACTCTCTGAAACTCACTTCTTCCATTTCACTCTAATGTAGAACAAACATCTTTAATCACAGAAAACAGTACAAAAAGATAAATAAATAAGCAAAAGTTGTTGCCTGAAAAATCACAAGGGCAGAGGCAAAAGGCAAGCTGAGGATGGACCTATGCAGGAGAAGAAAAGTCCTCTGAAAGGATCATCTTTCCCTTGCCAGTCTGTTCAACCAATTCCCTGGGCCAAGTAGAAAAAAATCAAAATCTAATATCATCAAGATCATACCTAAAATAGATTTAAGTATTGCATTCCACTGGTTATTAAATTGATTGGCTTAAAACTTTAACATGCAAGCTGAAAACCCGGTTAGGGCCATAACATGTCACACATAAAGGAAAGAGACTTCTGAGATATAGCAGGGCCCAAAACCAGACTTCATCACCCTTATCTTCTTTTAGATAATTAATGGAGAAATTATAGTGGACATACTCTGAAGATATTTAAAAACCTCAATTATTTGTGATCTCAGAAAAGTACAGATGATAACCCACTTATGTCGCCTCATCCTGACTTGTCCATGGGCTTCATGTGTTTCCACAAGGGATCAAATCCAATGCTCTTAGGGCCCTTCTCTAAGTCTCTTGACATTGTGTACATACCAGTGCTGGCCATCACTCCTGATAGAAGACCACCTACGCTTCAAGAAAATCTTTTGGATAAAACTTTTAATTTGGAAAATTGGAAAAATTTTGGAAAAATTTGGAAAAAACTTTTAATAAAACTGATTAAAGTTTTAATTGTAACAAAGACTGTTGTATTCCTTGACTTGCAGAGATATAGCCTCTATGGAGGAATATAGATGTTTAGATGACAGGCCTTTGTTTCTGAGAGAAGCTTGCACTTTTGTCTTCCCTTCTGAGCCAGTTCTGAATGAGATGGTATAAAAACTTTGGTAGCCTACCACACTGCTAAACAAAGAAGCCACTGGGAAAATACAAATCCCCTGAGTTACCTTTTCAAACACTTTCTATAATGGTTGAAAGCACCTTTTCCTATCCAAGGGAATATGAACATCAATAGTGACAAGTTCCCAAGTCATTCCCCTAGCACAAATTCAGAACCAATTCCCGAAATGTGATGTGAACCTTAGGTCAAGGCTCCCTGTTCCCTTCCCCCCATACCCAATCCAAATAAGAATTCTATAAAAACTCATCCCACTTTACTAAATTAGGTCACCTAATTCCAACTGGAATCCCAGAAAAACCTACCCTGTGTACATTTTTTTTACCTGTACCCTGTACCCTGTGTATCTCCTCTCTGTCTTTCATATTGGGAGTATTTCCCCCTGATAAAGTTGAGTTGGTTGATTTACTTTCTCTCTGGCCACTATTATCTTGTAGTGCCCTGCCTAGAGAAGCACGAGCCATTGACCAGGACTGGAATTAACAGTCTCAATAGCCATCCCTACCTAAGAAACCACATTTTAGAAAATACATGGCTGGTACAAGAACCCCATCCTTCAACAATAGCATCTTCCCCCTTCTCCCAGACATCAGATGTATAATGAGCCATCTAACAATATAAATGGCATATAAGGGACTGCTACCTCTCCTGGTACTGAACTTTGGAATCCTAAACCTCATTCAAACTATGCTGAGAGAAGTGACTCAATCTAGGTTCCCCTTTCTGGCTTTTTTATCTCTAATAGGCACAGTAATCAGAGGTGAAACTAGGACCTACCCTCTAGAGGCAAGCAGATGTGGCCTCTTGGAGGGCCACCTTGGACACCTTAGCTCACTCTCTATATTCTTGAGCATCAGCAGTAACCTATGGGAAGCTATCTCCTGCTTTAACCAGATATTTGCAAACACATTGCGTCAAATTTCTTAAAGGGAATGCAGGTAACTGGCTTGTCTCTTTGGACAGTCACCTAAAGGGAACTGCTTGGTCCCTTTCTGTAAGCTAGGAATGAGTTCCTTCAGATGTAGCCTTAAACTAAATTGGTTTCATATGCCTTTCAGAATACCCTTGGCCAGAGTACAAGTAGATTTCTAGTTTTCTTCCTGAGAATAGAGAAGTTTTCTGATATTTCTCTTTGGTTTTACTGAATTACTATTCCATTGACACAATTAAGTGGCACAATGGATAGAGCTGGATTTGGAATCAGGAAAATCTAAGTTCAGATCCTGCTTTGTAAATCATTTGACCTTTTTGACTCAATTTCCTCATCTGTAAAATGACTAGAGTATTAGCACCAACTTTCCTAGGGTTGTTAAAGGATCAAAGGTGTTATTTGTAAACCACTGCAAATTTAAAAGCATGAGCACACACATCCTAGCTACTGTTGTTGCTCTTAATTATCCTTTTAAATCTTCACTAGGATATTTCTTAAGAGAAGTTGGTCCTGGCTAGTATCTCTCAAGTCCACATCTTTGCCTGAAGCCTCTAGAGCAGTGGTCCTCAAAGTGTAGTCCAAAGAATTATTGGGGTCTCTGAAACCCTTTCAGAGGGTCTACAAATTCAAAATTATTTTTTATTTCTAATATAGTAAATAGCTATAAATATAACCCATGTGAACAAAAACTCTTTGAACAGATCCTCGATAGTTTTTTTTTTAACAACATGAAGATACTGAGAACAAAGGTTTGAAAACCACTGCTCTAGAGGAATATTTCTCTTAAGAACCGTATTTCAAGTAGCAGGGGAACCAGAAAAAAATAGTAATTCTGATTAACTATGAAGATATGATCTGCTGTGGATCTTTTCTCATATTTTCATCAAGTCCACACAAGCCCTCCATATGTGTCTATGTGTAAATATATATATATATATTCACACATACATAAACACACACACATAAGGTATGTATGTAAATATATGTATATGCATGTAAAATTTTCACAAAAATTTTGTACAAATGAGTAAGTTAGCAAGTGAACTGGAAATTCTTAATATTTTCTCAGTAACTTTTTTTGATTAATCTTTGGAATCTACTTCTCTTTCAGATTACCTTAAGAACTGATTCCTAATGTGGCTCTTTTCAGCAACGAGGTGATCTAGGCCAATTCCAATAGACTTGTGGTGGAAAGAGCCATCTTCATACAGACCTGTGGGGACTGAATGCGGACCACAACAAAGTATTTTCACCATTTTTGTTCGCTTGCTTGTTTTTCTCATTTTTTCCTTTTTTATCTTATTTTTCTTGTGCAGCATCATAAATGTGTTAATATGTATAATAGAATTGCACATGTTTAACATACATTGGGGTTACTTGCTGTCTAAAGAGAGAAAAATTTGGAACACAAAATTTTGCAAGGGTAAATGTTGAAAACAATCTGGATACATTTGAAAATAAAAAGGTATTCATAAATTTTTTTTAAAAAACTGATCCCTAAAAAATTTATAACTCTCTTAAAACTATAATATATATCAAGAATTGTGAAATTAGAATCCAAATGTGGTATCTACACTGTAATCTATGGATAAAAATCTCATCTTGGTTAAGCCACTTAATTTCTTTATTCCTGAATTTCCACATCTGTAAAATGGCTAATAGCATTTACATCCCTGCATTATTATAAGGATCAAGTAAGATAACATATAAAGCACTTTGCAAATCTTAAAGCACTATGTAAATTATCATTATAAAATATTCACAGGTCTTTTTCATTGTTTCATTGTCTTTATTCTCATTTCATTCTTAATCATTCTTAGATGATCTAGTTTAATTAGTGCAATATAATATCTTATAATATTGTAATGATTTATATCACAATTATCCCTATATACATTGTTCTCTTGGTTCTGCTCTCTTCACTTAGTACCATTCACAAATCTTTCAGTGCTTCTCTTTACAACCTGTATTTGTCACTTCTCTGAAACAATATTCCACTACATATATATATATAAAACAATATTTTCTCTGTCAACAGGCATCTTCTCCTGTTTCTAGTTTTTCCCTACTACAAAAAGTATTGCTATATAAAGTGCCTTTATCATTTACCTCCTTGTTGTATTTCTACTTAACAATGGAATCATGAGGTCAAAAGGTATGAATAGCTTTAGGGTTTCTTATACAATTCCAAATGATTTCCAGACCAAGTCAGGGCTGTCACAATATATCAATATGCCAGACTTCCCACAGCTCCTCCAACACTTGATTGCTATTTTGGTTTTGTTGTTGTTTTATCAATAGTCTTTGACAACTTGATGGTTATGACACAAACACCCAAAAATGTTCTAACCTGCATTTTTCTGATTAACGATTTAGAACAATTCATTTGTGATTCTCTGGTTGGGGGAGGGGAGAACCACCTTTATTCTAAATCAATACTATCTTTCTATCACATCTCTCTCCTTATCTAGAAGATCAAGTGTTTACTATCAGAGGTAGTTTTCCAGGCTCTTTTCTTTCCCAGACTAATTTATCAATAAAACTTGCATAAAAGCAATCTTGTTATATTTATTCTCTAATCCATTTCCCACTTATTAGAATAAACACCTTAGTAATCAGATTGTATCAGGTTGTGTAATGATCAACTGTGAATGATCTCTGCAATACAATGATCAATGTACAATGTACAATGACAATTCCAAAAGATTCATAACAAAAAATACTATCCTCCTCCAAAAAGAAGTGATGGAATCTGAATGAAGCATACTTTTTTAAGCTTATTTTTCTTGTTGGATTTCTTTTTGGTCTGTGTGTTCATTCACACTATGACTAATATGAAAATGTTTTCCATGGTTACATATGATGTATAAAATTACATATAATTTCCAAGATCCACACCTATATCCTATATCAAAGTGCTTGCCTTCTCATTGAGAGAGGTAGGGAGAGAGGGAGAGAATTTGGAACACAAAATTTTAAAGAGTGAATATTAATTTTTTTTACATGGAACTGGAAAAATGTACTCAAATTAATTAATACAAAAGAATAACAATGATATCAGAGATGTCAAACAGCTAAGAGTAGCACTTGACCTTGAAACCTTACAAGTCCCTCTAGAACCAGATTAAACTAGTTGGGAAATATTTTTAAAATAAATAAAAATATAATAGGACATAAAAAAGGAACCAGACTATAATTTCCTTAATTATATAGTCTTCTCATTTTTATTCTGTTCTCATTTGGTATTGACTGTGACCTGTTTTAATAAATTGACAGTCCAACTGTAGAAAGATTACTGGTTGAGAACATATTAGTAATAAGTCATTTCCTGTCAAAAGCAATCTCATTTTTATAATGTTATTTGACATTTATCAGTGCCTCCCAACTTTTTTTCTTCAATAGTATTTTATTTTTTCAAATACATGTAAAGATAATTTTCAACATTCATTAATGTAAGACTTTATATTCCTATTTTTTTCTCTTTCCCTCTCATCTCCCCCTCTTCTCAAGACAACAATTTGATATATGTTAAATATGTACAATCCTTTTAAACATACTTATATATTTCTCATGTCTGTACAAGAAAAATCAGACAAAAAAGAAAAAAACCCACAACAAAAGAAAAAAACCCACAACAAAAAAAAACTAAAATACTATATGCTTCGATCTACATTCAGTCTCCATAGTTGTTTTTCTGAATGCAAATGGCTTTCTCCACCACAAGTCTATTAGAATTGGCCTGAATCACCTCATTGTTGAAAAGTCCATCAAGTTGATCATGTAATCTTGTTGCTATGTACAATGTTCTCTTGATTCTATACTTACTTCAATTCATGTAAGTCTCTCCAGGCCTCTCTGAATTCATCCTGTTGATCATTTCTTATAGAACAATAATATTCCATCACATTCATATACCATAAGTTATTCAACCATTCACCAACTGATGAGAACCTATTCAGTTTCCAGTTTCTTGTCACTACAAAAAAGTGCTGCTACAAAAATTTTTTGCACATGTAGATTCTTTTCCCTTTTTTTTATGCTCTCTTTGGGATATAGACCCAGTAGAGACACTGCTAGAATCAAAGGTTATGCACAGTTTGTTATCCCTTTGGGCACAGTTCCAAATGACTCTCCAGAATGGTTTGATCAATTCACAACTCCGCCAACAATGCATGAGTGTCCCAGTTTTCCTACATTCCCTCCACTAATAAGTATTATTATCTTTTCCTCTCAAGTCAATCTGAGAAATGTGAAGTGTCAGCTCAGAGTTGTTTCAATTTGTATTTTTCTAATCAATGGTAATTTTGAGCATTTTTTCATATAACTAGAAATGGTTTTAATTTCATCTGAAAATTGTTCATACCTTTTGACCATTTATCAATTGAGGAATGACTTGTATTCTTATAAATTTGGATCAGTTCTCTATATATTTTAGAAATTGTCTATTATTGTTCTGTAAGAAATGAACAGCAGAGACTTACATAAACTGATGCTAAGCAAAATGAGCAGAACCAAGAGATAGGCAACAAGATTATACGATGATCAATTCTGATGGATGTGGCTCTTTTCAACAATGAAATGATTTAAACCAGTTCCAATTGTTCATGAAGCAAATCATCCGCACCCAGAGAAAGGACTGTGGGAACTGAGTATGTACCGTAACATAGAATTTTCACTCTTTTTGTTGTTGTTTGCTTGAATTTTGTTTTCCTTCTCAGTTTTTTTTTTCCCTTCTTGATCCGATTTTTCTTTTGCAGCAAAATAACTGTATAATTATCTATACATATATTGGATTTAACATATATTTTAACATATTTAACATGCATTGGACAACCTGCCATCTAGGGGAAGAGGTGGGAGGAAGGAGGGGAAAATTTGGAACTAAAGGTTTTGCAACAGTCAATATTGAAAAATTATCCATGCATATGTTTTATAAATAAAAAGCTTTAATTAAAAAAAAAAAGAAATTGCTTTCCAATTTCTTGAATAAAGTATAATGATATGTAGGTTTGAGACTTTGTGTAGTTCACAATTTGGAGTACACAGTACAAAATCATTCTTTATAATTTTTAACACTGTGTTTTCCAACATATGTTCACTGTCCTCCTTATATCCACTGAAGTCACCAAGCAGTAAGTTATGTACTAATTTAAAGGATCTTATAAAATTCAGAGAATTTTTCTAACCCCCTCATTCTCTATAACAAAGGTAGGTAAATTTAAAACCAAACAGATGCTAATACACAAGCTGCAATGATCTACATAAATTATTATTACAATTATTATTATTACTATTACAAATATTTGACAAGGTAGTCAAGCATTTCACAAAATGATACTTCGTGTTGCCTTTGGACTTGTCATAAAGGCAATGTCACTAACTCCTTTAAGTGATTCTCTAAGAAGAGCATATAAATTCCATTTAGCTGCAATTTCTTTCAATTTTCTGGTTTCACTTAAGATTGAGAATGTTAAATTAATGATTTAGTAACTACAATAGTATATCCACATCCTAATCATTAAACATATGTTAATATTTATAGTCTAAATTGTGATGTCTCATTTCTGCTATCCCGACACCATCAATGCAGGTATAAAGAGAATTGCATTGACAAATATGGAAATATGTTCAGAAGAATTGTATATGTTTAACTTATATCAAATTGCTTGCTATCTATGGGAGGGGGTAGAGAGAAGGAAGGAAGAAAAATCTGATTTTGCAAAGATGAACGGTGAAAACTATCTTTGCATGTATTTGTTAAAAATAAAAGCCATTCTAGAAACTGGAAATCGAATGGATGCTCATCAATTGGAGAATGGCTGGGTAAATTATGGTATATGAATGTTATAGAATATTATTGTTCTGTAAGACATGACCAGCAGGATGAACACAGAGAGACTTGGAGAGACTTACATGAACTGATGCTAAGTGAAATGAGCAGAACCAGGAGATCATTATACACTTCAACAACGATATTGTATGAGGATGTATTCTGATGGAAGTGGATTTCATTGACAAAGAGATCTAACTCAGTTTCAATTGATAAATGATGGACAGAAGCAGCTACATCCAAAGAAAGAACACTGGGAAATGAAAGCGAACTATTTGCATTTTTGTTTTTCTTCCCAGGTTATTTTTACCTTTTGAATCCAATTCTCTCTGTGCAACAAGAGAACTGTTCGGTTCTGCAAACATATATTGTATCTAGGATATACTGCAACATATTTAATATATATAGGACTGCTTGCCATCTAGGGGAAGTGGGGGAGAGAGGGAGGGGAAAAATCGGAACAGAAGCAAGTGCAAGGGATAATGTTGTAAAAAAAAAAAAATTACTCTGGCATGGATTCTGTCAATAAAAAGTTATTATAAAATAAAATTAAAAAAAAAAGAAAATAGTTGGGCAGAAAAAAAATAAATAAAAGCCATTAAAAAATAAGAATAATTGCTTGAGTTCTAGTACACAAAATGATACTTAAGAAGTAGAGAAAAAATTTAAGAGGATTTCTTAAAATTCTGGGAGATTCAGGCAGAAAAAATTGACAGCTGAGAAGGAAATGAATTGATTTTTTAGTGGGGAAAGAATCAGAAAGAAACCAATGAAGAATGCCAGCAGTGATTAAAAAAAAAGAAGAAGAAGCTGAAATTCTACCTAAGAGTAGAAAATGGAGACAGAAAAATAAAATACAGAAACAGTACATCATAAAACTAGATTGGAGAATTTCCAGATACCCTGTGATCCCAACTGTGTAACTCAAATACTACTCTGGCTCCAAAGAGAAAGTGGCATCACAAAGGTAGTTCATGTTTATAGAGCAAAGTATAATACCAAGTGTTGCTGTTCCCTGCAAGGGCTTTCTCAAGATGGCTGAAGACTGGAGAGAACAATTCCTCCAAAGGCCATGAGAACTCTAAAACAGAGCAACTCAGCCCTATGATAACTACTATACAACAATAACTAAAAAACATGAAACAGGAGAAATCTGCACAATTGCCATCCTCTCCTTCATGTCCAAGTTTAGAGTGACTCTAGAAGCAAGTTGGCCTTTTTTTTCTTTCCATTCTCAAAGTTCTATGCAAATCCCCAAATCATGAATAGAAAAATGACTTCCCAAAAAGAACATAAACTCTTACAATATTACAACTCGAAGGTACCTCAGAAGGTATTTAAGCCAAACCTTCCATCCAAGGTACAAACCAAACTGGATCAATTTGTCTCCCTTTTAACATCTAACATGTTAATAATGTTAAAGAATTTGCCTTTAAAAAAAAAAGGCTAAAACAGTAAATATAGGAATATCAAAGCCCATCTAAAGAGGGTAGGAAGGATTTGACTAAACACTCACTTCAAAAAGCTCTCCTTCCTAATTAGAGAAGACAACAGGAACTTGAAATCTGCCATCTCAAAAGCATTTAGATCCTTTAAGAATGTCTCACATCATTTTGGAGGCAATCTCCTAGGAACAGTTGAATGACTGAAATAGAAACACACAAGGGCCAACAAGAAAGTGATTCAAGGAACTTCAGCTAAAGATTTTCAGCTTAAGTAGTGCATTCTTCAGTGATGACTATGGCTAGGAACATAACATTGAACCAAATTAAGGTAAAAAATGATTCTTGTTCCAACTTACATATATAATCTCCTATAGGCAAAATTTTTTCTAAGTAAATTCACTCTCAAAATGACATAGGATTCCCAAAGACAAACATGAAAATAATCTAATGCTGGAGGGCAAAGACAGATTTTCATGTCCTAGCACCAGCTTTTTGAGTATATTAATATCATATTTTAAATCCCTAACATAGTGGGGGCCCAATGATTAGGTTCTTTCATATTACTTTACCCTAGACCCTTGACTCACTTTCTTGTTTCATTCTTATGTTATTCGACTTCCGGTTAAGATGGCGGAGAGGAGGCTCACAGTTGCATAAGCTCCGCGCTTTCTCTCACTATCCACTTCATTACAAGCCTCTGAATCAATGCTTGACTGAAAAAAACCCACAAATAGTTACCAAGAGAAGCCATCCTTGAGATCCGCCAAGAAAGGTCTGTCTTTACTGGAGGGCTGGGGCGGTTTTAGATCGGGCGCAGGCGGCGGGCAGCGGCAGTGAGAGCACGGGAACAGACTGGAGAGGGGGTGGGGAGTGATCGCAGCTGTCTCTGCGGGGAGAGCTTCGCTACAGGTTTGGAACCTGCAGCAAGTCAACAGCCCAGCAGAGAAGTTAAAAACACCGGGGCTGAAGAACACAACCGCAAACAGCTGGAGTCTCTCGGGACCTGGCCGCCCCCCCCTTCCCCCCCCTCAGTGACTCAGCACGCTCTGGGATCTCAGAGCGCAGGCGCAGCACAGTCCTGCTAGTGCCTCACTGCTGCCACCTGCAGTCTGTAGAGGAAGCTCGATAACACACCCAGCCCCCCCCCCAAAGAAAGACTCCAGTTTTTTCTGTTTTTCTTTGGTAGTTTGTCTCTGATTAATAGACAGAATGAGCAAGAAGCTGAAGAGGACTTTAACCCTAGACAGCTTCTACACAGATAGAGAGCAGACTCTAAATCCTGAGGAGACTAAAAACAGGCAGTCCCCAGGTGATTCCCCAAAGGAGGAGATCGTCTGTTCCTCAGCACAGATGAACCTCATAGAAGTGATTAAAAAGGCTCTCACAAGGGAGCTAGAAGAAAAATGGGGAAAGCAGAGTGAGGCTTGGCAAAAGGAGAAGGAAGCTTGGGAAAAGGAGAGGGAGGCTTGGCAAAAGAGCCTGGAGAAGTCAGTTAAAGAGAGAGTGGATAAAGAAGTAAAATCCTTGAAAAATAGGATTAGTGAACTGGAAAACAAAATTGGCGAAATGGAAAAAAATTCCACAGAACAAAAGAACTCAATTGGACAATTAGAGAAAGATTTTAAAAAAGTGAGTGAAGAGAATACTTCACTGAAAATCAGAATTGAACAAGTGGAATTGAATGACTCGAGGAGACAAGAAGAATCAGTCAAGCAAATCCAAAAAAATCAAACAATGGAGAAAAATGTGAAATACCTTCTGGGGAAGACAACAGACCTGGAAAACAGATCCAGGAGAGACAATCTGAGAATCATTGGACTCCCAGAAAAACATGATGAAAAAAAGAGCCTGGACACTGTCTTCCAGGAAATTATCAAAGAGAACTGCCCAGAAGTCATAGGAACAGAGGAAAAAATAAACATTGAAAGGATTCATCGATCACCCACTGAAAGGGATCCTAAAATCAAAACACCAAGGAATATAGTGGCCAAATGCCAGAACCCTCAGATGAAAGAAAAAATATTGCAAGCGGCTAGAAAAACCCAATTCAAGTATCAAGGAGCCACAATAAGGATCACCCAGGATCTGGCAGCATCCACATTAAAAGATCGAAGGGCCTGGAATATGATATTCCGAAAGGCTAAGGAACTTGGTATGCAACCAAAAATAACTTACCCAGCGAGAATGAGCATCTTTTTCCAGGGAAGAAGATGGACATTCAACGAAGTAAGCGAATTTCATCTATTTCTGATGAAAAAACCAGAACTTAACAAAAAGTTTGATCTACAAATATAGAACTCAAGAGAAATCTAAAAAGGTAAAGATTAATCTTGGGAACTATATTTTGACTATATAGATGCATAAAGAATACATGTATACCTTGTTCTAGAAATTGATGTGGAAAGGACATTGTACCAGAAAAAGGGTAAAGTGGGGGTAGTACATCTCATGAAGAGGCATAGGAAACCTATTATATCTGAGAGAAAGAATGGAGGGGGATGAATATAGTGGGTATCTTACTGCCTTCAGAATTGGCTTTAAGTGAAAAATCTTAAGACATATTCAATCTATGGTGAAACTTCTCCCATCTCATTGAAAAGTGAGAAGGGAAAAGTGGAAAGGGAAGGAATAAGCTAAGCGGAAGGGAATACGGGAACTGGGAGGGAAAGGGGTAAGATAGGGGGAGGAACTCTAAGGCGGGGGGAGGGACACTAAAAAGGGAGGGCTGTGAGAAACAAGGGGTGCTCACAAGCTTAATACTTGGAAGGGGGGGAAAGGGGAAAGAAGGGAGGAAAGCATAAACCGGGGTTAACAAGATGGCAAGTAATACAGAATTGGTCATTCTAACCATAAATGTGAACGGGGTAAACTCCCCCATAAAGAGGAAGCGGTTAGCAGAATGGATTAAAAGCCAGAATCCTACAATATGTTGTTTACAGGAAACACACCTGAAGCGGGGAGATACATGCAGGTTAAAGGTAAAAGGTTGGAGCAAAATCTACTATGCTTCAGGTGAAGTCAAAAAAGCAGGGGTAGCCATCCTGATCTCAGATCAAGCTAAAGCAAAAATTGACCTAATTAAAAGAGATAAGGAAGGACACTATATCTTGCTAAAGGGTAGCATGGACAATGAAGCACTATCTATATTAAACATATATGCACCAAGTGGGGTAGCATCTAAATTCTTAAAAGAGAAACTAAGAGAGCTGCAAGAAGAAATAGACAGTAAAACTATAATAGTGGGAGATCCTAACCTTGCACTCTCAGAATTAGATAAATCAAACCAGAAAATAAATAAGAAAGAAGTTAAAGAGGTAAACAGAATACTAGAAAAGCTAGATATGATAGATCTCTGGAGAAAATGTAATGGAGACAGAAAGGAATACACTTTCTTTTCAGCAGTTCATGGAACCTATACAAAAATTGACCATATATTAGGACATAAAAACCTCAAACTCAAATGTAGTAAGGCAGAAATAGTAAATGCATCCTTTTCAGACCACGATGCAATGAAAATTATATTCAACAAAAAAGCAGGGGGAAGTAGACCAAAAAATAATTGGAAACTAAATAATCTCATACTAAAGAATGATTGGGTAAAACAGCAAATCATAGACATAATTAATAACTTCACCCAAGAAAACGATAATAATGAGACATCATACCAAAATGTATGGGATGCAGCCAAAGCGGTAATAAGGGGAAATTTCATATCTCTAGAGGCCTATTTGTATAAAATAGAGAAAGAGAAGGTCAATGAATTGGGTTTGCAATTAAAAATGCTAGAAAAGGAACAAATTAAAAACCCCCAGTCAAACACTAAACTTGAAATTCTAAAAGTAAAAGGTGAGATCAATAAAATTGAAAGTAAAAAAACTATTGAATTGATTAATAAAACTAAGAGTTGGTTCTATGAAAAAACCAACAAAATAGACAAACCCTTAGTAAATCTGATTAAAAAAAGGAAAGAGGAAAATCAAATTGTTAGTCTTAAAAATGAAAAGGGAGAACTCACCACTAACGAAGAGGAAATTAGAGCAATAATTAGGAGTTACTTTGCCCAACTTTATGCCAATAAATTCGACAACTTAAATGAAATAGAAAAATACCTCCAAAAATACAGCTTGCCCAAACTAACAGAGGAAGAAGTAAATATCCTAAACAGTCCCATCTCAGAAAAAGAAATAGAACAAACTATCAATCAACTCCCTAAGAAAAAATCCCCAGGACCAGATGGATTTACATGTGAATTCTACCAAACATTTAAAGAACAATTAACTCCAATGTTATATAAACTATTTGAAAAAATAGGGATTGAAGGAGTCCTACCAAACTCCTTTTATGACACAGATATGGTACTGATACCTAAACCAGGTAGGCTGAAAACAGAGAAAGAAAATTATAGACCAATCTCCCTAATGAATATTGATGCTAAAATCTTAAATAAAATATTAGCAAAAAGATTACAGAAAATTGTCACCAGGATAATACACTATGACCAAGTAGGATTTATACCAGGAATGCAGGGCTGGTTCAATATTAGGAAAACTATTAGCATAATTGACTATATCAATAACCAAACAAACAAAAACCACATGATCATCTCAATAGATGCAGAAAAAGCATTTGATAAAATCCAACATCCATTCCTAATAAAAACACTTGAGAGCATAGGAATAAATGGACTTTTCCTTAAAATAGTCAGGAGCATATATTTAAAACCATCAGTAAGCATCATATGCAATGGGGAAAAACTGGAACCTTTCCCAGTAAGATCTGGAGTGAAGCAAGGTTGCCCACTATCACCATTATTATTTAATATCGTATTAGAAACACTAGCCTCGGCAATAAGAGTCGAGAAAGATATAAAAGGAATTAGAGTAGGCAATGAGGAAACCAAACTATCACTCTTTGCAGATGATATGATGGTATACCTAGAGAACCCCAGAGATTCTACCAAAAAGCTATTGGAAATAATTCATAATTTTAGCAAAGTAGCTGGCTACAAAATAAATCCCCATAAATCCTCAGCATTTTTATACATCACCAACAAAACCCAACAGCAAGAGATACAAAGAGAAATTCCATTCAGAATAACTGTTGATACCATAAAATATTTGGGAATCTATCTACCAAAGGAAAGTCAGGAATTATATGAGCAAAATTATAAAAAAGTCTCCACACAAATAAAGTCAGACTTAAATAATTGGAAAAATATTAAGTGCTCTTGGATTGGCCGAGCGAACATAATAAAGATGACAATACTCCCTAAACTAATCTATTTATTTAGTGCTATACCAATCAGACTTCCAAGAAAATATTTTATTGATCTAGAAAAAATAACAACAAAATTCATATGGAACAATAAAAAGTCGAGAATCTCAAGGGAACTAATGAAAAAAAAATCAAATGAAGGTGGCCTAGCTGTACCTGATCTAAAATTATATTATAAAGCAGCAGTCACCAAAACCATTTGGTATTGGCTAAGAAATAGATTAGTGGATCAGTGGAAAAGGCTAGGCTCACAAGACAGAGTGGTCAATTGTAGCAATCTAGTGTTTGACAAACCCAAGGCCCCTAACTTCTGGGAAAAGAATTCAATATTTGATAAGAACTGCTGGGATAATTGGAAATTAGTATGGCATTCTTATGTTATTCCCACTGTGCAATAAAAAAGCCAGCAATCCAAGAAGTCCAGCTAGTGTTGGAGACGGGATATGAAGTCCAATCCCTAGACTCCCAAGTCTAACCCACTTACCACTACATCATCTTGCTTTTCAACCAATTTTCTTAGCCAGCTCTTCCCACTCAATCCATCTTGCACATGATGTCTTAATTTGTTCAAAAACCTCTCATTGTTCCCCAGTTGCTAGAGAATAAAAAGTTCAAACTCCTTAACCCAATATTCAAGGACATCTAAAATGTGGTCTCGACTTTCTTTTTCTACCTTATGCTGTCTCGGATTTTTGCTTCCTTTGTAACAGGAAAGGTTTCATGGAAGAAATGTATAGAAATTCAAAAGGCAAAGGAAGGTATTTCACACATGGCAAAATAGACTTACCAAAATCATGGGAGCAAAAGAAGAAAGCTTATTCAAGGGACAGAAATTAGTCCAGTATGGCTGGAGCATAAGTGTGTAGAAAGGAATAATTTTAGATGCATTAGGAAATGTAAACTGGTGCCAATTTGTGGAGGATTTTGAATTCCAGGTCAACAAGTTTAAACTTTACTGAGGGCCACTGAAGATTTTTAAACAGATGTCTTTAATCATAGCAGCCATAAGTGAAAACTCTGTTACAAGAGAATTTATCATATTCTACCATAATTTTTGGGTATGTGTCCTACTAGATTATAAAGTCTCCAAGGAACTGAAAATAAAAACAAATTTATTTATAAAAAAGAAGAAAATGAGTGTGATCAGGAAGTATAGAGTAAAAATTAACATTACTAGCTCCACTCCCCCTGCCTCAAAAAAAAAAAAATTTTCTCAAGAGAACATGTCTTAGAAAACCTTGTATCTCACACAATACTTTTTAGGAATGTCATATTTAATAAACACTTGTAGGAAGAATAAATAAACTAACCTCAGGTCCCTTCCAAGTCATTCTTTCAATGGGTGCAAAGCACTATGCCAAGGAAGATAAAAAATTTACATAAGACCTAAGTCTTTTGTCTTCACGGAATATATAGTATAATGGAGGGATAACTATAATACATATTATACACACTTACTAGAAAGGTATTTTTAAAAAATCCTATAGTAACCCAACTAAAAATGGGGTCAGGGCAACTGATATATGCTTAAAAAGCTTGGATGTAATATAATATGGAGGGAAGGTAGGAAAGGGAAATTGGAGGGGAAGACACTGTGGGCCTAAAGAAATAGTATGAGAAAGGACTTACCGACAGAAAAATGTAAGGCATGTACAAGAAGCTAAGAACAGTGCAGTTGGTTCATAGTACAGGAGGCAGTAACATGAGAAAGCTGAAAAGGCTGGTAAACATCAAATTCTAAGTGAATGCCAGGATGAGGAAGTAAATTTTAATTTGAAGACAGTACAGTTCAATTTGTAGTAAGTTGCATTTAAGATACTCCTGAGACACAGGCGGGCTTATCCTCTGGTATCCAAAATGACTGAGAAGATTCTCTACAAATGCACACCACTAGAGATCAAATGGTCTTAGTTAAAATGAAAATAATACTTTGTACATGGCCACTAGGGGGCCAATGTCACCATTGAATGTGGAAGAGATTATGTGTCAATACTTAATTACAGACAAGAATGATGACTCATAAAATTTAAAGACAAACCATCATGGAAGAAAAAAAAACCCAAACTGTCAGCATTGGTTGGCTTTGTATAAATTTGCACTGCACAAACCTGACTTTATGTATAAAGAATTCTGAAAGAAATCCACGTTCCAAAAATCATATGTTAACTTTACTGTAGAGTACTTTGGTGCTCCATGGATTCTCCACAACTCATCCCTCTCCTTAAAAAGATCTTCCAAGTAAAAGCAGAAGAATGGCCTCACACACTACAAATTGAAAGGCTTGGCTTGAGACTTCTGATGTTGAAAGCAGACCTTTGTCCCATTCTGTCTACCCATTCACATGTCTAGCCCCTCATGTGCCTATCTTCTGTCTGTCCACACTCTAATAGTCTCCTAATTATCTCCCAATCTCTCTTGTCTTTGTCTCCAATGTGTTCTTCCTTTCAGTTCTGGCCAGATCCTCACGTGGCTGGCCTTTGCTCTTGCTCCTGCTACTAACTCTCTCTTGTGATTCAATTCTGAATCTAGTTCTGTTCCCTTTTCTATTCAATTCTGGACCTAATCAAATTTCTGTGTTGTGAGAAAACTTTATTCACCTATGAGAATTGCAAGGAAACTTCATTGTGCTGTCTGAACCCAACAAGTCCTGTGTAGCTGGGAAGCTGGACCATCTCCACCTGAGAACCTTTGGGATATCTGGTGTATTCAGGAGGACCAGCACCTCTAGGGTGAAGGCTTGCCAAACCCTTTTCAGGGCTCGTCCATTTGTGGTGTCTACCTGTCACCCAACTCTCCCTTGCAGCTTCAAGTATACAGAGCAGTGATATCCCTAGTAAACCATCCAAGCAAACGAGTTAAACCTAGTTGAGGGTAACTGACAGGCCACAAACTTTTTGGTTAGGATGTCTGCCCAAAGCACGTGATGACTTCCCCTGGTGGAATGGGCAGAGGAGAACAATTTGTTCCAATGACTAAGAAGATGGCTGAAGCAGGCACTGGAAAGCCCTTCAGACTTTGGTCAAACAACTAAGACACTAAGTTCATTCACTGGGTCCCAGGCCATTCCCAGTCATCTTGGCTTTTGTCCTGCCACTGGACTTCAATGACTCAGGAAAAGAATGTGAAGCTGAAGACTTTGTGTCTCACTTAAATGCAATTCACACATTCTATGTTATTAGTTCTCTTCAAAAACAAATGGCAGCGATCCTTAATAAAGGACCTAGTGTATACTGACAAAAATCTAGTTGGAACGGAATATAAGCACACAAAGTTTTCTCACAGTTTTACACCTCTAGCAATCTATATATCTTACTGAAAATGGACCTCATACTGGTCCATCAGTTACTGGTTCCTCTGATTGAATACAGATGCTTGGGGAGTGGAACTTTTTTTTTTCTGATTTCAGGAAATTGTACCTGTGTACTCTTCCTCTCCCAATTTAGAAAGCCCCTAATCTTTCTTCCAATTAGAAATCAGATTACCTAATCTTGTATTCTATTTTACAGCCTATTGTTTTCTTTTAATGCATAAAAATCTGTCTACTTCTATATTCTAGGTCCAACGTGAAGCTGAGGAAGCCTGATCCCAATTTGTTATACAATTGGCAATGTACTGCTTAATAAATTAAGTTTAGAAACTTGAACCTTTGTTTCTTCAGTTATTTCAGATTTCACCAGTCATACTTCTCTGTCCTTTGCCCCAGTACTTAAACTATGTGTTGGCTGATGCCTCTATTCACAGATGCACAAATCTCCTTCCTGCCTTCTTTTTTTCTTCCCTTCCCCACATCCACAGGTGACTTTGCATGATGTAAAAATTGCCTTACAATGGAATGGTCCACTTACAAGTGAGAACAGTTTTTTTTCTACACTGAAACAATAGATGTTGTTAAGGCATTGGTCACTTACCATAGCACTCTAAGTTTGAAACTATTTCACCACTCCAGACATCTACTAAAACTATAAGCACTACTTCAAAGCCGACTTTCCATACCCAATTTGCTATTGTTACTAAGCCCAATCCTTCCCAGTACCATTGCCACCATTTTATCTAAATCAGGATCCCTGATTACCTTTGAGCTAATGAAAGTCATGGCGAACTAGCCTAGCAGAGGTGCTCCTAGGACAAAGAATCATCATTCTATTAAACTCACCAAAGCAAAAGGACCCATGAAATGGGATAATCACACAATAACACTAGTTATTGCCCTAAAGAAAGGGTTCCTGTCAAACCACACATGCTTACTCAAGGCATGATAGTTCAGCCAAAGCCCTCAGAAGCAATGAGCTCAGTATTCTTTTCCTATGATGATATGATAGTTGATAGTTCTTCAGCTCCAACTACCTCCAAGAGATTTCAACTACTCCCAACAATTGTCATCAAGTGTGACAAAGATACTGATCTGCTTTGTGTAAGTAAAGAACTAAAAAGTGAAGGGATGCCCATCAACTGGGAAATGACTGAAAAAGTAGCAGATAATTGTGATGGAGCACTACTACACAATAAAAAATGATAAGGCTGGTTTTAGAAGAAATATGGACTTGCATGAAGTAATGCAGAGTGAATGAACAGAACCAAGAGAATATTTTACACAGTAAAAGCAATATTGTTCAAAGAGTAACTGTGAATGATTAAACTATTTTGAGTAATGTGATCATTCAAATCAACTATGAAAGATTTAAGGAAAATGCCATTATATATATAGACATCATATAATACATAAATGTATTAAATAGTTCCATATATATCTATGTCAAATAATAGCCTTCTCTAAATCCAGGACTGGGAAGGAAGGAAACAACTCAGAACTCAAAACCTAACCAAAAAATTAATTTTTAAAAAAATGCTGGTCTGCCAGTGGGAAGGACGGACAATGGAAGAATGTAGAAAGAAAAAGATGCTAGTATCCTCCTCAGAATTTTTTTAAAATTTTAAAAAAGAAAAGAAAAAAAGAAATGGAGGGGAGCAAATGCTACATTACACAACTTTCTACTTTTGATACCTTTATGGAACATAAACTAGATTCTTTGAAAAATGGGAGGGAGGGAAGGAGAAAGTAAAAGAGGAAGGAAAAAAGAAACAGGAAGTAGTTTAGAAAGGGTGTATGTAAGTTTATCAATTCTTGGCTACCACACATCCAATCATATCATAAATAATATGCAAGATAACTGGGGCTACCTATTTTTCCAGGGAAAAGCAAGGTTGGGAGTTCAGTGCTGACAGGTATTAATTAGTCAGTTCTTTTTTCATTCAAAGTCTGGTGTGTGTGTGTGTGTGTGTGTGTGTGTGTGTGTGTGTGTGTCTGCCTATTCCGAAGATTTCTTCATCAACAAGAGAATCCACGGAGTCCATCATCTTAATATCTCAGAAAGAAGAAAAACAGGATTTCTCATTCTCTGGAGAATGGTATAGAAGAATGTCACAGAAGTTCTCATCTTATTCTAAAATGAGGCTGTGCAAGCAATATGAAAGGTTGGGAGTATGGAGCCAAGACAAAACACAGACAGACTAAGGGGTTGCTCTTCACCTCATCTACATAAAGCTGTTTCAACTCTGAATAGTACACTCTCTGAAAACAAAAAGCACATTTATTCTGAACCAAGGGCCTAGTCCAATATCTACCCCACAGGGCAGGGAGTATGGGGAGGGCTAAGTCTGGGAAACAGTCACTGACTGATTTAAAGCTTGGTTTGAAAAAAAAAGAGAGCACTAGGAAAGTTAGTTCTAGTCTTAAAACTGCCACTCTGAAGCCTTGCCACTTAACCTCTGAGATTAACCTCTCCAAGACCCTCGAGTTCTCTATTCTGTGATATTTAGGCAGGCACATGAATGAGCTCAGGTATGAGCACAGAAACACTTACTTTTCACATTTGATTCTTCCATTTCCGTGGTTTGAGGTTTCTCCAAAACAAAAATGGGTTTCTTGGGAACACTAGAAAGAATTAGATTTTAATTCCTAAATGTCCACACCATAGCTTGGCCTTCAAAAAGTGGTTTTCTTTGTACTTCAAAAACAAGTGGAAAAAAAATTTACGTTGAAATTTCTATATTGAATTTAACCATGAAAGAGAAGATTATAAACCATCTACTAAGAATAAATGAATGTCTCTGATTTCCCAGCCGTTAACAATCCACATTTGCTTAATATCGTCTGTTTCTGAACTTTGGATAGTTTCTGTTGGCAAATAATAAATAAGCTATTCCATCATCACTTCAAAGTAGGTTTCTTTGTAGACTTCTCCAGGAGTTAACATGCTTGATATATCATTCTCTAGAGCATCTTTCTTGCTTTAAGGCCTGCAAAGAAAAAAATTAGCAGATTAAACATTTTATATTCTTACTGTTGTATATTCTTCCTGAATAAAGTATACAATCCCTCCTCTCTTGGTTCAGAAAGCAAGAATATGTAGTTGCATGAAGAATAAAATCCTCTCAAACAGAAATTACTCCTTTCTACTCTAATAACTGATTTTTCTCCCTTTTCCCATTTGTAACATACTTTATTTAACTTAAAAAAAATTTTTGAGTTCCAAATTCGCTTCCTTCCTCCCTCCCCATTCTTCCCCAACCCACGGTAAATGAAAACAACATATCAATTATATATTTGAAGTAAATATATATATATATATATATATATATCCTTATTGACCATGTAACTGATTATTCTCATAAGTTTTTATTTGAACAAGGCTTAAAAACATTTATTCTCACCAAGTTTTAGAAATGCCATTTAACTAATACCTTCAAGTATAAAAATAAAAAAATACCAAGTTCAAGCATTCTAGACATCAAAATTTATATTCTAGAGAGCATTATCTTCAAAATTATCCCAAAGAGTAAACATTACCTACAACATAAATGACTCCTGAATCACTCTTTTGTAATCAGCATGGCATTCTTTAAACTATTGCCAAGAAGGCTTAAGGTACAGGTCTCTTGCAAACAGTCCACCTAATTTCTTCCTCCACACTGGTTATGTTTTGTTTTTTTTTACCTTTCCTAACTACTAAATCTTCTCTATGATGCCCTCTCATTTTAATGGATCCTGTCTGCCCACCACTACTCCTACCATTTCACTGTTTTATATGTCTGTTAACATATAGTTAATCTGCTAGTCTGATTTTATTTGGTAAAGGGGATGAAATGGAGTGAAGGCATGGGATTTAAAGAAAATACCACATTATGTTATCTCCGGTAAGATGTTAGGGTTATCACTAAGAACTAAGTCAGTGGCTCAGGAAGGAAAAATGTGAAGATGGCTTTTTCAACAAGATCCCCAAAACTGGAAGTTCCTGGTACAGTGAAAAGAGCTCTGGGTCTCCAAACCATAATATCTAAATTCAAAGCTAGCTTTATACATTTACTAGCTATGTGCCCATGAGTATCATTTAATCTCTGACTCAATTTCTTCATCTGGGAAATGGAGATGACAACACCACCTGTTTCCCAGGGTTGATGAGATCATTGTAAAGTGCTTAGCAAAGTACCTGGCACATAGTAAGCACTCTATTTGTTACCTATTATCATTATTAACCTACAACTTGTCCTTAACTCCCTCCCCAGGGAAGACCAGTTACTAAAGCAAATTATTGGAACTACTTTTACTTGCTTATACAAAAGTCTTGAGCTGTCCTTCAGAAGTATATTTATTCAATTCTCCAGCTACTTTTAAGATAAGTTTAGAGGAAGGCACCAATATAAGTGTTGAAAATTAGCCAGTGGGAATTTGGAATGACACTGGATTATAAAAGTCTTGCCTGGTCTCCCAAGGCAAGTACTAGACAGAAGGGAATGAATATTGTAGCCATTCACTTGGTTCTCAGAGCTACCTCCATTGGGAGAACAATGGTGAGGTAGGGTATCAAGGAGGAGAACTGGTTAACTTTAATCCTGAAGTGATTCCTGGGCTTCAGCTATGTAGATAAAAGATTATTATACCAAAAACTAATTCAGATTATCCTAATAGGAAGAAAAGAACTAAGAACTATGGCAGTGGCAGTAAAAACTGTAATGAGTTTTAAATTTCAATATAGTGCTTTACAAAGCATATTTATTAAATATCTGTTATATGCTAGGGAAGAGAGATCATTTTTTTTAAACCTACATCAAGGAGCTTACATTCTATCAAGGGAAACTATATCTATATCTATATACATACACACACGTGCACGCATATACACACACATATAAAGAATATATTCAGGACAAATACAGAGCAGTTAGGAAAGGAGACCATGGGAAAGAGATCAAGAAAAACTTACATAGAAAGTAGTATTAAAAACAATTCCTGCTCTCAAAAAGCTCAGTCTAACAGGGAAGACAACATGGAAACAACTATGCACAAACAAGTTAAATAAAGAATAAACTGGAGCTAATCAAAAGCAGCTTCTTTTTTTCCTTGATCTTTTTTTCCTGATTTGCATTTTGTTATTTAGTATTTTATTTTTCTCCAATTAAATGCAAAAAAATTTTTAACATTCATTTTAAAACTTTTGAATTCCAAATTCTCTCTCCCCCCCAAGAAGATATGCAGTTCAATATAGGTTATACATTCATGTGTAGCCAAGTAAAACATTTCTCTATTAGTCATGTTGTGAAAGAAAACATAGACCAAACCCCCTCACTCATCCCCCCAAAAAAAAAGTAAAAAAAAATATGCTTCAATCTGTATTTAGAGACCATTAGTTCTTTCTCTGGGGATGGATTGTTGCTGTTACTATTAATTTAGTTTTAACAGTATTTTTGTGGGTGTATATACACATATATATGTATGTATATGTGTATGTATTCTTATCAGATTCTTTCTCCACTCCACAGCTCTTCATATATCTCCTTATATTTGTATTTTTCACATTTTTAACATCTTACATTTCAGTAATATTCTATCATATTTATATCAATCAATAAGGAAATATTTATTCATCACCTACTATGTTAGGCACAGGGAATACAAAGAGAATGAAAGAATTCTGACTTTCTCCCAAGGTCTAATACCTAACTTTTCTAAAACTCTATTCATTTTAACTTCTTTCTTATTTACTTTGCAGTTAGATTTATCTAGTAGAAAAGGCGTCTTGCAGGTGGTGAGACATTGGCTGAGACTTGAAAGGTGGTAGCTGTGTGAATGAAAAGAGGTAGCCAGATGCTAATGGTACAAAGAGCAAGATGTGTCAAGATAGACTGAATGAGAGAGAAAAGGGTAATACGTAAGTTAGAAATGTGGGACATTAAAAACTGGTGGTGCCTGACAAAAATAGGAAAAATAGAAAAAGGGGATTTAGGGGGAAAGGTAAAGGAGTATGGAGGGGAGGTGTAAATTATAAGTTCAGTTTTGGGCAGGATGAGGTCTCTAGGACCTCGGTTTTTACATGTCCAACAAACAATTACAGGTGGAAGATCTAAATTCAGGTGAAAGTGTGAGGCTGGATATATATATCTGTGAGTCCTTCGAACAGAGATGATAATGAAAACTACTGAAGCTGACAAAGTCACTAAGGGAATCTAGAGAGAAAGAAAAGAAGTCCATGAAAGAGCCTTGGAGAACATGCCCAGTTAGGGGGTATTTAAATCAGCAAAGCAGCCTGAAGTGAACCAAGTCAAGTAAAAAAGTATTTATTTATGGACCCCTAAGTGCCAGCTGTTGTGCTAAACAGTAGAGGTAAGGAAAAATGGGAGAGGGGGAAGAACTGTTCCTACTCTCAAGGAGCTCACAATCTAATGGAGGAGTTGCAAACAAGTAGGTATAAACAAAATATATACAGAATAAATTGGAGCTAATCTACAAAGAGAAGACACCAGCATTAAGTGGTACAGGGTGGCACTGTAGATGGGATTTGAAGGAAAACAGAGAGATCAGGAGATAAAAAATGAGGCGGAGGGTAATTCCAGGCACAAGAACAGTTACTAAACATTAATTGTGGGGAGAAGTGCCAGCATAATCCAGAGAGATGAAAATATAAGGAGATGGTCAATAGTGTCAAACTGTATAAGTTAGGAAGAATGAAGATCCAAAAAAAAAAAAAAAAAAAAAGAGCCATTAGATTTGACAACTAAGAGATACTGGTTACTCGGGAGAAAAATTTCAGTTGAGTAATAACATTGGGAGACATATTATATTACAAAGAAGAGAAAGTGGAAACAATGAAAACAACTCTTTTAAAGGAATTTAGCTGAGAAAAAAGAGATAAAGGATGATAGCTTCAGGAGACAGTAGTGAGTTTTGATTTTTAGAATGGAAAAGATTTAGGGCTGTTTAAAGGTAGCTGATGGCAGAGTCCATAGCATAACAGGCCCAGGCTGATTTCAAACCTGGCTTTCTACACTTAACTTGCTGTTAGCCAGCTCTAAAAAGTTTACTGAACTGAATTGAGCCTGGACCTCATTTAACCTCTGTTTGCCTCAGTTTCCTCAAATGAGAAAAGTAATACTTACCTCTCCCAGAATTCTAAGGAAAAAAAATAGGATTTTTTTGTGGTAAAAAGCACTTTTAACACAATGCTTGGCACATAGTAGTCTCTAGATAAATGTTTATTCAATTCCCCTTCCCAGTAGGGAAAGAACTCAGAGAAAAAGCAAGATTGAAGTTCAGAGACAGTGGATGATTGAGGACACAATCTGCTGGAAGAAATAGATTAAGGGTCCATATAGGCTGAAGTCAGACTTCCAAAACCTAAAACAACTGAAAAATAAGTTGCCAATGACCTTATTAAAGAAGAGCTCCATAAATTCTTAGACCCCTTCACAAGTTTCTACTACTAGGACTATATAGACCAAGGAAGTCAATGACAGCAAGAACAAATCCAAGTAAACAAAAATATTCAAAGTAGCTTTACTTTTTATAATAAAACACTGGTCACAAAATATATGTTCAAATGTTGGGAAATGTCAGAACAAACTAAATGTAATAGAATAATACTGCACCACAGGCAATGGAAATTATTAAGAATTCATAGAAACAAGACAAATGAAATGATGCAAGAAAAACTTGTTAAAATATACACAATGACACCAATATAATAAAGTCAGCATTGAGAAGCAACTAAACTCTTAACAATATCATATACAGTCAGACAAGAACTCCATATATTTTTAACTGTTTTTCTTTGTTGAAAAAAAGGGTTCAACTTATAGAGGAACATTGAGAAATGATTGACAAAGACAAAAGGCATCAACAAAAAGTACTTTAAAAAAAATTTTCCTCTGGTCAGTGTTAGTAACATACTACCAAAATCAAAGATCACACGCTCCTTTCTATTAATTGTTTTCAGTAAAATTTACCTAGAAGAGGACTTTTTTAGATATTTGTTGGGGAATATGTGTTATGTCAAAAAATGTCTCAATAAATTTTTAAAAATTAAAAAGTGCTTTATGTAGTTCCTCACAATAACTTTGTGGGGTGGGTAGTATATTGTGGTGATAATAAAACAGGCTTAATTACCAAAATCACTTAGCTGCTGCAGACTTATGAGTAAAAACTAAATAGAAATCTATTATTTGAAGATGCTGATAATTTTAGCCTGCAACCAGAACCATTTCTCTGCTTTATGACTACAGAAATTTTTTTCCACAATACAGAGATAAAAACAGGAAAAGAAAAATTTTACTATATTACAGACAATAGTAAAAATAAACAGCCATTGCTACTTAGGGAAATGAAGTTATGGAGTTTACTTCATACCGGTCTCATGTCATTTCCCAACATGTACTACAGGAAGCTGAAGTACTGAAATGGAATATCCCCCAAAGCAAGCAACCTTCTGTCTGGCCCAGAGATGAAAGAAATTGCTTCATGTAAAATCAGGCTTTGAATGTTCACATATTAGAGAGAAGTTCAGCACTGTGCAATATACAGCATCTTTTCCACTTTTTATAGGGGTCAATTGCAATTCTGATTCTTACTTTTGATCCAGAAGCCGAATCCCCACAAATCAGGAAAATTATCTCATCTGACAAGCAGAAAGAATTGCTTACAACCCTGTACTAGAATTCAACTACACAAAAGTGGGCTGGAGTCTAAGCTCCAACAAAAACAGGCCAGTACAAATTCCTACAAATTATGTAGACTGACAGGTCTACATAAGGGGCCTCAGAACATATTAGGAAGAGTGTTAGAGATCAGAAAAGTGCTGTCCTTTTAAATTGTTATCTTTTCTACTTCTTTAGATTAGAACATACTCCTACATGGATAGAATATCCTCCAAGAATTAACAAGGGACGCTACAGATTTCAGATAAAGGAATAAAGGTTCATCTGGACAATAGGATAACAGAGCACAGACAGATTTTATCCTAAATCTGATCGGGACTCTTGATTCTGTCACTATCTGCTAAATGCATGATCCCAGTAAGGGGCATCCCAAACTTTACCTCATGTGACTCCTAGGGAACTTTCCAGACACTGTCACACTCATAAACACATACACACGCCGCCACCACTACTACCAACACTATCACATCACCACTCCTCAAGACAAAGTTGCAACATCCTACACAGGCTGGGAGGCCCCCTGGCTAATATCAAGAAACCACTACTAATCATAATAATGCTATTGATAATAATTGACATTTATATAGGCTTAAGGTTTCCAAAGCACTTTACATGTTAGTTAACTCATTTGACTCTTTTAACTCACTACTTTACTTGTATGTTCCTAATGAGCAAATTTGTCAAAGAAGCAAATAATCTACCTGACAGAAGGTAGATTTTAAGTTTTAAGGTAGACAAATTAAAGAAGGTGGGTTTTAAGAAGGCTGTGCGAGCAGAGTTCACTGTTAAACACGGAAAGGTAAAGCTGAAGGTTAAAGTACTTCTACGTGGGCAAAACATCCTTAAGATGCAGGAAGCAGCAAGGGGAATCAGGGCACCGGAGTGGTTGCGGGGAAGGGAAGAGAAGGAAGGAGTGCAAGGTGGAGGGATCTTCCTTTGGGGAAGAGTGTAGGGAGTTTAGCCTTCATTTGATGGGAGAGAAGATTCCTGCAAGGGAAGGCGAAAGAGGCGCGGTGCTGAGAGACACAAGTGGGGCGGGGGCAGAAGGGTCTACCCTGGGGGTCTCTGGAGAATTACAACGTAGGAGAGGAGGATGCGGACGGCAGCTTCGCTGGGAAACAGAGTCCAGGAATGAGACAGGAGTCCGGGGGCCACGCAGAAGGGAAGGGGATGGGGATTTCCTTTCCCTGGGGATGAATACTTGCACAGGGAAAGTGGGAAAGGATCGGGGCCGCAGGAATGGGGGAAAGAGACCAGGGAGCGGAAAGCCAGGGACACAAGAGCCACCGGTCCGTGACCTTGGGCGGAAGAGGCCGCTCCAGAAGCGGCGCTGCCTCGGTCTCCCCAGAGCTGCAGCCAGGGATGGGCGGGCCCGGCTCCATGGTCTCCCACCCGGAAGCCTCGAGAGCGAAGCCGCAACACAAATCCCAGGCTCCCTGAGAAAGGGCCACGACGTACCCTCCATCTCCCTTGGCCCGCGCCGGTTAGTTACCTCAGCCGCCGCAGCCGCCTCCGGAGCTTCCTCCCGAGCCACTGCAGCCACTGCTGGCCCGAGCTCTGCTGCAAGGGGTAAAACTAGGCGCGCGCGTCACGCTGCCGGTCCGCGCGCCCGTGCCCCACGCCCCGCTCCGAGAGAGAGCAGAGACTCCACCCCTCACCTCCTACCAGCCAATCCCAGGCTTCAAAGCGGACACGCGGACCTCCGCCCCTTCTGCGCTATGCTTCCTGATTGGTCTTTCCCGCCACGGCCCCGATTTTCTCCAACCCCTCTCCTGGGAGGCCCCAACGCGCTCGCGTGCACGCGCGCTCCAGCTTACGAGCCCTCTGGGCTTCCTCCTTAGCAGCCCCCTCGGGCTTCCTAACCAACTAAGCCCGCCCACCACGTGATCTTCCACACCTGACAGTTGGGCCGATGAGGGTGGGGTGTGGGGGGAGGGGGAAGGTGTGAGAGAAGTGGGACGTTGCGCGCGCGCTTGGCAAAGGTGAGCCGAGGGGGGAGGGGGGGAGGGGCCGCAAGGAAACCCAAACAAACCCTCGGGGAGATGGGGCGGGACGCCCTTCCTCCCCCTTCCCTTTCCCTACAAGGATGGTGCCACGCCCCGTAGTCCCCGCCCACGGTGCTGCCCAGGCTACCCCTCCCTCCAATCTTTTTCCCCTCGAGTCTTTGCAAGTTCCGCCCCACACCCCCAGGTCTCGTGTGTGTGACCCTCACCCAAACTCTCGCTCTAGCCTCCCCCTCCCATCCTGTGACAGCCCCCGCGCTCTGGTTGCCTCCAGATCGCGCTCTCTTATACTTCCCCCCAAACACCATCCAGGTTCTCATCCTCCCCCTCCAAGCTCGGCCATTCAGTAATAATAAAAATGATAGCGAACATTTGGACAGAATTTCCTACGTGCCGGGCACTGGCTGCTAGGTGCTTTAAAATAATCTCATTTGACCTTCATAACCGACCTGGGAGGTAAGCACTATTATATCCCCAATTTACAGATGAAGAAACTGAGGCAGAGCTTTATGTGATTTGTTTAGAGTCATACACAGCTAAGTGTCTCAGATTAAATTTGAATTCAGGTTTGCCAGACTCCAGGTGGGGCCCTTTTTCCATTGTGCCACCTATCTATCTGTTCTTACAGGATCTCATTCTCTTTTCCCGACCTAAACATTAGATTTAAAACATCTTAAGTGCCTATTACGTTCCAGGCGCTGTGCTCTTACGCACCGGGAATACAAAAAAAAGTCAAAAAATTTAGTGGGGGCAAACAACATGTCGGCAAATATCTAGGAAGCAAGCAAAATGGGAAATAAAACAGTTGGGCTTCCTGTAGAAGATCAGATTTTAGTAGAACATCCAGGTCCTCATTTTCCCTCTGCCAATCTAAAGTATCCAGGTTCTTGTCCTCTCTCCGACTCTCATCTTCCCCTCCCCAACCTGAGCCAGTTAGAGTCGCATTCTCCCCCCAATTTACAACAGGCAGGTTTTCTTCTGCTTTCTACTCCCACCTGGGCCATTCAACTTCTCATCCCACACCACTAAGTACAAGTCTTTACAAAGAGGTTCTCATCCTCCCACAATATCCAAATTTTTTGGTGGTGGTTGTGGGGGGTTTTGGGGTTTTTTTTTTTTTATTCCTCTCTCAACATCCAGGTTCTCCTTTTTCCTTCCTGTCCACAGCCTGTCAACCAACAAGCGCCTACTATGTGCTGAGCATTATGGCCACTGTGTTAAGAGCTAAGGATATAGACAAAAATGAAATAATCCCAGCCCTCAAGAAGCTTACTGTCTATAAGGAAAAACTTATATTTACAAAATAGATGTAAAACAATTTGAAGGGGGGAGGGAGATCTAAACTTCTGAAGAAGAATCAGAAAAAGATATATGTTTGAGAGGAGCCTTTGAAAGTTTAATGAGAACCTCCACCACAAAAGCATGCACAGTAATATGGAGTGTGTGGAGGTATTCTGTAACTGAGGCAACTCAGCCTCTTTTTGAATTGTGTGATTTAGAGATGGGGAAAGAGGTAGCAGTGGCCAGGCTCCCTGCTGCCTATCTCCTCACAGGCCTGTCACATGGCCATAAACATGGTGCCTTTCTACACGGATTCTTTCTTGTTCTTAGGTAAAAGAGTATTGGCTAGTAATAGAACAGATGCTCTGAAAGGTCAGGAGAGCCCCCATATCTTCATATAGCATACCTTCAGCCTGGCCAGGTGAGGCACCCGGGAGACCCTGAGGAGCAGCCAGCCTGATCCACACCAGTGGCTTGATTCCCAAACCCTACCTTCCTGCAGCAAGGGAATTCTTTCTCCATTGTTATGCCCTAGAAGCAAACTTGATGGGGTGACTTTTTGTGGCAGCCATACTAAGTTTGAGTCCACTCTCCCCAGAGACTGAGGCAGGATAAGGAAGAATGCCCCTCCCCAAGTGTTGGGAGGAAATGCCTTGTAACTTTCTTCAGACTATATATGAATTCGGTAAATATCCTTTTGTAAAAGCTAAGTCATAATCATATAATAATGTCATAATCATAATTAGTGATATAGAGAAGGTTGATATTGGGGAGAATTCAATTGAATGGAAACTTTATCCAACAGCATTAGAAGAAATATCCCACTGTCCTTTAGGGTATGCCCAGAGGCTTATAAGGGGGGTATATATTTAGCCAGACACCTAAGACCTTGATATTTCAAGTGACAATTGAGATTTTAAAAAATACATATGGCTAAATAGGAAACCAGAGATCCTGGGGGAGGGGAGGGAGAGAAAGCACATTCCAGGGGTGGGAGATTACAAAGGCAATGGGATAGATGTGTGTGTGTGTGTGTGTGTGTGTGTGTGTGTGTGTGTGTGTGTGTCTCCAGTCCTAGTCTCTCCCTTGAGAGGACTGAACTACATCATCAATTATTACTTCTTGGACATTTCAAACTGGACTTCTCAGAGATGCAAGTCTAAATCTGAACTCATTTTCTTTCTCCTCACTGCAGTCACTTAAACGTGGTCTAGACAGCACCCTAAACTCCTTATTCACTCTCATCCTCCTATGCCAAATTCTGTCAGTTCCATCTTTATAAAATCTTTTTTATATATACATACACATAATCTTCTCTCCTTTGACACTGCTACTCTCTGCTATTACTACCTCACATTTGAACTATTTCAGTAAAACTACTGGTTGGTCCTTCGGCCTTAAGTCTTCCCCACTCTGATCTGCCCTTCACTTAGCTATCAAAGCAATGTTTTTAAAGTTCAAATCTGACCATGTCATTCCCTTACCTAATAGACTCCAATGGTTTTCTGTTACTTCTAGGATAAAACTCCTGTTTAGCCTCATACAGTCTAATCCTAGGGGATCTTTCCAGCTTCACTGGACTTTACTTCTCCTCCCACACTCTGTGATCTGACCAAATTGGCCTTCTCTTTCTTTTTCCCATACGACAATCCATTTTCCATCTCTGTGCCTCTGTCCTGGCTGGATCTCATGCCTGGAAAGCAGGCTCTTCTTCCTCACTGCCTCATAGTTCTTTGTCATCCTCTAAGATGCAATCCAAGCACCATCTTCTACATGAAGCCTTTTCTAATTTCCCCAACCACTAATGCCCTCCCTCCCTAATTATCTGGCAATTAACTACTTTGCTAAATTCACTATATATTTGTGCTATATACATAAATGCACTTATATGTACTCTTTTCCATTAGAAAGTAAATTCTTTGAGTAGAGATTTTGTTTTATTCTTTGTACTTATACTTTGGACGCCATGTCTACCACCATGCTTGCATATATGAGGAACTTAATGCTTGTGGATTTATTGATTGAGACAGAATATCATGTTTGAGGAATAACAAGAAAGTCAGTTTGACTAGAATATATACTATGGTATTGAGAGTAATGGGAGACAAGTTGTGAAATGTTTTATATATCAAATAGTTTTTATCTATGTTCTGAACAGTCCCTAATATCCAAGTTCCCTGTCTGGACTTCTTTTTGGTACATCAACTTGGTTGATAAGTCTTTTCCTTCATTTTGCTTACAATTTCTCCCATACTCCTTCTCTCTTTCTCCACTCACAATATCAGTCTAGTTCAGTGATTTCTTATTGTTGGGAAAAAAAAAAAAGAAACACAAACTTCCTTTTCTTCCCAAAATTGGCAGTTATGGCTTTTCAGAATATGTCTTCAATCTCTCTTCTAGCTTTATTAAACATTACTTTTCATCACGCACTCTCTGTTCCAGCCAAACTGGACATACTACTTCCCTCTTGGAATGTACACAGAGGCTAGAACAGAGATTAACATGTTCCTTAAAGGCTGAGCCAAGTACTACAGAACCATCTCTAGTGTCCTGATCTATATCTTGTCACTAGATCCAGATGGCGCCAGAGGAAAAAGTGACACAGGTGACTTTGCACAGCCCTGTCACTTAAATCCAATTCATTTGCATGTTGTAGCATCACCTTCCTGATTTCATGGTTGTCTTTAAGAATGAAGGACAAACAATAACAACAGCCAAGTACTTGACTGATTTTTGTATACTTTATGCTGAAAATGTACCTTCCCTCAAGTTTTCCTACAGCACTTTCTCTCTCCCGATACATTTGTGTGTATTATACCTCCAGTATAATGTGTAACCTGTGGCCCAGGGGGCATCCCTCTTCTACAAGAGACTCTTGTTTTAGACTTACAAAGACTGGACTCAGCCCCAGAGGTGATTGGAGTCAGGCCTTTCACTGGTACATCTGTCTTATTATGCCCTCATTCCAGAATAGAATTCTGAGGAAAATCTAAACAAAATTTAGGTTTGACACATATCTAGGCTATCAGTAAATGGAATAATAATGCTTTTGAATGAATATTGTAGAGATAAGTCTCTTAGAAAAGTAAATCAATAAAAAATAGAAGCTATCAGATCTAGAACAAATGTTCATTTCTTTTATCACAAAAGGAATACTTAATACCCACGTTGCTCATAGAAACTCTTGGGATCATTATCTAACCTTCCATCCTCAAAGATGGTGGATACTCCAGAGCAAGACTTTATATGCCCTTGGGTTCTTCAAACCTCCCTATGTATTTTGGCAGTATCTGAACATGATACTTGTGTTCTGAATATGGCCTCCCAGGGGTTACTCAAACCTTTATACAGCTAAGTAGTCCAAGTTAAAACCCAAACTCAAACACTTTGTGGCTAAGTGACTTTGAGCAAGGCACTTAAACTCAGTTTCTTATTTGCAAAATGGGAATCACAATAATGCCTTTCTCCCAAAGTGGTATGAAGAAAAAAAGAGATAGTTGTAAAATGCTCTGCAAGCCTTACAGCACTACACCTTAAAGACTATATAAATATTTGCTATTATTATTATATATGTATGATTTAACTAATGAGAACAATAATAGACATATATATATATATATATACATACAGGTACACACAAGATATCCCGAAAGTCTTAGTGCAGTTTAAAATTTTAATAAATTCACTATGACTTTTGGGATACCCTGTACTGACTACATAAACATATACTTTTTTTTAAGAAATTGAAATAAAATTTATTTTGTACCAGGAAAATTAAACTACAGATCCAATTATACTATCATTCAAAAAGAAAAGAAATCATTATATAAGGAGACATGAACAGGCAAACTATATTGCCCCTAAAAGTACAATTGAGAGTAATACAATTTTCAAAACTAAAAATGCACATCTAATTCCAAATAATACAAATTAATCAAAATTAAGTGAATTTTTTTTTAAAAACGCCTAAAAACAAAAATAACAAATGAAAACTTTACTGCTTGTCTTTTAAAGATGAATAACTCTAACAAAAGAAAACTTGGCCAAAAAAAATATTTTTGGACATATACATTTGTTTCTAATCGATTTGAAATATTTTGACCATGACCAAAATCACTCCCCATACCTTAAGATAGCAGTAATTGACTCCTTTTCACTTGTCAGGAAATTCAGTCTTGTTCACTCATTGTCTCTTAAAATGCTAAATAAAGCTTTAAATCTTCATCATAAAATTGAAAACAGCTATCTCGAAAAAACAACAAAAACCCTCTTCATGTCTTTCCTCTCTCTGTTTTTTACTTTTCTTAAGCTAACACTTTCCTTGAGATCATAAGGAAAGCCATGCACAGAAAAAATTCTTTGTGGATCCCTATGGGTAGCTAAGTGGAAGAGTGAATGAATACATATAAGCTAACACTTTCCTTGAGATCATAAGGAAAGCCATGCACAGAAAAAATTCTTTGTGGATCCCTATGGGTAGCTAAGTGGAAGAGTGAATGAATACATATATGATTTAACTAATGAGAACAATAATAGACATATATATATATATACATACAGGTACACACAAGATATCCCGAAAGTCTTAGTGCAGTTTAAAATTTTAATAAATTCACTATGACTTTTGGGATACCCTGTACTGACTACATAAACATATACTTTTTTTTAAGAAATTGAAATAAAATTTATTTTGTACCAGGAAAATTAAACTACAGATCCAATTATACTATCATTCAAAAAGAAAAGAAATCATTATATAAGGAGACATGAACAGGCAAACTATATTGCCCTTAAAAGTACAATTGAGAGTAATACAATTTTCAAAACTAAAAATGCACATCTAATTCCAAATAATACAAATTAATCAAAATTAAGTGAATTTTTTTTTAAAAACGCCTAAAAACAAAAATAACAAATGAAAACTTTACTGCTTGTCTTTTAAAGATGAATAACTCTAACAAAAGAAAACTTGGCCAAAAAAAAGATTTTTGGACATATACGTTTCTAATCGATTTGAAATATTTTGACCATGACCAAAGTCACTCCCCATACCTTAAGATAGCAGTAATTGACTCCTTTTCACTTGTCACGAAATTCAGTCTTGTTCACTCATTGTCTCTTAAAATGCTAAATAAAGCTTTAAATCTTCATCATAAAATTGAAAACAGCTATCTCGAAAAAACAACAAAAACCCTCTTCATGTCTTTCCTCTCTCTGTTTTTTACTTTTCTTAAGCTAACACTTTCCTTGAGATCATAAGGAAAGCCATGCACAGAAAAAATTCTTTGTGGATCCCTATGGGTAGCTAAGTGGAAGAGTGAATGAAAAGGTCTTTCTCACCTTGGAGTGAGGAAGACTTAGCCCAGGCATCCCCAGGACAATTCTCATCTTTTTGACTGTCTCCAGTTTTCTCATTTTTAAAATGGCACCAGCCTAGCAGAATTTCTATGAGGATCAAATGAGTTAACATATGCAAAGCGCCTGTAAACCTCACAGCTTTTTAGAAATGCTATCATGATTCTCATGCTTTGATCAAACCATTTTTTCATTTGTTACTTTGAACTGCCACATGAACAAAATTGGAACTACTCTCAAAGTTAGAGTAAACAGATATTTAGTCTCTATGATCCAGATGTTTGAAGCAACAAGATAGATAGGTTTGTTATCTGTGCTAGTGAAAAGAAACAAGAGGCAGCCAGAAAATTGAGATGAGACTCAAGAGCATCTAGGCCATCATACCTTCTTGCTGCCATGTGCAGGGAGTCATCATTGCTGCTGGGAGGAGGAGAAAGAGAGATTCCTTGCCCTGATCGTGGCACAAAGTCTGGTGGAAATTCCCTGCCCAAGTCCCAAAGAGCGCACTCCAAAGAAAGCAAGTGAGAGAAAAGGGGAGACAATGTTCTCTCATTTTAAAGATTATTGAGAAGTTGGTTCTTCCCATTCACCATCCCATTATGGGGACCAAGCAGAGCCTCTACTTGCACATGCTCTTTCACAAGAGGCCAGAAATGTAAACTCCTTGAGAGCAATTTTCTATTTTTAAGTTTTGTGACACATCTGCATGTGATATAGGGCTGGCCTTTGTGTACATTTGTTGATTATCTCACAAGACATTTTAAAGGCTGCCATAGAATAGAAACTTCCAGTAAGCTTACAGAAAGAAAGAGTATCGCTTTGCCATTATTAAAAGGAGAAGTATAGTTCATAATTTTGCCCATCAAGAGTCACCAGCCCAGGATATGTTGCTGCATGTGCAAACAATTAACTCTAAGAACATGTGCTGGCCAAATAAGCCTGCCAAGACACTGGTTTCGGTAGATCTGGGAGGAAGGAAAGAATTCTTCATTAACCCAAATTCTGAATTATCCTAGGACATTAGAAGTAAAAATAATGCTGTGAGTGTGAAGTATATAAAAATTTTGGCTCTAGGCCTCCCCTTAATTGTGGAAAATTGTTTTATTCTCTATTGGTCAACCATCACTTTGTTAAGACTTAGATAAATGATGTTCATGGGCTTTTCAATTTATTAATATATTAAAAATGTAATGAAAATCTTTGGGGGCTCTGACTGACCATATCTCCAAAACCTCCTTCCCGCCGACAGATTATAGAAAGAGAATATAGTTTTAGGATCTGGGATACAGGTCCAGTTCTAGAAACCATGAAATCGGGGGGGGGGGGGGGATGAGGTTCCCTGTCTAATCTCAGTTCACACTGTGGCTCCGGGGATGATTTCAGCTCTGCCACTTCCTTTCTTTGTACTGTTCCTACTGAGTTGAGTTACAGTAGGAGCAACCAACCTTGATCACCACCACCAGGCCCCCCCAGAAATTCACCCCATAAGGGCATGCTCTCCTATCTTGAAATTGCACTCATAACTTGGGGTCCCCAAAAGGCAGATTGCTGCTTCTACTCTGGATTCTAGAGGTAACTTTTAAGGGAATGGACTTATAATAAATTACTCAGAAGCCCCCACCTATACTTTTGATTAGTATTGAGCCAATAAACAAGATTTAGCAAAAGTTTTTACTAAAAAATTATAGTAAGAATATTTTGTATAAAACATTCAGAAGTTACCATAAACATTCTTCCACAAATACAATTTTATGGGAAGAGTAAGCTCAAGCTTAGGGGACAATAGTAGAGAGTCATATATGTAGGATAAATGTATAGCAATAGGCAACTCTCAACTCTGAGCATTTTGTACCCCAGAAGCCCTCTTGAATCCATAGTCAGTATGATCTCCTACTCACTGTATGTATTTATTATCTAATTAAAAACTACTGGGAAAACTGGACAGCAGGCTAGTATAAATTAGGGTCATACAGTATACCATAATAAGCTCCAAATGTATACATGATTCTAATATAAAATGCCAGATCATAAAGTAAGGGGACAGGAAAGTGACCACCAATTGCAACTAAGGAGTGACATTTTTAACCTACAAGAGACAGGCAGCATCAGAAGAATGAGATAAAATGGGCACTTTTGATTGCATAAAATTTGAAGTTTTTCTGCAAATAAAGTGAAGCAATTAAAATTGAAGAAATAAATTTAAAGTCTTATACTTGGATACCAAAAAAAAATGACTTTCATACCTATAAGATGGGGGAGGTATAGTTAGTTATTGTTCTGAGGAAGAGCTGAGGAGTTAAGTAGACTCCAAGCTCATCATGAATCAGCAGTATGATGTGGCAGTCAGAAATTTTAATGCAATCTTGGCTACTTTAGAGAGGCATTTCTAAAAATAGAGAACTTATAGGCCCATGGAACTCAACCCTTGCCATATCTCATCTAGAGTATTTTGTTCATTTGACATGAAAGTTTAAGATGACCTCCTAAAAGAGAAGTGATGGTATCAATATGCATTCTGAGATCTCCATTTTTGGACATAACCTGTGAATTTCTTTTGCCTTTTGTATTTTGTAACAAATACATGTTTGTTACACAGGTTTTAATCCCCCCTTTTTTTTCCAGTAGTAAGGGAGGGAAATAGAAGGTAAAAAAAGGAATGCTTGATAATTTAAAAAAAAAATCAGAACGTTGACAAACTGGATAGTGTCCAACAAAAGGATGATCAGGATGGTGAAGTACCTTGAGGTAATAACAGGAGGGCCAGTTGAAGGAAGTCAGAAAGTAAAGAGACTCAAAGAGGACAGGAGACAGCCATGTAACTTAAAAGAATGTCATCCAGAGGGCAGAACCAGGCATCGGTGAAAGCTGCAAAGAGGCACCTTTATGCACACTGTCAGAACAGACTTCCTGACCATGGTAGCTGCCCCAAATGGAAAGGGCTGGCCTCCCCCTAACCCCCAGGAAATCCTTCAAGCAGAGGCTGAATGGTCCTCTCAGTATTGTTACAGTGGGGTTTCCTTTTGTGCAGAGATTGGCCTGCAGAGAGCTCTTCCAACAATCAAAGTCTGGGATTCTTTGAAGAGGAAGCAGAGAGCTTGCTTGGATAGGAGTCAGGTGATGGAGGTCTGAATTCCAGGGCCCACAGAGAGTCGGCTGGGTGATCATGAGTATGTCTCTTCCTCTTTTTGAATTTCATTTCTCCCGTTTGAACCATGCATCCCATATGAAGGGGAAGACTGGGGGTGGGTTATATTAATTTTCTGTGTCCGGATCATCAGAACCTTCTCCCTCCCCTCTTCCCCTCTGCTAGCCTCTCTCCTCTTTGCTTTCCCCTCCCTTCATCTCTTCCCCCTCCTCCCTCTCCACTTTCCTTTGCTCTCCATGAATCTACTTTTGACCCCTAAATGATATGAGTGGTTACTTCTAAAAATGTGGATGATACTTATATAGCATACTTATGATACTTATATACCCTAAAGATCTCGACATGGACTCTGGCTCTGTGGGAGATAGTGCTCAAGCCCATTGCTAGAGGGTAAAAGTGACAAAACAATCTGATTGCTCCCTTGGTTTCTGGACTAGACTGTGTCAAAGTGAAGTACTGGATGACTTAGGGAGAGTTGCCCATTTGGCAGGTTTTAAAATCAATGGAGGAGAAAATATCCATCTCTGTTTTCCCTCTTTTGATGGCTTCTGCCAGCTCTCTCTGGGATTTCCAGCTAAGATGGAGTGAGAGAATTCTGATCCCTCCTTTCTCCCCCAGCACTTGCCTAGATGAGCCTGAGCCCGCACCTGAAGTTCCTGGCTGCCTTTTCTGCTTTGTGTTTCTTTCCCTAAGCTCAGGTGACAGAGCAGTGATCTTAAGAAATGGATCCTGAGGCCCTGTGTTTAACTCATGAGTCTGAGAGGTTATAGGACCACAGAACTAGGAGTGGAAGAGATCTCAGAGACAACCTCCCATTTTACAGATGAGGAAATAAGACCCAGGGAGGTAATGGGAGTTGCCCCAAGTTACAGATAGTAAATGGGAGAAAAAGTATTTAAAACCAAGTTTTCTGACTCTTTATCAGTTCATACTTTTTTGCTCCTGAGGCTATCTCCAGCAAAATCACTATATAACTCATTGCAGAAAGATGACTGCCAGAAGGAGCTGCAGTGGAAAGAATTATGACAGGCCATATCATGTCCTGGTTGGCCAGGAAATCCAGGGATAGTTCCGGTCAAAAGTCAAAGTGAAATATCTGTTCATAAATCCCACAAGGTATCTTTCCTTTTCAGGGAGACTGATAACATAGACAATGGATTATTGCTTTATGTTTCAATTTTTTTACTTGAATGCTTATGATCATGTCTTTTGTATTTTAAGCATTTCTTTTGTGATGGTGGAAATACTCATCCTATACCTGATAGCTACTTTATACATTGAATATATATTTTTAGAAAAGATCCTACCAATCTTTTTTAGAAATATTCTACCTAAGTTTTATTTTAGAAATGATTTCCCTAGAACCCTGGGATAGAAAGGCAATATGAAAGTGAGGGGGAAAAAAGCTTGACTCCAGTTCCTTCAAATATGGCAAAGAGCAAATAAACCCATTTATCCAAACTGGTACCAAACAGAAATCAGTCAGAGGGAAGGAGCCAAGTCATTGCCAGCCAAGGAGATGCTAGGAATAAAACAAAGGAAAGAATGGGCGTGGAACGTAACCCAAATGGAGCAGTCATAACTGCGGGTTTTCCTGTGCTGCTTTAAACTTTGCAAAGTGCTTTGCAGGCATCCCATTGGGAACTCACAGCCCCCCTTTAAAGCAGATGCTGCAGGTCTCACTGTCCTTTTGTAAATGAGGAAACTGAGGTCCAAACAGATGGTTCTTTCCTGTGTTCACACAGCTAGTAACACTGGCTGGATTTAATCCATGTCTTTCAGAAGGTTTACTCCAGCAGTGGTAAAACTCAGAGCAGGGGAGACCACTAAACCACACGTGGTAGCTAGGTGGCACCTGGGAGTCACAGCGCGGTGTGACCCTGGGGAAGTCCCTCAACCCTGTTGCCTCAGTTCCCTCATCTATAGAATGAGCTGCAGAAGGAAATGGCAAAACCACTCAAGGGTCTCTGCCAGGAAAACCCCAAATGGGGACACAAAGTGTCAGAACAACAATAAACCAGGATCCCTGTGGGCCTCATACTGACATTATCTGTATTCTATCACATCTTCTACTTGTTTCATTCAACATTTCCCAACTAATTTTAATATGATTTGGACTGGCTGCATATGGACCCTGGGCAAGAGGAGCACATGGCCCCCTACTACATCAGGTTGCTTCGCATGGGAAAGTGTTCCTCACCAAGAGCTAACATGTTCCTTAAAGTCATGCCCCGACACAGAGAGAACAACATACACTGAGCAATAGAAAAAGTGAAGAAGTGGGAGATGACTAAGACAGAATATTGTGGATATATACAGATGCTGTCTATTAGGTTTTTTGGTTTTGTTTTTCTTAATAACAAGGAAAGGTTCAATCCGATTCAGGATGTGAGAAACAGCTGTGAAGGCCCAAGAACAAAAAATATACCTTTGTCTAAAGAAATCAATTGGCAAAGAAAATAAGATATTGCCACTTTTGTCTATGAAAGTTTTTTTTTTCTTTTAAGAATAGGTCATGGGGGCAATAGGTGATGCAGTGAATAGAGCACCAGCCCTGAAGTCAGCAGGACCTGAGTTCAAATTTGGCCTCAGACACTTAACACTTCCTGACTGTGTGACCCTAGGCAAGTCACTTAACCCCAATTGCCTCCCCCCCCAAAAAAAAATAGGTCATGTAGGGGCAGGTAGATGTACAGCCCTGGAGTCATGAGGACCTAGGTTCAAATCTGGCTTTAGGTACTTATTAGCTTTTATTATTTATTTTTATTATTATATTTATATTTATTATTATAACCCCAAATTGTCTCAGAAAAGAAGAGGAAGTCATGCCAAACTAAATTAATTTGCTTTTTAAATATATCACATCAGCAACCTGATTCACAGCTCCTTTCTCAGTTCCAAAGCATATACCCACTCAGCATATAATTAAATGTGTTAATGACACTATAAAATGAAAATAAATTATAAAAACAATTATCTGAGCACAGGTGCTTCTGTCAAAGTTTTGTAGCCTTGAAGAATCTGCATTGTCCTTTCTCTGAATTATTATTTTCCCTGGGCTCAGGGAAATGGTAGAGATGAGAAGACAGAGTCAGAGTAGGAGCTCCAGTTCTTTGTTTCAAGGGCCTTTCTATCTGGGCCCTTGAATATATATATATATATATATATATATATATATATATATATATATATATATGTATATATATATATATATATATATATATATATATATATTCATATATTCACACACACATATATATATAGAATATAATATAGTTGTCTCCTATACAGATCACAATCCCAAGAGCAATGGCTACATCTTATTCGTTTACATTGTGCCATGATATGAATATCAGGAATGCCAAGATCATCAGAAGTAACAACTTAGATTCATTTTTCAAGCATTTTGTGTACTAATATGCGTGCCTATCAATTTCCTTCTAAAATAATACCTTTGTGGCCAATAATTTCCAACCAATTTTTTTTGTCAAATAATGTATCCTCTCTGGACTCCACTCTTGATCCTCCAGAATATCCCTACCTTGCCACAGCAGTCTCCTCACTCTGTAAGTTCATTCTGTCTCCCCCTGGACTTCTCACATTTGAAATAAATTCTGTCTCTTTAGTTCTTTTCTCTCAGAACCTCCATTTTAAGAAAAGTGCCTAGGTCAGCCATGTGTCCATTCTTCTCTGGACTTTCTCTACCATGATCCTACATAGGTACTTCCTTCTCCTCCCAGCCTCTCTTCCATTTCCTTTTTTAGACAGTCTTCTCCCATCAGAACATAAGCCTCTTGAGGGCCTGCAGGGATTGTAGCTCTGCAGTACTTCAAAATTAATTAATTAGAATGAAAAAAAACCCTCAAGGAGCTTTCCTTATAATTTTCAAAGACAACACACATTGCCAGGCCAGGCCAGGGAGGGTGATATGATTTGGAAAGTCAGTGGGATAGATAGTGACTCACCAAGAAATTGATTGATAGACACATTTTTCCAGGAATGGCGATTTTGATTTGATTACAGTTTCCAGAGTTAGAAGAAAAAAGGAAGGTAACACCCACAAAAAGGCTATGTGCATCTAGCAACATGGTCGGAATTCGTAGAGAATTCTCACAAATGAGGAACCCAGGTTCCCACAGCAGGAGGTGGAATAGTGGGATGGTAAGAAGCATTAAAAGAGGGAAGAGAACATTCTAGGTTGTGAGGGCATGAGTGACAATGAAGAGATCAGATCAGCCCAATGGGAAAGGTAGGCTTCAGATTCTATTCTCTGGGTTCCATCAGAAACAGATCCTTTCTCCATCTGATACAGCCCTTCAAATACTTGAAAATAGGTATATCCTCCTAACTCTGCCAGCAGAAGTCTGCTGGACCTCTCTGAGACACTTTCCACAACTGTAAAAGGAAAAACTGATAGAAGAAACCAGATGGACAAGACCCATCTAGAGTCAGAGGTCTTGCGTTAAATCTCAGCCACTTACTTTATTATAGAGTTGTGGGAACATACACAATTTGTATTTCCTTCCCCTCCCCTCACCATCGCAAACATTGTTATTGCTCTAGGTGAAAATATTCTTAGTTATGGCCCAAAGATAAATACTGGATTGGTTGGTTGGCTCCCTTCCAATTCTGATAGACAGTGATTTGATGATTCCTTCGAGGCCTTTTCTTCAGTGCAAAAAAAAAAAAATCAACTGTATAAGACAGGGAGGTGTAGATAGACAGATGATGGTTTATGTGAAAAATATCTGGAGGTTTCTGAGCACTATATGTTTAAAATGAGACATTAACAAAAAAGAATGGCAGGCAGAAAGGGAAAAAAGAAGAGAGGAAGGGAGGAAAGAAAAAAGGGAGAAAGGGAGGAAAGGAAAAAAAAGGGAGAAAGAGAGGAAGGAAGGAAGAAGGAAGGGCTCTAGTGAAGGTAGTATATTTTCCCAATAGATGAATGGTCAAAAGGTATGAACAATTTCCAAAGAAACCCAAAGCATCCAAAATCATATGGAAATAATATAGCAAATCGAAGATTTAATTGCAAATCCGGGTAACACTAAGGTTCTACCTCATAGAATCAGAAGACCTATGTTCAAATCCAAGGTGTTACTTACAGTTTATTTATCTTTGGGCATTCTCTCTGACCATTGGTTGTTTTGTCCATAACTATTTGACTAGGTGGTTTCCATGTTCCCTTCAAGCTCTATACCAGTGATCTTATGACAAACTGGACCATGTCCAAAAGGTGACTGGGATGATAAGGTAACTGGAAACTATGTTTCTAACCTTAATCCTAATTCTGAGGAACTCTGTAGGTTTAGTCTAGAGAAGGAAACACAAGACTTTGGGGAGGAAAAGTGCACAGAAATTGTCTTCATGTGTAAAAGGGAATAGATTCATATCATCTTCAATACAGAGTCTTTCCTGAGCCCCGCATTTGCCAATGCAATTCTTTCAGCCCTCTCCTTTTAAATTCTCTTCATATTTATTCTACATATAACTAAATGTGCCTTATATACTTTGAGATGCCTTGTACTTTGCATATACTAGGGCATATACAAAATATATACAAGAAATAAAAATACATATCTGAAGTATATGCAGAATATATACAAGGAGTGGCAATATCTTATCTGGAGTCGGGAAGACCTGAATTTAAATCCCATTTTGAACATTTATTAGCTGTTTGACTTGGAGCAAGTTACTTAACTTCTCCATGCCTCAGTTTCCTCATCTGTAAAATAAGGAGTGACTCTGTGCTTTCTAAGATTCCTTCCAGCTGCAAATATATGGTGCATACTTAGTGCCTTCTTGAGGGGAAGGATTGTTTCACTTTTGTCTTTTTATTCCCAGGGTTAGCATTGTGATTGGCACATAATAGGTGCTTAATAAGTGTTTGTTGAGTGACTGTTTGAAAGAGAGAAGAGGGAAAGTTGCAGAGAGGCTCCATAAAAGCAGAAGCTTCTTGATCATTAGAGCTAGCCTCCAAGGGGGACGGGCCCCTCATCCCGGGAGGTCTTCAAGCAGAGGCAGCCAGGGTGACCACTTCTCAGAGATCCCTGCTAAGCATGGACTGGGCCGCCTCCAAGGCTCTGATTCTGGGTGGCCGGGTCACTCCTGAGAGCAATTGCCCGGCAGGGAAAGAACAGCTTCGGGACCATCTCGTGTGGCAGGGACGGGAGCCCAAGCGGAGGACAGCAGCCTGGAAAGGACAATGCAGGTCCAGGTTCCAGAACTACCAAGTGAGCTTCTATTCTAGAATCACTCCCATACCCAGTCCAAAGCCGCAGTAGCACGTCCTGCCCAACAAGAGAACTCAGTCCTTGCAAATGCCTAGTCCTTGCTCCTGAGCAGAGTGGAGAGTCTGGGGTGGCGCCTGCTTTGGGGACACCTGCCCTGCCCTCACCCCGATCTCCTGCACAAGCGCTGGCCCTGATCCCGGCTCTCTGGAGGAGGTCGAGCTGCCCAGCCCCCTGTTTCTCTCTACGACCAGGTGAGCTTGCCAGCTGCCCCACCTCCCCTGGATCCCCAGCCACATCATGAAGAGCAGCAGCAAAAGAGATTCGAACCGGCGCGCGTTCATGGATCAGGTGCGGGAGTGCCGCGACAATGGCTATCTGCTCTCCTCCAAGAAGATCGGTTCGGGAGCTTTCTCCAAAGTCTACCTGGGGTACGCCACCCACGAGAGAATGCGCCAGAACTACAAGCTGTCCTCTGACCTGAGAGCCAAGCGCCACACTATGGTGAGGGCCTGGGACGGGCGGAATGGCACAGAACGGAGGGATGGCAGGGGGAGCGTCCCCCGGGTCCCCAGCCAGGTCTCACCAGGGCCGGCCCCATCTCTAACTAAAGAACAGGGAGCGCCCTTCCTAGGCTGGCCTTTCCTCCCGAGCCGGGCCCACAATCTGGCTGCTTCTATCAGGCTGCTCTGCCTCTCTGCCATTTTCACCCGTCCATTTCTCGCACTTCAATCTTCCTTAGACCGAGTAGACCCATTCATCCCGTCCTCCAGGAGGACAGACCTTCAGACAGTTAAAGGCAGTAATAATGTCTTCTTGTTCCTCAGTCATTTCAGTTGTGCCTGACTCTGAGTGACCCCGTCTGGGGTTTCCTTGGCAAAGATGCTAGCATGGCCATTTCCTTCTTCAGCTCATTTTATAGATGAAGAAACTGAGGCAAACAGAGCGAAGTGACTTGCCCAGAATCACAAGCTAATGAGTGTCTGGGACAGGATCTGAACTCAGGAAAAAGGAGTTTTCCTGGCTCCAGGCCTGGAGCTCTCTCCACTGGGCCACCCAGCTCCCTTCCCTGTATTCTACTCAAGTCCTTTTAACCATTATCTTACTGGGGAGCCACCGGATCCCTAGAACGGGGCTAGGTGGTGATGATACACAGATATTTAGAAGTGAAAACTAAGCTTTCTTAGGGTGAGTCTCACTGGTTGTCAGGCCCTGTCTGAGTTCTGATTGTGAAAACCACATTATACAAAGAGAGAGTCCAGAACCGAGTGACCAAACTGGTCACGGGTGGGCAGCTGGCTACTAGGGCCTATGTGGATTAGCCACAGGAACTACAGTGACAGGAGGGCTTAGGGGAGAAGTGATCACTTCTTAAAATATGTGAAGGCTTTCCTGAGGGAAGTGTTAGAACAAGTGGTAGCTAGTATGTATATAACATTTTAGGGCCTGCAAAGCATTTTGCAAATGTGATCTCATTTTATCCTCATGATACCTCTGGGAGGGGAAATGCTATTATCCCCATTTTACTGATGAGGCACTTAAATAAGTATTTGAGGATGGACTTAAACACTGGCCTACCTGCCTCTCTATCCAGCTGCATCGCTCACTTGCCTAGGAAGGGAATGTATCAGGCTATAGTGGAAAGAACTCTGGACTCGGAGTGATAAGGACCATGTTTATAACTGTTTTTGTGTCTCTTTGAGCAACTCCCCCTCACCTCCCTGCCAAAAGGCCCCTCTCCAGGCCTCTAAATTTTTCTTGATCTGTAAAAGGATGAGTTTCAAACTCTAAAGTTCCTTTTGCCTCTAAATCCTATGACCTGGGGAGTTTTAATAGAGGAAAGAGAAGACTTAGGAGTCACAACAGCCACCTTCAAACATCTGAAGGTTGTCTGAAGGAAAGGGGATTCTACCTGTTCCAGGCAGCTCCTGAAAGCAAACTAGGAAGAGCATGGAAGTTACAGAGTTCCATAAGGGCAGGCTTGTCTCTCCCCATTCTCGGTCAGTCAGTCAGTGAACACTTAGTATGGGCCAGGAGCAGCAATAAGGACTGAGGACTCTAGGAATGTCCTTCCCTGAGAGCTTGCTGATCTCAGCATGGCAGGGCCGACCCATCCCAAGATCCTGGGGGCCTGTTCTATGCCTTTTCCTTTATTCCACTTCCCTCCCCCCATAGGTAGCCATTAAGATAATATCTACAGCTGAAGCCCCCTTAGAATACTCCAGGAAGTTCCTTCCCCGAGAGATCTACTCCCTCAATGCCACCTACAAGCACCTGAATGTGGTGAGCTAGGGATGGGACCAGGGAGGGAAGGAGGAGGGACTATGATCCCTTTTCCACTGGTTTCCCATCTTGCAGAGGTCCGGCCCTTGTGAAGCCCCCTCCCCACTAGAGCCCCTAAAGCTCAGCCACCTCGTCTCCCTGACCCCGCAGCTCCTCTAACAGCTGGGGTTGGGGGCAGCCCCTCTCCATCTCTGTCTGCCCTGCCCTGCCTCCCTGAAGCTCGCCCCAATGAGGCCTGAGGATGGCTGTCCCCTGGGGAACAGATTCAGCTTTACGAGACGTACCGGAACAGCCAGCGCTCCTACCTTGTTCTGGAGCTGGCGTCACGCGGAGACTTGCTGGAGCACATCAACGCCACGTCGGACCGGCGCTGCTGCCCTGGGTTGGAGGAGGAAGAGGCCAGAAGGCTCTTCCGACAGCTTGTCAGTGCTGTGGCCCACTGCCACAACGTGGGCATTGTTCACCGGTGAGGGGGGCCCGGAAACCTGCCCCACTCGGCCCTGAGACTCCATCCCAGGCCCGGCTGCCCCGTCTCCAGCTTCTCTCCGGCCCAAGAGGAGCCTGTCACCAGGGTGGGCCTTACCCCAGAGTCCGTTTTTGCCTTAATCCCAGACTGCCACAGCCTTCCGCTCCACAAACGTGCAGAAGCTCTCCTGGGGGCCAGGCACTCTGCTAGGCGCTGAGAACTCTGAAGATGAAAAGGGAATCCTCTCTATGGTCAAGGATCTTACACTGTCCTGGGCGGGGGTCCTTCCTCCATAAAGGTTCCAGGAGCAGGAACACATGTGGGTGGGTGAGTCGGGGAGGGGGAAGGAGGAGCCAGCATCTGAGAAGGACCTGGGCGAAGTCTGACAGGATGTTAAGCTGGAGGCCTCTTCTGGCGGGACAAGCCCAGTTAAAGCAAGACTTAAAATGGGGAGGGGGGACTCAAATCTGGCCTTTCACATTTAATAGCTATATATGGCAAGTCACTTAACCTCAGATTGCCTCAATTTTCTCATCTGTAAAATGGGGATAATAGCACCTGCCTCCCAGGGTTGTTGTGAAGACCAAATGAGGTAACTGTAGAGCACCCAGCATGCGCCTGCTGCTCCCTGGGTGTGATCCTCACAACGATCCAGAGGGCAGCTGCTTAACGAGGTAAGGGAATAATGGAAGGTTTGGGGCAGCAGCGTTATGGGAGGACTACAACGGGCAAAATATAAAGGAAGACATTCTTCGGGAGAAAATGGAAGATGAAAGAGAGGGACTAATTGGTAGGGCAAGTCCCCAGGGAGGAAGCCAAAGGACAGACCAGGACACAGAAGTAGAACGTCCTGACCTCAGAAGCTCAGACCAATACCACTCTTCGTTGTTGTTCGGTCACATCCAACACTTTGTGACTCCAATTGGGGTTTCCTTGCCAAAGACACTGGAGAGGTTTGCCTTTTCCTTCTCCAGCTCATTTTACAGATGAGTAAACTGAAGCAAACAGGATTGACTTGCCCAGAGTCCCACAGCTGGTAAGTGTCTGAGGCTGGCTTTGAACTCAGGAAGATGAGCCTTTCTGACCCCAAGCCTGGCACTTTATCCACTGTGCCAGCTCTCTACCCTCCATCAAACCTAACACCTGGCCTCAGACCTCACCCCCATGATTGCTCCTGGCCTCTGACTCCCAGCCAGAACCAACTCCTGACCTTACCTTTCCTCTCTTTCTTGACAGGGATTTAAAGTGTGAGAACATCCTGCTGGATGATCGAGGGTTTGTGAAGCTGACTGGTAAGACCCTCCCCCATCCCAGCCTTTTCAAAAGCCTGAAGCTCCTCTTCTCATCCAAGCTCTTCTATTAGTGTGCCAGAACCTCTCCCCTCTTCCCTTTGGAGTTATCTTTTCCTCTTTGGATTTTGTCACAAAATAAAGCACAAACTGACCAAAGTGGAACGGGCAGCCTCTGGAGGTTGCTCCCTCCTGAATGTCTTCAAGCAATGGTTGGATGGGTTGTTGGGGAGGCAATTGTCCTTCAGAGAGAGGGCTGAGCTAAGAGGTCCCATCCAGGTTAAGTTCTGTGACAATGTCTCTTATGGACGTTAAAATTCTCATATCTTCAAATATCATTAATGATTAGTAATGTCACTGATGTTTTCTGAGCTTACCCTTAGCAAAGACCTGGGGCTCAGGAACGGGGCTTCTAAAATATTTTGAAAACTACTTTGATATAGTTTCTTCTGTATTTTGCAAATTTAAAAACAAATTCTGACATGGGGTGGACCTCTGACAAATACTGAAGGTCAAGGAAGATTTGTCTCCCCTTGAAGCAGTCCCTCTTCTGCACCTAATCCTCACCAAACCCTCCTCTGCCCCCCTCAGATTTTGGCTTTGCCAATCGGACCGCAGTGAAGAATTCTCTGCTGAGCACGTTCTGTGGCTCTGTGGCCTACACAGCCCCTGAGATCCTCATGAGCAAGAAGTATAATGGGGAACAGGCTGACCTATGGAGTCTGTGAGTGAGCGGGCTGTGGGGACTCAGAGAGCAGCCCTGAACATACAGGGATCTCTAGGGGAGGAGTCAGGGGGCGGGGGAGCCCTGGGAAGTGGACAGGGAACAAGCCCCACACAGGAAGGACTGGGAGCCCTGGAGGAATCATTAGAGAAGGAGCTCCAGGGGAACAACACAAACATGGCAAGGAACTTAGAACAGTGTAAGGGGCAAGAGCTCACCACAGAGGGCCTGGAGGAGTCCCACAGTGAGGACTGAGGGAGCTGAGGGGGACCCTAGACTCAAGCCCAGAGTGGATCTCAGAGCTCCTCCTCTGGCCCACTCAGGAACTTTGGGATCAGATCTTGGCTCTGACCCTAATGGTGAGACCTTGGGCAAGTGACTGACCTCGGCACCTTGGTAAAATAGCCTGAGGAAAACCCTTTGGAGAGGACTAAGTGGGCCTGGTGATGAAGGCCCTGTGGCTCACCAGGTCTGTGCCCCTTAGCATCAGCTCTCCCAGCTTTCCCCAGTTTCATTCTTCCCCTCTGTAAATAGGGGTACTACTGCTCGGACTACTCACCTCCCAGGGTTGTTTTGAGGAAAGCTCTTTGTAAAAATAGGGGGCTTGGGACGATGGTGATGACAGGTCTGTCCCTTGTGCAGTGGCGTGATCCTTTATGCCATGGTGACAGGGAAGCTGCCCTTCAAGGAGAGACAACCCCACAAAATGCTGCACCTCATGCGCCAGAGCCTGGCCTTCCGGCCCAGCCTGTCTCAAGGTAATTTGGTTTTAATGGATCCAGAGTTAGAGAATCTGGTTCAGATCCTGTCTCTGCCCCCTGGTAGCATGACATGGGGCAAGACACTCTACCAGACCTTTTCCTCCTCAGTAAAATAAGTGGATTTGACTGGATTAGAGAAAGCTCTTACAACCCTTTTAGCTCTGCAGGCCTCCCTTTCTTGCCCACCAGGTTGGAGGCAGGGAGCTGCGCAGCAATGTGTGGGGAGTCTCAACTCCAAGACTGGTCACAGAGATGAAGGCGGCATTGGGGGTAGGGAGGCCGGGGAGAAAGTGAGCCAGTCCTGCCAAAAGTGTGCCCTCTCCCCGACATTCCCCCTCATCCCCACCCAGAGTGCCAGGACCTGATCCAGGGTCTGCTCCAGCTGAGGCCGAGAGCCCGGCTGGGCCTGCAGCAGGTGGCTTCCCACTGCTGGATGCTGCCTGCGTCCCATGCCCTGTTCCACAATGTGCTCAGTGCTACACCAGGGACTGAGGAGAAAGCCCTGAAGGGTGAGCTGGCATCAGGTAACTTCTCCCGCACCCTCAAGCCCTGAGCCCAGAGCTAAAACTCCCTCCCCTCATGGCAGAACCCTTCTTCCCCTCCAAGCCAGAAGCTCCTGAGGTGATCTGTGGAACTTCTCCTGGGGATCCCCCTCCCAGAAACCAAATCCTTCTTTTCTCAGCCCCTCTTTTCCTGAACCCTGGCCCTGTCACCCAGGGGCCCCTTCACTCCCACTCTGTGTTATAGAAGAATTGGAGGGATCTGAACCACAGGACCAGGAAGCAGGAGTCCTGATCCCTGCAACCATAAGGATGCTTGAGGGGCCCCCCGAGGCCAGCTCTGAGCAGGCCCCAACAAGCGAGCTGTCGGCAACGACCCTGCTCCGGCCTCCCAGTTCCCTCCTCCAGCTGCCATCTCCCCAGCTGGCACAGCCTTTGGGTCCAGGTCCCGGCCCTGCATCCCCACCCACTCGCCCTCCATCAATAGGTCGGCCCAGCATACTGGCCAGCCTGAAGCCTAATTTCCACAAGACTGGGAGCTTGCCATCATGGGCAGGAATAGGGCCCCAGAGCCCTTCAGGGGGCAGCCTAGCCGGGCCCAGCGCTTCCCGGCAGATTCTGTCCCTCTACTCTATGTCTGTGATTCGGAAAGCCCCGCTGCACCGCCTGGTCAACTGAGGGATGGGAAGGGGTTGGATTGGGTAAGGGGAGTGGGGACAGGGGCCAGATAAAGTATTTATTCTGTCAGAGCTGCTGGAGATGTCTCTGGGGGAGGGATGGGGGGACCTGGACCAGGAATTGGGGGTATGCTGACAGGGAAAGGAAAGACAGTCTCCCTCTAACCTAGGGAAGCCTCTAATCAGACATAGGCCCCATTCACGTGCAACCTCCTCAGAAAATCAGAGAGTAGAAATGAACACCAGACCACCTCAAACCACAACAGCCCTCCCTCTCATGAAGCCTTCCACAAAGTTCTCAGAAGTGATTTTCTGTTAGTCTAATAGAAGCTCCTTTTTGTAGGTACTTGAGAGAAAGGTAGCGAGTACTAAGAACTAGAGTGGGTTTACCCAGAAAAGATTATATAGGACTAACCTCATTTCCATTTTCATGGAAATGGGTTACTGAACTGGTAAGTCAGGAAAAGATAAGACATAGTACAGGGGATCCCAAAAATCTTCATGCAGTTTCAAGCTTAAGCCTATATGTGTACTAAGTTTAGGATTGCATGAAAACTTCTGGGACTTCCTGAATTATGCCTAGGTGCCAGGAAAATTTGTTTGCAAACACATTACCTTTGTGGACAAATCCGAGGTGGACAACAGTACAGGTAGGGAGATTGAAATCAGTAGAACATTCAGACCAAGATCAGTGACGAATAGGATTATGGTCACTGTGGGAAAACTTGTGTTCTCGGTCTTATGCTGTTCTACATTTTTAACCAATGATCTAGATGAAGTCATAGAAGCAATGTCGATCCGACTTAGAGATGATGATGATGATGATGATGATGATGATGATGTGGCTGAGAGGGATTTGAAAAGGCTGGAAGAATGAACTGAATCAACATGACATTTAATAGGAATAAATGTAAACTCCTAGTTTCGGGCTCAAAAAAATCAACCACACAGAGGAGGGAGGAGGGATTTAAGTCAACAGTGTGTGTAAAAAAGATTTGGGAATATAAAGCAATAGTATGACATAGAATGCTGTTTTGATAAAGGCACAGCGTCCCGGATTAGGGAGGTGATGGCCCTCTTGTCCACTCCTCTACTTTGATCACCTTTGGTGTTTGGATTTGAGCACCACATTTTACAAAGGACATTAATGCACTGAGACCTGTGAAGAGGAGGTCCCGCAGAATAGTGAAAGGTTTGGAGATCATGACAATAGGAACTGGTGAAAGAAACCAGGTGGGGAGGAGGAAGACAATTGACAGTTGTTTTCCCATGTTGGAGGGATGTCACAAAGACTTGCCCCCAACAGGAGGTGTTAGGCTCAGTGAGAAGTAGAGACACAAATTCCAGAGCTCTCCAAGGGAAGGGGGGGCCTGGAGACAGGCCTGGCCCACAGCCTTTCCGGGGACACATCCAGCACCCCAGCGGTGTTTGTCGTCCACTCCTCACCCCTGGCCTGGGGCAGATTCTTAACAAGCTGAAGTGGGAGGCAGAGGAAGTACAGCTTCTGATGGGGGCCAGGCTTCACCCACCCACAGAAACAAAGACAAGGGAAAGAAGGCTGGTTCCTTGAGGTCAGCAGCCTGGGTACAACCTCCAGGGGGGCTACTGGTCACAAGAGTCCTCTGGTCAGAGGGCAAAAAGGCATGGGGAGAGGTCCAGGGCCCCATCAGCAAGATCCCAGATTATGGGGCCTGCTCTAGGGCTGGCCGGCCTCTTCTCGTTCCTGCTGAAGCTGCTGCTGCTCCTGCTGGTCCAGCTGCTGCAACCTCTGCTCTACATCTGGGGGGACAGTCACTTCTAGTAGGTTCTCCATGCCTGCCTCTGGTTCATCCCCAATCAGCACCTGCCCAGGCACGGGGAAGGGGGAATCATGAGTTCATGCCTAAGGACATGTGCAGGTTGGGGGCTCCCACCAAGCTATAGGACTCAGGGGTTTTCTGCTGCCCATGAGAGAAGACTCAGCAATGTGGAGGCAAAGAGCAAGGGAAAAGACCTAGATATGAAAGCTGTCTTCTAGCATTTAAAGACGTGTCACAGAGAGATTCCTTATGAGAGAGGGCTTGGGATCAGATAATCTGAAGAGACAGCCCTGCGCACAGGCTGGTATCTCAGAGGCTGGCATAGGAGGGGCACAGGGCCCCCCCACATCTTATCACCACTCATCTCTTGCCTCCTCAGTCCTATATTAATCCTTATCAACCTCCACTGAATAGAACTAGAGAAGTCACACAATGATGCTGACAAGATACGTTATAAATTCATGTTATCCAAACTCAGCTGGGCCCATGTTGTAGCAAGGCAGTATTTTTATTCTTCATTGATTCCCTATCTTCTCACAGTTATTCCAAACCTCTTCCCATAATTCCCCTTTCTCTTCTCTGAGCTGCAATCTTCACCTCTTGTTTTACTGAGAAAATTTGAGATCATTTCAATAAATGGTCTCTTTTCCCTTTTGTTCAGAAGCAATTGTCTTTGTCCACTCTTATCTTCTATTCCCCAAGTCTCTGTCAATGAAGTGACTCTTCTTGTCAAAATCAATTCCTCTCCCTGTGCCTTTGGTTCTATTTCCATCCCCTCGTTATTCAGCAGATCTCTTGTCTATCTGTCTCTGTCTTTCTCTGTCTCTTGTCTCTCTCTCCCTTCCTCCCTCCTTCTTTCCCTCTCTCCCTCCCTTTACTTCCTGGTTTCTCAAAGATACCCGATTTTCTTCTCCAAAAAAAAAAAAAAAAAAAAAAAATTAACCCTTCACTGGACCCTATGATCCCCTCAGATTATTATCACATGTCTCTCTCTTTAACTATCCTAGAAAAAGCTGTCTACACCTCCCCTTATCTCCTGGTTTCTCAAAGATACCCAATTTTCTCAAAAAAAAAAAAAAAAAAAATCCTTTACTGGATCCTATCATCCCCTCAGATTATTGTCACATGTCTCTCTCTTTGTCAACTACCTTAGAAAAAAAGCTGTCTACAGTTGCTTCCCCTCCTCTCATTTCACTCAACACTTTGCAATCTGGCTTCCAAACTCATCACCCAAGTAAAGTTACCCACAACCTCTTCATTGGCAAATCTGATCATCTTTCCTCTTCCCCTATTCCTATCCCCTATCTTGACCTCTGCTGCATCTGATATTGCTGATCATGCTCTCCTGAACACACTCCTCCCTGGATTTTCGTGACATTGCTTTCCTGTCTGGCCTTTCCTTCTCATGGCCCCTAACTCTGAACATTCCCCGAGGTGGTCCTTTCCACCCTTGCTCCCTTGGGAACATGAGGAGCTCCCAAGTACTTCATCTCTATGAAGATGACTCTCAGATCTATAAATCCTTCTACCTCCATAGCCAACCTCATCTCTCCCCTGAACTTCATTCCATTTGGATGACCCAGAGACATGCCCCAAACTGAATTCATTACCTTTCCTTCAAAACCTTTCCTCCCTTCAGACTTCACTATTATTTCTCAAAAAAGCACCACCATCTTTCTAGTCGCCAAGGTTAGCCTCCTTGCCTCTTTGTAATTTTTTTTGGCTGCAGGATTCATGGTTAAGCAACTTGCTCAGGATCACACAGTGACTAGTACCTGAGGCCTCATTTGAACTCAAGCCATACTGACACCAGGGCCACCACTTAGCCCACTTAGCTGCTCCCCCTCATTCTTATTCACCCTACATATTGATTGAATGAGATACGAAATTTTGCTATTTCTACTTTTACATTGTTTTACATCACATCCCCTTTCTCCATTCACAAAGCTATCTATGTTCAGACTCTCATCAAATCTCCCTGATTATTGCAACAGCCTCCTATTTAGTCTCCTGGCTTCCAATCTCTTACCACTCCAGTATGTCCTACAAATAGTTGCCAAAGTGATTTGCCTTAAGTACAGAACGATCATGTCACTCCTGCTCAATGAACCTCAGTAGCTCCCTATTACTTTTAGGACCTCTATGTAGCTTTTGAAACTCTTCATAACCTGGTCCCCATCCATCTGTCTACTCTCATTGGAGATTCCCTCTCATACTCTCTGATCCCATCTTTGCCCTATCTTCCAATGTGCTTTTTCACTAGTTGTTTTCCCCACAATTGGAAAGAACTCCTCCCTTCTGTCAAATTACAGTTTCAGCATTCCCTCCTGCTTGGAACCTTTTCTGATTCCCAGAACTACTAGTGGCCTACTTCCAAAACTATCTTCAACTTTGCATATATGTATATTCACTCATTGTATATTTATTTGTGACTTTGCTGTCTTTCCCATTAGACTTATAAGATCCTTGTAAACAAGGATCATTTCATTCTAATTGCTGAATACTTTGAACTTAGCACAGTGCCAAACCTACAGGAGGAGCCTAATAAATACTTATTGCTCTAAAGGGTTCAGATCTAACTACAGAATGTGGAAGGGAGAAAGCATCAGCTATGAAGTGCAACCCTCAAACCTTACTGAATTGAGGGCACACAGTAAGGGAAAGTAAGGAAACACTCTTGGACCATCCTGTCCCTCCCACTTACCTGAATGAGTTTCTCACAGGCCAGCCGGACATCAGGATCAGGTTCCCAGTTATGCAGCTCCCTCAGCACCAGATAAGCCCCTTGATCCTTCACTAGTTTCCGTCCAGGAGCTGTGGCTGTGAGCTACAGGGCGACAGGAAAGATCAGGGGATCTGGCTGCACCAGGCAGGAAAAGGAGGAAGGATACAAGCAGAAACCTGGGCCCCCAAGACTTGTCTCACTCACCAACATAATGGTCTCAATAAGCATCTTTCGGATTTCAGGATCTGGCTCACGCTCCTTGTCTGGGGGCAGGTACTGCAGGTCCATTGGCAATCCTGGGGAGACCATGGATCTGACTTCCTGGATATATCCCAAGTTTCCCATGTCAAGGACCCAAAGGGCCCAGCTAATAGCTAGAAGACCCAGGTTCCAGTCCCTTATCCTCTGTCTTAGTTTCTCTCTTTTAGGGGATAAGAGGGAGGTAGAAGACCATAGTAACAAGCATTTATTAACTGGCTGCCATGTGCCAGATACTGTGCTAAGCACATTATTTGATCACCTTAACAACCCTGGGAGGCAGATACTATCTCCCTTTTACAGATGAGCAAACTGACACAAACAGGTTAGAAGCCTACAAGGCAGAATTCGAACTCAAACCCAGAGTCTATGCATTGTACTGCCTACCTGCTTCAGACCTCTATGGGGGCTATTCAATATTGTTCTAACACTGTGGGATCCTTGGGGCTCTAAAAAAGCCCCTGGAACACCCCTTCCCCACCCCCTGGGCCCACCAGCCCAGCTCACGATCCATTTCCTCTTCGGAGAATTCCTCTGGGCCAGCCAGCGGCATCAGCAGGAAGGTAAGCAGCTCCACCTGGGGACCCAGGAGCCACTCATGGGAACCTAGAGGAAGGGGGAGTCAGCGAGGGACCCGCCACCCCCAGCTCCCTTTCTCCTCCTCCCCGCTTCCCTCAAAGCTCTGAGCTACTCACCGTGCTCAAAGCAGCAGTTCCTCAGCGTGCCCACCACCCCCATCCTTGGAACAGCAGAGTCTGGCCAGTGGGTGAGAGGCAGGAGACGCTGGATCAGACGCCTAGGAGGGCGGAACGTGACCCGGGGGTTCAGCTCCTCTCCCGGTAATTCCCAAGCTCCCCACACCGCACGCCACAGCCAGCAGGGGCGAGCAAAGAGGCTGCGCTGGACCCAAGCCTGACCCTAGCACCCCAGCAGTGGCCGGGGGACTTCTGGGCACCCACCCCCAGGGGCCCGGCCCTCCCCAGCCAGCTCCCAGGAGCCTCCTCTCCCCCTACCTGTTAGGGTCCAGCAAGAAGGCTCGGACTCGCGGTAGGTGGCTGAGGTTGGAGAGCAGGGAGGCCAGGTAGTGGAGAGGGGAATGGGGGTTATAGCCAGGTGTGGTCAAGGCAGTCACAAGAAGGGCCAGGCTGGGCTCCGGACTTGCCTTGTCACTGCTGGACTCCAGACTCTTCTCCAACAGCTCCCTGATGGGCTCCGACTCCCGGCTCAGATTGGCCAGCACGGCCGCAGCCTCTCCGGCCCAGGGCCAGTTTGGGGCTAGCGCCCGGGCCAGCAGCTGGACAGGGAGCTGGGGCAGCTCGGCCAGCATCGAGTTGTGGACGTTGGGCTCTGCGGACAGGTTCACCATTGCCCGCCAGGCGTCTCCCACTGCCCCCTTCGCTGCCGTGGGAGGGCCGTCCATGAGCCTGACCAACGCCTGCAGTAGCCCCGCCTGGGCTACCAGAAGGGACCGGCCGGTTTCGGACCCCGTCAGTCCCAGGATGTGGCGGGCTGCCTCTGCCTGGACGTCTGGCCGGGCGGTTTGGGTCAGAAAGGTCACGAGCTCCTTAGCCACGTCCGCTACCTCCTCATCGGAATCCTTGCGGCTCATCTGGGCGGGGGGTTGGGGGGGGTCGGAAGGGGAGAAGACGGAGCAGTGAGAGTGGGGTGAGAGAGGGGACGCATGCACGTGCCCGAGACAGTCCCTTCTACCTGTTGCCTCCGGATTACGGGCTCCAGCAATTTGCAGATCCTAATTTACAGTTGCTGGAAGGGACCTTGGGGTTTAGCTCCCCTAGACTCTTCCATTAGGAAGCCGGGGTACGGATCATCTAAAACTCTTTCCTGTACCCCATGCCCGCCCTCCCCCGGAGTTCTCAGGAGGGTCCCTTCCCCTCTCTCCTCCCCAAAAGCCCCAACAAAGAACAAGATGTGCTCCTGCTCATCCCGGAATCCAGGAAGTCGAAACTATCTGGGATGGCTGAAGACCAAGGGTACCTCGGGGGCGCCCCCAACCCCAAGCTTTACCTCTAGGCAGCTGCTGCAGCTATTGCCTCCCCACCACGTGCATCTAAGCACAGCCAATGGGAGGTGGCTGCGCCTGGAGGAAGGGGCGGGGCAGTCTGAAGGAAATACCCAATCAGAGTGACCCATCAGGGCCAAAGTTCGTGAGATGCATTATGGGGGCTGCAGTTTATGGCGAATAAGCGAGAACGTGGTAGAACGTTATCCCGGAGGTAGAGCTTGCTCTCAGAAAACTCGGGATACCTATCGAGACAGTAGGCTGGCGGATCTCGGAGTTTTCCTGAGGGGCAGACAACATTTAATCTTAGCCCCTTATCTGTTCTAAATATTTCCACGGACATATACGATGCCTTCTTTGATCCTGTAATTGAAGAAACTGAGGAGTCAGTTTCTGCTAGTACATTCTTAAAGGCGATGGTCTCCCTGCGTTCTAGCTGCCTCCTGTGCAGCGGGACCGGGACGTTATTGCAGAGGATCCGTGTTCTCACCCTCCTTCCTCATCTTGTGTTAGAGCATCACACAGTCACGCCGCGAGGGCGCGCCTCCATCACTGCCTAATGTTCCCTTTATCCCGGGTACTTGCCCAGGCTGTCAGGGGCTCTCTTCCCTTTAGCACCCATTCTTGCCAGGTGATGAGGCGGGAAAAGTCCCTCCTGGTAAGGTTGCAGTCCACTGTGCGTCTCTGCATTGCTCCTGGACCTCAGGAGTCGCTGATCTATACGCATTCCTAGAAGAATATTGGTATTTTTAAAAAAATGATGTTTGGGCAGCACGTAGCAACTGGACACAGTTACAATCACGTAGTTTTCTGGAGATTATCCAGCCTACTTGCCTTTTTCAAATACATTGTCTGTCCAAGATATATCTAACTTAATGAGTTACCAGTTAATTAGCATAATCTGGCATAATCATACAGGAATTAAATGTTAAAAGAAGGAAAGAAATAGGCATGTATTAAATGCCTATTGTATACCAAGAACTTTACAAATATAATTTCATTTGATCCTCACACCAACCCTGGGAAGTAGATACTATTATTACCCCCAATTTACAGTTAAGGAAACTGAGGCAGGTAGAGGGGAAGGGAATGGCCCAGGGTTACACAGCTAGGGTCTGAGACCGGATTTGAACCAGCTCTTTTAGACTTCAGGCTCAGCATTCTATTTGCTGAGCCACCGAGGGGTCAGAATTTGACTCCTAGTCTTTTACGGTACCAACTCTAGCACTCTTTCCATGACACCATACTACATCATGCTTGTCATCTGTTTAGCTGTCTCTGTGAAAGTAAATAGACTGACTCTCTTTTGAGTGGTCTGGATCTTATTGAAGAAGACCCATTATATAATGTTCCAGAATTGACAATAATTGATATCAAGCCACCTACAAACAGGGGCATCTGTAAAACCTATCATATTTTCTAAATTAAACGTGTGCAATTGTTCTAAACATATTTCTATATTTGTCATGCTGTGTGAGAAAAATCAGATCAAAAGGTGGAAAAAAATGAGAAAAAAGCAAAAACAACAACAAAAAAATGAAAATACTATGCTTTGATCCATATTGTCTCCATAGTTCTCCCTCTGGATGCATATGGTACATCACAAATCTATTGGAAGTTGTAATGTTCTTTTTTCGGTTTTCTGGTAGTCTCTGGGAGCAGCCTTCTTTTCAGTTCAGTAATCACCCACAAGAGTAGCCAGGTGAGAAAATCCAGATTCTTTATCATCTCCTTCCTGGGGCTGGGCAGCTTTCTGGAGAGCCTTTCAGATGGGCCTTGGTCTCAGTGAAGAAATGCAAGAGACCAGGCCAGCCACCAGGAGCCTGACTGGAGAGTGATTGAATCTCTCTTCTTGGTTCTGAGAGCTTGAGCTCCCACCCCCCAGTTCTCTTGTCTTCTCTGCCTCTATCGGCTTTCTGAGTCCCAGCTTATATGTTCCACACTGAGTATAAACCAATCATTATATCACTAGGAAACCGTTATTTGTGGTAGGATTAAATCAATCATACTGAACTTAGAGAACTATTAAGCATGGCGCTAAACTAGATCACCATTGTCTCATCAATTCCACTTACTTAGTATCTTGTAAGAAGTTCAGTGTTCTGACCCATAACAGGAACTGGCCTGAAACATCTCATTTTTTAAAAGAGCCAAGTCTATCAGAATTGATTATCACATGTACAAAAAAAAATGTTTTTTGTTGCCATGTACAATGATCTCCTGATTCTGCTCACTTCAATCAGCATCAATTCATGTAGGTCTCTCTAGATGGGTAGGAGGAAGGGAGGGAGAAAAATTTGAAAAACAAGGTTTTGCAATGGTGAATGCTGAAAACTATCTTTACGTGTATTTTGAAAAATAAAAAAAAACTAATGTTATAAAAATGTAATTGGAAAAAAATAAAATGTTAAAAACTTTCTTTAACAGGTAGGAGCTTAAGTGAGATGAGCAGAACCAGGAGATCATTATACACTTCGACAACGATATTGTATGAGGATGTATTCTGATGGAAGTGGATTTCTCTGACAAAGAGACTTAACTGAGTTTCATTGGATAAATGATGGACAGAAACAGCTACACACAAAGAAGGAATACTGGGAAATGAATATGAACTATTTGATTTTTGATTTTCTTCCCGAGTTATTTTTACCTTCTGAATCCAACTCTCCCTGTGCAGTGGGAGAACTGTTCGGTTCTGCAAATATGTATTGTATCTAGGATATACTGCTACATATTTAACATATATAGGACTGCTTGCCATCTTGGGGGGGGGAGAGGGAGGGGAAAAAACAAAACATAAGTGATTGCAAGGGATAATGCTGTGTAAAAATTATCCTGGCATGGATTCTGTCAATACAAAGTTATTATTAAATAAAATTAAATTTAAAAAAAAAAAAAGGTAGGAGCTTGTTTGTAGTGGCTAGAAGCTGGAAAATGAATGAATGCCCATCAATTGGAGGATGGTTGAGTAAATTGTGGTATATGAATTGTTATGGAATATTATTGTTCTGTAAGGAATGAACAGCAGGATGAATACAGAGAGGACTGGAGAGATTTACACAAACTGATGCTAAGTGAAATGAGCAGAACCAGGAGATCATTATATACCTCAACAATGATACTGTTTGAGGATGTATTCTGATGGAAGTGGATCTCTTCGATAAAGAGAGCTTTAATTGATCAAAGATGGACAGAAGCAGCTACACCCAAAGAAAGAATGTTGGGAAATGAATATAAACTCCTTGCATTTTTGTTTTTCTTCCCGGGTTATTTATACCTTCTGAATCCAATTCTCCCTGTGCAACAAGAGAACTGTTTGGTTCTGCACACATATATTGTATCTAGGATATACTGTAACCTATTCAACATGTAAAGGACTGCTTGCCATCTGGGGGAGGAGGGGAAAAATTGGAACAGAAGTGAGTGCAAGGGATAATGCTGTAAAAAATTTACCCTGGCATGGGTTCTGTCAATAAAAAGTTATTATTTAAAAAAAAAAAAGGTAGGAGCTGCTAGATCCTTCAATTTAGGCTTTGGGCTTCTGGAAAATTTTTCTGTTTTGCGTTTTATTCCTTGTCCTAGATGATCCTGAGGAGGGACATATCCATCCTTGGAGACAGCCTTAAAAGTTTTAAGAAATCAGATCTCCTGGGTACTTCAGTCAGAAGTGATGAATAACAAGAAGAATTTCTAAATCTTAAATGGATGACTAGTAAAAGGAGAATGGATCCAACCCTTGCATTTCTTTTCTAGTGTTCTATGGAATCTCTTTATTTGTTGTTCTTTTTTAGTTATTTTCAGTCATGACCAATTCTTCATGACCTCTTTTGAAGTTTTCTTGGCAAAGATACTGGAGTCGTTTGCCATTTCCTTGTCCAGCTCATTTTACAGATGAGGAAATTGATTCAAAACAGGGTTAAGTGATTTGCCCAGACTTACAAAGCTAGGAAATGTTTGAAGCCAGGTTTGAACTAGGCCCAGTGGTGTTTCCACTGCCACCTAGCTGCATCTATGTCAATTATTTTTCAATATTTTTGTGCGATTTTACGGTGCATTTCTTAAAGTAAGTCAAGCAAGTTTTCTTTTTTTGTGGCATTTTTGTAGAATACCTGTAATCTATGGATTATCACTTCATATGCTATCAAGTTCAATACAGAATTATTGCTTTGTATAATCAGCACAATCTGTTTTTAAAAATTGTTTTCTGTTATTTTACCTTTCTATATTTCTCTTATTTAGGCCAGGTATTTTGCAAAGTAATGTGGACCCTTTGCTTTGTTTTCAGAGAATTTATTGATATGGCAAGTGTCTCTGCTTTTCTCTAGTCTTGAATAAAAATTTATTTAGGGAAAACATTTTTGTCCTAATTCTTTGATATTCTCACTTAGATCTTTGATTAAACATCCGAACCATTCTGGAGATTCTTGAATTGCTCTGTTATCTTTCCAAGGGCTTGCAAAAGTCTATCAAGAGCTTATACACTATATGGTAATACAGTTTTTGCTTTGTTCTCAAGGAGCTTAAGTTCTGTTTGGGGAGATAATACATACCTATATAGATATATGCAAAATAAATACAAGTTAGTTTGGGGAGGAAGGCACTAACAGCTGGGAGAATCAGGAAATCCTCATGGAGAAGGGAGTGCTTAAGCTGAACCTAGAAGGAAACTTGAAAGGATTTGAAAGAGCAGAGTTGATGAGGAAGTACATCCCAAATAGGGGGAGAGCCAGTCCATGAAGAAGGGAGATGGAATACTGTGTATGAAGGAAAATAAGAGGGATATAGATCACAGAAACTACAGAGCAGTAATAGGCAATAAAATCAAGAAGGTAAGTCGAAGCTAGGTGGTAAATGCCCCACAAAGGAGTTTCTTGTTGCAGTAGGGAGCTTAATTAGGAAGAGAGTGACACGGCCAAACTTGTTGCTTCAGATCACTTTGATGTCTTGGTAAAATAGGAACAATTAGGAGGCGATTTCAATAGTCAAGTGAGATGTGATGAGGGACTATGGCTATTTGAGGGGAAAAAAGAAAGCATTCATCATGGCTATTACAGGATAGATTTGGCAAGATTTAGCAACTGATTTGTTTTTTGCAACAGGTCTTCCCTGTCCCAGCCACGGCTAGTGCCTTCCATCTGGTATTACTCCCATTTACACTCCATGTATCTTAATCATATAATTGTTTGCACATTGCCTCCCCCATTAAAAGGTCATCTCCTTGATGATAAGGACCATATTTTCTTTGCATAGCAGAAAGTAAGCACTGCATAAACACTTGTTATTTTATGGATTATTGTGAGAGTAAGCAGTCAAGAAAGAATTTTAATTACTTTCAGAAGATTTTGACTCATTTTCCTTTTTTTAAGGAAAAAAGGAAGGAAATAAATGTAAGGGTGGTATGTGGTTTGCAGGGAGGTAAAAATAGACCCCTTTAACATCTCCCTCTCTTTTCCAAGAGTCTTAGGTTCCTTTCAGAAGAGGAAGAAGAAAGTTGGGGCCAGAAAGAAAGAAGTATAGAGCTAGAATAATATATTATATGTATATATGCATGTATGTATATCTACACATGTGAATTGATCAATATGAAATATAGAAATACATATGTGCTTTTTATATGTCATATTTTTATTTTATTTGTCCCTTGAATATTGTTAGTCTAGGTAAGTAATTTTTAGGTTCAAGATGCATTCCTGATCACTTAATAGAGAAGGAGTGACCTGAAGTGTCCATCAAAGATTCAACTCCCTTCCATCAAATGTCAGTTTGACAATGAACACAAATAGCAAATAACAAACAACCCTACTTATCCAAACAGATAAACAGAAATTAGGGAAAGTGTACATACTAAAATATATACCAAACATTACTCAGATTGAAGCTTTCCCAATAGGAATGAGATAACTCAGCAAAAGAGAGACCTACATCTCACTGACAGGAATTTCCCAACATTTTGAGTGTAGTAAGTTGAGAATAAGGACATGATCAAAGGGTTTGCTTTTCTACAAATCTGCTTCTTCCCATAGTATTTTTTCCCTTCACGGAACTTGAAAAGAATTTAGAAATACGGAACATCCCTCAAAGCCGAGACTCAACAATCGGGATCTTTCTTCTCTCCAGCCCTCACCAAATTGGGGTTCCTCAGGCAGGTGAAAAGAAACAAGCAATCTCCACCAAAAAGAACAGTCCCAGTGATTGGTCTTTTGGGCCAAGAATTACACAAGCATTTATTAAGTACTTTAAAAATATCCGCATTTGATCTGTATCACAAAGTACTTATGTCTTGGAATAGATGTTTTCCTTTTGAATGTCTGCTTATTTTTCCTTAGCTTTTGTCTGTCTTAATCAATCATGGCTGATTTTTCTATAATATCCTTGATGCACTTTTCTAGTTTCATTAGACACTATTCCCCACGCTCTGTGATCTAGGCAGCCAAACTAGTCTTCTCTGTCAAATACAACACTCCACTTTTGTGCCATTGCCCTGGCCAGATCCCATGCTGGAACACACTATTTCTTCCCTTTCTTCCTTCAGGAAGCAGCTCAAATACCTTCTCTAGAAGAATGATCATCTTGATCCTGCTCAACTTCTAAAATACCTCATGTTTAACTTATTTATTTATTGTCATTTTTAAAAATTTTATTTTTTTAAATTCTAAAAAAATTATAATTTATATTCCAAAGTGAAATACAAAAAAAAAAATCCATACAAAGTGTAGAATACAAAAGAGGATTCTACATGAAACCTGAATTTCATGAAACCTAGACAACTAAATGGCACAGGAGATGGGCTATTGGGTTTGGAGTCAAGAAGACCTGAATTCAAATCTACTCTCAGATACTAGCTGTGTGATCCTGGACAAGGCACTTAACCTCAGTTTACTTCAGTTTCCTTATCTGTAAAATAGGGATAATAATAATAGTGTTTGTTGTTGTGAGGATCAAATGAAATGATACTTGTAAAAAAATATTTAACACAATGCCTGGCACATAGTAAGTACTATAGAAATACTAGTTAGCTAGCTAGATATTTCATAATTGCTTTTTAAAATATAATAAATGCAATGTATTACTTTAAAAATTGCTCTGCTTCTCTATGCTTCTACTCTGTGCAGGTAAAGGTTTCAATGGGTCTTTTTTCGGCATCACTGCTAATTTTTCTCTATCCCTCTCCCGCCCCATCCAGTTTACCAAGAGAAATAAATGAGAGGGAAAAAAAAAAAACAAACAAATTCTTTTAAGAAATAAACATAGTCATGCAAAATGAATTCACATATTGCTGTTCAGATGATTCTTCAAGAACCAATGTGGGTTCATAAGATACCAGGATAGTTTGTCATTTCCTTCTCCCACTCATTTTACAGATGAGGAAACGAGGCAAATAAGGTTAAGTCACTTGCCCAGAGTCATACAGCTAGGAAGTGTCTGAGGTTTAGATTTGAACTCAGAAAGATGAATTTTCCTGACTCCAGGTTCAACCCTCTACCCACTCACTGTGTCTCTTAGCTGCTCATTCAAAAGTTGGATATATTCAAAATTAAACAGCTTTTTTTGTATTTTATGCCCATCATGTTTCTGGAGTCACAGTTGGTCATTGTTTTGATTAGAGTTCTTAGATCTTCAAAGTTGTGGGGTTTTTTTCTTGGCAATGTTATTCTTGTTTCTGCCATTTCTGCTCATTTCATCTTTTGTCAATGCATACAGCCTGAGGTTTTATGAAATTCTTTTTTGTCATTTTTTATGGTACAATAATATCCCATTACATTCAAATACTGTGATTTATTCAACCTTTTCCTAATCATCTAAGAGGCAGTCCAAGGAATCCCATTAGAGTCTAGTTCTTTTCTTATCATCACCTGCCTCCTTTTATCTTTTAGAATCAGAAAGCTTTAAAAAAATTTTAATATTAATTTATAACAATATTTTTAAATATTGTTATAATAATTTTTGTTATAAAGTTTTTTTTAATATTTTTATCATGTTTAACATATATTGGATTACTTGCCATCTAGAGGACGGAGTGGGGGAAAAGGGGGAAAAGTTGGAACACAAAGTTTTGCAATGGTTAATGTTGACATTATCCATGCATATGTTTTGAAAATAAAAAGCTTTAATAAAAATTTTATAAATTAATTTAAAAATCTATGAAATACTTGTTTTACACATCACAAGAAAGATTTTTTTTAAATTACTAGCTTTTACTTTTTCAAGATACATGCAAAGATAGTTTTCAACATTTACCCTTGAAAAACTTTGCATTTCAACACATGCCTGTCTTCTCTGCCTTTTGAATCTCTCTGAATGAATCTTGGCTGAGGCTCCTAATTTATATGCTCTACACTGAGTATAAACCAATCATAATATCACTAGGAAACCATTATTTGTTGTAAGATTAAATCAATCATATTGAACCATACTAAACTAGATAACCATTGTCTCCTCAATTCCACTTAGTACCTTGTAAGCATCCTTGTTTCAAGTTCAGAGTTCTGGCCCATAACAACTATTAAGTGGGGAGGAAATTTTTTTATTTCCTAATTTTTTCCTTTCCCTCAATCTCTCCTTCACAAATTGAGAAGGAAATTGTGATATCCATTATATGTTATATCATTTCTTGTTTTTTTTTGTTACATGACTAATATGAAAACATATTAGCCATGTAACAAAAAAAAACAAGAAACATATAATGAAAAAATATACTTTAATTTGCAATCAGAGTTCATTAGTACTTTCTCTGGAAATGGGTAGCATTTTTAATCATGAATATTCAGAATTATCTTGGATCATTGTATTAGTCCCAGTAGTTAGGTATTTCACAGTTGATCATTTTTGAAATATTGCTATTGTGTCCTGATTCTTCTCAAGTTATTTTGCCTCAGTTCATATAGGTTTTCCCAGGTTTTTCTGAAACCACGCTGCTTATCATTTCTTATATAACAATAATATTCTGTCATAATCATTTAATACATGATGTTCAGCTATTTCCCAGTGGATGGATATCCCCACAGTTTTCATTTCTTTGCCACCACAAAAAAGGCTTCTATAAATATTTTTGTATATATAAATCCTTTTCTTTTTTTCTTCTCTCTGGAACACATACCTAGTAGTAGTGTTACTAGGCCAAAGGATTTGCAGTTTGACAGCTCTTTGGCTATAGTTCCAAATTGTCCAAATTGGACAGTTCAAAACCCCACTCAAAAATACATTAGTGTTTTTCCTATCCAACATTTCTCATTTTCCTTTACTGTCATGTTAGCTAACATGATAGGTATAAATTGCTATTTCAGAATTGTTTTAATTTGCATTTCCTAATCAATAGTAATTTAGAGCATTTTTTGATGTGATAATTGATCGCTTTGATTTCTTCTAAAAATCGTTTGCTCATATCCTTGGATCATTTATCAGCTGGGAAATAGTTCTTATTTTTATAAAGTTGACTAATTTTCCTATATATTTGGGAAATGAGGCCTTTATCAGAAAAGCTAGATGTAATTTAAACAAATATTTCATTGTCTTTAGCAAAATGTAGTTTCCCTGATTATCTTTTGTCTATTCTTGTTTTAGCTTTGTCTAAGATCATGATTGCTATGCATATCTTTTATTTCAGCAGAAACATAAAAAAATTGCTCCAGTTCCTTATTTTAACTCTATGTGTCTTTCTGTTTCAAGTGTGTCTCTTGTAAACAACACATTGTTGAATTTTGGTTTCTAATCAGTTCTGTTCTTCATTCCATTTTATGGGTAAATTCATCCCATTTATACTCACATTATGATTACTATTCATTTCCTTTCATCATTCTCCCTCTACTCTGTCCTTCCTCAAAAGTCTGTTTTACTTCCGCACACTTTCCTTAATCTGTCCTTTTTTTTTTTTTATCATATCCTTCCCTTTTTTGTTTCCCCTTTCTTTCCTAATTCTCTCTTGGATTTCTATGCCCAATTATGTGTGTGTGTGTATACACACATGCATACATACATATATATGTGTATACATCTATACCCAACGATTATGTATGTTATTTCCTTTCTGAGCCATTATCAATGAGAAAACCTGAGAACTCTGGAATTTGACTATACTATTCCTTGGAGCTTTATAATTCTTATATAATCTCTCCTCTACCTATTTTCCAGTCAGTTGGATTGGATATTTCATATTTTCTTCTATTTTTTCATTTTTTTATTTGTTTTTTGTTTCATTGAGTCATTAACTTTCACTTATCCAATTCTCATTTTAAAGAAATTTTAATGAGATTTTGTACCTCCTTTTCCCTTTGGCCAATTCTTTTAAGGAGTCTTTTTTTCAGTGAATTTTTTTCTAAGTTTTACCATTTAGCCTATTCTTTTTTTAAGGTGTTATTTCCTCCCATATTGTACCAAGCTGTTCTCTTTTTTCTCTTTATAAAATGCATTTTCTTTTTAGATTATACATGTACATCCATTTTTTCCATATTTTCATATGACATGTTGGAAGATAAAAATTAGAACAAAAGGAACAAACTACAAGATAGAAAAAAGTGAAAATAGTATATTTTGATCCATATTCAGTTTCTGTAGTTTTCTCTCTGGATGAGGATAGCATTTTCCATCCAAAGTGTTGCCATTTTTTCCCCCCAGGAGTTTCTTGCATCATTTTAATTTCTTTTCTCAACTTTTCCTCTGCTTCTCTTGATTTTTCAAATTCTTTTTGAGCTATTTCAGGAATTTTTTGACCTGTGACCAATTTACACTTTTTTGTAGCTGTTTTAACTCTGTTATCTTCTAAGTGTATGTTTTGATCTTCCCTGTCACTATAATAACTTTTTAGTCAGATTATTTTTGGTTTGGTTTGGTTTAGTCACTTTCCAGCCTATTTCTTGAGTTCTAACTTTATGTTGAGTTGGGCTCTGCTTTGGGGGGAGAGGGGAGGGAGAGAAGCGGGTACTGTCCCAAGCTTTAGGTTTTTCTGTGCTGCCATTTTCCTAGGAAGTTTGGGAGGTCTGAAAGTTTTTCAGTCCTTTCAAGGTGGTGTAACAGAGGTGTGGTCACTGTTCTTCTGGTCTGTACTCTGTTCTTTACTCAGGAAAGAGTTTCTGGAATTGTGGCCTTGCTCCCTGAGTGACTCCTGGAACTGTAACTAAGCGTACTGCCAGAGAGTGCCAGATCAGTGCCCAGTGTCATCAGGGTCCCAGAAGTCTCTTTTTGACCAGTTGTCTCCTCCCTTATCGTTTGGGCTCAGAGGGCCCAAAGCTGCTGCCAGCATCCTAACATGTCTTAGGTTGATTAAATGTCTCACACCTTGACCTTTTGTTGACTCTATCCCTTAACCCACTCCCTACCTACCTTCCTCTTTGAGTTTTGAGATAGATTTTTATATATATATTGGTTTTCTACTTTCTTTTGCCCATTTCCAATAAGAATCAAATTTAGGTAAATTTAAATTGTGGGAAAATGATGTTAACTTCTAAGAATTATCATTATTAGGATTATTAAAAGGATTCTACATAGAGATAATTATTTTGGGTGATGTGAAAAATAACGGGTGGCTGAGAAAGAGGAATGTCCTGGGAGAAGGAGAAATGGAGAGGAAGAATGGGAAACATTATCTCACATTAAAAAAGGCATGCCAGAGTTTTTATAGTGGAGGGAAAAACACAAAGGATGGGCAATGTTAGAATCTCACATTAATTTAAGTTGATGCAAAGAGAGAAAAAATATATACACAGTCAAGTGATTACAGAAATCTATCTTATCCAACAAAGAAGTGGAGAGAAAAGGGATAAGAAGAAGTGAATGGTATTTTTTTTTAAAAAGTAGTCATTAGAAACAGTATAGACTTTAGAGGAGAGACAAAGAAACAGAGAAGGAAGAGGATTAAGAGAAGATGAAAGAGAGTACACAGTCATCATAACTGTGAATGTGAATAGGATGAACTCATGCATCAAATGGCAATAAACAGCAGAATGGATTAGAAAGCAGAAATCAGCAATATATTGTTTTTAAGACTTGAAAAAGAGATACAGATAGTTAAAATAAAGGGTTGGAGTAGAATTTATTTTGCGTAAGCTGAAGTGCAAAAAGCAGGAGCAACAATCATGATTCTTGGCCAAAGCTAAAACAAAAAGAGATGAGCACATCTTGCTAAAAGGCACCATAGGCAATGAAGTAATATCAATAGTAAACATATTTGCATCAAATGACAAAGCTAGCAAATTCATAAAGGATAGTTAAATGAATTTTAGGAAGAAAGAGATAGTAAACTTGTACTAGTAAGGGACCTAAATTTTTTCCTCTCAAAGCTAGATAAATCTAATGATAAAAACAAAAAGTTAAGGAGAGGAATGAAAATTTTTTAAAGTTAGCTATAATAGATGTCTGGAGAAATTCAAATGCAAAGAGAATGGAGCAGATCTTTTTCTCAGCTGTATATTTCACCTTCACAAAAAATTGACTATATATCAAAACCAAATGTATAAAAATATATTAAAAGCACCCTTCTTTCCAGACTATAATGCTATTATAATCAATAAAGGGCTATGGAAAAATAGATAAAAATTAATTGAAAACTAAGTAATCTAATCCAAAAGAATGAATGAATCAAAGAACAAACCATAGAAACAAAAATGAATCAAAGAACAAATCATAGAAACAATCAATAATATTGTTTAAAAGAATGACAATTAGACAACATACCAAATAAACTTACTTAGAGGAAAATGTTTATTTCTAAATGAAAAAGTAGATCAATGAATTAGACATGCAACAACAACAAAAAAGTTTAAAAAAAGAATACATTTTGAAGCGTCCATAATGAAAATTCTGAAAATCAAGGATTAATACAATTAAAACACACACACACACACACACACACACACACACACACACACACACTGAACTAAAATTAAGACTAGAAGCCGGTTTAGGGGAAAAACAATTGCTTAATTTGATTTGAAAGAAGAAAATTAAATTACCAGTCTCAAAAGTGAAATGAGCAAATGTACCACCAATAAAGATGAAGTTAAAGGAATTAGAAGTTATTTTGCTCAATTACATGGCAGTAAAACTAACTTTCAATCTAAGTGAAAAGGAGGAATATTTACAATATAAATTGCCCAGACTAATAGAAGAGGAAATTGAATAGTTAAATAACCTTACTTTAGAAAAAGCAATTGAATGAACTATAAATGAATACCCTAAAAAAAATGCTCAGGATCAGATATGTAAACTATTTAAAAAATAATGCTTTTCAAATTGGGAGAGCAAGGGATATTTTACCTATCAGATCTTTGGAAAAGGAGGAATTTGTGACCAAAAAAGAAGAAGTAGAGAACATACAAAATGGACAATTTTGAGTGCATAAAATTAAAAAGGTTTTGCACAAACAAATCAACACAAAGGGGAAGCACAAAACTGGGAAATATTTTTACAGTCAGTGTTTCTAATAAAGGTCTCATTTCTAAAATATATAAAGAACTGTGTCAAATTTATAAGAATAAAAGTCATTCAATTGATATGTCAAAGGATATGAACAATTTTCAGATGAAGAAATTAAGTCATATGAAAAAATGTTCTAAATCACTATTAAAGAAATGCAAATTAAAACTCTGAGGTACTACCTCACATCTCAAATTGGCTAAGATGACAGGAAAAGATAATATGTTGGAGGGGATATAGGAAAACTGGGACTCACTGTATTGCTGCTGTTGTGAAATGATCCAGTCATTCTGGAAAGCAATTTAGAACTACGCCCAAAAGGTTATCAAGCAAGCTGTGCATACCCTGTGATCCAGCAGTGTTACTACTGGGCATGTACCCCAAAGAGACAGGGATCCATATGTGCAAGAATGTTTGTGGCAGCCCTTATTGTAGTGGCCAGAAACTGGAAACTGAGTAGAAGCCCATCAATTGGAGAATGGCTGAATAAATTGTGGTATATAAATGCTATGGAATATTATTGTTCTGTAAGAAACGACCAGCAGGATGAATACAGAGAGACTTACATGACCTGATGCTGAGTGAAATGAACAGAACCAGGAGGTCATTATACATGGCAACAAGACTTTATGAGGATCATTTCTGATGGATGTAGCCCTCTTCATCAGTGAGATGATCTAAACCAGTGCCACTTGTTCAGTGATGAAGAGTCATCTACACCAGAGAGAACTTTGGGAACTGAGTGTGGACCACAACAAAGCACTCTGTTTTTATTTGCTTGCATTGTGTTTTCTCAGTTTTTCTTTTCCTTCTTGATCTGATTTTTCTTGTGCAGCAAGATAACTGTTTAAATATGTATACATATATTGGATTTAACATATATTGGACTACCTACCATCTAGAGGACAGGATGGGGGGAAAGAGGGAAAATTTTGGAACAGAAGGTTTTACAACTGTCAATGTTGAAAAAATTACCCATGCATATGTTTTGTAAATTAAAAAAGTCTAGAAAGGCAAAAAAGGTGCAGGTCATGAAGAACTTTAAAAATAAATATATATATACATATATAGTGATGCATAACAGAAGTATCTTGTTCCAATTTGAAGCATTCTCATTCTGTAAATAATTGTAGTCTGCTAGACAAGACCATAATGAAGACTTTCCCTCCTTTTATTAGCTGCTGAGCTAGGACTGGGGTTGTCAGCCAAAGCCTGTTTATTTGGTCTGGTTTTTTCCTATCTAAAGTGCTCAAGTAAAAAGGCAAAGACATGTTTTTGTGAGAAGAGAAGCCATGGGACTTTATATCCCCACCAAGCTGCAATATGGCCTGGGAACTAATGGCTTTGCTTAAACCTTTACCACCCTTGTAAGTCTCCAAAGGTTAGGAGAAAGAATTACCTGGCGATCTGGGAATGGGGACCATGGTGGATTTTTTTGACCAGCCAGTCCAGTATTTAGGAAGGCCTTTAGGGACCCACCAGAGATAGCTGAGATTTTAACTGCTACTCCACATTTGGAATTAAACTTGATAGAGCAAATGTTAAGTAGGAACCGCGGTTTTTAAACCCCCCTTCTCTAAGGCCCGTGCAAACATTTGCCAAGGCAACGAGCTGAAAGCTATGTACAACCATCTCCCACTGCTTGATTTCTCTAAGTTGATAATATCCAAATGGCCCTTGGAAGAAAAAAGGCTCCCCACTCCTGCTCTAAGAACTGATTTGACCTAGGGGAGAGTGTATCCCTCAGGTGGTAGGGGAAGAAATGTTTGTACTTCTTTCTGTAGCTTTACAGGTGGATGGGGAGAAGAGGAACAACAGATTGGGGGGTTCTAGCTGGAACCCTGAAGGGGAGATGTAGCCTTGTCCTGTGAGAATGAATCTAGCGCCAAATATTTATCACTAGCCAGGTCAACAAGAGATTCTTCTGTTGGAGGCAAATTTGCCCTCTTGGGTAGAAAGTCCGAGACAGAAATCTTGCTCTATTATACTTTGCAGAATTGTAAAGATCATTTGAATTCATTGGGTACAATTAGTCTCAGAAAGTTTTGAATAGTTCAGAACGGGCAGAATGTGGGAAGTGCCACATCAGAAGGAGGACTGCACTTTCTCTGTTTAAGTCCCAGAACACGGAATTGGGAGCAATGAAAGTTGAAAAAAGATAAAGTTAGAGAAATATATATATATATATGTGATAAAGATAAAATGAGGAAGGGAAACCTTCCTACTGATAACGGATCCAAGGTAGACGGAGGTACTGTGGGGCTGACAGGCTCCCCCCCACTGAAGGCTTTCCCACAGAAGCTGGATGACCCAGCTGGGCGTAAGGAAAATTCCTGCTCAGTCAGTCATTGGTCCGGGGGGCCTCTGCCTCCTGAGCCCTTCGAGGACTCGGATTCTGTGTTTAAATGACCTACAATGTGGTGCGCAGGCGGGGTCAGAATGCCCCCACCGGGGCCTGGGGCAAGTAACGTCCTTCCCGGGGTGATAACTTTCCCCGCGGGGCCCTCAGTTTTCTCCTAAGGGCCCTTCTGACCTATGGCCCCGTCCAATACCTCCGTTCCCTCGGAGGTTGCCACAGGGGGCCGCAGTCCGGGGGAGTGGCTGGCAATGGGTCGGACGCGGCCGTTCCCCTCCGAGCCCCAGCTCCTTCTGGCACCCGTAGCCCAGCCTTCAGGCTGCTGCCCCGCTCCCGACAGTAGCTAGTCCCGGCCTAGTAGAAGTCAGGGTCGCAGTGGTCCGCCTTAGGTGAAACATTCTCTTTATTCATCGGCAGTCCTGTTTGCCTGGCCCTAGGGGGAGCCTTGGCCCCCGAGGGGGCTGTGGCGGAGGCCCTGCCGCGGGCTAGTTGTAGCCAGATCTATCCGCAATCGGGCCCCTGGGGACCAGTCTGTGTCTGGGTTGGGGGGAAGGGTGGGGGGGACAGTCAGAAGCCCGGATGGGGCTCATCGGTAATTCTCTGGTCGGGCAAGTTTGGGTAGGAAATAGCGCTGCAAGGAATCCTCCAGGATCGAGGGAGGGAGCGGGCGGGATGCAGGTGGCCAGGATGGGGGGAAGGGAATCGGTTCCACTCGAGGCAGAGGGAGCTTCAGTGAACGAGAAATGGTACCCGTGCGACGGCGGATCTTGTGGTAATTTTTCGCCTCAACTAGGGAGGAAATCAAACGGGATTTTGGAGACCCAGCAACTAGAGGAACTAGGAGATCCAAATTGTGGGGTAAAGGAAGGAGGGTCGTGTGAGGAGACAGACTGGAGAAGGTAGGTTACCAGGGTCAGGATTCTCTGTCAGGGCTGGGGGACAGGGTGGGAGAGAAAGGACAGGTAAGGGAGCCGACTCCCGGGCACTTTCCTGGCCCGCCGCGCCCCCTACTCACCCAGCGGAGTTAGCAGTGCCTGGGGATCTCCACGCTCCTGAAGTCGGAGGATCTTTCGTCCTTTAGTGGTACTGGTAGAAATGGAAGCACAGGTGAATCTGGTCCGGCCCTCGTACCTCCCACAGTACCTTCTCTCTCAGAGGCTTCCCCGCCGCTCTGTCCTCTCCTGCAAGTCCAACCCCTTTTCTCCTCTAGACCCCTCTCTTTGCCCTGGAACCACCTCCTATAGTTGTGTCCCCTTTGGTCTCCAACCCCTTTTACGCGTTGATTGTTTTTTGATCCCTGACCCTTCAGTTGCCCCGAGGGAGGGAAAACTGAAATTTCAAGGGGAGGATTGTACTCCTCTAATCTTGGTGAATATTAGGCACGTTGGCTTTAGAATTTTACACTGGGGAAGATCTTAGAATTCATTTAGTATAAGGCAAATGGAAAGAACCTCCACAAAAACGATAAAAATTTCAAAGAACCACCTCAAAGAAGAGATAAAGCTACATCCTACTCCTTTATATAAAGAGTACATGGATTTGGAACCTTTTGCACCTCCCCCTGTTCGATTGTCACTTCGATTTTTTTTTCAATGTTTTGATACGTTCATTTTAAAAAATTTTCTTCAATTTAAAAAAATTTTCTATTATAAGGTGTGACTGGAGTCGGGGAGGCCAACAGGAGGGAGGAGGCCAACAAAAGCTATCCATAAAAATTCACTTTTGAAAATCATTTAGTCCAATCCCCTGATTTTTTTTCTTGAAAAGACTGAAGCTCAGAGAGAGGAAGTGTTTTACCCATGATCAAACAACAATAGGATCAGGATTCCAATCCAGGTTCAATGACTTCAAATCCAGGACTCTTACATATTTCCTCTCAGTGTCATGGGAAGAAAAGGGAATTCTCTCATCAGAGTAACTAATTAGGATTTATGTCTGAACGTCAGTGCTCAGAATATAGATACTAAAGGGATGATATTGTACAGAGAAAAGACTGATCAATGAAAATCAAGTCCTTAAAGGCATGCTTGAATGTGTTCCTCCTGGCAGGTTATATAGAGAATGGACACAGAAAAGACTTTGTATTTGACTGGGAAATTTTTATGTTCTCACTGCTGGTTCAGTCAGCTACATTTAGGCAAAGAATGTAAGGCTCTACTAATCATAATTAGTTTAGAGAACATCTAATCCTCGTATTAGAGGTCAGTGAACTTTTCTAATCACAATACCTTTGTGATCAATAAAGTCAAAGTGTCAAAGTTCAAACTGTCCAATCACTGCCTCTAAGGTTCCTCTCCCCCTTAGTCCCTGTGAGTCTGCCCAGCAACAACAATCAGATATACAGAGACCCAGAGATCTGAAACCTAGATCAGGATACATATTCTACCATATGCCCTAAATTGGGCCTGTACTTATTCGTAACATTGGAGGTCTGAGGACCTGCAGGCTTACCTATCAGTGAACAATCAACTAACTTAGGATCCTCTGAGTGTAAATATTCCTTCTTAGTACCTCACTCATGATCTCACAATTGGTGTCTATTGGGATGTGGTTTGTGATTCTCTCACTCTGGATCAGGAAGGCAATTGGGGATCCCCAAGGTTTGGAAAGAGGTACCAGGATTCCTGGAGAAGTGCTATGAAGAACTTTAGTAATCAAGGAAATAAATCCACCAAGTACTCAAAGAATGTCACATTTCATGAAAGGGAGAAATCAAAACTAATCCAAAGGAAGCAACACATGTATTCCCATGGTTATTGTTCACTATTATGGAGCAGACAAAGAAGCCCTCAGAGAGATAACTGCTGCTCTCAAACCAGACCGAAAAAGGCAGAAAGTATAGTGATGGAGAACATAATGGTCAATGGGGTGGAGTTCACTCTTGTCCCTGAAGTTACAGTTTACTCAGCTTCCTACACTCTACAATCCAGCTACATTGGACTGCTTAATGTCTGTCTGTCTGTCTGTCTGTCTGTCTCTCTCTCTCTCTCTCTGTCTCCCTCTCTGTTTCTCTCTGTCTCTTTTTTTCTCTCTCTCTCTCTCCTCCTCTCTCTCCATCCTTTTTTCCTCTATAGCTTTTATGTTGGCCATGTTCTGTGCCTTAAGGCTCTGCCCCACAGTTTCTCTAGCTTCTTTTAATACTTAGCTCAAATCTCACTTTGTGCATTCCCCTCTAGCTGTTGGTACCTTCCCTTCTCAGATTACCTTCCATCCTTTCTTTAAATAACCTGTATGTATCTAGTCATTTACATGTTTGTCCTTCAATTAGAATTCAAGTTTCTTGAAGGCAAGGACTACTTTTACTTTTCTTTAGGAGGCAAGGACTACTTTTATTTTTCTTTAGGCCTCCAAGCATTGCAATGGCTCTAGACCTGGAGTCAGAGAGACCTGAGTTCAAATCCATCTTCAAATACTTACCATCTGTGTGACTCTGGATGAGCAAGACATTTAACCTCTGTCTGCTTCAGTTTTCTCAATTGTAAAAAGGAGAGGGGGTACTAAAAGCACCTAACTTGCAGAGTTGTGAGGATTAAAATGAGATAATATTTATAAAAATGCTTTATAAACCTTACAGGGCTATAAGAAATGCTATGATCATTAGCAGTTATTTATATCTGAAACACTTAGCACAGTCTCTGGAACATAATAAATGACAAATTCTAACTGATTGACTCAAGTCTGAGGAGAAGTCACTTGATCCATTAACCTAGTATAAACATCGTCCCAGGGGGCCTTAAAACTGTCCCTGGATGGAGGAGAAAGGCTTTTTTTTACCTCGGAGAAAGGAACACCTGGCCGATATGTAATCTAAGTATTTGAAAGGTTGTTGGGTGGAAAGTGCTTTTTTCTTGACCCGAGAGAGTAGAACTAATAGCAATGGGTGGAAGTTAAAGGAAATCAAATTTCAGATGGATGTCAAGAAAAGCTTCCTAATCCAATTAATTGTCTCCCTACCCCTAGATGGTGCAGATAGGGCCAGAAATCAGGAATCAAATCCTCCTTAGTTGGGCGATAGGTTTAAGCTGTCGGTTTCCTCAGTTGAAAAACGGAGGCAATAATAGCACCTACCTCCCAGGCTTGTGGTGAGGATCAAATGAGGTAAGTTACCTGTCAAACATTGAGCCCGGAGATGGCACACAGTCGGCGCTTAACCAGTGCTGGGTGCCCTCCCCAAGGGTAAGGGCTTGTCACCCAAGGGGAGGGGCGATTGCTCAGACCCCTCCCCGCCGACTCACAGCTTCCTGATCTCCCGCTCCCGGGGCGCGGGGCCGGCTCACCCGTAGCTAGGGAGCAGGACGTCTCGCGGCTGCATGACAATGGTGTTGGGCTTGACGTGGCGCAAGGCTGCCCGCATCTTCAGCCTTTCCTTCTGCGCCTGGAGCCGCTGCTCAAGGAAGAAGCTGAGAGGATGGATCTGGGTGATTTCGATCTCGTAATCCTCCTCGGGAAGCGGAAGCCGGGAGACGGCGGTCTCCAAGAATGGGTATCTGTATTCCGCAAACGGCAGCCAGCCCGGCATGAGGGAGGCGGGAGCCGAGTGGCGGGCCACCAGCTTCCTCTCATAGGGGTACGACCACTGCGGCTCCGACACCGCCCTTTGCAGGAGAGGGGGCTGGCTAAGAGAAATGAATCGGAAGGAAGCCGGGGAGATAGCTCTAGAATCTGTGGGCGTCGGGATGCCAGAGCTGGGGAAAGCCTCGCCGGGACTGCTCCAGAAAGGGGGAGAAAAGAAGGGGGATAGACCGGGGCGAAAACCCAAAAGCCTGGTGTAAGGCTTGGAAGAAAACCTCACCGAAGGCTTTAAAGGAGGCTGGAGCAGAGACTTGAGAGAAGCCTCAAGAGAAGACTTGGGAGAAAGCTCGGAAGCCTGGTCCAAGGGCTTGGGGGAAGGTTCGGGGGAAGGTTCGGGGGAAGGTTCGGGGGAAGGTTCGGGGGAAGGTTTGGAGGAAGGCTTGGAAGAAAATTTGAAATAAGTCTTGGGGAAAACCTTGTAGGGAAACTTGGGGGGAAACTTGGGAGAAAGCTTTTGGGAAGCCAAAGGAGAAAGCCTGGAGGGAGTCTTGGAAGAAATCTTGGGGGAAATCTCAAAGGAAGGCTTAGGGGCAGGCTCGGGAGAAAGCTTAGGGGAATGCTTAGGGGAGTGCTCAGGGGAATGCTTGGGGGTAATCTTGGGGGAAAGCTCGGAAATCGCGGCGGAAAGCTCTGCGGAAGGCTTGGGGGAAATCCTGAGGGAAGGCTTGGAAGCTCTCAATGAGTAAATGGACTTCTGCTTCGCTGAGGGAGGCTCAGGCAGCAGTGAAGACAGCAGCGTCGAGAGGCTTTCCTCACTTAGAGTCTTCTGGGAACGGGTAGGAACCTGTGGGAGAAACGGCAAGCACAGCAAGTGGGGGGAGGGCGCATGGAGAAAGAGACGGGGGGTAGGGGGGGGGAAGGAGGAGAGCCCGGGAGGGCAGAGAAGGCAGAGGAGAATCAGGAACACAGAGAATGAGAAATGGAACGTGGAGAACTGGGGGATACAAGGCTACAGGGAAACTGCAGAGGCAGGGCAAGGGGATGCTGGGAGTATGGAGTCAGGGTAACGGGGCCCTGGGCAGGGGGGGGAGCATGAGGACACGGGGGAAAGGGCATGGGGCCGGGGATTGCAGGGACTGGGACAGGGAGGACTCGGGAACTGGGAAAGTGGAAGGAGATTGAGGAACAGAGACAGAGATCCTGAAGAAACCAAAGTAGCGCAAAATCGGTGGCCTGGGGACAAGTGGGGAATTGAGAATTGGGGTGGGGAGCAAGGGGAATGGAGAATTGGAGGAGCACAGAAGCAGGGAAATGGGGACAGAGTAGATTCAGGAGCAAAGGTGCAATTGTAATCTAGAAATTCAGCCAGCCAGGCGATGGAGAAGGTGTGGTGCCGGTGGGGTCCAGCCGCCGGCCTTTGCGGGAGAGGGGCCCGGCTAAAAGAAAGGAATCCACAGGAAGCCGGGGAGATAGCTCCACAAGGAACTGGGAGCTGGGAGGGAAGCAGGGGGGTGGCATATTGTGGGTACGGGGGCGGGGAAGAGGGCTCGGGAGGCTACAACTTGAGCGCTGGGGACTGAGGGCAATGCTTAGGGAGACAATAATATGTCTAAATAAATGATCATTTCCCATTGATAATAGGGACGCTGAGGGTGTGTAGGCAGTAAAAACACTGGAGGAAGGGAGACAAGGGGAGACCCAGGGGATGAGGAATTAGGAACATAGGAGCTGGGGGACGGACTGAGGAGAGGAGATAGGGAGTTTCAGACACAGAGGCTAAGACAGGGACGATAGGAAAAATTAGGGAGATGAAGGCAGGGGAAAATAGCGTTGGGTGCTCAGGGACAAAGAAATCGGGTGTGGTGGGCAGGGGACAGGGGAGAGAGAGATCTGGGGTGCGATGGCAAGATTCTAAGGGGATAGGGAATAATGGAGACGGGCAGAGGAAGGGGGAGATGAGGCAAGAGCCTGGATACCCAAGGGACAGAGACTTGGGAGGTTTGGGGGCTGGTAGCAACAAAGATGCAGGGGACTGGGGACAGTAGAAACACAAGGGGGGGGGAGGATTGTTATCAGGAAATGGTGAGTTCCACATTAGATGCACAGGGAAAGGAAATGGTACCATGTGGGACACAAGGGCAAGGAGGCAGGGGTCGGGTTGTGGAGCAAAGGATTGAGGTCAGTGGAAGCGAGGGATGAAGGGGCATGGGCATGTTGGGGGCAGAGGGGCATAGGAGGTTTCAGAATATTGGAACTTGGAGTTGAGGAAGGCGTTAAGGGTAGGAATATGGGGAGATTGGGGTGTGGGAAAAGGAGTTTGGGAGTTGGAGGCAAGGAACATGGTCAAGTGGTAGTATAGGAAGAGGGGAATGGAGAATGGAGGGAAAGAAGCTAGAGTGTAAGGATTAAGGACACAAAGACTGGGAGGGAAGAATATAGAGGCAGGAGAAGGGAAAACGCATAGAGGTTCAGGGGTATGGAAGACTGGGGGCATAGAAAAATGAGGGCCTAAGGGAAGGAGAATTTCATAGGGGGACCTAGGAACACGGATTAGGGACCTTAGTGGTACAAGGGCAGGGATAGGAATGGAATGGGAATACAGGGGACATAGCAGAGATACTGAGGGATTGGGGACAGTTGAGAAATGGGAAGGGAAAAGAGAATTGGGGAAATGAGAGAAAAGGTACAGTATACTAGGGATAAATGAATGGGGGATTCGGGGTATAGGACCTGGAAATTATAGATTAAAGGTACAAGGTCAAGGAGATGGAGGTTCAGATGAAGAAAAGCAGGAGAGGAGGTAATTGGAACAAAGAAGCAAAAGGATGGGAACATTGGGAGCTTTGGAGTAGGGATTTGGAAGTGAAGAGGAAAGAAGATGAGGGGATGAACCTTAATATCAGGTGACCAGAGATAAAAGGTGATGACATTGACAATGGATGGGGAAGAGCGAGGGGAGATGTGGAACTGGGGGAAAGTACCAAGAGAAAGTATCACTAGGTACCACTGGGGTAAGGAGTAAGAACCCTGGGTTATTAGGGGCCCTGGGACAAGAAGAGTTGCCATTAGGAGTATGGGGGGGTAGGAGTGTGGGGATTTGAGAACATTGTAGCAGAGAACAATGGAAGAGGTGGAGATAGTAGGATAGGGAAATATGAAGTTTGGGGAATGGCGGAAGAGAATAGCATACTGGGATTGGGTCTAGGAATTAAGAGATTAGGGGTACTGGGTCACAGAGATGGAGAGTTGGAGGTTTGGAGGTGTGGAAGCAGGGGAAGAGGGTAACTGGAACAATGGGGCAGGAGAATGGGGCCTTGGGGATTTAGAGGCAAGAAATAATGTAGACACTGGGGGAACGGAGGAATGAGGAGAGGGGATACAGAGACAGTGAGACCAAGGATATAAAGCCTAGGAACAGGGATGTGAGATGATGACAGACCAGGGAACATGAAGATAGGATAGCGAGGAGAATAATTACCTGGCAGTTTGGGTCCAGGGAATGGACTAAAAGCAATGGAGAAGGAAGCTGAGGAATTGGTGCACAGGAAGAGAGAATTAGGGAGTTATGGAGTTGGGGGCACAAGAAGATAATTACATGAAGGGAGAAGAATGGATTGGAGGGAGAGGGACAAGAAGATGGAGAATTAGGGCCTAAAGCAAGAAAGTAAAGACATTACAGAGAATAGGAACAAAGGTAATGGAGAAAGAGGAAGGGAGATGAGGAGGAATTGAGCCAGAATGCAGAATGTCTCTTGGAAGAAAGGGCAGGAAGTTGAGGAGAGGGTGATACACACATGCTTCTTTTTCCTTACCCCCTCCTGCCAAGTAACTCCTAGGAAGTTCATTTTCAGGTAGTTCTAAAGAGAGGATGACAGGTCAGAAGGGCTAAAACTACTCACTGATCTTCCCTACCTCTTTCCAAAAAGTTCCCTTCGTAGCCATCATTTGAAAAATGACTGAACAAATTATGGTATGATTTTACATATATGTAGGTATATATGCATATATATAAATAAATAAAGCTTTTTGTTTTCAAAACATATGCATAGATAGCTTTCAACATTCACCCTTAAAACATTCAAACATTGTGTTCCAAATTTTTCTTCCTCCCTTCTTCCACCCTCTTCCCTAGATGGCAAGTAATCCAATATATGTTAACATGTGCAATTCTTCTATACATATTTATACAATTATCTTGCTGCACAAGAAAAATCAGATCACAAAGGAAAAAAATAAGAAAAAATTGCAAGCAAACAACAACAAAACAGTTGGAAATACTATGTTTGTGATCCACATTCAGTCCTCTCTGGGGATAGATGACTCTCTTCATCACATGTGGTATATGATTGTGATGGAATACTTTTGTATTTTTTTTTAAAAGAGTAGTTTTCAAAAAAACCTGGAAAGACTTACACAAACTGATGCAAAATGAAGTGAACAGAACCAAGAGAACATTGTACACAGTAACAGCACTATTGTATAATGATCAGCTGTTAATGATTTAGCTATTCCCAGTAATACAAAGACCCAAGATAGTTCTGAAGTTCTGATGATAAAAAATGCTAAATACCTTCAGAGAAAGAACTAATGGAATCTTAATGCAAATTGAAGCATATTGTTTTTTTTTTTACTTTATTTTATTTTATTTACTTTATTTTTGAGGGTTTTTTGTCTTTTTTTCATATGTATGTTATACACATTTAACTTTTATCAATTTACTTGCCTTCTCAATGATGGAGGAGGGAAGGGAGAATGGGAGAGAATTTGGAACTCAGAATTGTTTGAAAAAAGCTTAAAGGTTAAAAATTGTTTTTACATGTAATTAGAAAAAATAAAATACCAAAATTCAAAAAAAATCACCCAACTCCCACCGTTTTCTTCCTCCCCCAGTACCTCTGCTCCTTCCCTCTCTCCCTCCCTTGGTGACTAACCCGAAGGTTCTTAATCATAAGTTCCAGCTTCTGTCCACATCGCCCTCTCAAGGCCGCCTTGCTGCTTAAATCTTTCCCTTCTGCCCAGGTCACCATTTCCTTAAACAGGAAATTATGGGGGTCCCTCAGGCCCAAATCTTCTAACAGCGTCTTTAGCACAGGTCTAGGGAGCAAGAGGGAGAACAGAGCTGAAGGAGAGGAAATGTTACATGCAAGAGTGTAGAAGAGCATGTCTCATCCATGTGTGAGGGTGTGTTTGTGTGTGTGTGTGTGTGTGGAGCGGGGAGTGCATTCTCACATGAGTGTGGGGTCTCCTATAAGTGTACATAGTCTGACCTGTATGTACCTGGTCTGACCTGTAAATATATGGTCTGACCTGTAAGTATATGGTCCGACCTAAGTGTATATGGTCTCACCTTTACATACCTGGTCTGACCCAGGTGTACGTGGTCTCATTTATGTAATGAGTATGTGACTATTACCTGTGTACAGGAGTCTTGCCTAAAGCTGTGGGGTTGGGCCAGTGTGTGTACATGTGTAGTCCATCTGTGGAGGGGGGGGGTGCGGGGGGGTGTTTACCTGAAGGTGGGGCCTTGCCTGGGGGAGGGGTGACCCACCTGTACAGTCTTATCTCTGTGTATAAGGATGTCTTTTCTATTATGTGAGGAGACCTTACCTGTGTGTATGAATTTAAATATGTGTGTAGGTATTAGGTATTACCTGTGTCTCACACAAATTTAAGAGAATTTCCAAGTTGGAAGGGATCTAGTCCAACTCAGACCTGAAAAAGAATATAGTGTTAACCCAGCTCCAGCTTCCAGGCCTCTTAAGGAGGCAGGAAGGTGGCCAGTGGATAGACTCTGGGTCTGGAGTCAGGGAGAGCTGGGATCAAAGCTGCCCTCTAACCCTTAATAGTTGTGTGACCCTGAGAAAGTCTTCTGTTTGTTTCATTTTGCTCAACTGTGAAAATGGAAATAATGCTGTAAAAATCAAATGAGATCATATTTTAAAATCACCTGGCACATCGTAAGTGCTTAATAAATGCTTATTAAAATCTAAGTGAACTCTATCTATATCCATCCCCCTGATATCTGAGTAACCCTGCCAAAAAAGGAAAATGACCTTTGCCTGGAATGAAATGTTTTGAGGCTGCCTCTTTTTGATCACTGCTTCTTTTTCAGAAATTCATCCCTTTAATAATACACCCTCAAATTCTGACTAGGAATTCAAGTGAAGCTCACTGTTCCCTAATTTGCAGATCCCACTATCTCCCTTTTATTTGAAAATCAGGACATTTCACTAATCTTGGAGGTATCTTTTCCATCCTGCCTGATCTTTCAGAGACCACTGACAACAGTAGCAATCACTCTTGGCAGTTCTTTCAAAGTATTCTTGTATTTAGTTCATTTGGATCCAGGGACTTGAAGATATCAGGGGATTCTATGGGTTCTTTTGCTATCTCTCCTTACTGTTCTTGGGTACCAATTTCCTAATTTCCCATATTTGTTCTTTCCTTTTAAGTCAAAAGACTACTTTCTTTGCTAGAAAGAACAGAATATGTACATTGGTTAGTTCTGTCTTGTCTCTGTTTCAGGTATCATTGATATCCTTGAAAAACTTCATTCTTATTCCTTTTTTGAACTTCCTCTCCTTACCAATTCCTTCATTTTATAGCTCATCCTTAAACATCACTTGCTCATTCTGAGCTTTTTCACTCCTGGCACTAATTTTGTTATTTTTGTTTTTATCATTTTATTGATATATTTTCATTTTAATATAATCTATATTTGATGTTTTTCCTCCCTTCTGTCCTAGAGAGCCATTCCTTATAACAAAAGATTTAAAAAAATAGAAAAAAATACCACAATCCAGCAAAACCAATCAATCAACACATGGAAAAAAAGTTTGATCTTATATGCAATATACTCCCACTTCTCCAAAGTCTCTTCCATGATAGCTCTTCTTTGGAGCCAAGCTTGTCCATTATTGCACAACAATTGTACATCGTTATCTGCAACATAGTTATCTGCCATTACAATAATGTCCATAGCTTGTCCACTAATATCCACAAGCTTAATGAAACACAAATTTAGGAATAATTTATTTTTATTTATTCCTTTAAGAAGTCTCCTATTCCCCAATTGTGTTCTCACCCTCCTCCTCCTAATTATCTTGTGCATAGTTATCGGATTACCTGCTGTATCCCCAGTGGGATGTAAGCTGCTTGAAGGCAGGGGCATTTTGTCATTCTAGTCTTTGCATATCCAGCACTTAGCACACAATAGGCACTAAATAAATGCTTGCTGAACTACATAAGGACTTACCTTTGTGTCTCACTTGTGTGGGAATCCCCACAAGTGAGGGGTGAGGTATCTCCTGGGGAGGGGGGATGCTCACTTACATGTGGTTTCATTCGGGCTGGGAAGGGGAGGATGGGTCTCACTTGGAGGGAAGGGTTACCTTGCTCACTTGTGTGGGGAGTTCTCACCTTTTTGTGTCTTACCTGGGGATGTGGTGCTCCCCTGTTTGTCATATCTCAGGAGAGATTAGACCTTGTGTATTTGGGGAGGGGGTGGACCTCACTGTTGTCCCAGGAGTGGTCCCACCTCTGAGGAGGGACAGGTGGGAGCATCTCACCTGCAGCGAGAGGGTGAGTAGAGGAAGTAGGACATGAGTTCCAGGACCAGGCCTCGGGATCCCAGAACGCCAACCATGAGCAACTGCAGGGCCGTCATCACATATTTCTTCTCTACCTTATCCTGGGGATTCCAAAATTGGGGCTGGGTCAGTGGCTGCCTCGGTGGGTTTGTCGCAGCCTTTCCATGGTCAGTCCTTCTGCTTGAGGGGGCCCTGGGGGTATCAGCCTGGGGCTGTCCAAGGTTCTGCAGGTGCTAAGGTTTGTGATGGGGACTCACCAGGGCTCTGGAATTTTAGGTTTGAAGCGAAGGGGAGCAGGTTTCAGGACAGTGAGGTGGCAGGAGTTTAAGGGGGCAGGAAAGAGAAGCCCTAACGGCCGTATCATGGAGCCGAGGGACAACACAGTGGGTTGTGTGCTGGGCCCAGTCAGGAAGTTCTGAGTTCCAATATGGTCTCAGCCACTCACTAGCTACGGGATCTTCATCACTTAATCCTGTCTGCCTCATTTGCCTCATCTATCCGATGAGCTTGAGAAAGATAGGGCAAACCCGCCCAGCATCTTCATCAAGAAAACCGCAAATGGGGTCACGAAGAGTCAGACATGATTGAAAATGGCTAAACAATAACAATGAGAAGCCACACCATGAGGTACAGTGGGTGGGAGTCCCCGAGGAGGGCCCAAGGCTGGGGGCGCAGGGGGGCTGGGAGTCACCGAGGAGGGCCCAAGGCTGGGGGCGCAGGGGGGCTGGGAGTCACCGAGGAGGGCCCAAGGCTGGGGGCGCAGGGGGGCTGGGAGTCCCCGAGGAGGGCCCAAGGCTGGGGGCGCAGGGGGGCTGGGAGTCCCCGAGGAGGGCCCAAGGCTGGGGGCGCAGGGGGGCTGGGAGTCCCCGAGGAGGGCCCAAGGCTGGGGGCGCAGGGAGGTTGGGAGTCCCCGAGGAGGGCCCAAGGCTGGGGGCGCAGGGGGGCTGGGAGTCCCCGAGGAGGGCCCAAGGCTGGGGGCGCAGGGGGGCTGGGAGTCCCCGAGGAGAGCCCAAGGCTGGGGGCGCAGGGGGGCTGGGAGTCCCCGAGGAGGGCCCAAGGCTGGGGGCGCAGGGGGGCTGGGAGTCCCCGAGGAGGGCCCAAGGCTGGGGGCGCAGGGGGGCTGGGAGTCCCCGAGGAGGGCCCAAGGCTGGGGGCGCAGGGAGGTTGGGAGTCCCCGAGGAGGGCCCAAGGCTGGGGGCGCAGGGGGGCTGGGAGTCCCCGAGGAGGGCCCAAGGCTGGGGGCGCAGGGGGGCTGGGAGTCCCCGAGGAGGGCCCAAGGCTGGGGGCACAGGGGGGCTGGGAGTCACCGAGGAGGGCCCAAGGCTGGGGGTGCAGGGGGGCTGGGAGTCACCGAGGAGGGCCCAAGGCTAGGGGCGCAGGGGGGCTGGGAGTCCCCAAGGTCCCCTAAGGAAGACTTCACTAGCTACAATATAAAGTCTGGAAGCTGGTAAGGTGGAGCGGGGTCTGGGGCTGTACCACAAGGTTTGGGGGAGGATCTCTGTTGAGAATTTTCAATAGCGACATCTGCAGCTTCCTTCGAAATTCTAATCCCAGCCACGGTACCATCTCCATGAGCAGCAACATGACCTGGGTGCCGTCAGCCCACTTGGCTTTCTCCAGGACCTTCAGCAGCATCGTGGCTACACCCTCCACCGTGAAGAATTCTGGGTATGTCTTTGAAATAGCAGCAAGAGAACAGATTCTGAGCAAGAACTGGGGCAGTGGAGAGCCAGGACCAGAAACCCAAGCTCTGCCTCGGGCCGCTGGGTCCCCAAACCCCAGCACCGGGGGCTCTGGGGGCTCAGTCCCACTTCCTGCCAGGCTCAGCCCCCAGACACAAGGCGGGAGACAAGGCACCCGGGAGGATCCACCATCATTTGGGGAGCTAAAGAGGCAGGGGAAAGGAATTCCAGGGTCACAGTAACCTGATACAGCAACTTCTCCTTCTTCCGTTTCTTCTCAAGTTCCTCCTCAAGTTCCTCATCACTAAGCTCCTCATAGGCCTTCTTGGGCGGGGGTTCCTCACTAATCAGTTCAGCGATGAGTCCTTCCTAGGATCACAGGGAGGGCCGTCTGTAGTAGCTGATTCTTGATAACTCTCTTATCTTCTGTCTTACAAACACTAAAACCACCAGTATGTTCTGTCTTCTCAGAGCAACTCCGAGATGAGCAGTGTACATATTATTGATTGCACTCATTTTCTGGAAGATGGAAACTAAATTCTGAGAGGGGAAGTGTCTTGGCTAGGGTCAATTATAAATGGCTTGAAAGTGAAGCACTGGAGCCAGAATTCTAACCTAGGTCTCTCCTGATTCTAGGCCCAGGCTCTTTCCATCATTCCACATGCTTCGCTTAGAAGCCCTTAACCACAGAAGGTAACGTGGCAACATTTGCAGGAAACATACTGGGAACATTTATCCTGTATTCCTAGGTCCCTGGAAGAGGAGAAATTTGGGGAAGAGACTGAGTTGGGATAGCTAAGGAAAGTAGCCAGGGTCTAGCTTGGGAGTCTATAGGGAAAGAGAGAGCAATACTAATTTCAAGGTTCTTTGTGCATCCAGGGGATATAGGAACAGAAAGGGGACAGGGGGTGAATTTAAAGCTCATTAGGTGTTCTGAGGTTCCAAGTGATTATAGATTATATCAAGGACCCTCAACCGTACTACAAGATTGGGGAAACCATACCAGGAGGTTAGAGACAATGGAGCAAGGGGTACTAATGCCATGAAGCTAAAGGGTATTTTACTTTCTTGGGACTGTACCACAAGGTTAGTAAGTATGGGGATCTGTGTGCACTGTCTGCATCCATTAGAGAGTACTAGAATTGGGGAGGGGGTTGTACCATGTGGTTGGAAAGAATTAGAGGGTTCCTAGTTATACCACAGGGTTTAAGATTCCAAAAACTACCACAAGACTTGGGAAAGGAGGAAGGACAATCTTTAAGAACACTTTTCTCCCCTCCTTCATATACCACCCCCTGTCATGTACCTTGAAGTTGAAGTCAGGAAAGTATTTCTGGAACCAGTCTAGCTTCAACAAAGCAATGACAATTTTGGGGACTTCATGAGTAATCTCAGAGGGAGCATAGGTTGAGGCAGGGTCCCATGTCTTGGGAGCAGCCTGAGCCATGGAGCTCAGGAACTCTAACAATAGGAGACGCAAGCTTATAGCCATAAAACTTTGATGTATCGACGTCTCTTGTATCCAATCTACATGAAGAATCCTTTGAGGCAGAACAGTCTCCTAGGATCACAGGGAAGATTGTCTGGTCTAGTTTCCATTCACCATGAAAGACCCCAAAGTGATTACTGGGTTTTCCCCTACAGGATCTCCTCTAGTGCAGGGGACTGCAAGCAGACAAGGGGTGGGATATATCAGAATAAGGCTAGGACTTCTTAGAGGGAGGAAACAAGGCTGGGTGTAGGAGACACAGTATGTAGTATCTTCTGGGAGTCTTGGGACTAAGCCTGGAATTCTCAGGGATAGGACTTCCTGGAAGGAGGTCTGGAGGGAGTCCCAGAACCTAAGGATCCCAGTAGGGCCAGAGGGAGAGCCAGGAGCTGTCCAGCAATATCCAGGAACTTGGGGAGGGGGTCCTGAGGGTTCCAAAGGGGTAGGGCAGGGAGCAAGGTCTGAGTAAACTGAAAAACACTCACAAAGGCTTCCTCTTGTTCAAGGCTTACAGATGCTTGTTCAGTTTCCTTAGTGGGCACCAAGCCCAAGGCTTTATTCATGAAGACTTTCTCTTTCTTCTTATTTGTGCCCCATGGAAGCCACATTAAGTCCATTTCATTCTGATCATAGACAGGAGAAAACAGATGGGTCGGTCATAAGGAAGAGATAGGTTCAGGAATGGAGGGGTCATGAGAAAAGGGGAAGGAGAGTCACAAGAACATACAAGCATAGGAGGAGGTCATAGAAACAAGAAAAGCACACAATGGACTTTAGAAGAATTGGGTGCTGGGGATGGTCCCAGAAGATCAGGAGCAAGAAAGGGATGAGAAACATAACAAAGATAGGAGTTGGAAAGGGAGTCATAGGGGGTGGTGGATCCCATCCAATGAGTCCGTCTCCAGTGTATATAGCGTTAGGTGCTGGGATGGGGGAGAAGAAAATGAAAAAATCCTTGCTCTCAAGGAGTTTACATTCTCAGAGGAAGAGAGGGAAAGGAAGGAACACAACAAATTAGCATCAAATGATTCCAGAATATGAGATTCAGAAGGAACTTGAGGGGCCAACTAGTCCAACTCCTACCAAAAGGAATCCACATCATAACATATCTGATAAACCAGCCTACAGAAGCCTAAGTATAGGAGAACCTATCACTCTTAGAGGAAAGCCATTCCACTTTGGTCAGCTCTAAATGTGAGGGAATTTTGTTTTGTTTCTCACATCAAGCCTCTATTTACCTCTACAACATCTATACATTGCCTCGAGTTCTGCCCTCTAGAAACAATAAGGTTATAACTCACGGCCCAACCACCCCAAAGCCCTGTGCTTCTCACAGATGGGGTGAGATTCTGGCAGCTAAACATCTCACTCCCCTTTCATCATCTTCCATAATACTTGAATAGAGGTAGGATATTCCTGTTTCTCCTTCCTTCCCTCCCCAAGTCTTCTTCAGGCTAAATATCCTAGTTCCTTCAAAGAGTCAAGGTCCTTCATGATCCTGGTTAATCTCCTCTAAATACCCTTCAGCTTATCAGTATCTTTCAGAAACTGGCACTCAAAAATGAACTTCATACTCCAGTTGTGGTCAGGACAGAGACCAATGAAACTATCACCTCCTTAAGCTCTGCCTCTATTGAATAAACCCAAGATCACTGTGTTTTTTGGTCAGTCACATTAATATGTGTGCTTCATACTGAGCTTGTAGCCCACTAAAACTTAAAATCTTTTCCACATAAATTGCTATCTGTGGTTCCTGTAGCTTGGATTTGCATAGGTGATTTTTTTTCAAATGTAAGACTAAACTTAATCCAAGTGGATTTCATTTTATTTGACTCGGTTCAGTTCTTTCTGCACCTCACCTATTTCCCAAGGTGTCAGCTATTCCTTCTAGCCTGGTGCTATCTCCAAATCTGATGTGCCCCATTTGGATAGAGGTTTGAGGAACGAGGGATACAGGAATGGAAGGCTCAGAAATCGTGGCCACAGGAGTACAAGGGATGGGAGGTAATGGATATAGGTTATCGAGCCAGGGATCAAAGGAAAGGACAAGAGACACAGAAAGGTCACAGGGAGGTGTCAGAGAGTTAGAGTTGGAGCCCCCTAATTTTAGGGAACGGAAGGAGACAATCTCTCAGCTGAGGTGATGACAGGGATGGAAGTCAAGGAAATGTTTTCCCAGGTTGGGGTTCACAGTTAAGAATCATCTGTCTCCATACCTCCAAGATTTCAAAGTTGTCTGTCTTCAGGTGTGTAACTTCCCCAACCCCTTTCAAATCTGACTTTTGCCATAGATTCTGTATTGCCACTGAATTGGGGATATAACCTGGAAATGGGACCAGTGGAGAGATGTACTAGAGAGAAAAAAAAAAAACACAGCATCAGGGAACCAGGAGGTCATGGGGTTTGGAAGAAAAGGAAAACAGGGACTGACTTTTCCACTCAGCCCTGCTGTGATGTTCTGAGAGAGGAGGACGACATCTGCTCTTCAAAGAGCCTCTTGTGAGAGACAGGACTCTACTTACCTTTGCTCTTGGACACACTTCGGTCTGTCTGTCCAGGTCTTGCTAGAGGCACAGACTGCATTGTGGTCAAACTGATTTTAAAAAACACCTGCAAGGACAGGCTACTGTACTCCCTCTGGGCTGCATGGCTGCCTCTGGGGATCTTGAACTCCAGGATGAGCTCAGGGTGACTAGAAAGGAGTCATACCCCCTGCACCTGCAGGATGACCTCCCAGATGGAAAGGCAAGTCAGTGACTAACCCCTGGATAAGGGAGGATTATCATCCGCTACAGAGGAATTGCAGAGCAGCAGAAACTTTAGCCCTCTCCTAACCCTGAGAGCTCAAAGAAAATGCAATGGTCATTTCATCAAAGTTCACACCTGAATAGGAATCCTTTTGCTGTAGTCCCAGCAAAGGTTCATCTTAACTTCTATTGCACCAAAGTACAATGGAAAGAGAACCTAGTTTTGAATTCTGGATCTTTTTCTAAGTGATCTGAGTGATTTTGGGGCACTTTGGGGACTTCTTCTATTACCTCTAAGTCTTCTAGTTCTAAATCTTGTGCTTTTAATGCCTCCTGGAATGGGAAACATACCATTTCCAGAGGCAGCCTACTGCCTTCATGGCTAGTGCTAATAATGAAGTTTTTCCTTATATGAATCCCAAATCTGCCTTTTTTAGAACTCCTCCCCCATTTCCCATCATTGTCCCTATTTCTGCCCTCTAGGGCCATGTCTGAAATTTTGTCCATATGGAAATCCTTCAAGTACCCACCAATATTTCCCATTCTGGTTTCCCCCTATTTTTATTAACCATGTATATTACTTTGCCAGGGAGGTTAAGCTGAACTATGCTCAGGAAGCATAATGATGGAGAGTTGCCAAACAGGAATGATAATTCAGAGCCCAGATTGAGAATTCTGGAGTCACCATGGACAGTGACCAGGAAATAGCCTGACACACTCTCCTGCTGGTACGCTGTGCAATGAATGGGCAGAGTTTGGGTAACTGAAATGTAGGAGAAGTCAGGGAGGAGTAGCACAATGGGAATAAATTCCAATTCCCTAGAGAAAAAGTAAAGACAGGATTATCTTATTCATGTCTTGTTTCCTCACACATTAGTCCAGAACAGGACATTGCATGTTAGCTATTTAAGGTCTGTGAATGAAGGAAGGAATGGGCAGATAGAGAAGTCCCATTTAGAGTTAGTGTGAGGGAGCTTCCCCCGGTTTTGTCATTCATGACTACAGTGGCTGTTCACCCATTATACACGGTAGGTACTCAATATATGTTGTGTTAATAGAAACTGACATTTATATTTGAAAGTTTGGAAATAGCTTTAAGGAAATGGCAAACCACTCCAGTGATCCCAAAAAGGGGTCACAAAGAATTGGATATGACTGAAAAGTTAAAACATCAAAACTATTATCTTTGTGAGTCTCACAAAACTTCTGGATATTATCCCCATTTTACAGATGAGAAAACTGGCTCGGGAAAATTAAGTTATTTGCTCATAATCACAAAGGTGTAGTGAGTGTCAGAGGTAGGATTTGATTGAGCCTAGGTCCTCCTGATACCTCAGTGCTCAACTGGTCAACGTGCACCTATGTGTCAGGTACTATGCTAAGTGCTGGGGACATAACACAAATGAAACATTTCCTGCTGAAAAGGAGCTTATGATACATTGAGACATCACTTGGATTGAACTCTAAAAGAAACCAGGGATTCTAAGAAACAGAGATTAGGAAAGAACACATTTCAGAAAAAGGCAACAGGTTGGATTCTGAAAGACCCAGGGATCAGAGATGGATTGTTATGGACATAAGAACGTTATAGCAAAACTACAGAAAGCATAAAAAGGTAGTAATAATAAAGCTGGAAAGGTAGCCAGAAGTAGGTTGTGGCAGCTTTTAAATGCCAAATAGAGGAATTCATCTTTGATCTTTACTGCAAAAAGATCTGATGGTCAGACCTGTGCTTTGGGAGAAACACTTTGGCACTGAGGGGGAAGATGGATTGAGGATGAGAAAAACTTGGAGGAGGAAAGCTTTATAATAGTCCAAATGACATGTGATAAAGAGCTGAACTCAGGAGAAGAAAGAAAGGGAGGGGTATAGATATGGAAGAAGTGACAAGATTTAACTATCAATGCTTGTTGGGAAGGAAGAGAAGGAAAAAATTTTGGAACTCAAAATCTCACAAAAATGAATGTTGAAAATTATTTTTACATATAATTGGAAAAAATAATTACTATTAAGTGAAAAACAAACACAGAAAAAAAAGACTTGCCAATGCTGTTGGATTCATTGGCTGGGCAGCAGTAAGGTACTGAGGTTGATTCCAAGCTTGCAATGACCAGAAGGATAGTGAGACTCTCACCAGAAACAGGGAAGTTTAGAAGAAAAGCAATTGGTTCTGTTTTGGACATGTTGAGTTTGAGATCCCTACCGGACACCTAATTCTAAATGTCCCTTAGACAAGTAATGCAAGCCTGAAGTTCTAGATATGGGCTGGAAGGGTTGAACATATGGGCCTGTAAGATATCTGCATAGAGATAATCAAAATCACAAATACCGATGTGATCAAGGAGAAAAAGTATAGAAAGATAAAAGGACTCACAGCTTTAGGTTACAACCATTTTGGGAGACAGGCTTCCAAATGGATAATGTTCCATCAATAGTAGTGGTCAGTTAAATGGGAAAGAGAGCTAAGAAAAGTGCCATGAAAACCCAGAGAGGAGATAGTATCCAAGAAAAGAGAATAGTCTGCAACAGAAGGGTCAAAATCTGCTGTAAAATTGCAGTGTAGCCAGGACCAGATTAAAATATAATTGGGTAATATTTAGCAAAATAAAAATACAACACAACATAGTTAATGATGTTAAATAGTGACTTTCTTTTTAAAAATATTTTTTTATTTTATCAAATATTTCCCAATTACTTGTAAAACATTTTTTTAGTAATCATTTAAATTTTGCTCCCTCTTTCCTGCCCCACTTCTCTCTGAGAAAGACAATTTGATATCAATTTTACAAATCATATAAAACATTTTCATATTATCCATGCTGCAAAATAAAACAAAAATAAAACAAGAAAAATAAAGATTAAAAGCTATGTTTCAATCTGTACTCAAGAGTTCATCAGTTCTCTGAAAGTGGATAGCATTTTTCATCATGAATCCTTCAGAACTGTCTTGGATCAGAATAGCTAAGTTTTTCAGTTAATTGTCACTAATGGTGCTGTTACTAAGTACAAGTTCATATAACTCTTCCCAGGTTTTTCTGAAATCATCCTACTTATTTCTTATAGCACAGAAGAATTCCATCACAATCATATACTAAAACTTATTCAATCATTCCCCAATTGATGGGCATTTCCTCACTGTAACTCTTTGCCATCACAAAAAGAGCTGCTATAAATGTTTTTAGGCAAATAGGTCCTATCCCTTTTTTAAAAAAAAATATATATCTCTTTGGTACACAGATCTACTACTTATATTGTTTGTCAAGAGGTATGCATAGTTTTAGGGCTCTTTGGTCATAGTTCCAAATTGTTTTACAAAATGGGCTAGTTCACAATTCCAATTAATGGGTTTTTTTAAGGTCAATATGCAAATGGTTGGTCTACAGTGCTGTAGAGCTCAAGGAAGGACAAATGACAAGAAATCCTTGGATTTGGCATTTAAGTGATTATTGATAATTTTTGTGAGAACAGTTTTAATTGAAGTAATAAATTGTAAACCAGATTGAAAAGAGTTGCCTACATAAAATTTGAAAGTTTTTATATAAATACAATGCAGCTAAGATTAGAAGGGAAAAAGCTAACTGGTAAAAACAAAACAAAACAAAAACAAAAACAAAACTCTTTGAAGCAAATTTCTCTGATAAAGATCACATTTTCAAGGCAGTGATTCAGATTTATAAGAATAAGGGCCATTCCCCAATGCATAAATGGTCAAAGACATTTGAAAAGGCAATTCTGAAAGCAGAAAATACAAGCTATCAATAGCAATATGGAAAAATATTTCAAATCACTAATAAGAGAAATGCACAAATTAAAACAAGTCTTAAATTTTTACCTCATACTTATCAGATCGGCAGAGTGGACAAAAAAGGACAACACCACATTTGGAAGGGCTTTGGAGAAACAAACACATTAATACAATTTTGGTGAAGCTATGAATTGGGACACTGATTTTGGAAAGCAATTTGGAACTACATACAAGAAGTTAACTATGTATGTTCTTTGATTCAGTGATACTATATCTAGATCTATAATCCAGGAAATCAAAGAGGAAAAGGTTCTATATGTACCCCAAAATACTTATAGATCTTTTTATAACTGCAAAAAACTGGAAAGGGGCAGGTTAGGTGTAGCAGGGGATAGAATGCTGGCACATGGAGTCAAGAAAACTTATTTTCTTGAGTTCAAATCTGGCCTGAGACATTGTGTGCCCCTGAACAAGTTACTTAACCCTGTTTAGTTTCCTCATCTGTAAAGTGGGCTAGAGAAGTAAACTACTACAGTATTTTTGCCAAGAAAACCTCAAATGGGGTCACGAAGAGTCAGACAAGACTAAAAATGACTTAAGAATTAGAAAATAAGAGGATCCCCATAACTTGGGGAAAAGATTTAAAAAATCATGGTATGTGAACATAATGGAATACTATTGTGCTATAAGAAATGATAAAAGGGAACTGTTTTAGAAAAAACTGGGAAGACTTGTGAAGTAAATGCCAAGTGAAGTAAGAACCAGGAGAACAATTTCTCTCTCCTCCTTCTAGGTCTTTTAGTTGGTAGAAAATCCAGAAAATTCAAGACTGAACAGTCTAGGGCCAAGACTTGCAAATAAATTGCAATCTTTCTAATCCTGACCTTCTTTTTGTGTTCTGGACCCCTGTGGCAGTTTGGTCAAATCTATGGATCTCTTCTCAGGATAATTTTAAATGTTTAAATAAAATATCTAGGATTGCCAAGGAAACCTATTAATACTGAAATAAGGATCTTTTTTTTTTTCCTACTCAAGTTCCTTGGATTCCTTGAAAATCTATCCATGGATCCCTGGATAAGAATCTGTGTTCTCATGTCCTTCTGGAAAGAGTGTGGTGAATTGTGTGGAAGGGAGGCGGAGGGCAAGTTTGGCTTTTAAGGTAAAGTGGCCAACTTTTTAAAAAGACATGAGAGCAGCAAGGAGCCAGCAAAGAGATGGTGAGCTGGAGCACACACCTTCTCCTCCTTGTTCCCCTCCACTCTGCTGAGGGGAATGCTAGTTCTGGAGTCAAGAATATTTTATTTCAAACCCATCCTTAGATATTTATTAGCTATGTAATCCTGAACAAGTCACACTGTTCGGTTCAGTTTCCTCAAACATAAGTTGGGAGTGATAGTAACATCTATTTCCTAAGGCTGTTGTAGAGGAACAAATGAAATAATAATTGTAAAGTAACTGGGTACATAGAAAACACTTAATAAACACTTATTTCCTTCTCCCTCATGGTGGTGAAATGAGAGAAGATGGCTAGAAAAATAAAGAACCCCCAAAAGAGCATTGGTCATTACATGAGTAGTCATAGAGCAGCTTGTTGTACCCTTTTACTTTTGAGACCAAAAGACTTGGGGAGAGATAGGATGGTGGAAAAGAAATCTGCAGAGACAATGATCATTATACACACATTCACTCACTCAGTGCCCTAGACCATAGCCTGGCTCATAGGGTAGCTGAAGGGGTAGCTCTCCTCACAATGTATGTATACAACTGTTTTAAGACCAACTTTGAAATTTAGCTCTAATGCTTTTAAATGAAGCCTTTTTAAAGACCTGAAGTGCTGTAATGGAAAGTGCCATCTGCATCCAGAGAAAAGACTGTGGGAACTGAGTGTGGTTCACAATATAGAACTTTCATTTTTTGTTGTTTGCTTGATTTTTTTCTTTCTCATTTTTTTTTCCTTTTTGATCTGATTTTTCTTGTGCAGCATAACTGTGGAAATACGTATGGAAGAATTGCATATGTTTAACATATATTGGATTACTTGCCTCTGGGGGTGGAGGGGGGGAGAAGGAAGGGGAAGAGAGGGAGAAAAAATTGGAATGGAAGGTTATTCAGGAATGAATGTTGAAAATTATTTTTGCATATATTTTGAAAATAAAGCTATTATTAAGAAAATAAATTAATTCCCCCCCCCAAATTGCTCTTCTGTTAAAAAAAAAAAAATCTGCAGAAAGGCAAGTGACATTTCAGACTCTGCCCTAGGAGTAGCTCCACTGTTCCAAAAACTCAAACACTTTTCCTGATTTTGTTTTTGCTCTATGAAATATACTCTCTTCTAGATATGAATGGATATATTTTTAAGTTAGCTTATTTTTTCTTTTTTTATAATAGTTTTTTCTTTTTCAAAATATATACAAATATAGTTTTCAACATTCGCCTTGCAAAACCTTGTGTTCCAAATTTTTCTCCTCCCCCCCATTCCCTCCCCTAGACTGCAAATTATCCAATATAGGTTAAACATGTGCAATTCTTCTAAACATATTTCCATGGTTATCAAGATGAATAAGAAAAATCAGATCAAAAAAAGGGAAAAACAGTAAGAAAAAAACAAGGAATCAAAGGTGAAAATACTACCTTGTGATCCACATTGTTTTCATAATCCTCTCTCTAGGTGTAGATGACTCTATCACAAGATTATTGGAATTGCCCTTAAGCATCTCATTGTTGAAATGAGGCCCCCAAACCACCCAGGGAAATGACAGCTCAAGTCGGGACAGATATAAATCAGGAATGGAGGAACAGGTATGCAGCTTTAGATGGCAAGGGGCACTCACGGTAATACAACTCAGGAATAATGATTATTATTGCCTCCCTCCTCATGCTGTTTGTGAACTTGCCCATTCAACAGTATCAAAGAGGAAATCAGCTAAAAATCCTTGTTATAAATCCTCCACTACCCGGGTGTTCATTAGCTATCCCAGTTATACAAAGGTGTGAAGAAGGGCCTGTGTCTGTAACTATAATTAACCCTGACAATACCGAAACATATCTTAACAAGGGACAATGTAGAGCTCAAGGAATAGTCATTCCATCTGAACTTACAGGTAAAACAAGCTAATTGTGAATGAGCCCCACCGAAAAATGCAAATCGGAGGCCGTTTACAAAAGCTATCACACTTACTCGGCGGGTCCTGACCTTACTTTGAATAACCAACAGTTTGAAGGAGCCGACAGATCTCTGTGGCACTTCTCAATGGCCCCCTTGGCAAAGGTAGGAGGCAGTAAGGAGGCTTTGAGGTTCGCTGAATTGGTAAATTGGCAAAAAGATGGAAAGACAGGAAGCATTTTTCCTTTAATAATAGATGGCTTACATGTTAACTTATCGGGTAGGGATATATTACATCAATTAGGGCTGAAAATCACCACAGAATTTTAGGAAGGGTTATTGATGCTATGGCTTCCACTGCTCTACATCAATTAGTACAAGAACAATTAGAATTAGGACATATTGAGGAAACAAATAGCCCGTGGAACTCTCCTGTATTTATTATAAAGACACGACAGCTGAATAGCAAGGAAAAGGTTGTTCAGAATTATCCAATTAACAAGAGAAATAGGAATTATATGGATTAACCTAGACAAGGATAGGTTGGGTTTCTCAATAGCTAATCAGGAAGCCTGGACCATTTTGTTAGGGTTAGGAGAGTAAGAGCAGGGAAAACCCTGACCCAGTTACCCTTCTATGAACAGTGACAATGGATGTGTCCCACATGCACACCTAATGTGTTCACTGATGGCCCCCAGCAGAACAAAGCGGCCACACATTCCCCACAATGGGGCATCTCTAATGCAACACCTTACACCTCAGCGCAGCAAAATGAGCTGGATGCCGTTGTACAAGCACTGAAAACAGACCGACCCATCAATGTCATTCCAGAGTCACCGTGCAGTTGGGGCGACTCAGAGAATAGAGACAGCCTATGTAAAGGCAAAGAAAGGACCGATCTTCTCACTGTTCCGGAGGTACAAGAGGTGACTTTAATGAGAGTTCACCCTTTTTATATAATGCACATCCACTCTCACACGGATGGGCTGGGACCTATTTCGAAGGGAACAAAATAGGGCACAGTCTGCTTACACAAGGCATTCCTCTGTGCCCTCCAGAACGAGCAGTAAGGGCTCAGGAACATCTGCATCTGTCTGCCGGATCTCTCCGGAGATTGTACAGGGCGTCCCAGCAAGAAGCAGTAGCCTAGTACAAAGATGTGTGGCTTGTTACCCTATTCTCAAAGACCTGCAGGGCTGGGACTAACCCCAGAGGTGGCAGGCCAAATGGTATATGGCAAATAGATGCTACCCATATGGGGAAAACCTGCCTCCGTGTTACTTAGGCTTTGTCTCTACATCCTCTCAACGAGGGCGGGGAAGCTGCTCCACCTGTAATAAATCACCTGTTTCACTCTTCTGCTTCTGTGGGTGTCCCACACACTATTAAGACTGATAATGGACCCTCATACACCTCAGAAATATTAAAACAGTTCTTACAGGAATTCTCCATGCATCATATTTTTGGGATTCCTTACAATCCTACAGGACAAGCCATTGTAGAAAGGACTAATCAGATCCTCAAGAGATTTATCAAAAAACAAAAAGAGGGAGATGGAGGTAGGGTCACTCAGAAAGAAATAAAGCAGTGTTCACACCGAGGCATTGTTGTGAACTTATCCAATCACTCGGGAGAACAATTTGGGACTATGCCAAAAGGGACAGAAAGATCCAGCAATCCCACTATTAGGTCTGAATCTTAAAGAGATTTTTTTTTAAAGGGACTATATGTATAAAAATATTTACAGCAGATCTTTTTGTGACGTCCAGGATTTGGAATTTGAAGAATTGGGGAATGGCCAAACATAGGAATGTAAAGGAATACTTCTGTGCTATAAGAAACGATGAGCAGAATGCTTTCCAAAAAATCTGGAAGATTTACATGAACTAATGCAAAGTGAAGTGAACAGAATCAGGAGAACATTGTGTATAGTAAAAAAACAAAACAAAACAAAAAAACCCAATATTGTATCAATTGTGAATGATGACTATTCTCAGCAATACAAACATCCAAGAATTCTGAAGAAACCATCATGGAAAATGCTATTCACCTCCAGAGAAAGAATTAATGGAATCTGAATGCAGATCATACCATATTTTTAAAAAACTTATATTTCTTGGGTCCTGTTTGGGCTGTTTGTTTTTTCACATGACTAATATGGAAATATTATATATATTATATTATATGTATATTATATATACATGGCTGTACATGTATAACCGTTATCAAATAGCTTGCTTTCTCTATGATGGGAAAGGGGAGGGAGAGTGGGAGAGAATTTGGAACTCAAAATTGTAAAAAATGAAGGTTGAAAAATTTTACATGTAATTGGATAAAATTAAACTATATCTATAAAAAAGAAAGTGAGCCAAGATCACCACCTGCTGGCTTACAGAAATATTGTACTCTAAAGGAGGGGAATCAAATTTAAATAGAAACAGCAATATTACTCCATCTTTTGAGGGCTACAAATTGACTTAAGTTTTGTAATATCTATTTTTATTGTATTTTTTATTTCATAAAATATTTTCCAATTACATTCTAGAGTTTCATGGGCTCTGCATGTTTGATATCTCCACTCCAAGAGTATCTCATCATATTCCTTTGGAGGGAGACCATTCAAATCACATGCTGTCCTTGTATAGGGCACGAGTATTTTACCTGCCTTTACATAAAGAAATATGAAGTTTTGTGCTTAAATTTAAAAAAAAATTTAAAACTTCACAAGTATAGGATGGAAAAGATTTTGCTAGAAAACATTTGGGTGACAAAGATTAGGATTTAGGTTAATGAACTAAAGATTAACATGGGCCAACAGTGGTTCATTGTAGCCCCCCCAAAAAAAAATATTGCTTCCTTAGTTTGCATATCCTGATATTTTACACATCCCTGCACTTAAATTCATTTGCTAATCTCCTGATGTCATTGATCTTGAGAATGAAGCATAACCAGTAGCAATCTCATCTTCCTTCCTTCTTTCATCTGCACCATGGCCTCCAGCCCCTTGCCTGCTCAATTCTGTCCTGGCTATCTTCCCTGAAGTCACCACTCTCATTCTCTTGAGCTCTTAGTGAACCAATTCAAGTCCATTGTTCTCCTCTCTGGAATCCCTGGCCTCTTTATCTTATCACCAATTATACTTAGCCAAGCCTCAGCCTTGGATTACTTCCACCAATTATTCTCTTCACCAATTATTCCTACACATAATAAAAGTTCGAGTGCAGGGGAGATGTGCAGGAGAAAACTTTGTACTCTAGGGGTTGAGGTGGGTCTATTAAGACTTTGTGTTACTGGGCTCTCACTGCCACCAGGTAATCCATCATCCCTTCCCTTCAACCTCTTAAATCCCATTTTCCACAGAGGCTCTTCCAAATCTTCTTAACCCTTCTCCAACTTCTCATAGCTCCTCCTCCCTGCACCTGACTCTCTCAATTAAGAACTTATATTTTATAGAAAAGATTCAAATCATTTGCTATGAACTCCTTTCCCCCCTAATCTATTAACTCAGGTTCCTTCATCCCTGATGAAGAGGTGTTACTTCTTACCATGGCTAACATTTACCCATATAAATTAGCCTACCATCCCATTTTTTCCAACAGATTGACCCCTCACTCATTCCTACTCTTTTATTTTCCATCTTTTCCTGTCTGCTGAAATTCCCTACTGTTTACCAACCTGCCCATGTCTCCCCTATCCTGAAAAAGTCTTCAGTTGGTCCTTCCAGCCTCACTACTAATAATTCTAGATTTCTGCAGCCCTTTGAGCTATACTCCTTGAAAAGGTCATCTATGATAGCTGCTTCCATTTTCTTACTCCTTACAATCTGGTTTTTGATCTTCTCTTTCCACCAAAAGTACTCTCTCCAAAGTTACTAATGATCTCTTAATTGCCAAATCTAATGATCTTTGCTCAATCTTCACTATCCCTCTTTCCTCCTTGATACTCTTCTAGGTTTTTTTTTAAAAAATTCATTATTTTATTTTTCCAATTACATAGTTTTCAACATTCACTTTTGATTTTGATTCCCAATTGTTTTTCTCCTCTTCCCTAAAATAGGTTTTTGGAATACTCTCCTGACTCTCCTCCAAAATGACTGCTTCTTCTCTGTCTCCTTTACTAGATCCTCAATCAGATTATGCCCTCTAACTATATGGGTGCCCTCAAGGTTCTGGCCTGAGCCCTTTTCTCTTCTACACTGTTTCACTTGGTGATCTCATCAGTCTCTCTGGATTTAATTCCCATTCCTATGCTGATGATTCTCAAATCTATATTTCCTGCCCCACTCTGCTGACTTCTAATTCCACATCTCAAACTGAATGTCCAAATAGATATCCTAAACACAGTATGTCCAAAACAGAACTCACTTCCCTCCCTCCCCAAACCTGCTTCCTTCTTAACCTCTTTATTACTATAGAGGGCAGAGCCATCCTCCTCAGGCTCACGATCTAGCCGTCATCCTGGATTCCTCACTCCAAGCTGTTGCTAAGGCCTGTCTTTTCCATCTTTGCGCATCTCTCAAATATATCCCCTTCTTTCCTTTGACCCTGTTACCACCCTGATACAGGCTCTCACTATCTCACTTTTGGAGTATTACAATAACCTGTTGCGTCTCTCTGCTTCCTATCTCCTTATTTCAATCCATCCTTCATTCAGCTAGCAATTAAAGTGCAGGTATAACATGTCACCATTTCTACTCAATAAATTCTAATGGTTTCTTATTGCCTCTAGAATAGGAAAAAAACCCCACTGTTTCGCAAAGTCCTTCCTAACCTAGTCCCCTCCTGCCTTTTTAGTCTCCTCATACCTTACTTCACTACTCAATCCTGGCCTCCTGGCTGTTCTATGAACAAAATACTCAGTCCTTTTGGCTCTGGGCATTTTCCTTGACTATCTTATTTCCTCCACTCTACTGACCTTCCTAGTTAGCCTTAACTTCCAACCAGAATTCCAGTAGAACCCTTTCTCAATCTGGTGCCTTCCCTGTTCATTATTACCTATTTATCCTGTACATAGCTCCATTGTATACATTTGTTTGCCTATCTCCATTAAATTGTAAGATCATTGAGGCAGAAACTTTTTTGTCCCTTTTTGCATTCGCAGCATTTAGCACTTAGTGGGTATCTAAAAAATGTTTCAATCTCCCTACCTCTATAATTCACTAACCCCTCCAGCTTTGAAGTTCTTGAAATTCATATAGATTACACAACCAAAATCCTGGTAATTATTGTCACTCCCTTTCCTTTCTCAGCAAGTTTGGTACCTGGTTCACAATTTTTGCTTCCTCCTCAACTCCTGCCCTCATACTAGGGGGCTCTCTACATACACACTGGCTTTCCCTAAAAACACCTTAAATTCCCCTCCCCTGCCCCCATTCAGCCCAATCACGTGCTGGATGGTCCCGCGCCGGCGGCTCCCCAAAGTTCTTCAGAGACACCTTGAGAGTGTCCTTATATTTTTTCTTCTGACCACCTTGTGAGCACTTGCAGTTTTAGGCAATCATATATTTGGCATGGCTAGCCCAATGCAGTTGCACTTTTCAGCTTACTTTAAGAATCTCGGTGTCTGGTCCCTGACCCTGCCAGGTGATCTTCAGAATCTTCCTAAGACAATTCAAATCTTTCTTGGCTCGGAGTCCAGATACTTTCCAGGTTTCACGGTATACAACCATGAAATCAGCACAATGGATCTGCAGACCTTCAGTCTGACAGTCTAATACTTCTCCCGACACACTGAGCTAGCTCTAGCAATGCTGCCGACCTCATCCATGTGCACATCCCTCAAAAGTACATTGTCGAGGTCAGAACGTATCCACAGCATAAATTTCCCTGCTTATTGTAGTTCCACTTAGGCTTCCACGTATGAACCGTGTGGTGCTGTCTGGTGGAGAACCTGTGTTTCCTTGCAGGTGTGGGCCAAACTTAACACAAGCAACAAGAAAATTGATCCGTACTTTGTTGCATCTTGGTTTCAGAGGCTGCATGAGAATATAATCATCTGTGAACAAAAAATCATGCATCAATTCTCCCTCCACTTTGATCTTAGCTTACAGCCTTTGCAAGTTATTTTACTCTCAGTGTGGTATAGTTGACCTTGAATGCTATTTTTATTCTCATTGGTTTCTGATATTGCTGAAACCATGCTAAAAAGCATGGGAACAAGCATACAACCCTGCTTCACTCCACTGCTGACGGGGAAAGTAAAAGAACATTGTCCATCATCCAGAATCTAGGCAAGCAGACCATCATGAAGCTGATGTTAAATACTGATGAACTTCTCCAGGCAATGCAATTAATTTTCCTGTAACTTTCCCAAAGGGTTGAGATCTGCTATTATAAAATTTATTTTTCACAGATGTAACGTCTATGTATGCAAACATTTGATCTCTTATGTACTATATATATAATATGTATTATTTGTTAGGAAGATATGCATGTATGAAGTGATTCAGGCCAGTTCCAATGGACTTGTGATAAAGCCATCTGCACCCAGAAAGAACTAGGGGGACTGAGGATGGATCACAATATTTCACCTTTTTCTCATTTCCTTTTTGATCTTTCTTGTGCAGCATGATTAATATGATAACATATATAAAAGTACACGTTTAACATATGTTGAATTGCTTCATGTTTAGGGAAGTAGGGTGGGGGAAAAGAAAAATTTGCAACACAAGGTTTTGCAAAAGTGAATGTTGAAAACTGTTTTTGCATGTATTTTGAAAAAAGCTATTAGGGAAAAAAGATATGCATAAATTAAATGATATAAATACTATTTTGTTATGTAATTAGTGGATATAATGCATATTCTCATATGCTAGTGGAATGGCTATATTCTATATACATAAATGTCTATTATATTTATGTCTGTATACTTATATATTAAGGGAAAATATATGTATGCTCTATATACATAAATATGTGATAGTCATTTGTCTAATAAATATAAAAATGTTAAATTCTGGAATAGTATATAAATTTAAATTTATCTTGTGTCAACCTGCACATAATTGAGCAGGTTTGTATCAGGAAGTAGTTTAATGAGAATATCAGCTTTAGGTGTTGTAAGATGTAAAGCCTCCTTGATGTGTTCTAGGAAATAATTTTCCTTCATTGTTGGCTTACAAGGCCAATATTTAAAATTACTTTGATTCTTCACTTAGGTTTTAGCATATAGTTTTCAAATAATCTTATATTGGAATAAGAATTAGGAAGAAGTATATGATTGAGGCTAGTTGGCCAATGACATATGGCTGTTCTACTGGTTGACCTCTGTTCAGGTAAGTACAAATAGATTTGCTGTTAGGATTCAGAATAGTGAGACACTGGGGAGTATCTGGCTTTGTTGCCCGGATGTGAGGAGGTGTGGGATAATTAAGTACTAGGATGGATGCTAAAACTTATTGGGAATTGAACATAGAATTGCATATGCAAATAGAAAATACCATTCTGGTTTAATATGTGAGGGTGTTCAGGGCACTGGCAGGGAGAAATTGGGTTACCTAGGAGATCAGGTGAAAGGCTGGTGGTAGAAGCGCTAATCCTAATGCTCTTTGATGTTATAGTCGGGGTGAAAAGGGATTTTGTCCAAGTCAGGGTTGATGCCGGAGAGGTTGTGTAAACCTGTTTCATGTAGGAAAAGTAGGTACAAGATGGCTAATGTTATGAGTAAAAGGTGAAAAATTGGGTTAAGAGTGCCTTTATCTACTGAAGCCCCCTCGGATTCATTCTACTATGATTGTGCCAGTATGAGGGATGGCCCTCAAAATATTTTACCTCAGGAAGGACATAGCCTATGAAAGTGGTTATTACAGTTAATAGAATAACCCCAATATTTCCTGTTTGTTTATATAAGTAGGAGCCATAGTTAAATCCCTCGGCCTACATGTGGGAATAAGCTTATGAAAAATATTTAAGGCCTGTTTACATGGAGTTGCAGATTAATCAGCCATTATTAACATCATGACAGATAAGGGCTACTTTAGAGACTATTTGATCTAAGTGTAGTGTATAGCTAAAAATAAGCCAGTTGGGATTTGGGTAATGAGGCAGACTCCTCCTAGGGAGTTGTAACCATCAAGTGGAAATGTTGAAGGATGCTGGAAGGTGAATAAAGGTGTGATTGATTTTTATTAGTGGGTGGGTTTTACATCGATTGGCCATTAGTTTTTGCAGCTGAGTAACAATGGTTTTTCATATCATAGATTATGGTTTAAATCCATATTAAAATTATGAAGTTATTTTGTTACTTTTGGTTTTCTTTTGCTTCTAAACCTGTTTATGGTAGACAGTCTTGTAGCGAGCAGAGGCTTAGGTAAGGCTACTGTTAGCTTGGAAGACATTTTTAGGTCTAATTTGTTTTTTCTTATCTTGACATATCCTGTAACATTGCAGCTATGGCTACTGAGTAGTATTCTGAGAGTTGAGTCGGTAATGACGGTAGCCTTTGGTATGCTCTTTACTAGTAGAAGGGTCCCTTGCCTACTGCAGTAAAGCAAAATATTGGGCAAAGCAGAAAAATCTTAGGGCATCTTTTCTCGCCTCTTCCTTGTGGGGAGCAATGAGTTCCTTTAACAAGGCTGCTGAGAGACCCAGCGGCCTGCTGCTTCATCCCCAAGAAGATCCCCCCCCCCCCCCCATGGCCTGGGCTGTCTGTGTGCAGGGTTGACCCTCCAGCTCCCAAGCTATCTGTACCTGCTGCTTCATCACTTGCCTGTCAGCACAGCGCTTTTGAGGTGGAAAATGGTAAAAATGGTTTGTTGATTCATGTGTAAATCAGACTTGAGTAAGAGTCCTCAGCTTCATTCTCTCTTCTAGCCATCACTGCCCAGGGTCAGGACAACTGTCCATGGTCCACCACAACATTATTAATGTCTGACCAGGTTCTGAGCTCTCCACAGCACGTTTCACTTCCATGGCCAGTGGGACAAACTCTTCTCACCTGCCCATTCCACCGGGTGAAGTCTTGGGGAAGGCCCTCCCCTAGCTCACTGATGAGCCCCCTTCAGTTACGCCTAATTTAGCCCATCTGCTGAGGCAGTCTTACAGGGTACAACTGCCCCCTGCCATGGCTTCTTGGGGGTAGAACAGGGTCAATCAGATGGGCCCCAAAGTGGGTGAGCAGCCCTAAAAAAAACCACCTCACAGCAGAAGTGCTGATCTTCCCTGAACACACCCTACAGCCCACACTGCGCAATCCTCCTACACTCCTCACCAATTCATTGTATCCCACTGTTCTTCAAGACCCTTTTCTCCATCCTCCCCAAACCCCGCCTTCTGTTTTATAGAAATTAAGGTCATTCACCAGGAGCTCCCTCTTCAGACCCTTCAAATGTCTTCTGCCACTGTCTCCTCACGTCTCACTCCATAAGCTTTCCCAATTCCATCCTGGCTGAAACACGATTGCCCCACAATCTGGTTCCTTCTCTACCATCTACAACCATGTCTGCATCTCCATTCCCAAAAGTCCCTCACTGAATCCTTCCCTCTCCACTAGTGTCCCATGCCTCCCCTTAGGTGCTTAACCTCCAGCAGGCCGTCTACAACCGGTGTCTCCATTTTTTTCTATTTTCTGAATCCCTTATAATTTGGCTTCCAACTTCCTCATTCCACTCAAGTTGCTCTCTCCAGAGTTAGATTACCTTTTAACTGCCAAACTGGCTTTTTCTCATTTTTCTTGCTCTCACTTCAGCCTTTAACACTGTTGATCACCTTCTCCTGGATACATTCTTCAGGTTTCTGGGACACTTTCTCCTGGTTCTAGCTTCGGTCTCCTTCGCTGGATCCTCATTAAAATAAAATAAGATGCCTCTCACCATAGTTGTCTCGTAGCATGTCCTAGGCCATCTTCTCAATATTTCATTCGGTGCCTCATCTGCTCCCATGGATTGAATTACCATCACACATCTCTGTGATGATTCTCAAAGCTTTCCTAACCTGATCTCCAGGCTTACATCTTTAATCACATTTCAGATTATCTTAAACAATGTCTAGTAGACATCGTAAACTCAACACATCAAAAATGGAACTCATTTTCTCCCTCAACTTTTTTGTTAAGAGAATTGCCATCCTTCTAGTTCCTCCAGGCTGGCAATCTGGGCATTTTTTTTACTCCTCTCACCTCCAGTATTTATGGCCAAGAAACTTTTATCTTTGCAACATCTCTCACATTCTTTCCTCTTCCTGCCTCCAGGATCTCCCCTCTCCCATCTGTCCTCCATTCAGCCAACAAAGTGACTTTCCTAAAGCAGAGTTTCCACTATGTCACACCTTTACTCAATTCCAGTGATATTCTATCATCTTCAGGATCAGATACAAAATCCTGTTCAGTATTCAAAGTCCTTCCCTGCATTTTATATTGTTCTCCCACAAGCCATTCTCTTGGCTAGTTATTTTCTCTGCCATTTCCTCCATGCCTGGAACACACTTCCTCCTCTGCTTCATCTACTGGCAACTAACTTTTCCAATCCTCATTTAAAAGTCCTGTACATATCCCCTTTGCACATAGTACTTGTGAGGTCCAAGAGGCAGCTAGGTGGCCAGGCCTGGAGTCAGGAAGACCAGAGTTTGAATCCAGACTCAAGACACTAGTTAAGTCACTTAACCCTGTAGTTTCCTCACCTGTAAAATGAGCTGGAGAAGGAAAACTGTACATCTCAAATGGGGTCATAGGTGTGACAAATGCCTGAACATGGAAGCAGGGTCTTTTACCTCTTTTTTATATCCCTAGCCCTTAGCACACTGACTAATGCTTCTTGACTGACTTCTTTGGATATCTGATTCTTCAGCCCTAATCTCTAAACTCTAATCACTTAACTTCCTATTGGACATTTCAAACCAGATATTCCATAACCACGTCCAAAAGCAAATCCAAGTCTTTCCTTCCAAATCTTCCCCTCTCCTCAATTTCCCTGTTACTGTAGGTGTAATGGGCTGAGGCTTGAGTTGAGGCACTGAGGTCCCAAGCATGTGAGGCTAAATAGTAATTGGACCATACTCTATATGCTTGGAGAAAGAATGGCCCCTGGCCCACTCTTTGTGCAAGTCCTGATGTGTTGTATAGGAAATGACGATTTTGATGGGTGGGGGAAGGGGGGTGGAAAGAGAAGTGGAAAGAGAGACTGCTGGCTGGCGTCTTGTTACAGCTGCTCACATTGCTATTTGCAACCCCCCTTCACCCCCGACCCATTGGCACTCCTCCTTAACCTCTGCTATCTGGCTTCCTGTCGCAGCTGCCCATATTGCTTTCACAATCCCCCTTCACCTCAATAAGAATAAAGATTGAAGATTTTTCCCTCAACCTGAATTCCTGACTCCGGCTGATTTTAAATACGCGGTCATCACAGTACGGGTACCACTATTTTCCCAATTGTCATCTTCCTCAACTCCCCCTAAGCTATAGCCAAGTCCTGTCAATTTTACCTTAAAAACACTTTGTGTTTCACTTCTGCTTTCCCTACTTAGTCCATCCTTCTTACCCAGTTTCCCAAGTGACCTTCAAAAGTACAATCCTAAACAAGTCACTTCCCTCAAGCTCAGTGGCTGGGGTTTGGGTTTTAAGGCCATTCAGAACCTGGCCCTTTCCAATGTTCTATGCCTTTTGATAGGCTGCTCCACCATCACTGGAATACTCTCTTCTCATTTCTTCCTTCTGGCTTCAAGCCTCAGCCCAGATGCCACAAGAGGCCTTTCCTGGTTTTACTAGTAGCTCCCCTCTGAAATCACTCCCAACTTGCCCCAAATATGTAATTTTTATACACTTGTTTGCATGTTGTCTTCCCCACCCATTACTCCTTGCCCTCCTCAAGGGTAAGGGCTTTTTTTTTTTTGTATCCCCAGCACTTAGCAGTGTCTGGCTCAGAGTAAATAACCTATGCTGACCTCTTAAGGCTAACAATCCCCCCTACTTCCTCTGCTCCTTGAACAGCACGGTGGGGGTAAAATGGCCATTCTGATCTTATACAAGACTGTATACAGGACTCCAGCAGCTGAGGCAGCTGGTGGTGCAGTACAAGAGCTGCTCTGGCAGACAGCTCAGACACAGACCCTGGGCAAGTCAATCTTTTTGCCTCTGTTTCCCAAGTCTAAAGTGAGATAATAGTATCTACTTCCTAGGGTTGTGCACAATCCCTCTTACAGAGTAGTTGCTGTGTAAATGCTTATTCCCTTGGCCACAACATCCTTTTGATACCCACTGGGAAAAGGACTGACTCCCTTTAGGCAGAAACTGAACCACAGAACCTAGGAGTTAGGAGGGATCTCAAAGGTGACCTGAGACAATTAGGAGTGCTGGTCTTAAGAGTCAGGAAGACTTGAAATCAATCCTGCCTCATTAGCTGTATGATCATGGGCAAGTCAATCTATCTCAGCCTCAGTTTCCTCCTCTGCAAAAGCAGGATAACAGCACCTACAACGATAGGATTGTTGTGAGGATCAAGAGATTACATATAAGGCCTTATGAACTTAAGTGTTCTATATACATCACTATTCATCTGGTTTGACTAGTACCTGAGCAGGACAGCAATCACCCCTACAATATTCTCAAATGTCATCCAGCTTCCACTTGAATATCCAGTTAACAGTTCTTGGTCCCCAACCCACTTTTCCAGTTTTAAAAAGTGGGGAAATGAGGTCCTGAGTGATGGGTATGATGGGCAGAAACAAATTATTCCCTGGGGCAGGCAGGAAGATAAGATATTAAATCAGTTTAGTTCTGTGGTCCCATCCTCTGGAGGTAATTCAGTCAGAAATCCAAGTTTTGTCAAGTTCCTGAGGCTAAATTCTCTTATAAAACAGCTTTTGGGCTATGGCTTTTCTACTGCCTTCCTGTGAGTCAGTTTGCCACTGGCACTCTGCCTTGTATGTTTTACTCCTCCATGCCCCTCGATATCTCCTCTAAACCTATTACACTTTTAGGGAGCGAAGAATCTTTCAGGACTTAGCCTAATAGCTAAGGGCATCCCCAACCTCATGGAGTGCTCCCTTTCTACTGGGTATGTGTGAATTCCAATCTACTCCATAATTACCATTTTCGGTGTCTAATGTATCCCATCATTTTGTCTGTAACTTCTTCCCTAAATAAACCTATCTTTTGCCAAAACAAAACACATTTTGGGAGAGGCCATTCAATTTTCAGTCAGCTTTAATGTTTTCCTTTCATGGCCCACAAATGTACCTTCCTCCAAATATATTCCCCACTTCTAGCTCCGTGACAAAAAGGGAATATTCTGCTTCTTCCCCCACCTCTACTTCCTATCTCCCAGTTTCTTCACTTCTCAAATGCCCAGGTCTCTACTTGCATCACCTTCCTGGCCACCCTCTTCTGGTTGTCAGAATTCTTCCAGAAAGTTTGGAGCTCAGAACTGAACATGACGGTTCTCTCTCGCCTCCATAGCTAATAGGGAAGTTGGTGCTCAGTATTTGTGGAATGAAAGAACTGTAGCACTTTTTTCCCAGGAGATTCAGAAAACTTTCCTTCTCCCCCTCTTCCTAGATAGTCACTCTCATGGTTCCATTTGCCTTCCCAAGAGAAATTTAGGGGAAAGGGATCAACTGGCCCCAAAGGCAATAGAGCATGGGATGATTAGTAGGGATAGTACCCCTTAAAAGGGGGGAGAGGAAGATTGGGGAAGATCCTATTGGCCAAGGAAGGATGTCTCGGGATGTGTCTGAAACATATCTGAGGTGACCAGATGTGTGATCCCAGAGGATGAGAATACCCAAGCAGGCCCATCTTGGATATCGAGATCAAGTAAAAGCCCCTGTCTCCACCACCATATACGAGCTAGAGTAGGCAAGGAAGAAGGCAGCCTAGACCAAAACTCTCATGAGGGTTGGGAAGAGCATGCTGCATTTAGAAAAGCACTGGGTAGATTCAAATCCCAGTTCTCCCACTTTAAACCCGAGGCCTTGGGCTAGTCACTTAAAATCTGAGCCTGAGTTTCTTTAAAACGAGTTCAGCTAATTATCTCTTCCAGCTCTCAACTCTCAAATTTTTGAGTCTGGCTGGACTTTGTTGTAATGGAAACCATATTCTGTAGATGGGGAAGTCAGAAAACCTAAGCTTAAATACAACAAACATCCCAGTTCTACAAATTTTCTCCGCCCCAGACTTAAACATCCTCCATAGAATGAGTAGGTTGTCCAGCTGATTGGACATGATTTTATTAAAATGAAAAGTAGTTGGACTAAATCCAACTGATCCTATTTCCCAAGCCCTAAAAGTTTTCTTTGCTCCCACTTATGTGTTGAGGGAGAAGCAAAGAGCAAGCCTGAATCCCTTTAGGTAAGACATGTTCTCCCACCGCCATCTTCTCCCAAGTCTCTTCAGAGAGCGCATTCCCAGCTCCTTCTCTGTCACTAGGACCCCCTTTCTTCCTAGGTCCAATATGCTGGGGTGGCAGTCCCTCCCCAATGCAGCAAAACCCTCTATCATTTGGCTTGAGAGTTTGCTCTTGACTTCAGCCAACAGTAGGCCTCCTGGCACTTGGGTCAGTCTGTGACCCAGTTTGTCCTAGAACTTCTGCCCAAACCCAGAGTTACTTCTAACTAGAGTGAGACATAGTGGACTTTGGTGGTCAGCTCCTCAAGGTGGGGCCCAGGTTTCCTGACCGAGCCATATCCAGGGACCCCCAGCTGCATTAGGAGCTTCTGGGCAGTACGGCCCTCTCCCCCCCCAGGATAGCCCTGCACAGAGTCGCTGCTACCCAGTATGTGCTGAATGCATACATGACACCCAATTTTCTTTGTGTCCTACAAAATATAGTAGCTGGTGAATGGCAACCTGTCCCTTTGTAATCCGAGAGACTTTCCTACAGACAGGAGAGCTCACGGATTGGAGCTTGGCTTCCCAAGAGGGACGTTGGACAAACTAGTCAGGGGACACTCCAGAAGACTAAGCATTAGGGGAATGACAAAGGTCCAAAGGGATTGGAGGGGGGCAGAAACAGGCATTTTTGATTCCCTAGAACCTGGGAAATACATTCTAGCCAGGCTGACTTGGCCCTGTGAACTTTTAGGGCCAAGATAGACCAAGGATGCCTGCTCTCCCTTTGCCCTCATCCCAGACGCCCTGAGCATCCCAGGCTCCAAAGACCCAGGTGTGTAATTGTGGGCATTTACCCTAATGTGGCAAGTGAAGTTAGGTTGGCTGGCACAGAGGCCGGGTCTCGGAGATTGGTCCCTAAGGGTCCCACCTCTCCTGAGCCTGCCAAGTCATTCCGGGGCTCGTGGCCCTCTTGGGTTCATCTTGGTTTTTCAAGACTTTCTAACTGCTTAAAATTAACAAGTTATTTCCAGAGCCCAGTGTCCTCATCCTAAGAGGGCTGAGAGCCCGCCCACAGAGGCTTGGCCCCCACAGAACCCAGCCTGGTTCTGACACCAGGTACAAAGGGGGAGACCTAGCAATCATCCAGATAACCACGTGAGGGGCTACTAACTCCATGACTACAAGCATGGATCCTTCATCCTGGCTTCCTCTAGCCCCCTCCTAGACAACATCTCACAGCCCTCATGTCTTAAAGCTTCCATGTAATCTCTCTAACCTGGGACGCCATGGGTATCTCAGGTATCAATTTCCCAAAAAAACTCACCCAGGGCCATGAGGGCAGAATAAGGACTTTCCCATTCAGCCCTCCTTAGGGGACACAAAAACCCCTACAAAGGAATGGCCCCTAAACAGTGGGTATTGAGACAATGCCCCTACCCTCACCAGAATGCAGCCAAGGTGGGTCACCATTTAATGGCTGTTGGGTTTGGACCATGGGACTGCTAATTCCTACCTGATCCTCTGTGTTCAGTCAAGTGTCTCTAGCCTTCTAAACATAAGACACACTTTCAGCATCTTGCAATTCAAACTCAAGCACTGATTGCCCAGTCTGACAGACTAATAACCACATAAAGGGGAAACTCTTTCAAGCAGTCCAAAGGAGCCCCCAAACTTAAGTCTGAGTCTGCAGGGGTGGCTGACTTGATAGAAGTTTAAATAATTAGGGATCCCAGAAGACTCCATAGAGAGAAGCTGGACCTTGCGTGGAAATGTGGAGAGGGGAAGCGAGCTATTCTGAGGCTCCTGGACAAGGCAGGGCAAGGACTGACCATTCTTTAAAGGTGGTTTGATGGGACTGTTCTGGATTACTGATCCAGAGAGATTAAGACCAGAAACCACCTTCCCAGACAAAAGCTGGGGAGGGCAGTGTTTGCTAAATTAGGGAAAGAACAGATGGGGCCTGTAGAGAATCATAAATTGTCAGAATGAAGGACCAGAAAGTTCATTTAGTCTGACCCATACCTGAACAGGAATCTAATCTCCTCCCTCAATACACCTGTACAAGTCTAGGGTTTTCCCCTTTTACTCCTAGTTCAGACAAGTCTTCAAATACTCGAAGACTGCCATCTTGTACCCTCATAATGCCATCTTTTCAGATGAAATACCCCCAGTTCCTTTAGCTGAGCCTTCACAAGTCACCAGTTCCTCATCCTAGTTGACCCATCCTAGTAGTCAATAAACAATTTGTGATCTGACAAGAGTGCAGTGTAGAGAACTCCCAGGAAGCTAGAGACTTTGATAACTGGGATATTCCCCTCCTCCTAAGATAAATCAAGGGTGCATTTAAGCTTGAAATCATGAGAAAACATAAGGTCCTGGCACCTTTACTGGGGCACTATGAACTTTACACAAGATTGAGTCTCCAGAAAATCACAATGTTTCAGGAACTAACACCTGAGAAAAACAGGGACCAGGATTGGTCACAGAACAATGCTTCAAATAATAACCTATGGTTTTAAGGTATAAAAGCATGAATTCTCTCAATAAATGGCCCATTTGTGTTGTGCCGGTCACAACAGTGCAGCAAGACTAGCTCCCTAGTTCTGGACACCACACTGCTCTTAAGGCAGCTTAAGTTTACCCCTGCCATCTACAGACCCCTAAAACTATGAACTAGACATCCTTCCATCCCCTTAGATCCAGTTATCGCTCTTTATTTTTATCCCTATCTTTTTAGCTTCAGGTCATCCTGTAAAACTGACATCTCTGAATTCTGGCCTATCCGACCAGTTAACCATCCTTAGACTGTGTCATCTGTAAAACGGACATCCAAGGCACCGACAACAAATATCCAACAAAGCCAGACAGGTCACTGTTTCACCGACCTCCAGAGATGACATAATTCCATTTATATGTCCAAGGATGCTGAGTTTACATTATCCTCAAACCCATCCTATACACACACATACACACACACACACACACACACACACACACACACACACACCCTTCTCCATTTGCCGAATGCCTTGATGAAATCTACATTTACTATTTCTACGTTCTCCTCCAGATCTAGGACCTGTTTCCAATAAAGTAATGCTTTTAGCTATTATTTCCTTTTCTGAAAATTCATAAATCATCCCTATTTATACAGTGCCCTTCCCTTTCACACTGCCCCCTTTAATTTCTCCTGATGTAGAATGGTCGGGTCAAGACTGGGAGGGCAAGAAAATTGTAGGAAATGGCCCAAGGAAGCCACAGGCTGAGGCTCAGGAACCCCATAGTTGAGTGGACTAGACAGATCAATGGTGCTCCTGGGCTGCTGCGAGGGGTTACCTGTAGACCAGAATCGGCTATCACTGCCAAGGATGGTCAGTAACTGAGACCAAGGAAAATCTACATCCTAGATCAAACTGCCTTAAAATTCCGCCTTCAGACTTCTTTGGATCTTTTGGGAAGTAACTCAAGCATCAAATGGACCCCCCTTTCCCTGCTAGCAGTACAGGCAAGTTGGCTTTGAGTGCCCCGGGTCCCAGGCTGTTTTGCATCTGGGGACTTCAGATGCAGCCCAGGCATGCAGCCATTGGATAGCTTTTTCTCTTCGCTAATATTTTCGACAGTATTTGCTTTTGTTATTCCTATGCCAAGAGCAAACACTGCACACAATATCCAACTGTCTTTTTGTCCAGATCCAATGCCATTCTTCCAGCAGCATCTTAGCAATCACTGAAATCTAGTTGAAGGCGGTAAGGTTTGGCCGGGTCCAGGGCAAGGAAACAAGAATCGAGTGCCCTGTAATTAGAGTTCCACTCGGCAGGGCGGGAGCACCCGTCCCAGGGATGGGCATGGGATTTCTGTGAGCATTGTGGCAATCTGTGATGTCGCCCAGTGGGGAAGTTTGCTTCACTTTCTAAGGAATGCCGAGACTCCACCCTCGTCTCTTAGGAAATTGGGACGCATTTCTCCAATCTTGCATCTTTTCCGCCCTCTGCAATCTTTACAATTTCAGGATCAGTGACTAATAGTCACCCTGGTCCATTTTTTCAGATCCCTTGAGATGAGCAATTAAGGACGAATAGGTTCTATCACCAATTTATCCTGGGTTTTGTTTTAGCCTTCCTCAGTTTAAAGAAAGAAAAAGATAAAAGTCAAATAACTACCTCTCCGTTTCTAATTTTCCTTCATATTGAGCACTTTCTATGTACCAGGCACTGTACTAAACCATTGGACAGAGGCCAGTGGCTTTTCGCCCAAGACCTTGCCCCTCGGGCCAGCCTCAGATGGCTGTAGCTTTCTTCTACTTTGTACTTTTGTGCATTGGCATCTGGGGCCATGTGTTTCCTTGCCGAGTCTTCTATAAATTATGGGTCCTCGATACTGCTCTTCTTCCTAATTGTGCTTGCTTTCTTTTGTGGAGCTCACCGTGGCAAATTGATATGAGGGCAGTTTTCTCCTTCCTGCTCCAGTTTCAAGTTAAAATCACCTTGATGGGATTCATAAGGCTCAAGGTCATTACACTCTTACCAGTCCTTGGTGTCCTCAGGACAAGAATTTATATCATGCTTATTTTCCAAGGCATAGTCCAGAAATCCAAAACCCCCATCTTCCTAATTAGCATATTCACTCCACAAATTTGCCTTTTTCAGTCCATACATTTACCTGGCAGCAGTAAACAAAACACCACCTTGCTAAGACTTTTAAATCATTTTCTAGCTTCTTTCTGGCAGTTACCATTTGTCCTCAGGTATATCATTAAGACTGGAGTGATGGCTGTCAAATTTGGGGAGGTTACCCGAAGTATCCTGGGTACAACCCAAAAGTCATCATTCCCTTGGCCAGTCGACATTTTGTGGCAGGCTCTTATGGGTCCATGTCATTCCTTGATGAACAAGAGATTGCTTCCTCCTCAAAGGGTACAGTTTCAAGCTTTATAATATGGATTTTTAATTTAGGGGACTGTGAATTTTTCCCAAAATGTTTTAAACTATTTTCAATATCACTGGTTTCCTTTTGTAATCTTTATGTATTTCATGTTATGAACTTACAAATGACATTCCATAGAAGGGGCTTCTAAGCTTTGCCAGACTGGCAAGGAGTCCAGATCATAAAATAAATAAAAATGGTCATAAACTGATCTAAATAGCTTCAAATGTTCAGTAGTTCTCTTCTGGGTCAGATTCTTCCAATATACCTCTCCCTACCTCTTAAGCTCATGACAAGTTGATTCCCTGTTGTCTCTCCAGATTGCTTTTCTCTTCAAAGCACTTTTCCCCATTCTTTCAAAGAATGAAGAGGTAAGCCAGGAAGCAGAAAAACATCCAAGGAGATCACTTTGCAGAAATAAATGGTGCCTTTTGGACATTGGTCATGGAAAATTCCTTTCACCTTCTCAGTATATGGGAAGCAAGACCCTCAATCTTTCCTAATTCCTAATTAGCTCCATGGACTAATTCTCATGGAGAGTCAGTTCACCATGCCAACTTTTTTCATTTATAAATGGTAATTAGCAATGTCTTGAGTTCTAATGAAAATATCCTCCAGCTACCACTTGGAAGAAGGGTTCAAATTGAAACCCATTTACCAGCTTACCTCTTTGGCTCCCACTTTCCATCTTATTGCTTCTGGACAGAAGTTATCTTGTGGTCCCTTCTGGTCTCTGAGAGGGAGGACAATCATTTATAGCTGGCCTGCTGCTGTTTCTCACAATAGAAACTCTCCTCTGTGTTTTACCTAAAACACAGTCTCCAAAACTGCTCCAGCAGAACGACCATCAATCCCCTACCCCCTCTCATCGGAGCAGTAGATCACCTACTCTCATTCATAGCATGCTCTCATAGAATGTCCGCTCGCTGAGCTTGTGATCTACCAAAATCTCACGACTTTTGTTTTTTAAATAAACTTGTCTAACCACATCTCTTGCACTCTTTACTGGAAGAGACATCCAGAGCAGGGCAGAGGGTGATCCTGAGGAGAATAGAAAATGGAGTCTGCGAAGAGTTCTCAGCAGCGAAGCTAGGGAGCATCAGTGTATCAGATCCAAGGGCTCATCTCACAAACAGAACCTGGACCCCCAGGTTGGCCTTTTGACTTAGGTCAATTCCATACCAAAAAAACCTTTCCCTGTTGGGCCCCAAACATTCTCTACCTTTCAGCCTGTCCTCACCTTGCTTTCCCCTTCCCAGAGCCCCTAGAGCATATCACAGAATCTTCAAGGGCAGCTAATCCAGTCAGTACCAAAACAAAACAAAACAAAAAACATTAAACAAAAACCCCTCTACAATCTTTCCTACAAGTGTTCCTTTCTGTATTCTCAAATGTCCTTAGTGACAGAGAACTCACTGCCCTAAGAAGTCCATTTCTTTGGAAGCTGTAATTAGGAAGTTTTTCCGTGCTTTGAGCTGAAATCTGCCTCTGTGCCATATTCCACTGCTCCTCATAAGGTCAAGCAAAATAATCATTTTTTTTTGATTATCATCAAAGCCCATCAAAGACTGCTCGCCATCATATCCTTCTTTAAAAGTTTTCTTTTTTTCTGGCTATTTTTGGTTCCTTTGGCAGAGTTCTAGAGTATGCTCCACCAGACACTCTGCAATCAATCCACATACTCCTAAAAAGATGATGCCCCCAACTAAGCACACTATTCCTGGTAGTCTGCCTGGGGCAGAATACAAGAAACATTAGTCCTTCCTCCTCCAAGACAAATGCCTCCTAATACAGTTAAAGCCTACAAGAGTTTTAGCCTTTCTTTGGCTGCCATGTTGACTTGGACTGAATCCACCACCCTACTCTGCTTATAACTTGTCCAGGTCAGTCCCCAAAACCCATTTACCAGTTAGTGGGGTTAGGGCTGGGTTTCTCATCTAAGTGTAGCTTAAGTTTCTCCATCAATTTCCTTAGTGGTGATTCTTTCTTGAAAATGAGGGTCATTTTTTCCTGTGGGTTCCTTCCCTCAAGGGCCAACTTCAGCCCCCCTTTTCTGTTTGCCCTTAGCCATTGGTTCCTTTATTTGGAAAATAAAGGGAATTGGGCTAAATTTCTTCTTAAGGTCCTTTACAATTCTGACATTCTATGATTCTTCCCACCCTTTCCCCATTGGTCTACCTTCTTTTCCAAGGTGGGCTCTTGCTCACAGGGCCACAGTAGACAAGATTCTCAGCCCAGGGCCGCATCGGGCCTCCTTTGGACTCTTTGTTCTGCTTTGATCTAATGATTTAACCCCAAATGCAGTGGGACTGGATGGTGTTGAGAACCTGGAATTTCTAGTAAATGACTAGCTTCAGCTCCTTGTGTGACTTTGAGCAGGTCACTTTTCCACCCAAGTTTCCTCATTTGTAAAGACAGGTGGTGACCCAGCTGATTTCAATGCTTCTTTCCAATGTATCTAAAGCAAATCTATGACCATGTGATGTCTGGCCAACCCCAGGCCCACCCAGAACACTCTAAGGAGATAACCCTTAGTGTGGACAGTAACAACAAGAGATAAATCCTGGAAAAGTCCTTCGAACTAGGACCCGAGGTTCCTCACCTAGTGAAAAGAGAAAGGGGGAGGGTTCTTACAATAGGAAGGAGCAACCAGACACCAAGGGCTATCTGTGGGGAGAGGGAGGGGCTGGGGAAAAGCTGGGCTATTTCAGGTCTGGCGGACACTGGAGACAAGTCTCGATTACACCCTCTAAGTCACCCACCTTCTCTCCTCCCAGTGTCCCAACCCTTGATAATGTTAGCACCAAAATCTGCCTCCCAGCTGGACGAAGCCAGAAGTTGGGGGAGGGTGTGGGGGGGGGCAGTGAGTCAGCACCCATGGTGACAGAGCTCTGAGGGTCCTGGGGGACTTTTGGGATGGAAAGTCTAAGGTGGGTCTCCTAGAGAGGATCTTTGGGCCAGGATGGGGGAGGGATTCTGGGACATCTCTTGGAGGCAGTTTCTACAGAAGGAGGGGATCTCCCTGGGGGATAATTTTGGGGAAGAACCTCTCCACTTTTCCTGGCCTGGTAGCTCTAGGGTTGACTGATTCTACACAGGACAAGTACAAAGGGGTGTCTCTGTAGGGTCGTAAGACTTTAGGGTACTTCTGGTTTCTTTTGCAGAAGTCACAGGAAGGAAGCCATCCTGAAGGGACACTTTTGGGGGGCGAGGGGTGATATCTAAGGGAAATCATATCTTCAAACTTGTTCTTCGGGGGAAGAAGGGCTCCTTCACCTGTTTTTCATATGATAGTTAGGTTGGGAAGAGTGCTGGGGGATAATTTCTAGATTTATTGTGTGTTTCTGTATCTCTGGATCCCAAGTCTCTGCCCACCTCCATAGGGATTCACTCCTCACCTTGGTTATGGTGGAAGGGAGTACAGGCAGAGTTCTGGAGGAGGGGAAGAAGCCACTGACATCTGTACAGGACTGCAGAGTCCTTTGGCTCAATGGGATCTAGAGGAGGCAGGCACTGAAAGCTTATGGACAGTCCTTAGGCAAGACAACCGCCCCACAGCCCTCTCCCACCAGGACTTCAGATCCTCATCCCAAACCCCTGACCCTTTATGACCCTCACTTGAGCTATCTTCCGGATCTTCTCCACTCTGGAACTCTTCGTAGAGGTGGCTCCTTGCATAAACATGACGTCTAAGCTCATCCCCCAATTCTGACATATGGAGCTCTGGGACACCATCTGAGGAAGAGACCCAAAGGGATAGTGGGAAAGGATTCCTGGGAGGTGCTGGCGAAGGGTACCCTGGGAAGATGTTGGCAGAAAGTCCCCCCCCCCCCGGGGGATGCTGAGGAAGGGTCCTGCAATATACTGTTGAAGGGACCATGGAGGAGATTAGAAAAGGTCCCCAAAAAGGAATATAGGGACTGTTACAGGAAAGTCACACAAAGATATTAGGAGACATTAGGAAAGGGTGCTCTAGAATATTGGAGAAGTCTAATAATGGGAAGAAGTACTGGAGGAAGAACCTAGGGAAGAACTGGGAAGAGAGTCACAGGTGCTAGCGGACATTGGTTTAAAGTGCAAAGGAGGAATATTGGAGAAGAGTACAGGAGAGATATTAAAAGAGAATCCCAGGAAAATTTTACATAACCATCTTGCAAAAATATTGAGGGCACATCCTAGGGAGAGGAAGAAGGTCCCAGAAAAGTGCTGGGTATATATATCCTGCACTATATTGGGAAAGGGCTATCCAAAAATATTAGGAGAGGATGCTAGGGATATATGGTAGCTGGGAGTAAGGGCAGAGAAGAAATGGGAAAAGATATCTGGGGAAAGACCTATCTTTTCCCAAGAATATGAAGAGAGGGTCCCAAGATGTAGTGGTAGAAGGTCCCAGAAGATAATGAGGGAGGATCCCAGAAAGGGTTTCAGGTAAGGTGGGTCACATAAGAATACTGGAAAAGGGTTTGAGGAAAGAGTGGTCCCAATAGGCCTATTAGTAGAGGGTCCTTAAGGGATATTGATGAGTGAATACAAAGAAAAAGATTTTTGCTAAGGGCACTTTTCCCCAAAGGAACAGGAGAATGTTGGGGGAAGGATTCAGGGTCCACAGGGATAGGGTTAAGGTTAGGGATACTGAGAAAGAGATTTGAGGAATAATCTTGAAGGGATAGTGGAGAAAGCCCCAAGAGAAAAATTGGGAGGAAAGGTCCTTAGGAAAGATGTTAAGAGAAAGATCCAGAATGTTGAGTAAATATTTTCTTGTTATGTTAGGGACCGGTCACAGAAGGATGTTAGAGAAGATCTCGGGGGGATATTAGGGAAAGGTGCTGAGTGTGGCAGAGACTGTGGGAAGAAACATTAAGAGAGAGCTCCAATAGATGCTGGGAGAAAGTTCTAAGACCTTTGGGTAGAGTCCCAAAATGATAAAGGGTCAGTCTTGCATAGGTAACTGGTTAGAAGGTTTTTGGGTATACTGAGTAGATATAAAGAAAAATATTTGGGGGTAGGGTCCCCAAGGAGAAGTGGCAAATGATTTTCTGCAGGGCACATTGGAGAACTAATATTGTGAAAAGATTCTTAGGATTATTAGAGAGCAGTAAGATCCCAGTTGTGTTCTACAGATATATAGCAGGAGAAAGCCCCAGGTATATTGGAAGAGCCTCTCAAGGAAAGATGGAGGTTAGGTCCAAGGAAAAATGGAGGTTAGGTCCCAGGAAAATGTTGGGAGTATAATGGAACTAGTCACAGGGGGATATAGGGAAAGGGTTCTCTGGATATTGTTAAGAGTGAGTAGAAACTGGGAGACACAGATACAGATACACCCACACACATACACATACAAAAGGAGGTACCTAAAGGGATATTTGAGAAGAGTTCTGGAGAAATATCAAGGGGAAACTCTCCAAGATGAGTAATAGGGAGAAAAGCTTTCAGGAGGCTGTTAAGTATGTCCTCCTCTCCTTCACCCAAGAAAATTAAGATTGGGTTCCCAGAGCTTATTAAGAGATGATTCTACAAGATCTTGGGGAATGAGAAGCAGGAGGAAAATACTGGGAGAAGGTAGATATTGAAGGAAGGTCCCAGGACATACTGCAGAAAGAGACCTAGAGATGTTGGACAAAGATGCCAGGTATGTATTCTGCAGTTAATAGTGGGGAGCTGGGCTAACAAGAGTATTAGGGAAGGGTCCCTAGTGATATTAGGAGAGGATGCTGAAAATAGGAGATGAGATATGGGGAAGAGACCCAGTCAGATATTGGGTAGGGTTCTCCCAGGGGGAACAATAGGGAAAGGTCCTTTTGCAGAAGTGGGAGAGGAAGACATACTGGGGAAAAGTCCTATTCAGACTTTCTGGGGAAGGAATCTGGAAAGATTAAGTCTTGGAGGAAATTGAGGTGGGGAGGGGATCCAGAAGGGATATTGATTAGTGTCTTTCATGTATAATGAGAGAATCTCCTCTAGATATACTAGGTGGGGGGAGGGGCGGTATTTCAGAATAGCAAAAGAGTCTTCAAAGTATATTAGTACAGAGTCATACAAGGTTATTTAGTAGGATCCCCACACGGATAGTAGGGGGAGGGTTAAATGCAAAAAGCAATGGGAGGGAAGGCTTAGGAAAATATTGGGTAAAGGCTCAAGGGGATGATGGGACAAAGTCCAAGATCATAGTGAAGGTCACAGAGGGATAGTACAGTCTTAGGGAAAGACAGGGGGAGGGTTGTCCCAGGACAGTCTAGGGCTTTCTTACCGAGGTCAAAGGCCGTCTTTCCATGGCGCCTGAAGCACCTTCTTGTAGAGCCTCATCTTCCTCTTTGCTCTGTGCCATTGGGTAAGAAAAAGATAAAAGGAAGTCAAGAAGCTGAAAGTTCTAGCTTGGACTTGGGGGATTTTTGAGAGCTCAAGAATTTAGCTGGTGACCCTATACAGAAATAAAACTGGGGGCAGGGAGAAATCTAAGCCTGGTGGAAGATGGGAGAAAGAAATCTGATTCCCGGGACAGGAACAAGGGAAACTGAGCCTGGGGAAAGAAGAAATAGGATTTAATTTGAGGGGGCAGGGGAGAGAAACCTGAACCCATTTGGAATTGAAGAGGGGAGAGAAATGTGAGCCTGCGGTGGGGGAGGGAAATCTTAGGGTAAAACATGAGTCTAGAGACAGAAAAAATCTAAACTTGGAAGGAGTTGGGGGAAGAATCTAAGGGGGTGGAGGGGCTGAAAGTAGGAGTATGTATATGGGTGGAATAAATCTGAGGAAAGAAATGTGAACTTGGGTATGTTACAGACCCACCTGTAATATTCTGTCAGTCTCAGTATTATCACCTCGTACAGCTCCTTATTTATACTATTTTCCATGTGGAAAAACAGAGGGCTCAGAACTGTGTCCTTCCGTCCTAAGCAAGCTGACCAGCACCTGCCATCAGGGCTCCCCAGAATGGGACTGCTTTGTGCCACAAGCCCCAGCATCCAGCCATCTCCTGTGGGTGGGTTCCATGCCCAAATCTCTCCCTTTACCTTTGGGCACCCCTCCCAGACCCCACACTGCAATCTTGCCCAATCCCATGGCATTCTCACAAAATGGCAGTTACGGCTTAGATTCATTTGTTCTCACCTTTTTCAGCCCAAGGAATCCCCCAGAATTAAAAAGGGAATTTAGCTTCTTGGGGGAAAACGTGAGTGATAATTTGAGCTGGAAAGAACACTCAGGCTGAGACTGGAGCGCCCACATATGAGCCTGAGAAGAGCGTGGGTAGGAACCATGGGCCCAAGGACTATCTCTGACCTGCAGGAAGGGGTGCTCACCACACTATCCAGCCGAGAGCCGTAGATGACCTGTAGGTAGTTGTGGAAGGCCTTCAGACGAAGCTGGGGAGTGATGAGGATTTGGGCCAAGGGCTCCACCTGTCCCAGGGCCAGGTCCTGAAGCTCCTGATCCCTGAGGGCCAATTTGGCACAGGCCTAACAGAATTAAAAGAAATCTCTCAACCTGCTCTCCAAGCAGCAGCTCTAAGACAGCCCTTACCTGTTGGAATCCTAGTGTTAACTCAACTTGAAACAAAGTGATAACTCAAGGGAGATGTTAGAATCCTAATGTTAACTCAATGTAATTGATATAATGCTTGTGTTCACACCTTTACTCATTGGAGTTCACACGTTTGGGAGATTTCAGGGTTTCGTATGAGATGTCCAAATTCACACCTTCCTTGAAGCTCTTAGGGCCAAAGAGCACGCTGGGAAATATCCCACAATCCCATTCTCTCAGAAGAATCATATATAAACCCAGTCGAGAGAGTTCAGCTGAATTATATTGGGAGAGGAGCATGCTGGGACAGACCCAGAGCACTCTGGGAGATTGAGAGCCAGAAGCCCTCTCTCAGAGGCAAGAAAGATTCAACTTGTTGCTGGCTCTGGAGGCTGAAGAAAGCAGAGGCAGAAGCAAAGGACAAAGCTGCAAGAACTCTTAGAACCAAGTAGAGAGATGGGCCTCAACTAACGGGGCTATTTTGGAAGGAGAAAATAAACGTTTGCATTTTTATCAGCTGGCTGCATTTTGGGTGATTATTATTTTCAACTGAAACTAAGGCTGCCTCCAGAAAACCTCCCCGAGAAACCTGCTCTCTCCCAGAATCATATTATATATTTTAAAGAAGAAAAAGAACACCATATTTTGGCACCCTGAACGTGGGACTGATTCAGATCCTGAATCCAGTGGAAAAGCCTGTGATCCTGATTCAGTGAAAAAGACTCTTCAACCCAGAAATTAGGGTGAGTACAACAAAGAAATTTTGTTAAAAGAGTTAAAGTAGAATTTCAGCTAAGATGGTACAGATGTTTAGAAAATAGCCTGTTTCTGTACAAGGAAAATGTTTTAAAAGCATTGTCAAAATTATGGAAAGCCAAGGTTTGATTATAATTTTGCAGCAGATCACTGAACTTTTACAAATTGTAAAGCACATATGTCCTTGTTTCTCTATGGAAAAGGAATTGGATTTCAGATGATGAAATTGAAACTATTACCACTCATATGAAAGAGCGTTCCAAATCACTATTGATCAGAGAAATGCAAATTAAGACAACTCTGAGATACCACTACACACCTGTCAGACTGGCTAAGATGACAGGAAAAAATAATGATGAATATTGGAGGGGATGCGGGAAAACTGGGACACTGATGCATTGTTGGTGGAACTGTGAATGAATCCAACCATTCTGGAGAGCAATCTGGAATTATGCCCAAAAAATTATCAAATTGTGCATACCCTTTGATCCAGCAGTGTTACTTCTGGGCTTATATCCCAAAGAAATACTAAAGAAGGGAAAGGGACCTGTATGTGCTAAAATGTAGTGGCTAGAAACTGGAAATTGAATGGATGCCCATCAATTGGAGAATGGCTGGGTAAATTGTGGTTTATGAATGTTATGGAATATTATTGTTCTGTAAGAAATGACCAGCAGGTACCTGATCTAAAATTATATTATAAAGCAGAAGTCACCAAAACCATTTGGTATTGGCTAAGAAATAGATTAGTGGATCAGTGGAAAAGGCTAGGTTCACAAGACAGAATAGTCAACTATAGCAATCTAGTATTTGACAAACCCAAAGCCCCTAACTTCTGGGAAAAGAATTCATTATTTGATAAAAACTGCTGGGATAATTGGAAATTAGTATGGCAGAAATTAGGCATGGACCCACAATTAACACCATATACCAAGATAAGATCAAAATGGGTCCATGACCTAGGCATAAAGAACGAGATTATAAATAAATTAGAGGAACATAGAATAGTTTATCTCTCAGACTTGTGGAGGAGAAAGAAATTTGTGACCAAAGATGAACTAGAGACCATTACTGATCACAAAATAGAAAATTTTGATTACATCAAATTAAAAAGCCTTTGTACAAATAAAACTAATGCAAACAAGATTAGAAGGGAAGCAACAAACTGGGAAAACATCTTCACAATTAAAGGTTCTGATAAAGGCCTCATTTCCAAAATATATAGAGAACTGACTCAAATTTATAAGAAATCAAGCCATTCTCCAATTGATAAATGGTCAAAGGATATGAACAGACAATTTTCAGAGGATGAAATTGAAACTATTACCACTCATATGAAAGAGTGTTCCAAATCATTATTGATCAGAGAAATGCAAATTAAGACAACTCTGAGATACCACTACACACCTGTCAGATTGGCTAAGATGACAGGAAAAAATAATGATGAATGTTGGAGGGGATGCGGGAAAACGGGGACACTGATGCATTGTTGGTGGAGTTGTGAACGAATCCAGCCATTCTGGAGAGCAATCTGGAATTATGCCCCAAAAATTATCAAATTGTGCATACCCTTTGATCCAGCAGTGTTTCTATTGGGCTTATATCCCAAAGAAATACTAAAGAAGGGAAAGGGACCTGTATGTGCCAAAATGTTTGTAGCAGCCCTGTTTGTAGTGGCTAGAAACTGGAAAATGAATGGATGCCCATCAATTGGAGAATGGCTGGGTAAATTGTGGTATATGAATGTTATGGAATATTATTGTTCTGTAAGAAATGACCAGCAGGATGAATACAGAGAGGACTGGCGAGACTTACATGAACTGATGCTAAGTGAAATGAGCAGAACCAGGAGATCATTATACACTTCGACAACGATATTGTATGAGGACATATTTTGATGGAAGTGGATTTCTTTGACAAAGAGACCTGAGTTTCAATTGATAAATGATGGACAAAAGCAGCTACACCCAAAGAAAGAACACTGGGAAACGAATGTGAACTATCTGCATTTTTGTTTTTCTTCCCGGGTTATTTATACCTTCTGAATCCAATTCTCCCTATGCAACAAGAGAACTGTTCGGTTCTGCAAACATATATTGTATCTAGGATATACTGCAACATATCCAACATATAAAGGACTGCTTGCCATCTAGGAGAGGGGGTGGAGGGAGGGAGGGAAAAAAAATAGGAACAGAAACGACTGTCAATATAAAGTAATTATTAAATAAAAATTAAAGAAAAAAAAAAAGAAAAAAAAAAAAAAGAAATGACCAGCAGGATGAATACAGAGAGGCTTGGAGAGACTTACATGAACTGATGCTAAGTGAAATGAGCAGAATCAGGAGATCACTTTACACTTCGACAACGATATTGTATGAGGATGTATTCTGATGGAAGTGGATTTCTTTGACAAAGACTCAGTTTCAATTGATAAATGATGGATAGAAGCAGCTACACCCAAAGAAAGAACACTGGGAAATGAATGTAAACTATTTGCATTTTTGTTTTTCTTCCCGGGTTATTTTTACCTTCCGAATCCAATTCTCCCTGTGCAACAAGAGAACTGTTCGGTTCTGCAAACATATATTGTATCTAGGATATACTGCAACATATCTAACATATATAGGACTGCTTGCCATCTAGGGGAGGGAGGAGGGGAAAAATCGGAACAGAAATGAGTACAAGGGATAATGTTGTAAAAAATTACCCTGGCATGGATTTTGTCAATATAAAGTTATTATAAAATAAAATAAAATATATAATAAAAAAAAGTTAAAAAAAAAAAAAGAAAAAAAGGAATTTGATTTAAACGAGTGGAAATTGGTAGGAAAAGATTGTTGTCAATTCTATAATAAAAATGGGCCTAACTCAATTTCCAAAGACATACTTAATACATATAATTTAATACAACTGGCTTTAGGAAATTTTATAAGTATTAAAATAAGGAAAAAGAAGAAACAGCAGGAAGGAGAAGTGCCAACTGAACTAGGTGAAAAGAATGGAATTAATTATAATTCTGAGTATGATACTTCACAGCAGGAGGAATTAGATCATTCCACATTTCATGACCCTCCCCTCTCAATTAACCCTTCATGGGTGGAGGAAGCAGGGGGAGGGAGAGAGTCAGAAACACAATCAGCATCTCCTGTGAAGCAGAATATGACAAGATTAGAAGAAGCATTAATTAAAGCAAAAAATGAAGGAGAAGATATATCTGATTTTGTAACTGTACATCCTGTGATTTAAAAGCTTGACTCTTCAGGTCAAAAAGAGAGAAAATACACTCCTTTTAATTTGGAAAAAATTAAGGATTTGAAAAAGGGATGCACTCTTTATGGGGCTACATCATCTTATGTGAAGATGTTACTAGATAATTTGTCTTATGAAATCTTAACCCCGAATGACTGGAAATCCATAGCTAGAACATGTCTAGAACTGGGACAAAATTTATTATGGCTTTCGGAGTTTCATGAATTATGTAGGATTCAAGCCCAATGCAACAGGCAAACAGGAGCTATTGGACAAATCACTTTTGACCAACTAGCTGGTGAAGGTCAGTATGCAGAGAGTTCAGAACAGATTTATTATCCCATAAGTGTATGAGAAAATTTCTAAGGCTGCAATAAAAGCTTGGAATTCTCTCCCTGGACAGAAAAATGGAAATAAAGCTTTTACAAAAATAGAGCAAGGTCCCAATGAACCTTTTGCTGATTTTGTGGGATGTTTGCAAATAGCTGTAATAAGAACCATTGGAGATAATGCTGCTACAGAAATAATGCTAGACATTTGGCTAAGGAAAATGCCAATGAGGTTTGCAAAAGAATTATATGGGGACTAGACAAAAATGCTCCTTTAGAGGAGATCATGAGACGCTGTGCCACAGTGGGCACAAATGCTTATTATGCCCAAACTATGATGAACATGGAAAGACAAGGTCCTTCTTGGCAAGGGACTTCTAGAGAAACTCGTAGATGTTTTCAGTGTGGAAAAGTTGGACATTTGCAAGTTTATTGTAGCTATGGAGATAGAATGAGAAGACAGGGTGAGAGAATAAAACCCAAAACCCCATGTCCAAAATGTAGCCAAGGTTTTCATTGGGCCTCTGAATGTAGATTGACCCAGAGAAATGAGAGGCAGGGCCTAGCTCCAAGGTATCAATCAAAGGACAGGTAAGGCATGATAGCAGCTGAAGTTACACCCAGAGAGACTTTAGAAATTCAGAACTCTGATGTCATCAACCAACAGAAAAGCAATCAGGATTACAGTTGGGGAGAATACAGGCCTTTTAACCCAACAAGGCAGTATCCAGTGCAAACAGTTCCAATGTAATTATCAGATGATGAGAAATCCCAAAAGTGGTAAATAGAAGGGAATTAGATAGGTTAACTGCTTGGGAGAAAGGGTTTGCTTGTATTTTTACAAACAGAGAAGGATACAGATGGAGAATGAATCAGATGGGTGCCAACAAGTCTTATTCGCCTTGTCCATCAGAGAGAAACAGAAAAAAAGAAAAACCTCAAAACAAAGGAGAAGATTTAAGAAACATCTGACATTGAAAGAGCATGGCTGACAATGAGACTGTTAAAAGAACTTTAAAATCTTCAGCTTTCAGTTCCTGAAAAACTAGCAACAATCATTGGATTCCCTGAGATGAAACAGAAAAAGAGAAAAACTTCAAAACAAAGGAGATTTAAGAAACATCTGACACTGAAAGAGCATGGCTGACAATGAGACTGTTAAAAGAACTTTTAAAATCTTCAGGAATCATTGGATTTCTTAACACAAGATGAGACTGTTTTAGTTCTTGAAAAACCAGCAAAAATCATTGGATTCCTTGAGATGAAAATTTGTTGATGAGACTATTGCAGTACTTCAAAGCTTACAGGAACTATTGGATTCCTGGCACATGAACTAATGGACAATGGATTCCTTTTGGACTTATGGACATGTGTAAATTCTCAGGTTGATTCATGTTATTTGTTACATTACTACTAGCCTGTGTTATATTGCTATGTGCTTATGTATTTTATGTAATTGCAAGAATCATTGGATTTCTTGAGATGAAAAATTGTTAATGAGACTATTGCAGTACTTAAATTTTCATGTTGATTCATGTTGTTACATTACTACTAGCCTGTGTTATATTGCTATGTGCTTATGTAAATTATGTGTAATGCCTCCCATATTGATGGATTTATGTATACCATTTATATCTGTTTCAAGTTCTGGCCCATACTGATGGATTTATGTGTACCTGTTTCAAGTGAGCCCCTTCAGAAATCCGCTAATCTGATTTGACTTCCCATTTCCTTTGGTGTTTTCATCACCCTTCCTGAGATGTCAGGGAGGGCGTGACCACCTTCTTTTTATGGTGTTTTTCATTCCTTTTTTGAGCAGTCAGGGAAGGGGTAATCACCTTTTTGGGGTTCTCACCTCCTTGGGAACTCAGGGAGGTCATGACCACCCTATGTTCTAAAACAAAAGAAAGGGGGAGATGTTGGAATCCTAGTGTTAACTAGAAACAAGGTGATAACTCAAGGGAGATGTTAGAATCCTAGTGTTAACTAGAAACAAGATGATTACTCAAGGGAGATATTAGAATCCTAGTGTTAACTAGAAACAAGGTGATTACTCAAGGGAGATATTAGAATCCTAGTGTTAACTAGAAACAAGGTGATTCCTCAAGGGAGATATTAGAATCCTAGTGTTAACTAGAAACAAGGTGATTACTCAAGGGAGATATTAGAATCCTAGTGTTAACTCAATGTAATTGATATAATGCTTGTGTTCACACCTTTACTCATTGGAGTTCACACGTTTGGGAGATTTCAGGGTTTCGTATGAGATGTCCAAATTCACACCTTCCCTGAAGCTCTTAGGGCCAAAGAGCACGCTGGGAAATATCCCACAATCCCATTCTCTCAGAAGAATCATATATAAACCCAGTCGAGAGAGTTCAGCTGAATTATATTGGGAGAGGAGCACGCTGGGACAGACCCAGAGCACTCTGGGAGATTGAGAGCCAGAAGCCCTCTCTCAGAGGCAAGAAAGATTCAACTTGGTGCTGGCTCTGGAGGCTGAAGAAAGCAGAGGCAGAAGCAAAGGACAAAGCTGCAAGAACTCTTAGAACCAAGTAGAGAGATGGGCCTCAACTAACGGGGCTATTTTGGAAGGAGAAAATAAATGTTTGCATTTTTATCAGCTGGCTGCATTTTGGGTGATTATTACTTCCAACTAAGGCTGCCTCCAGAAAACCTCCCCAAGAAACCTGCTCTCTCCCAGAGAGAGGTTTATATATTTTAAAGAAGAAAAATAACACCACACTCACCCAGTACTGCCCAATGGCATGTCCAGGGGAAGCAAAGGGACAAGGATGCATGCTGACATAGAGGCAAAGAGGGACAAAACCAGGGAGATTCATTCTTGAGTCACAGAACTAGAAATGGAGACAGACTCATATATGGTGACAGCCAAAAATGGGGAGAAATGCAAGGACAAAGAAAGGGAAAAAACAAACCTTTCCAGGGAATAGACATGGATTGGGAGGCTGCTAGGTAGGGAGTTAGGTTGGGGAGGTGAAGCCCCACTCCCATCCCCTTCTTCTGTTCCTCCTCTCCCTTACACACCTCCTTGATCTCCAGTTCTTTCTTCTCTGCATCGATATACTCCTGCTTTACACTGTGCTTCATCCTGCACATGACAAATGGAACAAGAATAAGACACGGGACCCAGCCCTTGGTGGGACACCCATGGACTGCTAAGCACAATCACATGGAGAGGAAGGGAGGGAGGGAAGAGCAAGAAGGGTTGGGACCCTTGGGAGAGGGAGAGATCAGAGCAGCCTCTGGGGAGAAGGGAGGAATCCCATCCCCTCCACCCATACAAGAATCTGAAAGAACTGGGGATGTTAAAGAGAAGGCTTGGGGATGTTAAAGAGAAGGCTTAGGGATGACAGAACTGTTTTCTTCAGGGATCTCAAGAGTTGCCAGGGGACTAAATGAATAAACAATAGCATACAAAGCATTGTACACGTCTAACCTCGCTTGAAGAAATACCAGGTTTAGACTTGGACCACAGAAGGCAGAACTAGAAGGTGGAGAGGGGCAAGGAAAACCATCCCAATAATCAGAGCCTATAAAAAGGAGCTGGCTGTGGATTTCCTAAAACTAGCTCACTTGTTAGTGATATTACAAGAAAAGTCTGGTGTCATCAGACACCAGAAGTTTTCTTTTGTCACAGGGCCTGTGACGACAGGTCTGCAGAGAGCTGCACTGAGAGAATGGGGTGAGAGTGGTCTGGAAGTTGAGAGAATGAGGATGAAGAAATTGATGGGACAAGTAGATGAATTGGAGGGTCTGGGGGTTTGGGTGTGGGGGTATTAGGATCCAGAAATCCATGGCAGCTAGGGAATCTAAAGCTACAAGTATGACAAGTGAGAGGTCTGCAGGGATTGATGGTATGACAAGACTGTGGGGTCCTTGGATAGCTGTGGTCCCTGAGTCTGGGGGGGAGGGGTCTGTGGAGCTGGCAAAGCCAGTGAACTGGTGTTAGGGTCTGAGGATTGCTCCTGTTATGGGGTCTGTCAAAGTCAAAGGTTAGGGGGGGCAGAGAAGAGAAGGCTGTGTATTGAGAGAGGAGGGGAAGGGGCTTGCTCTGACCGGGCTCTAGGGAGAGCCTGCCATCCTTTCAGCCTTTTCAGCTCTTCGGGAGTCAGTAGCTCCAGATCTGACATCAACAAGGGTTGGTCATCTTTAGGGTGAGGCAGTTTCCGACACAGCACCTGCAGGTTTTGGAGGAGAGAACAGTCCTCGTACTAGAACTGGGAGCCTGCCAAACAAGCCCCCTCCAACAGGTCTCTGTGGCTCCCTTTTTTTGGGGGGGGAGGGAGAAATACATGGGTTACCAGGAGTCTGAGCCAGAGCACAATTTGTCCAGAATCACCCAGGTAGAGCCAGGTTTTCCAAGCTACAGTCTCTGAATCCCGATCCAGTGCTGGGAGGTACCTTGACCAGATATATTGTGGGCAGGTAGAGTTTGTGGGAGAGAAAGCACAGCTGTGAGCCAATGGCAAGGATCAGATCCCCCTTGTCATTGCAGAAGGTGATGGCCTGTGGAGGCATGTTCAGATGCATTATCCTGGAGAAGAAGGGCAAGGAGGGGAGTGCACAGTTTCATTTTCTCTCCCCCAGACCACCCCTCTAAGCCCCTTGTTCTGCAGGTAGGGAATGGGAGGCCCAAGGACAGTTTGCTGGCTCCACAAGTCCCCTGGGCTCCAGCTACACATACTCTACACCAACCACATACCTGAGCAATTTATTGTCCTCCGTCCAGATTCTCAAAGTGCAATCCAGGCTTGAGGAGGCATAAAGCTTCAAGTAAGGACAACAGCACAAGCCTGGAGTTGGGGAAGAGACAAGAAAGGGAGCCTAGAACCAGGATGGCATTCTCCCTCTGGTGAAGGGAAGCTCACTAGGAGACCCGGGAGAGCCAGTCTGATCTAAAACTCTGCAGGGACGGGGGCACGCTGACCTGTGATGTGATCTGTGGGGTCCTCATGGGGGCCATGGTCGTGGCGAGCCTCTTCGCATCCAGCCGTTCCGTACTGCACCAGGGAGTAAGTGGCACTGCAGGGGTCCTCAAAGGCCACAGTGACCCGACAGCCCAGGGGGCAAACTGCCACCGTCGACTGGTAGCAGAAAAACGTCCGAAGCAAGGTCAGGCTGTCTTCCGCATAGGGAAATACCTGCCACATCTTCACAGTCTTATCCGTGCCTACCGCCAGAAAGAAGGAAAGCAGCCATGAGGGAGCTTCCCCGAGGGACAGGGCTCCGGGAGGAAAGGGGGGACAGGGTTTGGCAGGTTTTGTTACAGGTCAAGAAGTTTCTCAGAGCATCAGGGCAGGGCCTTGAAGGCTTTTGGAGCCTGGGGTATGGGGGTAGCCATTTTTATTTGGGACTATGTTAAGAAAGTGAGGCTGATCCAAAGGTCTCACCACTAAACACAAACTCCAAGGAGATCAAAAACAGAGAGGTCTTATGCAGGAAACAAATGTGTATAGGACTTTCTTTTCTCAAAAAAGGGACAGGGAGTAGATGCCCATCGATTGCAAAATGGCTCAGCCAACTATGGAACATGAAGGTAATGGAATGTTACTGCATTTTTAGAAGGCAGAGCATGGGAAGACTTGTAAGATCGATGCAAAGTGAAGTAAACAGAACCAGGAAAATATACACAATGCCAAAATGGGTGGGGGGAGGAAATAACAATGGAAACAACAGAAAGTGAATTCCATCAAATTATAATGATCAAGCTTGTCCCCAAAGGAGAAATCTGACAATCAACCTCCCATTTTTCTCTAGAAAAGTGAGAACCTCTGGTGGAGAGCATATTATGTCAGACTTGCTTGATGTATGTTGGTTAATTTTGCTGAACTTTTAAAATTCTCTTTTTCAATTCTTTGAAGGAATGGTTTTCTGGGATGGGGAGGAGAAAGGCATTAGATAATCAGATTGACACTGTGACTAAAAAAGAAATCAATAAATTTAAATTAAAAAAAAAAAAAGAAAAAGAAATGGTTGTTTCAGAGAGATGTGGGAGGATGAAGCAGGAAGGGGAAAGGCAGGGGAGAGAACTTGGGTGCAAAAGGACCAGTGGATGAGGAAGTGAGAAATGTATGATGGAGGGTGAGGTCAGGGAGGGGGGGAAGGAGGATTCAATAGGAGGAGGCCATGGGGTGGAAGGGGTGAAAGCTTGTTTGGAGAGGGAGGGGAAGGCTGGACAGGGAAAGGACAGAGCAGAGGATGGGAAGCCTGGACGGGAAAAGAGGGTGAGGGCTCGCTGACCGGCGGTCACCAGACTCTGCGGACACGAAGCAATGTTAGTCGTGGAACCTGGGCTGTGAGCCATTTTGTGAGACAGCGTCCGGAAAGAGCCCCAATCCAGGACCGCGATGGAGCCGTCAGAGTAGCCTATCACCGGCAAGAACCTGCGGTGCGGAGGAGGGACGTCACCACCTCTCCCGCTCCGGGGCTTCTCCCGGCCCCGCCCCCCCGTTCCGAAGCCCTGGGGCTCCCGGAGCAGCGCCGCCGACCTGTTGTTGTCTTCCCACTTGGTGCCGTGCCAGCTCTTCTTGCGGAGCTCCCCGCCACGAGTGTGCACGCCTTCCCAGGAATTGTAGGCCCGGAGCTGGTCGACAACGTGGCTGATGAGGTGCAGGCAGCAGGGCTGGGGCTCCCCCGGCGGCGGCGGCGGCAGGCGCCGCACCACCTGCATGGGGCAGCGCGCGGCGTTGGCGCGCAGCAAAGCGCCCTCGTTGCTCAGCACCAGCAGGACCTCGCGGGGCACGCAGTAGGCCGTGGCCGCGGCCAGCTCCCCGGGCTGCAGCAGCAGGGTGGAGATCATCAGCCCGGTGACGGAGGAGAAGACGCGCACCGTGCCGTCGGCGCACCTGCTCACTATTCGCTGCGGCAGCAAGTGCCGCTCCGCCTGCGGCAGCGGAGGCGCCAGTTCCAGGCCTTGCACGCTCGAGTTAAGGGTGGCCAGGGGGTGGTGCAGCTGGCGCACGGTCCACAGCTCCAGGTACGTGGCGCCCTGGGCCAGCAGGGGCGCCCCCGGCCGCACCGGAGGCCAGAGACGGCACACCGTCTCGAAGCAGTTGCTAGGGGTGGGGTATGACATAATCTCTTCCTTCCCGGAGATCCCGTCCCAAGGACTCCGAAGAGACACTTCGCCCATTTGCTGCGCCGTCTCCAAGTTCCAGGTGCGCAGAGTCATGTCCTGGGACGCTGACAGCACCAGCATCGAGTTAGGCAACAAGGCCAAAGCTGTCACTGGACCTGAATGGTGGGGCCGGGACACGACATGGGTCACCAGAACCAGGGAACACAACCTCGCGAATGGGGGGCGGGAGATACAGGCCGGGGGCCACCTCCTGGGAAGGGGATGCCTAGGTACAGTGTAGGGGAGGGGAGAGAGCGAAAGGTAAGGGAAAGCAGGACTGCCTCACGGAGCAAGGTGGCGGAAGGTTCCACACGCTGGGAATGGGTGACGGGTCCTAGGGCAGCGCCTGGTGCAAGTAGAAGTGAAGAGTGGAGCCAGATATCTAGGGGTGCTGCATCTTGATAATAAAGAGGGTGAATGGAAGGCTCCAGGTATCCTAGTCTACCTAGTAGGGTAGGATTTAGAGCAGAGTCGTGGAATCATAAGAACGGCAAATGAAGTCTGGAGACTGTGCCTTCATTACCTCTATGGCCCACAAAAACGCTGCGGATCTGCCAGTCGGGATCCCACACCTTCACTGTGCTGTCTCGAGACGCTGTTACCACAACATCTGCAACTTCACAGTACAGCACGTCCGAGATTAGGCTAGGGAGGGAGCAGAGGAGGAGGCTAATCTAAGACTCCTCTGTAAAACATGCCGTGTAGGCCAGAAAGTTGCTGTATGAGCTCAGTTCCATCCTCCATCGCCCTCCCGGTAAACCCTAGCCTGCCAATCCTCTGCTCCTTTGCCTTGCTCGGTTCTCAGTATATCTTGGAGCCCCCTTCCTTCCCTCCTCTCCTTTTCAGTCGATCCCTTCCACCTCTCTCACGTTTTGTGCAGCTTCCGGCGCACATCCAAAATCTTGCGGTTAGCCAGGTCGTAGGTGAACAAGTCAGTCCCATAGACGGCGAAGCAACGGGGGAAGACCCCACGGGGGGCCACGTCTACAGCCAGGCGGCTGAAAGATCGTCCTTGTTTTGAGAGAGTCGGGAGCACAGCGGCCAACACCAGTCGCCGGCCACCACCTCGAAATTCCCATAATGACAGTCCACCTCCCTGCTCACCAATGACCACCATCGATTTCCCAGGTATCAAACCACAGCATGTGGGTAGCTGGGACGGGTCCAAGATGTTGCGGGACATTACTTCCAGGTCTTTGCTCAGTACCACTATTCCTTTGGGGCCCCAACCTATAAAGCGGCCTGGACGCTGGCCCATGTGCTGAAAACCCACGAGGGCCACGAGTCCCGTCAGTTCTATCGGCAATTGGATGTGGCCACGGGCCCAGCCATCTTCTTCGTGCAGATGCAATTGGCCTAATCTGTCCAGGAGCACCAGGCGTGTGCTTTCCGAGTCTCGGGCCACTGCCAGCAGTCCTGCGGGAATCTCCAAGCGCCGCAGGGACTCCAAGCCGTGGGTCAAGTGCATCACCCTCAACTCGGTGCGCTTCATCTGCGGAGACCACAAGACTTCCGGTGAGGCAGAGTGTCGCCGGCTCGATGAGCGCTTGGGTTGGGGTGAACCAGAGGAGAGCGTGTTGGGAAAAGAAGTGAAAGGACCACCCAAGGGAGGATGTCTTGGGGAGATCACCCAATGGGGGAACATAGGGGGAAGCCCCACAGGGGAGTCACAGGGAGAGGACCGCCATGTGGCGTCACAGATGGACCCTGGTGAAGACAGGATGGGGGCTGGGTCCCTACCTTTTCCACTAAACGGTACAAGCCGGAGCGCAACACGAGCCAGAGTCGGCGGGCCCGGGAGTAAGGCAAGATGCTCCACCACAGTTCGTTCGAGGAGAAAGAGCCAGTCGTCGTTGTGGTCACGTCCTCGACTTTTGGACATGAATACCAGAGTCCATGGCAGGGGTAACCCAAGATCCTCCCTGTCCCCATTCTCCTGTCCCTACTACACACTGGAATCTAAAAGCTGGGGCTGTGGGATTAGGTGGGGAGCCTGCTTCCTCTGCTCTCAGGTCTGGAGGGCCTCGACATTAGTTTACCATGACCAAGTGGGAAGAGGGAGGGAAAGGCTGGGACGAGGGGTTCCCAAGAAACGGAAGGTAGGATTAGAGAGTGGATTCTGGTGGAGACAAACTTAGTACTTTCCTATTCTAAAATCTTTTTCGGACTGTATACATTTCGAAGCTCACCTGACTGGGCCGGGCCAGTGCCCTGACTTTCAAGTTCCAGGGTTTGCGGAGGCTCTTCCAACGTTTCGAGATTATCCATTTTGTGGACCCTTTGACTTGGCGCCAAGGTTGTCTTAGACCTTTTCCGCTCCATTGCGGCTCTGGGACCTGGGTTGGGGGCTGCCATTCCTTACCCCAGGGACAGCTCCCTCTCCCTGTTTCAACGTGCAGAGGGGCAGAATCCCTCTTCTGTATTCCTAAGGGGACAGTGCCCCGCTATTGAAGCTCCTTCATGTAATAGAGCCGATCCCACCCTTCCACATAACTGCGTCCCACGGTTCAATCACTCTGTTTTCTAGCTTGTTGTCAATCCCTCATTACTTCGTCTCCATGGTAGCGCCACCCCAGTATTCCTCCCTCCCCCTCCATAGGAATGCCCCTCCCCAGAATAGACTCCTTAATTACATCTCTCGGCACTTAATACTCCACAGAGTAGCCCGTCCCACTCCCTGATAACTCTACAAGCAAACTTTCCATAACGGGCCCGATCTTTCCTCATCACATCTTTCTCATCCCTCCTTCTGGTCCTAATGTCCGGCACCTGGCCATACACCTCAACCACATCCCTGGGTGGCGCCTCTCCCACAGCAGTGACCCATCTTGAAATGGTCTTCCAAACTACATCCCTCGGGAGCCCCTCTTCATTCCTTCCAGAATTCCTCTCGGAACAGCACTCCATCCCTTTTCAGACCACATTTTATCCCACGCGTCTCTTCCCCTGAGAGATCACTCCCCTGCTGAGCTATTCTCCTTATTGCAGCGCCGAATCCCGCGACCCGGCCCCCCTCAGTTTTCCGATACCGTCTCCTCAGAGCCCCTCCAAAGCGCCACCACAGGCCTGCACCCGGCGTAGCCACACCCTTCTCTGTAACTCCTCCCTTAGCAGTGTCCAATCCCGGGGCAGATTGAGGTCATATGTGACCGTAACCCCGCAGTCCTCAAGGCAGCGTTTTTTTCGTTACAGTGGCGAACCACTTATATACTTTACTCGCCCAATAGTCTTGCTTTTACAAATTTCTCGATGTTTTTAGGCTTGATCCCATTCCACTAGAATTCACCTACGGCGAGAGTCCAGTACCGGTCACTCCTACCGTTCCACCCTTCTTTGGCTGGCTGCTAGGACACCCGATGAGCCAGACCCCTCCCCCCTCTAAGCGAGACTTGTGTTCGAGGAGGTGAGGAAGCCTCCGGCCGGGCACGAAGACACTACGCAGCCAATGGAGCTGGGCCTCTGCCGCTGGCTCGTGGTCTCATCCCTCTCCCTTGCCATCTCCACCCCAGTTGCATCTAGCTATTTTATCCCCCCCAGCCCAGGCACTCAGAGCTTAGTCACAGAAACTTTATTGGAGACAAACACAGAGCTGCAGCAAAGTGACCCCTCAGTGCACACTGGCTGCCCCTCAGGGCTGGGCCGAGGTAGGAGGGGCCTGGGGCCTGGGTCCCGTCCTGCCTTGCCCCGGCACCACTAGGTGAAGGCTACACCCAGAGTTCAGACCAGCTATCAGCAGGCCCAGAGGACAGCCCCCACCTGTCCCCAGGGATGTGGGGTGGAGTGTGGTGGGGAAAATAGGGGCAAGCGCCCCTGTACAAAATATAAAAATACAATCTGGGAGCCAGAGGGTGCAGGTCAAAGCTCGCCCTGACACCTCCAAGGACAGTCAATGGGACTCGATCCTTTCCTCAAGAGTCCAGGGCTAGGCAGCATGAGGGAGAAGGCAGGGGCTCTGGTGCTGGTTCTGGAGGAGTGGGAAAAGTTCGGGGAGAGTCAGTTGCTCACAGTCTGGAGCCAAAGTGCAAGGAGGGCTAAGCCCAGCTGGTTGCAGAGGGATGGCCAACTGGGGGGCCCAAGGGGATGGAGCAGACAGGAAAAGTCCCCGCTCAAGAGCAGTGAAGATGAGTGGTTCCTGTACCTCTCACATGCAGATCACCTGGAGCCTGAGAAGAGAGGACATAAGGACATTAGCAGGAGACCAACAAGGGGGGAGAAAGGAATTGAGCTGGTCAAAGCCCTAAAAGCTGAGGTAGGAGCAGCATCACCAAAGACAGGTGTGAGCTCTTGAAGGGTCTGGGACAAGGACAGTTATCAAGGGATGGGAGCCAAGGAGAGAAAAGTCAGGTTATTGAAACTTCTCCCCTTCACGGACGAGCCAGGGCAAGAGAATACGGATTGCAAAGTGGCCCCAATCCTGAAGGCAAACCTGTCCTCCATGGTGCTGGGCTCCTCTGTTGCCCCCTCGCTGCTGCTACCCCCTCTTTCTTCCTCCTCTTCCTCTTCCTCCTCTCCCAAGTCCATGTCCAATTCATGGCCAGCCTCTGATCGAGTGTATGTGGAGCCACTGTGGGAGCAGGGGAGACATGGCCTTAGGAGTCCCTTCCAGCCCTGAGACCCCTTTCCCCCATACATACACAGTCCAAGTGGCCCCAGAAGAGCTGAGGGCAGGGACACTGGTGCAGACCTGATCGATCGGCAGCTGAAGAAAACAATGCGCTTGAGTCGCTTGTTGTAGAAAAAGTAGTTGAAGGACCAGAGGCTGCCATCTTCACCAAAGGGGTCAGAATCCAGGTCAGGATTGTAGCTGGGGGGGTGTGTGGGGTGGGACAAGGTTAGAGATCCCCTTGGGTACCTGAACACCTCCCACTCCCCATGAATATTATTTGGGCTGAGAGAGCCCCAAACAAGAGAGAAGAATGAAAACCATGTGGCTTCAATTCATTAAGTGTCTACTCCAAGCCAGGCATATTGGATAGTGAGCACACAAACGATGTCAGAGAGCTTATAGTCTACTGGGGGAAATATGTATAACATTAAATAAACACTCAATACAAATACAAGTCATTTCTAGGTGATGAAAATGCCAATAAACTACCCAACAATCAAAGGCTCGGCTTGCACAGCAAATGCCCCCTGAAATTTGAGCCCTGAAGAAAGTCTTGTCCTGGAGACTAGAAGAGGTGGGAATGGGAAGGAGGGGGGTGTCAGTCACTTCATAGGAAGGCACCCAAACTGAAGATGGAAGAGAGAAGGCTCATCGTGAGGGCGATGGGAAGCCAGTATGCAAAGATGGACTGGGCTCTTAATGAAGAAGAGTTTAAAACGTTAAACAGTTTTTATTTTATCTGAGAGGTAACAGGAAAACACCGGGTCTTCCTGGGTAGGGAATGAACAGTCAGATTGGTCTTAAAAATATCAACTCTGTAATTGTAGAGAGGGAAGAAACAGGATGCACACAGACCAATTAGAAAACTACTGCCATAGTCAGAGATGAAGGCCTAAGCCATCATGACAAAAGTGAGGACTACATAATAGAAATATGGGATTGGATAATGTTACAAGAGGAGGAAAATTGGAAGAGTTGGCAACTGATTGAACATGGGAAATGAAGGAAAAGGACAAGTTGACGATGACTATAAGGTGATGAACCCGGGTGACTGGAAAGACAAGAGTGGCCTTGGTAGATAGAGAAAACTTACAAAAAGGAAGGGTGGTTTTGAGAAAAAGACTAGTTGATAAGTTGGTAAGATGCCAAGTATTCAGAACAAGGGATCTTAACTTGATACTTGTATTTGTTTTTAAAAAATATTTTGATAACTATACTTCAACATAATTGGTTTCTTTTGTAATCTCATGGATTTTATTTTGTACATTCAAAAACATTAGAAGAGGTCCACAGACTTCACCAGACTGTCAAAGGGTCCAGGACACCACAAAAGTATAAAAAAGAGAAGATGGTCTAGTATAGAATGAGCCAGACCTGAATGATGATGTAAGCAAAGGCTTCTAAGGTGTAGCCAAGAGCATAAACCCCCTAATGGTTCCCTGTATATGCTCTGACTGACTTTCAAATCCCTCTTGGATCCCCACCTGTAGATATCACACTCAGACAGGCAAATCTCTTCATCCACTGCATTCCAGAGCTGGGGCTTCAGGGCAGTAAAGTCCTCACGAACTGCAGAGAACAGGCTGCAATTTACTGAGTTCACCACCTGGACAGGCATGGAGAGGGAGGAATAATGACAAGAATATTTTGTTCATCCCCAACATAAGCCAGCCAGAGGACAAAAATGTGAGAGAGGGGCCAGTTCTAGCTGTCCACCCACCATTAAGGTCACAACTCCCCCCAACACATAGGCTCTGCCCCACCTAAGAAAAGGACCAGCCCCACTCTACCCCCTCCCCCCATGCCTCCTCTCTCACCCAGTTGAGGCTTGGTTCTCGGCTGAACTCGTGGCTCTTAGCAGTACTGAAGTCATAATCAGGCCTGAAAGACTCATTGAGAGTGGCAATCAGATAGAAGAGGGTCTTTCGGCTGCACTTATCACTCAGTGGCCCTTCTTCTTCTCCTCCCTGGCTCTTGCTCAGCCTGCCAGGGAAATGGCCCTGTCATCTTTCTTACCCCACTTGTGACCACCCCCCACATTCAGAATCCCTGGGTACCCTTCCCCTGGGGCTTGGAGAACCCATCTTTCCTATAGGACAGACCATACCTGCTGGGGCTGAGGCCAGAGGTCTGGGGGGGCGACAGAGCCTCTAGTACATGGGGCCGGCCCTCCTGGCAGAATTGCTTGAACATATGCTTGTCGTCCCCTGCCATCTTACAGGAGTAACTCTCGATCCTGAGGGGAAGGGGGAGAGATCCACAGATGAGGGTGGAGAATGTAAAGAGCACAGGACTAGAAGACAGGAAACAAATCATAACCACCCATATTTCTAAAGTTTTGAAGTTTTTCTCCCCAAAGTCCTAAGAAATAGATCATATAGGGACAAAAAGGAAGCTGAGGTACAGGGAAGTTAAGTGACCTGACCAGGATTAGTTATACAACTAGTAATTGTCAGAGTTTGAACCCAAATCCTTCCAATCTACAGTCCAAAGTATTTTCCCCTAATTCGAGAACAAGTATGAAATCTGTACTAATTAACATGGTGAGCCTGTGAACAATTCACCATCTCCTACACAAATATCAGTTTCCTGCTTTTGGTTCATATTTTTACTTGGAGTGATGCCTATTAATCCCTTTCTTAAAGCCCAATTCAAATGGCTTCCACTTCTTCCAGGATGTATCCCCCATTCCCCTAAATTCATTCTCCAAGGTTATAATCATTTATTCAATGAACAATTGGGCAATGAAAAAGATACAAAATTGGTTCCTATCCTCCAGGAGCTTGGGTCAAGTAGAAAGATAAAACACAAATGGAGACAATTTATAAAAATTACAATACAATATTTGTATTTTACAATTTACAATAATAAAAGCACCTTATGGAGTTATAAAACAAAATACCAGCAATAGATTTAATCTTCTTTGCAGCCCTAAATCTATGATCCACCAGAGATGCATTTGAGTTGAGGTGGAAAGAACAGCCAGGAATTCCACTGATAAAGAGTGGGAAAGAAGAACAGAGGGAACTGTCTGAATAAAGGAAAAATAAAAAAGGATTCTGGTATAGGGTATGTTTAGAAAAGAGTTCAGTTTTGTGGGAATATAGATAGCATACATAGGAATAACATAAAATAAGACTGGAAAGGCAAAATGAAAGCAGGTTATGAAGGGCTCTATAGAATAGGATGGAGAGTCTGATTTTGATTTGAGGGCACCAATTAAGATTTTTGAACATAGGAGTAACATGAACATATCAACGTGTAAAGAAAATTACTTCAGATACTAAGGATGTTTTGGAGGAAGGAGAGAGGAAGAGCCAAAAAACTTGGGAAGTCAAATGATAAGGACCTGAAGTAGGATGGTCTCAAGTGGGACCTGTTCACTACTGCATGGTGATCCTTTTACCACATTCTCTAGAGCAACTCTTCTCAATTTCCTTGAATTTCCTACTTTATATCTCCCTCCTCTCATCAAATCACCTCACTGACTTATTTTACTGAGAAAATTGAGACTACTATCAATTCTCCTCCATATCTCAAAACTACTATTATATAATCTTCATTTTCTGTTACTTCTTTGAGTCTCTAAAGAAATGGCCCTGTTTGTCAAGGCAAAGCTTTCTGCTTCTGCCCTCCACCCTTGCCTCCAGGAGTAAAACCCAATCATTCCTTTTCTTTTATCTTCAATTTCCTTATCTCTACAAGTTTCTTATTTGCTACCTTAAAAAATGTTCAAGCACCACCAATCCTTAAAAACCTAAACTTGACTCTGCGATCTCCTCAAACTATTGTCTTGCCTTTCTCTCATTGCTATGCTGTCTATTTCAAATGCGATGGCTATTTCTTTGACCTCCTGCAATTCATTGCTGACCATCTTTCCCTTCCTTCCTTGGCCTCTCCAATCTTTCAAGGTTTATTTCTTACCTGCCTACATCTTTGCTTATTCATCTTCAATCTCCCTCCTTTAACCATGGGTGTGTCCTCCAAGGCAGTCACAGATAGATATTCCTTTCTTTCTGTATTTTCTTCTTTAGTGACTTATCAGTTTCTATGAGTTCAATTATCATAAGCAGACAGATAACTCCAAACATAACATATCCCCATTTATCTGTTTCCTCCATTTCCAAATGCAACACTGAATTATCTGCCGAACATCTCTTTTTTCACATTCCATAAACATCTCAAACTCTGAATGCCCAAAATTGAACTCCTCTTCTTTCCCCTAACTTCCCTATCTCAGTGAAGGATACTACCATCTCCCAAGTTTACAATCTCAGAATCATCTTTGATCTTTCCCTATCCTACAAGCAACCAGGGGCCAACTCTACCTCCATAACATCTAGTCAGTACTCTTCACTTCACTTACCATTACCACAGCTAGGTCTCATTACCTTTTGCCTGAACTGTTAATAGTGATAATTGTTAATAATTGATCTCTCTACTTCTGATCTTTCCTCTATCTAATCCTCCAAGAGATGCCAAAATAATTTTTCTAGGATTATTTTGTCCTGATCATATCACTCCCTTGTTCAAGTCTTCAAGGGCTCCCTAACCATATTAACTTCCTAGCTCATTATTCCCCAGTCATGCTACATTCCAATCAAAATGGTATTACAAGTCAATGAAATGAGGTGAGATCTTTCAAGACAGTTGTGAAAATCGAGTAAGGCTTCATCTATTTCAAAGTTTGAGTAGGCCTGATGGACTTTAAGCATTAAGTCAAGGGCATATTTAAGCCCCGTCCCTGTTATCATCCTAAGGGAATACTAAGTCTCCTTCTTGTTATCCTCCTATGACATCAGTGTCTTTGTTTCGATCAAATATGGGCAACTATGTACTTATTGGTCAAGTTCAATTTCTTGGACAGTTCCCCCTTTAGAATGTAAGATACTCAGCCAATAAGGATGAGGGTCAGTAGTGGGAGGGGGTATTTGTGTTAGGGATTAAAAGTGTTGACCCTGCCCCCTACAGTGCCTCCTCCCTTCGATTATCTGCAGGATGGGATGCAGGATTCTCGGGAGAACGTATAATAAACTTTGCTTTGCTTCTAGAGATCTCTCCAGCTTTTTTATTAAATGGTATCTGAACCACACACAAGGTTTTCCAAAAAGTTGGCATTCCATCTCCTGTCTCCAAGTACTTGAACAAACCAACCCCTACCATTAAAATGGCAGCTCTTTTATTCCTTAGATTCCTTTAAACTCAAATGTTATCTCCTCTTTGAAGTTGGGTCTTGATTCCCCAAGTCCTATTCAAATTACTTCAAATTTAGACACATTATTTTCTCCACAGATTACAGACTCTCTGTTGGACTATTATGATTTTATCTTTTAATTCCTAGCACTTGACAAATGTTAGTTAACTAAATTATGTATTTAATGTCTTCCCTCAGCACCTAGCAAAACATTCTGAAAAAAAAAAAGGGGGGGGTTTAATAAAACTTTGATGAACTGAAGTTTAGCTTCCTCAACTGTTCAAGCTATAAAATTCTGAGAGGAGAAGGAAGGGGCCAAGAGGATAGGAAAGGGAGAAGAGATAGAGGGAAGTAGAAGGGAAAGGAAGAGAGGAGAGAGAGAGAGATTGAACTCAATGGTCTCCAAGGTACCTTTCTAACATTAACATTTTGTGAGCTGATGTAATTGAGGAATCTGAAATAGGCCTGGGCACACTCAAGGGGATAGAAAATGAGAATAAACAGTAATAGAGAAAAGGTTATAAATCTAGACACAAATAAGGAGGCTAGTTACATATGAAAGATAGATAACTGCATGGACACATACACAGGGGATAGATGTCAATCAAATATAGGGTTTTAAGGGATCATAGGTAGAGCTGGAAGAGATTTTGGAGCCCATCTAGTACAAGATCCTCCTTTTATGGATGACAAAACCAAGATCTAGAGTGTATCACCCATTGTCAAAAACTAGATTTGAACCCAGTTGCTTCAGATTCTAAGACTAGTACTCTACTATACCAGAGGTGTCAGATACATGATAGTTTGAAGTTTTTCCAAATGTAATCCAAACCAGATTAAAATGTTACTGGGAAATATTTAACAAAATAAAAATATACTAAAAGAGAGACAATGCTACATTTTAAAACTAAGTCAACATGTGGCTCCCAGGAAGTCTATTGTTTTGACACCATTCACCATTCCCTTCCACTATGTTTAGCTTAACTGGATTCTAGGGCTAATTCTTGTAGAATCTTCATTCCTTTAACATATTTTAGGGAGTCAAGAGTACCTGGCTTTACAAACAAGATTTAAAAGCTGAAGTAAGTGAAATGGTAGGGGGGGGGGGGGTGATAAAAAGAGAGGAAGGAAATGGGTGGGTGGAGTCACTAACCACACAGCCCTCTCTTTACCTTTACAGGGAAAGGAACCTTAGGGCCCTTTTCAAATCAAGTGCCTTCCCTTAGGGCAGATGAACCCTGAGGGCCTCACCTGCCAATGATGTGAGCATCACCTGTCTCCACAGTTAATTGGGAGTTGATCGCCTCAAAACTGGAGTTTTCTAAGAGCTTCATCTTCTGCAGGGACCAGGGACAGGGAAGTCAAGGGCCTGGGGTCAGGACAGCAAAGATGTACCTGTTGGGAAAATGGGACATGTCACTGTGGTTCTGAGTTGTCTTGCTTGAGAAAGGAATAAGGAAGGTCATGTTAAAATTTCACAACTGCCTACTCCTACTATGACAGAGCCTCAGGTCCCAGAAAAAAAGGATTTCTTGTGCCTTTCATCCCCACTCCCAGTCTGGCACTCCTCCCTCCCTGCCTAGTAAGTGGAGAAACTGTAAACAAGCACAACCCTGGCCCTGGCCCAGAACTTGTGGAGAGAACAGCAGGCAGGAGGACCAAGTGCCAACCTGGGGCAAATATACCTCCCTTCCCCTATCTAAACTTTAAGACACCAGAACCCCAGTCCCTCCCCTCTTGGAGAGCTCCCGTGTCACAGAGGGAAGATCCCCTTACCCCAGAGGAGAGGTCCGGTTTAGGGTGTCTTTTTCTCTCCCAAGCAATCTCCTGAAGCTTCACTATTTGACAGCCATTTCCTCCCTGCGCTCTATGTGTGTGCGTGTGTGTGTGTGCATGTGCATATATAGATGTGGACTTGCACATATACGGTGTGTACGGATACGTGCAAACAGCTACGACTATCACCCTAGGACGCTGCTCAGCCTGGAGACCGTGGGGGAGGGGGCAGCGTAGGAAGCTGTCCAAGAACCTCTAGAGGCCCAGCATAAGGGGCGGGCAGGGCCCGAGGGCCTGGACACCTGCTGCTCAAGGGGAGGAGAAAGAGCAACCCAAAGCCACACCCGAGGGACTCCGTCACCAACCAACCTAACACGCCTCCATTCCCCCCCCACTCCTCTACTCCAGCCCCCCACTCCCAGTGAGTAGAGCCGGGTCTCCTTTACCTGGATTGATACGCCAGGTTGCTTAAAGCACTTGGAGATTTCCAGGGTACCGGTCTTGACTCCCCAGAGGGAGGGGGAGGCTCCATACGCTAGCACCTAATGGAACCGGAGCTTCACTGGAGCCCGCTCCCAGCTCACTCCTCCCGGAACCCAGGCCGGGCACACCCCCAGGTCAAGCCCCGCCTACCGGAACTACAACTCCCAGGAGGCCGTGCGGCGCTGGAAAGCGAGAGGGAGGGAGGGGGTGGAGGCTTCTGGGAGCTGTAGTCCAGGGACAGCTACCGAGGCGTAGGCTATACCAACCTGGCTGGGACGTCCGGCTGCGGGGCACCAGGAAATCCAGGGGTCCGAGAGGCTCCTCAGTCCCTGGGGGCTACGACGCTGCGGCCTCCGCTCGGGCCGCGTTGTATCCGAGGAAAACTTCGCAACGACAGCCTTTTCCTCCGGGTCCCGCCCGCCTGCGCGGGCGACCTCCGCGACATGGCCCCACCGCCGACCCGGCTCCGGCTGCCTTCAGCGCCCGACAATGGTAACACTGCTCGAGACAGACACACAGAGGAATCCGCCTCCGCCTCCCTCAACCCCGAGAACAACAAGCGCCCGCTAGGCCCGGCCCCGCCCCCACCACGGATCTCGCTTTGATGATTGGGCTCTTCTTTTCCTCCCTAGACTGACTGACCTGTTCCCATTGGTAGAGGTCCCCGCCACTCATCACGTCCTTCATAGTTATTGGCTATTATTCCTGCTCGTCATTTTTTACAGCCTATGTGCCCGCTTCACTAATTAGTCTATTTTGTAGGGGAGCTTTCCTATTGGCGTAGTTTCCCTGCAGCGTCTTCAGACCCTGCCTTGTTTTTCATTGGTGGTCCCGCTTGCCATTCTTTTTCCCCTTGTTGTCTACCTTCCTCCCCCTTCTCCTTGTGCTCTAAGTACAGACTCCTCTCTGGGGATGGGGAAGGACTAGAAAGGGGCGGAATTGGAAGGAGTGGGCTGGTCGCGCCTGCGGCTTGGACACTAGGAGACAAAGAATGCGAGGGGGAACCGAATGACCATTGGCTGCCGCGGATGTTAGTCTCGCCGCTCTCTTATACCGGCCTTCCGAAAGACCCTCCTCTCCCCTCCCCCCAAGCCTGGAGTCGGGCCGCAGGTGCTGGGAGGGTGCGTCCTGCTATCTCATCTCTCCCAGGTCCTCCTGGTGACCAGGAGCACGGCTCTGGCTTCATTCGGACCTCTTACCCTTGTCCTCGCTTACTCTTTGGCTAAACCAGAATCATCCCTGTCATTAACTCCTTCCACTCCTACGCCTCTGCTGCTGAACTGAGCTGGAGGAGGTTCCTCACCTATAAAATGAGGGCCCCTAAGGTTCTTTCTAGCGCTAAGCCTATACCCTTACTTGGTCACCCAAGCTAGCTGGGCCGCTACGAATTTATATGCCGATTTCTACTGGAGCCTCCGCGGCTGAAGTCAATCAATCTTTGTATTCTTCCCCAATTGATTCTCCACCACGCTCCCCGCAGCAGGTGTCCAAAACTTTTCTCTCAAATGTGCCACATTTCCATCTTGTCAGAAATGAACCTTGCCTCATTCTTCACTAAGAATTTGATTACCGTATCTATGCTGATTATTCTCGAGTCTACCTAATCAGCCCATCTCTCTTCTGACCTTCAATCTCCTGTCTGCTTTTCAGACATCTGGACCTGGATGTCCAATGGCATTCCAAGTCTTTATAACCTCCCCCCTCCTGTCTCTCCAGTCTCCTTTCCGCCTTACTTCCTGAAATCTACTCTTCAATCCAGTGACGCCAGCCCCCGGGCTTTTTGACAAGCCTAACACTCCCATCTCTTACCACCCAGCGTTTTCTTTGTTCCCTTTACCTGGGACATTCTCCCTCCTCCTCTCTTACTATGTTCTTCCTTTAAGTCCCAATTAAAATCTCACCTTCTGCAGGAAGCCTTTCCCAGTCCCTCTTAATTCTAGTACCTGATCTCTATTAATTACTTTTTATGATATATGTATATATGTTGCTTTATATGTTTGTATGTTGTCTCCCTCATCAGATTATAAACTCATTGAAACAGGGACTAATTTTTGTCCCTTTTTCTAAGCGCAGCACTTAGTAAATGCTTGTTGTTTGTCTTTTGTTTTCAAAGAGGACCATTGAGTTCAGAGGGTGGTACCTTGACCTTATACATGCATAAGATTTAAGTGAGACAGATTTGCATGAAGTCATCAGCCTTAACCTCTCTTCCAAAGTCATAGAAGTCCCGTGGCAAAACAAAAGTCAAGAAGATGGGATGATCCGGGCATCGTCAACATCTGATCAATCTCTAAGCACTCCACGGCTGCTTTCATGGATATTGGAATAAATCAGCCTGTTTTGCTAAGGGAAGTCTTCACATGCTTGGGGTAGATACCCCCTAACTCACCAATGAGTTTGAGACCTCATGGTCACCCTCAATCTGGTTTAGCCCAGCTGCCAAGAATGGAGCCATCTTCCCTTCTGTCTACACCATCTGCTACTTCCAATAGCTGCCAGTCCCTGCTGCTTTGGACCTGCCTCTACTGTGCTCATCTTTACCATCTGTCTTGAAGGGCTATAGATTTGGAGAGCATTAGTTTACAGGGTTGGCTCCTCCCCCCCCCCACCCCCCACCCCAGTCCCTGCCATCAGCATGTTATTTTCCCTATTTTACAGATGAACAGCCCTGATTATACTAGGGATGCTAGTCCTTGAACATTGACTAAGAAAATAGAAATTACTTGCAGTGAGTTCTTTCTGCTTCTTTATATTGCAAAACCTGTCATCTTCCCCCATTCACTCCTCTTTTATTCCAGTTCTAATTATAATATGGTCTTTCTGTGCACTGGCGCCTGAGTCCAAAAACCTAGATCTGAGCCCCTAATCTGTCACTAACTAGTTTTCTTAGCCTCAGTTTATCTATCTGTAAAATGTGTGTGTTATAGTCCTTGTATTCTGTTCTGGGGAGAACATTCTTATGTATATAAGAGTGTGTGTGTGTGTGTGTGTGTGTGTGTGTGTGTGTGTGTGTATCATTATATCATCCTTATATTTAAATATATGGATCTCATTGCCTAATAAAGAAAATTCAAACCCCTTAACCTCTGTAAATTCTTGTCATCTATTTGCATTATCATTATTTTCCCTCTGGGTTATTTTGTTGTTCTTGCTGCGGATTGATAATGATAAATAATTCTGAGAAAGATAAACTGGGGGAAAATAAAAATTTATTTTAAAAAATTTTTTATTTAAGCTTTTTATTTTCAAAACATATGCATGGATAATTTTTCAATAATGACCCTTGGAAAACCTTGTGTTCCAAATTTTCCTGGCAAGTAATCCAATATATGTTAAACATGTTAAAAAATATATATGTTATGAACTGATCTGAGTGAAATGAGCAGGACCAGGAGATTATTATATACTTCAACAACAATACTATATGATGATCAATTCTGATGGACATGGCCATCTTCAACAATGAAATGAACCAAATCAGTTCCAATAGAGCAGTAATGAATTGAACTAGCTACACTCAGTGAAAAAACTCTGGGAGATTACTATGAATCACTACATAGAATTCCCAATCCCTCTATTTTTGTCTGCTTGAATTTTTTATTTCCTTCACAGGCTAATTGTACAATATTTCAAAGTCTGATTCTTTCTGTACAGCAAAATAACTATTTGGACATGTATACATGTTTTGTATTTAATTTAGACTTTAACATATTTAACATGTATTGGTCAACCTGCCATCTGGGGGAAGGGGTCGGGGGAAGGAGGAGAAAAGTTGGAACAAAAAGTTTTGCAATTGTTAGTGCTGAAAAATTACCCATTCATATATCTTGTAAATAAAAAGCTATAATAAAAATATATATGTATATATATATATATGTTATATGAAAAGGTGCTCTAAATCATTATTGATCAGAGAAATGCAAATTCAAATAACTCTGAGATACTGATATACACCTCTCAGATTGGCTAAGATGATGGGAAAAGATGTTGGAGAGAATGTGGGAAAACTGGGACACTAATACATTGTTGGTGGAATTGTGGAGGCATACAACCATTCTGGAGAGCAATTTGGAATTATGCCCAAAGGGCTATCAAAATGTGCATACCTTTTGATCCAGCAGTTTTTCTACTGGGCATATATCCCAAAGAAATAGGGATCTCAAAGAGAAAGGGAAAGGGACCCACATATGCAAGAATGTTTATGGCAGCCCTTTTTGTAGTGGCCAGAAACTGGAAACTGAGTGGATGCCCATCATTGGAAAATGTCTGAATAAGTTATGGTATATGAATGTTATGGGATATTATTGTTCGATTAGAAATGAACAAGTAGGACTAGGGGAGGAGGAGCCAAGGCTGTAAACCAATGCTGCCCAAATCCACAGCATTTTAAGACAGAAAAGACTTAGAAAAGTAATATAACTCAGAGCACAGTTAGTAAGTGAGAGGGTAAAGATAAGTACATAAGAGGCAGACCCAAAGCAGCAGGGACTGGCAGCTATCGGAAGTGGGTGATGGTGTAGACAGTAGGAAAGGGCTCCATTCTTGCAACTTCTAGTCTTCTCATTCCCTTTCTATGACCTACATAGGTCACAGAGTTTTGGAGGAATTTTGGAAGATGGCTATACAGAAGGTTTTATGTAGAAACTTCAGCCATTTGTTTTCTTTCATTTTTTTCTGTGTTAATTATGTGGCCTAAGCATGCTGAATATCTGTGTCCTGTAAGTGTGGAGGTATTTTGACAGAGATACACAGTAGTGATAGCCATACATATCCTGTTTTTAATGATCTCGATCAACATTGCATAATATCTATTCATTTCAATGCCAAAATCAGCCTATATGGTCTTTAAACTGCTCAGCTAATCAGACCCTTCTTGATCTTGTACTTCTCAGACATATGTAAGGGAGACTCCAATAAGTCCACTTAGCTGGTCACTGGAAGAGAATACCACCTGGTGGATACCTCAGGCATGGTACACCCTCAGTTGATAATGTAATATGAGTCTTTTTCCTTTTTTCCTCCCCCCCCCCCTTTAATATCTTTGGAATATAGGCTAGTTGTGCTTTTGTGGGGCTGAAGGGTATCCAAAGTTTTACTTTTATAGTTCTAAACTGTTTTCCAGCAGGGCTAGACCAACCAGTTCATAGCTCTACAGACAAATGGATTAAATGTTTTCCCTTAAGTCCTCCATCCAAGTGACTTCTGTCATTAGTCTTTTTGCATTTCTTCTCTTTTCATCTCTGTGGAGACTCTAGGACTTGGGAGGTTTCCACCAGACAAATAGAGAAATCTCTGTGAGATACTCCCCCAGAAGTGACACTGTCCTTATTGTCTCTAGGAAGGAGAGGGAACAAGACAACAAAGGAGCTTTGGGGACAAGCCACACACCAGGAAGGGAGAAAGATAATCTGTATGCTGAAAGCTACCATTTTCCTCGTGGCTTCCTTCCACTGACTTTTAGTTTCTGGAATTACATGAGGGAAATAGGAGTGAGCTCGAGAAAAGAAAATCCAGAATTCCTGAGACTACTGGTTCTTGTAACTTCTCTTGGGATGGTGAGCTGGGAAATGGATCTTTCTTACCATCTACCTTGCTTTCCTGGCTTCTAGTACATGAATCTAAGAGAGTGAACATCCCTTTCCTTCATCCCTTTCCTATGGGCTATGGGGAAGTGTGGTTTCAGCCTCTCCCTTATTTACACCCAGTGTTTTGGGAAAACATGTTTGTCCTTCATTCTCAAAGAGCACCAAAATGACATCATTATGTTAGAATTGAGTTTAAGAGTGTCCAACTGCGGCTGATCAGATCAATACAAGCTCGGGATGCTCTGCCACAGGTTGGACAAATAGTCCTTAGGAACATTTGGGAGGACTCTCTAACTTTGCAAATCTCCCATCTCTTCTGAGCTAATTCAATGCTGTTTTGTTCATAAAGCATAGCACCTTCTCTAATGAGAGCACACCCTTCTGGGGTTCCTGTGCCAGTATCTTCCCTGTCCTACAATCAGTTCTCAAATTCTTAAGGGAAACCTCGAGAGAGTCCTTGTATTGCTTTTTCTGACTAACCTGTGAATGATTGCCATGTGTAAGCTCTCCATGGGAGGGCATGAATGACTGACTGACCAGTTAAAATACTGAGTCCTTAGCTTGGCGATCAAAATTCTCTGCAAGATGACTTCACTCTATATGATTTCCATATTTTCAACTACTTCCCTACCTGAGGCAGTATGAGCAACTACAAGAACACAAGATGGTGTCATTGACTGAAATAAGGAAGTCAAAAGCCAAGGCAAAGTAATTTTGTATAATAATTGTCTAGGTTTATGTCATCCCTCTGTGAGATTCATGAAGAAAGGGACCAGATCTTTTCACAAGATCTCATGGGAGAAATCTGTACTTGATCAACAGTCCCTTCCACAACATTGCTGACAAACGGTCATACAACCTCTGAAGACCTCCCAATGAGGGGGAGTATCTTTAATTATTATTATAATACCTATCATTTATATAGTGCTTTAAGGTTTGTAAAACACTTTACAAATATTATCTCATTTGAGCCTCACAAAAACCCTGAGAAGCAAAGACTGTTTTTATCCCCATTTTTCAGATAAAGATAGACAATAGATGAATTGTCAAAGATTATACAACTAGTAAGTATTAGAGGCTGAATTTGAACTGGGTATTTCTGATTCTAATACCCAAGCTCCATACACTCCAGTAGCTAGTTGTCTTTCTAGCTCAAATCTCTCCCCCAACTTCACTTCATCTTCCACCTAATGCTCAAAGTGATTGTCCTAAAACACAGATGCGGTATCACATTCATGCGCAATGATTCTATTACTCTTAGGAGCGAATATAAAATTGTCTGACATTTAAATCTCTTCACAACCTCACCAATTCTTCCCTTCTCAAACTTTCTTCTTACACATTAATTCCTATCCCCATTGCCCTAACCAAATGCATCTTGTGACCTAGCCTGATCCATATTCAGGACACATGATGCTCCATGGCCTGATTCTTCATGCTTTGCACTGGTTTGGCCAATAGCAATGCTTAGAGTTTAGTCCCTCTTTATTGTTGGAATTGCTGGTTTTCTTTAAGACTCAGTTCAATCACCATTTTCTACATGAAGCTTTCCCTGATCAAGTGTTCTTCCTTGTGTTGTTCTACCACCTCCACCATCACCCCATCATCCTAAGCTGCCTTATCTTCATTTCACATGTATTATATATATTATTAAATATGTGTAATGGAGTAGGAGAGTGTTCTACACACTCCACACCTTAGCAGCTTGCTAAGGGATATGCCTGTCCTGTCCCAGGTGATGGGTCAAATTAGATTGGACACTGAGCCAGGAAAAGCTACTCACTCAATATCCTTCAAAGGAAGAGACAACTTTTCTTGGCTCCCTTCTTTGCATTAACAAAAAATAATAATTAATTTGAGTCCAATCCATTTAATTGTGTTATTGATGAATGAACATCTATCTCTCCATATTTTCTACAAGAGAATAGTAAGAGATATTGTCTCAAATAGTTTCCTATAATCTAGATTAAATTAAAGCTATAGCATTTTCCTGATCTATAGTTAAGCAATTATTTTCAAAAAAGGAAATGTTACTCTGAAAAAAGCTGTTCTTTAAAAATAATTTTATTGACTACTTTGTTTCTTATATAATTTTCATTTCTAAATATGTATATAAATACAAAAGCTCAACATATACTCAACACATACAAATATATTCATATGCATATCTATGTGTATGCATATGTGGATATTGCCCTAATGAGACATCTTTTAAACCAGCAATTAAAAAAGAAATAATAGTTCAGCAAAACCAGTAATTTGAATGTGTGTGGTGGTGTATATATATGATATTCTACACCCACAGAGCTGTTTTTGGTAAAGCAATTCTGGCCACTATAAACACCTTTTCTAGGGGTTGTCTAATGACCTATTTCCCATGATCTAGGTACTCTAGATTCTCCCAAACTTGTGCAAGAAGGCTCACTCATGGATGACTTCAGTGGAAAAAAACTGTATCATGATGGTTAGCTATACCTAGATGAAGTCAATATAGAGTGATCAGAGCTTGACTTATACAACCTTGCTCCTGATACAAACATGAGATACGAATTTTTACCATCCTCAGCGTTTCCAGTAACTATATAGGGATATGAATAATTTAAATAATTCATAAATATACTCATGTTTTGACCTCTATACAATGAGGATTCTAATCAGTTGGTTAGCTAAATAAACATTTATTAAGTATCTACTCTAAGAACTGTTGATAAATAGAAAGATTAAAAAAAAATTTCCAGCTGTCAAGGAGCTTATAATCAAAAAGGAGAGATCATAACTATGTACAAATAAAATATATCTGTATCTAAATTAAGTTGGAAATAACCAAAAGAGAGAAGGGACTAGACTTAGAAGGACTGAGACTTAATGGAAGCCAGGGAAGTCAAGAAGTGGAAATAAGAGCTTGCCATTGGAGCTTGGCAATGAAAACACCCTGAATCAGGAGATGGAGTCATCTTGCTCCAAAAACAGTACCACTGAATTCTACGGCACATGATAGAAAGTGGTATAACATGTAAGGAGACTGGACGGATGTGTGTACAGGAAGACAAGGTTAATAAGGACGTTTATATTTGATCCAGCAGGTGATAGGGAGCCACTGCAGTTTATTGAGCTGGAAGAGTAGATAAAGTACCAGACCCGGAATCAGGAAAACCTGACTCAGACACTTACTAGTTTGTGTGATCCTGGAAAAGTCACTTATTCTCTGTTGGCCTCAGCTTTCTTATCTATAAAATAGGGATAATGACTGATGCCCTAGACGAAAAGTACTTAAATTTGATTTGTAACCTCATATGGGGTAGTGTAACAGAATGGGTGGGGAGGGGTTTGCAAAATTATAATTTATTATTAGTATATGCTTGCTTTGTATAACTATTTTTATATATCTATATATGTGGGGTAGTGTAAAAAATTTTTTAGTGAAACAAGATTGCAAGTGGAAAAAGTTTAAGAAGCCCTGCCCTAGCCAATAATAGGAAAGTTATAGTGAGGGGAAAGTCTGAGGGGAAAAAAGAAGGAGTTTAATTTTGGACAAATTGAGTTTAAGATGTCTATGGGACATCCACTTGATAGTGGCAATTGGAGAGACAACAGTTGGAGATGATAGCCTAGAGGGTAGTGAATTTAGAGCTGGATTACTAGATCTAAGAACCATCAACACAGAAAAAAGAATTAAATCCAAGGGATTTGATGAGATCAAGAAAAATAATATAGAAGCATAAGAAAAGACCATGATCACCCTTTGGAACACCCATATTTTTTGTTTTGTCTTGTTTTTAATAGTATTTTATTTTTCCAAATACATGCAAAGATGTATTCAGCATTCATCTTTGTAAAATCTTGTGTTCAAAATTTTTCTTTTTTTTCTCTTTCCCCTTTCCCCTCCTTAAGACAGCAAGCAATACAAATTAAACATGTGTAATTTTTCTAAACCCATTTCCTTATTTATCATGCTGTGCAAAAAAATAAATAAATAAATAAATAAATAAAAATCAAGCAAGCAAACCACCATCAATAAAAAGTGAAAATACTATGCTTTGATCCACATTCAGGTTCATAGCTTTCTCTCTAGATGTAAATGGCACTTTCCATTGCAAGGCTATCGAAATTACCTTAAATCACCTCATAATTGAAAAAAGTCAAGTCTATCACAGCTGATTATCACGTACAACTGTGTGCAGTGTTCTCCTGATTCTGCTCATTTTACTCAGCATCAGTTAGTGTAAGTCTCTCCAGGCCTTTCTGAAATCAGCCTGCTGATCGTTTCTTATAGAACAATAATATTCTATAACTTTCATATAACATCACTTATTCAGCCATCCCCCAACTGATGGACATGCACATAATTTCCATGGACCACCCATGGTTAACAGGAATGACATGGCTGAAGATGCAGCAAAGAAGGCTAAGAAGGAGCAGTCAGATAGGGAGAACCCTAGAGCAGTGCAATTTAGCCCTACAAGGTTGGAGAGATAGGAAATAATCACTAGAAATGATGCCCAGAATCAAGTGAGGATTGTTTGAGGATGTGGGAGACATGGGCATGTTTGTAGGCAGTCCAGTAGCAACTAGAAAGGAAAAGATGGAAGATAAGTAAGAGAATAGGGAGGATAGGAGGGGAAATCTGCTGTTGAAGACAATGGAATCACTTTCCTATGTAGTCTGAAAAAGATTATTTGCTCACACACATGTGTATGTGCATCTATGTACATGTACAAATATAAAATGTATGTGTTTGTATGTAGGCGTCAGTCTTGTGTCTGGTTTTCCATAGGTACAAATATAAAGCACATGTGTGTGTCAGTCTTATATGTGGTTTTCTATAGGTATGCTTAAAGATTGCACACAGCATTTTAGTTCAAAGGTACAACATGCCTTTCCATTTCCTTATAATTCCCAAATAGGTGAAGCTGCTGATCTCGTGGCTAAAACACTAGAAGATTTGTGGTTGAGTAACTTTGGGGTGTTCTCTCCCAGTCTTAAAGTGTCTTTCTTTAGCACTTTTAAAAATTATTATTTTTGGAAGACCTGGTAATTAAAAAAAATCTCCACCTTAGAGTGGAATATTCAAGTCACCTCAGACAAGTCAAAGAATCTCAGAATTTGAGAGTTGGGACTTTAGCAGCCATCTAGTTGAACCTATGTGGAAAAATAAGTATTATAACATGCAAGTGGCTATCCAGCCTTGGCTGGAAGATCTCTGGTGATGAGTCCAGCACTTCTTGGATGGGCGTGAATTCATTCCAATTTTGGACAATTAGTTAGGAAGTTTTTCCTGACAGTTAAACAAATTGTTTAACTTTTACTTAACTTATTTAACGTAACTAATTGTTTAACTTTTGTTCCCAGTTCTGTCCTCTTTCTCCTAGCTGAGTCTTCTCTTCTCCAGCCTATATATCAGTCAATCAGCAATCAAGAAGCATCATTGACTTCAGCACTTGCTGATGTGCCAGGCACTGTGCAAACCTAATTTATTCATCATCTGTCTTCATATTACATGAACTCAAGATTCTTGATCCCAGTGGTTGTCTCTCCTTTAGACATTCCAGTTTAGAAAAATCCTTTTTAAACAATTGTACAAGAACTGAATACAATGCTACAGCTGTAGTGATTCTGAGTAGGTCAGAGTACAAAAGGAGTCTCACCTCTTTAATTCTGGAGGCTCGCTATCTTCCTTAGTGCAGTCTAAGACCAAATTCGCCTTCTAGGCCACCATACTTTACTGCCAATTCATAATAATGTAGGGCTCCCCTAATTCTGTCCTGGTGATGTTCATTTCTGAACCCCGGTGTGAACCTTTACATTTAGCCCTACTGAACTGCATTCTTAATAGAGTTAGCCCAATGCTCCAGCCTGCCAAGATATTCCTGAATCTTGATATTTTCCTCCCAGCTTTGGGTCATCTGCAAATTTGATGAGGAGACCATCCCTGCCTTTGTCCACATCGATGATAAAACTATGAAGCAGCCCACGGCCTAGGACAGAATCCTGGGTCACCAGGATAGACCTCCCGCCACTTTGCAGTAGCCGTCCAGGGAGGAGGGGTGGGGGTGGGGCACCCCTTTGTCGTTTTCTGAACATTCGAGAAACAACTGAGACGGAAGTTAACCTGCAGATAAAGTCCCAAAGCCTTACAAGTGAGCGTTAAGAGTCGGGAGGCGGGGATCCACGAGGGATAGGGGACGCTACGAATAGAGCTTCCGAATCAGGCAACAGGAAGCCCTGAGTGCAAATTCTGATTTAGATACGTAGTTCTGTGACGCTAGATAAATTGCCTAGCCTTTATTTTGTTGTTGTTATTGTTGTTGTTGTTAGCATTTCACACAAGCATTAGGAAATGTAGCTGCAGCAAAGTTGCATCCGCTCCCTCAGAATCCGCACCCAACCCTGGGCCCCCAGTCCTTCGCGTCTCAGGCCTCCTTTCAGTGGTACAGCCTGCCCTTCCCCCCCATCATTGTAATTGGTATAGTCCTCCAGCTCCTTCAGGGAAGCGGCCCGACCGCATCACTTGGCTTAGCCCTCCCACGCCTGCGGATCAGTGATAGACTCCTCCCTGCTTTTCCCCCGCCGCCCTAAGCTTGGTACAGTCCTGACCCTGCCCGTGGCTTTGACCGCCCGTTCCTTCGCCCCTCTCCTAGGCCGGCGCGCGGCACGGAGCAGGTCCTCTCCCCGGCGCCGACCGCGGTGATGGCGCCGCCTGCAGGCGGGGGCGAGGAGGTGGGCGCATCGCTAGAAGAGACGGCGGTGCTTGTGGAAGTGCGGGGCCTGGGACCCGAGTCTGGGGCGGGTCCGAGTCCCGGTCCTGATGGACTGTGGCGGCTGCAGCTGAGCGCCGAGGCCTCAAGGCCGGGGCACTTCCGCCTGGTGCTCCAGGGCTCTGGGAGCTCTCCCGGGGTGAGCGCAACTCGGGGCCAGGAGAGAGGACTGGGGAAGTTGGGGAGAAGTAGCTGAGCGAGGAGGAGCCCGGAGTCGGGGGAGGGCACTGACCTGAGTTGCGTCTTGCCGTGATTGGCCTTCCAGGAGGGCTTTCAGTGGTCTCTGGAATCCGTGGCTTGCACCAGCCGTGGCCCTCGTGAGTTGGAGCTACAGCCACCCCAGGAAGGGCCCGGGCCGGGTGTTCTGACGCTGTGCTTCCGCGACCCTCAAGACGCCCAGCGCTGGAGTGCGATGCTGGAGAAAGCCCGAGACCTTGGGGGCACAGGTCTGTTCAGAAGGCGAGACCCTGGGAAAGCATCACAGTTTCTGGAGGTCAGGGGCAGGACCTAAAAGTCTAGGAAATGGGGAAGTGCCTGGGGAGGAGATGCCTTCAGACGGGTCCTGGGATTAAGGGCAGGGTCAGTTGGATGACAATTGCTTGTCTCTCTCAGCTGCTGCCATCCCTGCTGCAGCCCCTGCCCCAGGCATTCTGCCTCCTACTGTCTCCACACCCCCTCCAGCTTCTGAAGCCGAGACCCTGTGGAGCCCCCAGGATTTTTCTGAGAAAGGTGAGCTTGGAGCCGCCTCTTGCTTCCACAGACATTTGGGTTGGGTCCAAAAGGGGAGGATGAGGTTAAGGAGGGAGCAAGTGGCTCGAAGACCGAGGAAAGGTGGGCAGGATGCGGCAAGGGGCTGGGCTGGGCTCCGCTGACCACTCTTCTCTCTTGATGCTCCTGGCAGAGACGCTGACCAACCGGCTGACCCAGGCCATCTGTGGGGGTGATGAGCAGGGAGCAGCTCAAGCAGCAGCTGCCCTTGCACAGAGGCAAGTGCCTCTCAACATCCTGCTCCAGGAGAGCTGCTTCCCTCCAGGTCCTATCAGGTGAGAGCCTTCTTCCTTTGGCCTTAGTGGGGAATCATTGTCAGACTTCCCAGCGATCCCAGGCACATGCCCATCCATCGGTTCATCTCTTGGTCCAGGGTGCAGGTCACAGTGGAGGATGCAGCATCATCAGCCCACATCTCCCTCCGGGTTCATCCTCACAGTACGATAGCAGCCCTACAAGAACAGGTGAGAGTGGCAGTGGTGGGACTTAGGAGGCTTGGGGGAAATGAAAGGGAAGGATAAGGGACCTCATAACTTGGGCTGTTTGGAACTATAGGTGTTCAAAGAATACGGTTTTCCGCCCCGCGTACAACGATGGGTGATAGGCCGGTGTTTGTGTGCGCCCGAAAGGAGCCTGGCCTCCTACGGGGTGCAGAGAGACGGAGACCCTGCCTTCCTCTATCTCCTTTCTGGGCCCCCTGGGCCTCACGGCGCTCGTCCTCCAGGTCAGTGACAGCATTAGTAGTCAGGGCTAGGGGCGAGTGGTCTGAAGGTGGAGGCCATTGGGGGATGGAGCATGCCTTCCTGCCTCATAACCCTCTCACAATTACACAGCCCGGGGACTGGACATTGGCAAGAAGTCAAATGGAGAGATTGGCTCCCTCCTTGGCCAGCAACCAGGGCTTCCTCCAACCTCCCGTCCAGCCCCCAACCCTTCTGAATCCCTGCAAGTGAGTATTGTGAAGGGTTGGGTGAGGAATGGGACTGGGCTCAAATCCAAGGAAGTCAGTTTGCCTATATGTCAAAGGGGTTAACTGATCTCTGTTCTGCCTTATCTTTACCTCATATTCCCAATACCTCACATACCTCTCAAGGTGTGATGCCAAAATGAACATCGATTTAGTCACTCTACTATGTGTAGAGCACCTGCTATGTGCTCCATACAAACTGACAGCTGGCCAAGTTCCTTACTTACGCATTATCTAGTTTCATTTCCTGATTCACTGTACAGAAGAGCAGACTATAAGAAAGTAAAGTATTTATATAGTGCTTTCAAGGTTTATAAAGCACTTTCGAACTTGTAATTTTATTCTTACAATTTACCCTGGGAAGTTGGTGCTATTGGGATTTCCAATTTTTAGATGCGCCAACTGAAGGAGACAGTGGTTAAGGGACTTGCCCATGCTACAGAGATAATTAAGTATCTGAAGTTGGATTTGAAGTTGTCTTCCTGATACCAGGGCAGCTAAGTGGCAAAGTAGTTAGAATACTGGGCTTGGAATCAGGAATTATCTTCATGAATTCAAATTCAGCTTCAGACACTTACTAGTCACTGAAGCCTGTTTTCTTCAGTGAAATGAGCTGGAGAAGGAAATGACTATCTTTGCCAAGAAAACCCCAAATAGAGTCACAAAGAGTCCGATGTGACCGAACAATTTGTCTCTACTGTCATCCCTTGCCAGTTTTAAATCCAGAATCTTGACTCATATTCTAGTCCAGAATTCTGGACCCATGGATCCACCCATGGGAAGTGGGGCTGCTATAAAGTATCTTCATAGTAAGTCTCAGGGACTTGTGAAAGGATGGTTGAATGGTTGAGCTCGGTACTTATTTGTCCTTCTCCTAGGTTGGCTGGTCCTGCCCTTCTTGCACCTTTATCAATGTTCCTGGGCGACCAGGCTGTGAGATGTGCAGCACTGAACAACCAGCTTTCCAAAGCCCTCAGCCAGAGGCTCCTGCTCAGCAGCTCCCAAAGGTGGTAAAGTGCTCAGGATTAATCATTAATTCATGGGTTCAGCAAACATTATGAAATGTTTTGTAGGCAGTGCACTGTGCTAAGGACCAGAACTAACCTCCACTTGTTTCCTCCGCAGATTACAAGGCGGGGAGAGGACATGACCATTCCCCCCAGCATCAGGTCTCCAGATACCTCCTTTCACATGTTGAGTGAATTCTCCTGACCCAATAAGGTCAAACCAATGGACTAGAATTAACTTATAGGAGAGTAAAGTCTGACAGTAACTTAAACCCACTTAAACCTGGATGGACAAGATGAAAATTGAACTATAATAATAAAAATAACCTATCATATTTGGAGAAGACTGTAAAAGCATTTTTATATCCATTATCGACTTAAGACTCCTATGATTGAGGTCTCTCCTGAGCTATGCTAGGAAGGTATTGCTTCAGCTCAGCAGCATTAAAAACACCTGCTGGGCAGAGTCCTGTGGTCAATACCATCTCCACATGTCTACAAAGAATCCTTGCTCTTCAGAGAATTCAGGAAGTAAAAATAGAGAACCATAATAAACTTTACCTGACTTCATTAGAGATGAAATCTAAGGTGTTCTGTGAAGTCAGAAGTGTTAGAAGTAACTTTTTTTTGGAGGGGAGGCCAGTGGATGAGGTTTCCTGCAATAGACAGTTGGGCTTTAAAATAGGATGGGTAAAAATCCACTATGCAGGGATATCTATGGATAGCAAAAACCCCAAGGTGGGAATGTGTAGCGTCTGTGTATGAGAATTGTTTGGTTAGAATAATGCCAGGGAAGTAAAGATGTAAAATTTTAGCTTTTCTCAGGAAACTTGCATAGATAGCTACTGGAGCTTGCAGGACTGATGTAATGAGCTCTTAAGAGTCAGTAGGTAGCATGGGAACATAATCAGAAAATCTACTTAAAAGTTACTGAATGATCTAGGTAGCTATTAACAGGAGCCCATGCCAATATGGAGGCAACAGGACTAATAGTCATGGGTGTGAGTGAGGTGCTGAGGAACTGAGAGGACTAAGCAACTGGTTAGATATCAAGGGATGAAGATAAAAAGATAACCAAGATGACAGGAGATTGGAGGAATAACTTTTTCTTGTAGTTGGAAAAAATAAACCCAGTTTTGGATATGTTGAATTTGAGATTTTGGTGAGACATTCAAGGCAGGATACTCTGGCTGGAACCCAAAAGAAAGCTAGAAATATAGCTTGGAGTATTACTGACATTTGTAGTCATGACTTAACATCACCGATCCCATTTGGGTTTTTCTTGCCAAAGATAGTGGAGTGGTTTGCCATTTCCTTTTCTGGCTCATTTTATAGATGAGGAAACTGAAGTAAATAGGATTAAGTGACTGCCTAAGGTCATTGAAGATGGATCTGAACTCAGATCCTCTTGATTTCAACTCCAGCCTTCCACCCACTCTACAATCTGGTGTTATTATTCACATGGAAATAATTAAAATTGCTAAATGTAGAGTGTAGAGAAAAGGACCATGGAAAGATATCTGGGGAAAGATATCTGCCCACTTTAAGAAATATCAGAGAAGAAACAATAGATAACGTAGGAGAACATGGTTGTATTGTAAAACGGTGTAGAGAAGTCAAGGAGAATAAGGTCTAAACAGGTTTTTGGAATGTGACTGGAAGTCATTAGCAAGCTCAGAGCAATTTTGGCAGAAATTTGTGATGAAAGCCAAGTAAGACATTGAAGGATAGAAATGTTAAGGAAACAATCAGTATCATCAGGCATTTCATCAGGGGCACTTGAATGGTGCAGTGGATAGACTGCTGGCCTTGGAGTCAAAAGATCAAATCTTTTCTGTTTCATCTAGAAAATGGAGCTAAAAACATCACCTATCACCTAGGGTAGTTGTGTGAATAAAATTTTGTCAAGTGTTTTGTCAGTTATTTTCAAGTTTAGCTTTGAAAATGGAGAAGTATTCAATGTTTTTTAGATTTAGGAAAATGTTTGCAGGAGCCAAGGAACAGAGAAATGAAGATATAGGGGATGGGATAGTGGAATAAAGTTCTGGAGGAGTCAGAAGAGTGAGGATAGCAGGACTGGCCTTAATAAAAAGGGGTAACCATGGAAATCAAAAAGCTAAGAAGAGTCAAAAAGACTGAAAAAGGTGTGTGGAAGTTCTTTTAAATCACTAAAAAAAAAAAAACATTGTGGCTCAGTGGGGGACAAGGGTTTAGAGACTGAAATTTCAAGCCTTCCTCAACCATACCTGTACACCAGGCACTGCACTGCTCTGCTCTCAAGAATCTCATTACACAGCATTAAGGGAATACACACGCATTCAAAGATGTTCTATGAAAAACTTGAAGGAGATAATTTTCTCCCTCAAAGTGAAAAGTCTATTCCAGGCATTTGGGGCAGAAGAAAGCAAAAACACACGAGAAATATTTGTTATCACAGTTTACCTTGAACACAGTATGTAAACAGCAATAGCAAGATTAAAGCTGAAAAAGTAGACTAGAACCCAGTTTTGGAAGGGTTTGCATGCTATTTCCCATTATTTGTGCTTTTATTCAGTGGAGAACCACTAAAGATTTCTGAGTTGAGATGATATAAGAACAGAATATAAAGAAAAGAAGATTAGAGAAAGCAGTTGACTGAAACCAGGGAAGTGGCGTTAGGAAGAGAGACAGATCTGAGACACTTGTGGTACAGTTGACAGGACCTTGAAATAATAGAAGCCTGGAGAATGACTGATTGAGAATGGAATTGAAAATGACAGAATGTGAGCCTCAGTGTCTAGGAGAATAGAAATATCATTAGTTGCTAATAAAAATCCCACTTATTAAAATACAATTTCTTTTCAGATCTTAAGGGGACAAATTAAGGGAACCAAGGATAATGATAACTGCCCTAGAGATGAAGGGATTCCATGGTCTCCCTACTTCTCCAAGAGAAGGCACATAACTCTTCTTGCCTTGTCTGTGATAGTTTAGAAGATCCTAGGGTACCCAAACCTAGAACTCAATGAGGGCATCTTTTTGTTCAAATTATAGAAAACATCAACCTTATTTAAGTCCTATCCTTCCACATTCCTAATATCATCAAGAGAAGTAGAAAGAAAGGAGGGATTGAGGGTTTCCTTCTCTAAGCAGTCTTGATTCCTACTTCCGATGCTTTCCAGCAGTGTGACCTTGAGCAAATGAACAATTCTAAAGTGGAGAGACTGGTCCTATTTGATCCCTCTCTTTGCATCAAGTCCTTACTACTAAAGGGGGAAAAGATTAGCCCCTGCCCAAATCCTAATTTACAAATATCTAAACTGCTTTTAGAGAAGTATAGGCATATTCTATTTCTCGTTCTTGAGAGCGCTTAAAATCTATTAACATCCAGACCTCTGATGAGCCTAACTTCAAGCTAACCATCTTGAGCTGGTCCTTATTCAGTTTCCTTATTTAGCCATTCAAACAGTCACATTGAGAAACTTAATTTATTTCTGGTGGGGGGAGGAGGGGACTGGCAATGCTGGTAGGGCAAAGTCAGTTCTTCCACCCCACCCCCACCCTTGCCCATCCAAGGAGTGATCAGACTGAGCTGGACCTGACTTCCACGCTGACCATTTCTGTGGGACAGGATGTGCCAGGCAGGGCTGAGGTGAATCAAACCCAAAGTGGGGAAAGATGTCCACATGATCACTTAGGGGGCCGATATGCCAGCTTCCGACTCTTCAGCACTGACCACTTGTGCCTCTTCATGGCGTAGATAAGGGGGATCAGCAAGCTGAACATTAGCAGCATCTGGGGAAGGAGACCTCAAAGAGTTCAGGAAGGGAGTCCCTTCCCTCCCTCAATAGGATGAGGGCTTCTTGCCAACACCCCACCATTCCCTTTCTTCTTCTCCTTGCCTGCCCCCCAAACCTTCTCCCACCCCAGTTTCTTCCAGGCCTTTATCACCTTGAGCCCCATGAGTTTGCGATGATCATGTTCTGGTTCAGCAGCCCAACGCAGAAAGGTACACACGTCCTTTGCTACCTGTGACATAGTGGCTGGTGTACCTGTGGGGACCACAATAGTGACATGATGAAAGAAAAACACTACTAACAAGGGTTTGCTACTAGAGAGGCCGGAACGCTGAAGGGACTGGGCTCAGAGCATTAGGACTATGAGGATAGGTTGACATGGTAAAGTAATGGGCTAACAGGACTTTAGAGTCAGGCAAAGTCTCTTGCAAAGACCCCAAGTTTCCATTTTAATCCTGATAACAGAAATAGGGAGAAAGGGGGAAAGATCATGGAGTTCAAAGCTAAAAGAGGCCTTAGAATCCATAGCCAAACCCCTTCATGTTTTATGCATGATGAAATAAACTCAGAAGGGTAAGGGAATCTCCCAGGGTCATACAGCTAGTAACTAATTAAGGGAACAAGGTATGGGACAAGAGGGATAGGACTCTAGGGAATGGGAAGGAGTAAGACATCGGGAGATGGATATAGTAAATAGGGGAAAAGAATAGAAGACATGGAGGAGGGTGGTTTGAAGCTCACCATCATCATACTCAAGGATCTCATTGTAGATAGGGGGAGCCATGGCAATGGCCTGGCCAGGGAAGTAGGCATTGAAGTGAAGGCCCTCTCGAAGGGAGACTCCAGCAGGTGGGTCACAGTACCCCGTGAGTAGGGAAAAGACATAATCCTCACCGCCGTGCCTGGTCCAGGACATAGTAGTAAGTATTACAGTTTCCCAACCACACACCCAGGCTCACCTGCTGGGGTCCTTTAAGTGCAGGACTTCAGCTCCCAGTGACTAGTAAAAAGGGGTTACAGTACCTGGCTCGGATGATATAGCTGAGGTCGGGAGGTAGTGCCCCATTGTTGGCAGCCCGAGCAGCCTCAGGGTTGGGGTAGGGCTTGGGGAAATAGTCAGAAAGCTTCCCTGGCCTCTTGAACATCTCTCCATCTTCATTAGGGCCATCCTGAACCTCTATCTAAAACCCAGACATCAGTCTCTAAGTCACCGGGCTATTCAAGTACAGAGTATCCCCAGTCACTCACTCTCCTTTTCCAAATTCCTCAAAGTATCCTTGGTGATAGCCCAGGCACAGACCCTCTCTCCTATACACCCCCCTTCAAAGAGCCCCCAGTCCTTTTCTATGCTGTAGATCAACCTCACACATCTTCCTTACCTCCTCTGCCAGAGCCTTGGCTTCTGATTCAGTGTAGCACACACCCACCAAATGGCGATAAGCCAGGTAATCCATGCTATGGCAGGAAGAGCACACCTGCTTATAGACCTGGAAGCCCCGGCGAATACTGGAGCAAAAGAAACATGAGAACTCAGGGAAGGCTCAAAGCGACCCTCCACCCCAAATGTACACACTCCTCTAGAGTAGCCAGCTTACTTTGTTCCCCATTCTACCATCTTCCCCTATCAGAGTTCTCCCCCCTAATTTGAATTCCACAGTGGATAACAAAATGCCAGCCCTACCTGCCATGGTCCAAGGAGGAGAGGAGGCCTCGGTGCGACCAGGGGTAGCTTGGTGGGTGTAGTTCCAAGTCCGTGGCACTTACAGCAGTGTGCAGGGCCACAGCAAGCCCTGCACCTCCCGCTGCCAGCATTCCCAAAGCTGAGAGCACAACCTTCCGGCCCCTCGAGAAGTTTGAGAATGATGACATTGTGGCAGCCTGCAAGGTACCCACTCACCTCAGAGCTCATGGCACCTCATTCAGGGTTCTATCAGTTCAGTGCCTAACGTTGCTTTCCCATTCTCTAAGTCCACATGGTCCCAATTGCTTTATAGCCCACCTCCCCTGCCCTGCTTAGCTCAAAGGCGACATCCCAAAGAACAGGTATTTATGTACAACCAGATGGACTGCTGCCCTCCTCCCAACCCTGGTCTCCCAAAGGAACAGTGGGGGAAAAAACAGGTCTAGGTTCTAATCTAGACTTTGCTATTGATTCATTGTGACTACATACTAAGCAAGGCCATTCCGGGGCTCAAGCTTTCTTACCAGTAAAAGACGATCCCCTAAATTGCTTTTTCCAGCTCTAACTCCTACAACATTCCTATATGACTGAAGTACTTTACAGACCCTAGACTTACTTTACCTATCCTGTCAGGGGGGAGGGGAGGCCTAAGGCTCCATTCTAGTCCCTTTCATCCCGCACATTTCCCCCACCTCTCAATTCCAGGAGGAGACTAGCCCAGAGGGTTCACCCTACTTAGGATGGATTGAATTTTAAAAGGAGGTTTAGAGAGAGAAGGGAAACAAAGGAAAAGAAGGGATCCAGTTGGTCTCCTAGGTAAGATAAAGCTCAAGGTCAGTGGTAGATCAGCACAAGCAGAGGTCACGCAGGGACACCACAAGTGGGGAGGAGTACAGTGCAGAGTACAGCTCTATGGAGAGCAGACTTGGGGGGGACATCCCAGCCAGGTTTGAGGAAGGGGATGTGTCTCTTTTTTAAAGGGTCAGAACAGACCTCGCTGACTGAGAAACCTCGACTGGTCTCACTGATGGTCTGACCACTTCCCCTGCTACCACCCATCTCTTCATAGGAGACCAGCAGGGATAGAAGCACCGCCCCTTCCCTTCCAGGTCCCACCATCTCCAGCTACCACAACAAGCCAAGGATCCCCAGGATCTCCACGACCCCCACTGTGGATCAGGGAAGGCCAGCACAGGCCACAAGCACACTTCCCCGGCTCGAACTCCAGGTTAGAAGCAAGACTCACACAGGGACCCCAGGGCAGGGCCCACGGCTGGGGGCTCCCAGTGTCCCGTCCCAGAGAGGTATTCTTCGGGGCTGCAGGCAGTTACAAGTACTGCACTTGGAGTCAGCGTTACTCCCTAGTCCACAGTCCGGAGCCAAGGTCACCTCAGGCTCGGCCCTGGAGAGCTGAGCTCAAGCCCAGGATCTCCGCGGCCCCAAAGGAGGCCAGCACGGGGTCACACTAACTCAGTGGGCAGAAAGGTCATGGAGGGTCATGCGTAGAAAAAATGGGGTTGTCCTCAAGCTTGGCTTTTCTAGTGACCTCGGGGGCGGGGAGTGGGGATTTAAGGTGAGGCAGGTAAGGGACCCCTGGGAAGAAGGACCGAGTGAGGTGGGATCCCCAAGGGGCAGGGAAGCGACCCTGAGGAGGGAGATGATGGGGTTGGGGGAAGCGAGCGGTTCAGCAGCGGGATATTCCCCAACAGGTCCCAGAACTAGAAGTATCCATAGGGGAGAGGAACGGGCAGGGCGGGGATGCCCGGTCAGGGGCCGGGCTACCGAGCGGGGATACGCCGCCTGGACCGGCACGGGCTGCAGGGCAGGGATCGGGGACACGTCGCTCGAGCTGCAGCGCAGGCACCTCGGAGCCACGCCGGAGCCGCGCTGCGAGCCTTCCAGGCCGCTGTCAGACCAGGCCGCGCGCCCGGAGCCGTGACCTTCAGGCGGCCGCGGGGTCTGCCGGGCTGGGCGCCCGCCGGGGTAGAGAAGAGAAGGGGGCGATGCGCGCTCACCTGAGGCAGCCGCAGCACGAAAGTACCGGGCCTAGTGCCGCCCAAGAGGGTGCGGCCATGGGAGCGCGGAAGCCCCAGCACAGAGAAGCGCCCCACAGCCCCGGCCGCCGCCATCTCGGGCCTCCTCAACGCCGCCGCCACTGCCGTCCCGTGAGCCCACGCGGCTCCGGCCAAGGAAGGGAAGCCTCGCGAGAACTGCGCCGCCGCAACGGGGCGGGGCTTCAGTGAGCAGGGCCGGGGCCTGACTGCCCAACCCCAAAGTCACAGAGCTTGAAGGTAGCGGGTGGGGACAGGGAAGCAGTGTCCTGAAGAAGTGCGCCTGCGCAAAGAAGAAACCCTCAAAACTTTTGCAAGTGAATGGAATCGAATCTGCTCTACCGCCAGAGGGAGATGCAGTAGGGAGCATCGCTCCTGGTTCCCTTTCCAAGGAAGTAGAGATAATTAATGGACTTTTTTCTGTTGTCATAGAAACAGGCATCCTTTCCTTAGAATATGGGAATGTGATTGTTGCTGCCTTTCTCAGGCAAGTAGAAAATATGGAATACGCTTGAGGGAGGAAGACGGTTCCTGTAGAACATCTAATCTAGCCCATACCCAACCAGAAATTGTCTCGCCAGCATGCTCAAGAAATGAGCAAAATAAGGATAACATTTCTGTAGAACGTTATCTTTCAATCGCATTTGACAGCACTGATCACCGTTTCTTCTTGGAAACTCCTTTGGGTTTTCATGGAACTTCTTTCTTCTGGTTCTTCCATCTTTAACGGCTCCTTTTTGGTTTCCTTCCGTCATTCATCTGCAGAGTCGCCTCCGAAGCTCTGTCGTCCTTCTCTCTTGTTTTCACACTCTTACCCGGTGATCTCATCAGTTCCTATGGGTTCCATTACAGTCTCTATGACTGTTTTCCAGATCTGTTTATCTCCCGTCACTTCAGAGCTCTAGCCTCACATCACTATTTACCTGTTATTAATTGGATTTCTCACAGATATCTCAAACTCAACATGTTACACCCTTATTCCAGTTAAGGGCACCGCCTGGTTTGAAACCTTGCTGCAGTCTTTGATTCCTCACTTTTCTTCATCCCAAATACCGAATCAGTTTCTAAATATTGTGCTTTTTTCTTTACAACTTCTCTCAAAATGCAAAGAGCTTTGGTTTTGGAGGCAGAAACTTGCTTTTGATGCTTGTTATCTATGTGATCATAATCATAAGTCATTTAACTTTTCTAGGTCTCAGTTCCCACATCTATAAAAAGAGGGGACTAAAATAAATGGTTTCCTGAGTTCCTTCCTTGTCTAAATCAATGATCCTCCGTCTCCACTGGCACAGTCACTACCATAGTTCATACCTTCATCACTTCTCACTTGGTCACTTATTGTAAGCCTCTTCTCAACATAATTCATCTTTCATATAGCTGCCAAAGTAATTTTCCTGAAGTGAAGATCTGATCACATCACCTCCCTTCCTTTATTGTTAAATAAATATGAATTCCTCTGACACTTAAATATCTTCACAGATTAATCATTGCTCATGGGTAAGCGGAACAAATATAACAAAATGACAATTTTATCTAAATTAATTTACTTAGTGCCATACCAAACTATCAAAAAATGTTTTATAAAGCTAGAAAAAAAACAATAAATTCATTTGCAAAAACAAAAGGTCAAAAATATCAAGAAAATCAAATAAAAAATATGAAGGTGACCTAGCAGTATCAGATCTCATCAAAACAATCAGCTACTGGCTAAGAAATAGACTAGTGGATCAGTGGAATAGATTAAGTACACAATACACAGTAGTAAACAATCAGTAATTTAGACTCAAAGATCCCTGCTTTTCCAACAAGAATTCACAATTTGACAAAAATTGCTGAGAAAACTGGAAACTACTTGGTGTAGTGGAGAGTGTACCAGCCCTGAAGCCAGGAAGACCTGAGTTCAAATTTGCCTCAGATACTTAACTTCCTGACTGTGTGACCCTGGGCAAGTCACTTAGCCCCAATTGCCTCAGCAAAAAAAAAAAAAAAAAGAAAAGAAAAAAAAAAAAGAAAAAGAAAAAGAAAAAGAAAAGAAAACTGGAATTCAGTTTGCAGAGAGTAGATAAAGACTAACATCCCACACCATATACCAAAAATAAGATTTTTTTTTGTACGGCTTGATGAATATGGAAATATGCTTAGTAGATTGCTTGCTGTCTTGGGAGAATAAATTTAGGGAGGGAGAAAATTTTAGAATACAAAGTTTTGCAAAGGTGAATGTTGAAAATTACCTTTGTATGTATTTAGAAAAATAAAATACTATTCAAAAAGAAGCATTACAGTGGAAATTGTGATACATAGTTCATTTAAGTTATAGGGAAGTTGTGATAAGACAGAATCCAATTCATTAAAGCCTTCAATTAAAAAAAAAAAAGAATGTGAGTCATTCCCCAATTGATAAATGGTCAAAGGATATGAACAAGCAGTTTTCAAAAGAAATCATATCTATCTGTATGGAAAAATGCTCTAAATAATTATTTATTATATTGTAGTATTATCTATTATGACAGAAAATGATAAATGTTGGAGAGGAGAAATTGGAACACCAATGCATTGTTGATAGAGTTGTGAACTGCTTTAATCATTCTGGACACTAATTTGGAACTATACCTAAAGGGTTCTGTATACTCCTTTGACCTAGCAATGTATTGTATTCCTGTATTCCAAAGAGATCAAAGGAAAAAGATCTCTATATTTGAAAATATTTATAGTAGCTCTTTTTATGGTGGCAAAGATTTGGAAAGTGAGGGGATGTCCATCAACTGGGAACTGGCTGAATAAGTTATGGTACATGATTGTGATGGACTACTATTGTACCGCAACAAATGATGAGCAAAATGTTTTCAAAAAAAACCTGAAAAGATACTGAGGGGTCCAAGATGGTTCCTGGATGTTGAACCTGCAGGATTGGGAATATCCCTCTACAGTAATGGGGAAAGTAGTTGTGGAGGTTTTAAAGGGAAATATAATGAGTTCTGTTTTGGATATATTGAGATATGTTTAAAAAATTATTGAACAACCAGTTTGAGATATTTGAAAGGCAGTGTAAGCAAGATTAGAAGTCAGCAGAACGTTTAGAGCAGGATAAATTGATTTGAGAATCATGATGATAATTAAATTACTAAGAGTTGATAAGATCATCAAATGAAGTAATATAGGAGAAAAGAAGGCAGGACAGAACTCCAAGGAACATGTGGAGTTAGAGGATAGGATAAATAAGGACTAAGCAAAGAAGATGTAGAAAGGGTGGGTAGATAGGTAGAGAAATCAAAGAGAATGAGGATTGAGAAAAGGCCATTGGATCTGGCAACTAAGAGATCAGTAACTTTGGAGACAGGAGTTTTGGTGGAATAATAAAGTCAGAAGCCTGATTGTAAGAGGTTAAAAAGAGAGTGAGAAGAAAAAAAATGGAAGCATTTTGAGTTGACATTTTTTGATGAGTTTAGCTACAAAGAGTAGAAGAAATATAGGACAATAGTTAGGGAGAACAGAAGAATCAAGTCAAGTTTTTTTTCAGTATAGGTGAGGCATGGACATATTTATAGTCAGTAGGGAAGGCATCATTAGATTGATTAGGGAGAGAATGTGAGGTTTAAGTAGAGTGGAGGAGAAGCTCATGGGAAATGAGTAGAATGAGGAACTGAATCATTAGGATATTTGGAGAGTTAATATGTATATTAAAGCTCCTTAGTATGAGGTCAGGAGTTGAGAAAAAGAGAAAAATTGTGAGCCAAGTACTAAAGTCATCGAGAAAGGAAAAAGGGTGACCTAAAGGTTTGTGGATAATAGCAGGCTATCAGGATTTTGATTGCATGGCGTATGTGAATAGCATGAACTTCAAAGGAAGAACAGTTACTGAGTAAAGGGAAAATGGTAAGGTTAGAACCTGGAAGTGGCCATGAGAAGCAAGGAATATTCCTGACTCCATCTAGTGGAAGAGAGAATGAGTGATAATGTAGTCAGTATTATAAAGAAACATATTATTTACATATAAAGAAGAACTACATCAAATTTACAAGAATAGAAGTAATTTCCCAACTGATAAATGGTCAAAGGATATAAACAGACAATTTTCAGATGATGAAATTAAAAGCCATTTATTGTCATATGAAAAAAGTGCTCTAAATCACTACTAAATAGAGAAATGCAAATTAAAACAACTCTAAGGTACCACCTTACATCTCTCAGATTGGCTAATATGACAGGAAAAGATAATGATAAATGTTAAGAGGGGATATGGGAAAATCAGAACACTAATGAATTGTGAAATGGTCCAACCATTCAATAGAGCAATCTGGAACCATGCCCAAAAGGCTATAAAACTGTGTGTACTTTTTGATCCAGTGGGGTTACTACTGGGCCTGCATCCCAAGGAAATCATAAAGGAGGGAAAAGAACCTATATGTGCAAAAATGTTTGTAGCACCTTTTGTGGGGGCAAAGAACTGGAAAATGAATAGATGCCCATCAGTTGAGGAATGGCTGAGTAAATTATGGTATACAAAAGTCATAAAATATTATTGCTGTATTAAAAAATGATGAACAAGTTGATTTTAGAAGGCTTGGAAAGAGTTACATAAACTGATGCTGAGTGAAACAAGCAGAATCAGGAATACATTGTATACAGTAACAACAAGATTGTGTCATGATCAACTATGAAAAACTTGATTCTTTTTATTTATTTATTTATTTTAAGATAGCTTTTTATTGACAGAACCCATCCCAGGGTAATTTTTTACAGCATTATCCCTTGCACTCACTTCTGTTCCGATTTTTCCCCTCCCTCCCTCCACCCCCTCCCCAAGATGGCAAGCAGTCCTTTACATGTTAAATAGGTTGCAGTATATCCTAGATATAATATATGTGTGCAGAACCGAACAGTTTTCTTGTTGCACAGGGAGAATTGGATTCAGAAGGTAAAAATAACCCGGGAAGAAAAACAAAAATGCAAGCAGTTTATATTCATTTCCCAGTGTTCTTTCTCTGGGTGTAGCTGCTTCTGTCCATCCTTGATCAATTGAAACTGAATTAGCTCTCTTTATCGAAGAGATCCACTTCCATCAGAATACATCCTCAAACAGTATTGTTGTCGAAGTGTATAATGATCTCCTGGTTCTGCTCATTTCACTTAGCATCAGTTCATGTAAGTCTCTCCAAGCCTCTCTGTATTCATCCTGCTGGTCATTCCTTACAGAACAATAATATTCCATAACATTCATATACCACAATTTACTCAACCATTCTCCAGTTGATGGGTATCCATTCATTTTCCAGTTTCTAGCCTCTACAAACAAGGCTGCCGCAAACATTTTGGCACATACAGGTCCCTTTCCCTTCTTTAGTATCTCTTTGGGGTATAAGCCCAGTAGAAACACTGCTGGATCAAAAGGAATGCACAGTTTTTTTTTAAAATAACTTTTTATTGATAGAACGCATGCCAGGGTAATTTTTTACAGCATTATCCCTTGCATTCACTTTTGTTCCGATTTTTCCCCTCCCTCCCTCCATCCCCTCCCCAAGATGGCAAGCAGTCCTTTACATGTTGAATGGGTTGCAGTATATCCTAGATACAATATATGTGTGCAGAACCGAACAGTTTTCTTGTTGCACAGGGAGAATTGAATTCAGAAGGTATAAATAACCCGGGAAGAAAAACAAAAATGCAAGCAATTTATATTCATTTCCCAGTGTTCTTTCTCTGGGTGTAGCTGCTTCTGTCCATCCTTGATCAATTGAAACTGAATTAGCTCTCTTTATCGAAGAGATCCACTTCCATCAGAATACATCCTCAAACAGTATTGTTGTTGAAGTGTATAATGATCTCCTGGTTCTGCTCATTTCACTTAGCATCAGTTCACGTAAGTCTCTCCAAGCCTCTCTGTATTCATCCTGCTGGTCATTCCTTACAGAACAATAATATTCCATAACGTTCATATACCACAATTTACTCAACCATTCTCCAGTTGATGGGTATCCATTCATTTTCCAGTTTCTAGCCACTACAAACAAGGCTGCCGCAAACATTTTGGCACATACAGGTCCCTTTCCCTTCTTTAGTATCTCTTTGGGGTATAAGCCCAGTAGAAACACTGATGGATCAAAAGGAATGCACAGTTTTTTTTTAAATAACTTTTTATTGATAGAACGCATGCCAGGGTAATTTTTTACAGCATTATCCCTTGCATTCACTTTTGTTTCGATTTTTCCCCTCCCTCCCTCCACCCCTTCCCCCAGATGGCAAGCAGTCCTTTACATGTTGAATGGGTTGCAGTATATCCTAGATACAATATATGTGTGCAGAACCGAACAGTTTTCTTGTTGCACAGGGAGAATTGAATTCAGAAGGTATAAATAACCCGGGAAGAAAAACAAAAATGCAAGCAATTTATATTCATTTCCCAGTGTTCTTTCTCTGGGTGTAGCTGCTTCTGTCCATCCTTGATCAATTGAAACTGAATTAGCTCTCTTTATCGAAGAGATCCACTTCCATCAGAATACATCCTCAAACAGTATTGTTGTTGAAGTGTATAATGATCTCCTGGTTCTGCTCATTTCACTTAGCATCAGTTCACGTAAGTCTCTCCAGCCTCTCTGTATTCATCCTGCTGGTCATTTCTTACAGAACAATAATATTCCATAACGTTCATATACCACAATTTACTCAACCATTCTCCAGTTGATGGGTATCCATTCATTTTCCAGTTTCTAGCCACTACAAACAAGGCTGCCGCAAACATTTTGGCACATACAGGTCCCTTTCCCTTCTTTAGTATCTCTTTGGGGTATAAGCCCAGTAGAAACACTGCTGGATCAAAGGGTATGCACAGTTTGATAACTTTTTGAGCATAGTTCCAAATTGCTCTCCAGAATGGCTGGATGTGTTCACAATTCCACCAACAATGTATCAGTGTCCCTGTTTTCCCACATCCCCTCCAACATTCCCCATTATCTTTCCCTGTCATTCTAGCCAATCTGACAGGTATGTAGTGGTATCTCAGAGTTGTCTTAATTTGCATTTCTCTGATTAATAATGATTTGGAGCATATTTTCATCTGGCTATAAATAGTTTCAATTTCTTCGTCTGAGAATTGTCTGTTCATATCCTTTGACTAAACTTGATTCTTTTTAGCAGTTGAATGATTCAAGGCAATCCCAATAAACCTTGGATAAAAAACATCATCTATATCCAGAAATAGAACTATAGGGATTGAATGTGAAACAACATATACTATGTTCACTTTTTTCTTTTTTTTCTCTCATAGTTTTTCCCTTTTGTTTTGATTTTTCTCTCAATATGATTCATAAAGAAATGTGTATCTAAAAAGTTAATATACATGTATATCTATAAAAAATTTAAAAAAAGAAAAACATAATTTACATCAAAGGTATTCTTACTCTTACTATTCCTCAAGTGCAGTATGAACCAAATTAAAATGTAATTAGGAAATGTTTAACAAAATAAATAAAGATATAATATAACATGGCTTTTTGTTCAGTTTTGTCCAATTCTTCATGACCCTATTTGGGGTTTTCTTGACAATAATACTATACTAGTTTGCCATTTCATTTCCTTTTTTAGCTCATTTTATTGATGAAGAAACTGAGGCAAACAGGGTTAAGTGATTTGCCCAGAGTCACACAGCTGGCGCATAAGGTATTCATGGGGTAGAACCATGATTTATTGAGTTGAAATCAATTATCTTAGTTAGATTAAAAACCTATTTGGTCCATTCAAGACTTTTTTGGAACCATTCGTATGCTAGACTGCCCGTAAGTAGGATGATGAGGGAGTATGATAGGCAAGTATAGTATTGGTAGTTGATAGTTGGATGGTTCAGGATAGTGGTAGGAGGAATTGTAATGGCCACTAAGAAGAATTTTACTTAGAATGGAAGACGGAGACGGGCGGAGTAAGTGTCTGAGACTAGATTTGAACAAGATTTGAACTCCTGACTCCAGGCCCAACACTCTATCCAGCTGCTCCCTAAATGAATTTGAAGTGAGATGATTGAACAAAATGTAATACAGTTGAAATTCCAGGTAGCCTAAAATCATAGTTCATCTACACATATTTTCTTTCATTTAAAAAAAGTTTTTATGTGACAAGAGGTTCTGATTCACACAGAGCCAAGATTTCCCTAAAGGGAAAAAAATCAGCCTTCTCTTGCTCTCTCTGACTTTTAATGTTCCTCTCCCAAAGTAAAACTGTGAAAAAAATTTCTGAAATGAAGTTTAGAAATCTTAAATATTGTCTATGTATAAGGTTTCTCCAAAAAGAACTAACAGGATTTTTACTTAAATTCTAAAAAGGATATTAACATATGAACCTTTCTAAAATCAAGAGCCAACATTTTTGTATAACAATAAAACTCAAAAAGAAGAGCTAGACAAGTTATCAAATGTTGCATATCCTTTGACCCAGCATGTATCCCAAAGAGATCTTAAAGGAGGGAAAGGGACCCACATGTGCAAAAATGTTTGTGGCAGCCCTTTTTGTAGTGGCAAGAAACTGGAAACTGAGTGGATGTCCATCAATTGGAGAATGGCTAAATAAGCTATGGTATATGAATGTTATTGTTCCCTAAAAAATGACCAGCAGGGGCCTTCCCATAGCCAAATCTTGGCATGAGAGTGTAGTTACTGACTGTTTGGAAAGACAGTATTGCATAAGATCTAAGAAAGCAATTATGGGACTGATCTTTGGTTATCTATGTGGGGCAAGCTGCATTATACCCTGTATCAGTTATTTCTGTCACTTGCCTTTTCATCTATTATCCCAAGTAATCGACCATTGTGATGACTGTCAAAGGCAATTATGTTGCCCTAGGAACCAATTTTTTTGTGTGTGTGTTGGGGGGAAATAGGAGGTTTGCGAGGAGGGAATCTATCTAAGTGTACTCTTTGGAAGTGTCCATTTTATGCAGCTCTTTGCATTTTAACTTCAAGCACTCTGTCAAATGAATGTTAGTCCAGCATAAAGAGGAACCCAAAGTCCAGGCATTCTGAGCTTCTGATTGCATCTTGACTTTGGATCCAGCTTCTGTAATCTCACTGGGGGGTGCCTACCCTTGGTATGCCATTTCCTATGATGGCATTAGTGATGAGTTATAGTTGAGCCCTACTTTACTAACCAAAACTGGTACCATCATCTTTATCTTCAAAATAAAGTCCCCTTTATTTTTATTTTCAAAAAAAAAAGAAAAGAAAAGAAAAGACCTGCAGGATGATTTCAGAAAGGCCTGGAAAGACTTACATGAACTGATGCTCAGTGAAATGAGCAGGACCAGGAGATCATTGTACACAGCAACAATAAGACTATACAATGATCAATTCTGATGGACATGGTTCTTTTCAACAATGAGATGATTCATACTAGTTCGACTGATTTCGTGATGAAGAGAGCCACCTACAGTACCCAGATAAAGGCCTGTTGGAACTAAGTGTGGATCACAACATAGCATTTTTCACTCTTTTTATTGTTGTTTGCTTTCATTTTGTTTTCTTTCTCATTTTTTCCTTTTTGATCTGATTTTCCTTGTGTAGTAAAGATAATTGTATTTATATATATATATATACATACATTGGATTTAACATATATTTTAACATGTTTAACATATTTTGGATTACCTGCCATCAAGAGGAGGAGGTAGGGGTAAGGAGGGGAAAATCTGAAACACAAGGCTATGCAAGGGTCAATGTTGAAAAATTATCTGTACATATGTTTTGAAAATAAAAAGCTTTATTAAAAAAAAGAACTAGAAAAAGAAAATCATTTCAAAATCACTATAGAATGTATACAGTTTACTTAGCTCATGCACTAGTAATGTTGTATGTTAAAAGAATTTTAACATCAAAGTATATTTTAAATACATCATTCTTTATTTTAAATGATTGTGTCTTTATTAACAAATGTTGAGAGCAAACTTAATTTCATTTTGTTTTGATAGTGCTAATGTAATGCTGGGGAAAATGTATGTAGTAACTACAAACTTGTCATTATTTAAACCTAAAACAGTTTAAATTATCAGTTGCAATGATCTCTTGATCTGAATTCAATATCTGAAATAAAATAAATAGATAATTTAAAAATATTTCTGGGTGGATTTTATTTTATTTTTCATCAATATAATAAAGATCAAACTCAGATAGAAACAATAACTAAACAACTAGAAACTAATAAAATTGTCTCAATAGAGGAACCAAGATGGGCAGTGTGTAGTTTATGAGAAGCTACTACTGCATACCATGTATATCCTAAATTGTAAATGATTTTTTCCTCATTCTTATTCTAATTTGGAAAAGAGATTAACTAACATTGATTTCTTGCAAGACCTTCACTTTTCAGTTCAATTCAATAAATATTTATTAAATATCTACCTGTGTGCCAAGCACTATGCTAAGTGCTAGGTATACAAATAAGAAAAAGAAAGGCCGTCCTTTTCTTTAAGAAGTTTACGATTTAATGTGAGTAGGCAAAGCACAAAAGGAAACCAAAAAGGAGAGGGGTAAGATGGTACCTAAATTGGGGGCTTGGGAAAGTGTGTGTGTGTGTGTGTGTGTGTGTAAGAGAGAAAGAGACAAAGAGCCAGACAGAAAGACAGAGACTGTTTAGAAACAGTAAGACACAGAACAAGAGAGAGACAGAGAGAGAAAGTCACAGAACTTATCCAGAAAGTGTTTTAAAATCTTTAGTGTAGCAGTTCTGGCATAGAGACAAGACAGAGCTTGTCGGCTCCTCCCAAGTTTCTGGTAGAACATGGGAGTTTAGCTGGCACATGAAGGCAGCTAGGAGATGAGAAGGTAGAGCATCCCAGGCATGGAAAACAACCTGAAAAGGTGGCAGATAGCGTATGTGAGAAAGAGGCCAGAATCTCTAAGCCACAGGGTAAGAAACTGAGAGGCCCTGGAGGACTTAAACCAAACAGGATTTTATATTTCATCCTGTAGGTAATATGGAATCAGTAGTTTATTAAATAGAATGGGGAGAGAATCACATGGTTAGACTTGCTTCCTTAGAAAGATCATTTTGACAGCTGAGTGAAGAATGGACTTGAGTGGAAAGAGACTTGAGGCAAGGAATCCATCCGGCAAACTCTTGCAAGTAGGAGGTGATGAGGAAATGCATCATGGTAGTGCATAGGGTATAAGAAAGAAAGGTCATAGACAAATTTTTTTTTTAGAAAAGCATCAACAATTTGGCAAATGATTGGATGCAGAGAATGAAACCGAGGTTTTTAGCTTGGGTAATTGGAAAGATGGTTGGAGGAATGATATGTAAGTAGCCTAGAAATACAGACTAGAGTCAGTGAAGGCATTTGGATATGTATTTTATCTTAGGGACAAGGGGAAGCCAGGAAAGCTTCTTGAGATGATGAAGAACACGAGCAAACTGTGCTTTCATAATTCCAGGTTGGCAGCTGCGTAAAGGGTGGATTAGGGAGGAAGAGACTGGATTCAGAGAGGTGTATTAGGATGCTGTTGCAATTGTCTAGGTGAAAAAAAGTGAATTTGAATAATTGTTGTATGAATAGAGAGGAGGGGATCGATAGGAGAGATGTTGAGGGGATTAGATTCGATGTGATAGTCTCATGAGAGTGCAGAAATGGCTCATGTGTTGTAAGTGGTAATGACTGGAACAATGATGGTGACCTTGGCAGAAATAGGCAAGTTAGGAGGAAAAGATGGATTTAGATCAAAAGATAATGGGTCCAGTTTTGTATATTTTAGAGTTTTAGACATCTAAGGATCATGCTGGTAGAACTATCCAGGAGTGACAGATGCAGGGATTGGGATTCAGGGGAGAAATGAAAGTTGGATATGTGCATTTGGGAGTCATCTGCATAGAGGAGATATTTGTCCCCACTGGAATTGATGAAGTCACCAAGAGAGACTACAGTGAGAAGAAAAGTGTATTGAGGACCCGAGTACATCTACATAAAGTGGGATATACTGCAAAGGAAGCCAAGAAGAATCAGTTCTATTCCTTCAGAAAGCTTGTTGAGAAAATCTTAATCAGTTCTAAAGTTTATCAAGTTCTCTTGTAACATACATTCTGTGTGTGTGTGTGTGTGTGTGTGTGTGTGTAATTTTAAATTTCACATGGTCTTTGCAAAAGCAATGGGAACTAAATTTGTCCTGGACAAAGCCCCTAAAGTATAACACTGCTTCTGGGGCCACTTCTCCAATTTCATTCACATTGGCAGGTGAGTCCCAGAGAAAGAGTTCTAGAAATGACTTTAAGGAACTGTGGTTTCTTACATGTTTGTCCACAATCTCTCATCCAGTGTATTCTGCATTGGCTGTTTTACTTTGCCCTTTGGTTCTAGTAAGTTGGGGGCAATTTTCTTTCATGATTTCTAGTTATATGATACCCATATTCTTTTTTTTTTTATGACTTTCGAGTATGTCAATGACTCTTATCTATCCTTGATTTATTTTCCAGGATACTGTTTCACCTATTGGACACCTTACATTTTCTTTTATTTCTTACAGTCTTTTGACTTTCTTCAGATATTTCTTGCTGTCTCATGACATTATTAATATCTGTTTACTACATTCTAGTTTTCAGGTGTCTATTATTTGGGGAAGGCTTTATACCATTATATTAAGCTGTTAATCCTTTTTCCTACAAAAATTTCAATTCTTTTCCAATTATTTCCTCTTGATCAGTTTCATTTGTAATATAATTTTAAATGCTATTTAAAATTCTTACTTCCTTACTTCTAGGAATTCTAATTGATCTTGTGGCCAAGCTGTTTTCCTTTTAGATGTTTTAGTTATCCCTTCCCTCTCTCTGACTTTGTCTTGGGAATTGTTGGAACCACAATACCTCTTCACAATAGCAATATTTTATTGTTTTTCTAGCCTTATTTCCTGAAATAAGACTTTACATTTAAGGCAGGCTCTAAATACTTCTAGAGGGAATGTGTGGGTTTTGGCCCTGATCTTTATTAAATGAGGTTCTCAGTTATATGTTGTATTCTTCTTACACTAGAGGTTGCTTAGCCAAGGAGCTATCAACTTTTAGCAGTTCCTAACTGGTCTATTCTCTTCTCTCTTTGAGCTTTCCAGGCTCCAGACCCAGAGGAATCTGGACCACCCAGCTGCAAACTTGTCCCAAAGTGGAACTCCGGTAGATTGCCACTGGCCCCAGCCTGTCACCTGGAATACTTGCAAGTTCAAAGTAATAGTGATGCAGCTCCTATTCTGGTCACTAATTCTTGCGCTGAATTTTAGCTAAAGATCTGGAGTCAGAGCAATAGAAATGCTAGCCTACTCCTTTTTTTTGCTCTGGTCACTTGTCTATGAGCCAGATTTATGATCTTATCATTACCTGATAAGTTTTTCTTTATATTTCCTGATCACTATATCACTAGGTAGTCTTTCTAGATCTTTATTGTAGTAATTGTGAGGAGAACTAGGTTGTACTGTTTCCTTCTACTCCAATATTTTTTTCTGGTCTCTCTCTATATCTAGTTCATAGACTTGATTCAGTCTAGAAGTCCAATCTTTTTATGTTCACATCAATTTGTGCTGGAGTTTCTATCTTTCCCTTATATTTTTTCTTTCTTTTCCTTTTTTCATAAAATGGGAAGATGTGTGAGGGCAAAGGGAAACAAATTAAGCTATCACCAATCCCACAACTTGCTTGCTGTTTGAAAGCTTTATAGTTTTATTTTTGTTGCTGTTATTTTCTACTTGTATTTATTTCAATAAATTACATAGAATTTTTAAAGAAAAAAGTAAATGAATGACAGTTGTGGATGAAGATGGAAGACTTTAAAAATGGAATAGAACCTGGAAGAGTAGAGACGAGAAGGCTTTCTACTTTTAGTAATTTGGGGGTATATTCCAGTCACAACCCGAGACTTGGAAAAGATTGGCAGACTCAGGAATTTGAGCTGGTTAGAGGGAGGGAGGTTAGTCAGGTGATATTGGCTGGCTATCTGGTGGCCATACTTCCACAGGGAAAAATTAGTCTGACAGTTTCACTGCTCTCTGTAGATTATAGAAAAACAAAGGAAGGAATCAAGTGTAGGTGAATAGAACCAAGGCATTGCTTACCACATGTACCTTTAGCTCATCTACACTTAATTTTTACTATCTTTATCAATTAATTTCTGTTCATCCCTTGTATCATCAGGATTTTTTATTTTCCTTATAGTTCACGTGTACTTTATTCTACTTATACTTTTACCTTGTCTCATTCCATAAAGGTCGTTCCCAGATTTCTTTGTATTTCTAATAGTTGTCCAACTTAATTGCTTTATAGTATCCTAACACTGGAATTATTGGGTCAAAGGATATGGTTATTTTTGTAATTTCAGACTATCACTACTAGTCTCCAGAAACAACCCACAAACAATTAATGCATTCTTGGTTTTACACAACCCTAAAGCATTTCATTGATTTTAAACTTTTTCTTTCCCAATTATCAGGTGAAACCTCCAAGTTGTTCTAATTTACATCTCTGATTATATTATGTCAATCTTGACCTTTGTTCTAACAAATCAGAATGCATATAATTGACTAGGTAATGATTCCTATATTAGAATTATAATTTCCTGTGTGTTAAAAGTATAATACATTTCAGTTTTGCTGATATATGGCGCTCTCACTGTTCAAAGAAATCAATTATTTTCTTACTTATTATATATAGGCTTCTCAATAATATATGTCTTTGCCCCCCCCCCTTTTTTTTCATTCCTCCATGCCCCCTTTTGCATGGAAGTTAAGTCTCAAAGTATATATGCATTTAATTTGGAGGGTCATATCAATATCTTCACAGAATTTCTCTAGTGCCTCATTTTCTGCAAAAGAGAATTGCATATAACCTACATTTACCAATACTTATCATGAAAGCTATATTTTAAGATGACCAGACGTCCTAGGAAAAGTTTCTTCATGCCTTTGGATGTATGATAAAATCAACCGGAAAAGCAGGCAGAGTATTACAAGGGAAAAAATACTGGATTTAGAGCCAATCAAAAGGATCCACATCTAAAGGACTTGTGTTAAAATTTTAGCTGCTATTTGATGACTCGTAGTAATCTGGACAAGTCATTCAAGCCCTTTGTGCCTCTTCTGGGAAATAAAGGAGTTGGATTCGATGACTCAAGATCCCTTCCAGCTCTGAATTGTGAATTCTGCCAATTCCTTAATTTGCCTCTCCAGGAAGAACCTGGCACCTCTCCATTCCTTTAGCTGCGATATCCTGTTGTCTTCTCATTTACAGTAAAAATTTCAGTTGATGTGATTTAGTTCCTACAGGTATACGTACTTGGGCACTGGCAAAAATCTCAAATCGAAAATACCAACTAAATTGTTTACAGATAGTCGAAAAAATGGTGCAGTTCTTAGCATCCCGTCTCTTCTTCTAACACCCGGTCAGCCGAGGACTGAGAGCATTTGGCATTTTTCTTCATTGATGGGTTGTCATAGTGACTGATCAGTCTGCTGGAGATGTATCTTTTCATACTTTGCTGGGTGGGTCCTGGTCCTTTTTAAGATTCATTCTCAAAGCCTTTCAAGCATGTTACAACCCGACAGAATGTGTACCGAGCTGACATAGAAACCTGGGCCACCTGAAGTCACTTCCACACCATCACAAGTTTTATGGAGCTTTATCAAAGTCTGAAAATGCCAACAATGACCATTTATATAGTGCTCTAAAGAACACAAAGTTCATTGTCTTCCAGAATTCAAGTTCAGTACGCTCTCTGCCCTAAGCAATGTGATGTTCAGAACTCGGAATAATGCTTTATATGTATTATAAGCAGCTAAGAATGCAGAGACCATCACCTCCTTAGTTCTGGACACCAGGCTTCTCCTCATGTAGTCAAAGGGCCCATTAGCATTTCTGGTGTCCTACTGTAGCAGTGATTCCTATCAGCCTGGCATTCCCCTAAAATCTTCAAATCTTACGTCAGCCCTCCCTTCCCCATCCTCTCTTCTACATGGCCCCAATCTTTGGAGCTGAAGTGGGTCTCGCTGGGACTGCCAACCCTGCCACTTATTTTAACTCTCTCTAAAGGATTAAATGAGGAAGAAAAGGATCCAGAACTCAGAAACCCACAAAATCTACACACACAAACCCCCCCAGACCTGTTTATTTCCTTGGGATGGGGAAGAAACATATGGAGAGGTCCTTCTAAAGCAAACCAACCAACCTGCTGCTTTGGGGCATATGTGGACCTCCCTCTCCCCCTCCTCAGCCCCCCCTGCCCCACTGCAGGCAGTCACACAGCCCTCCGTCCTTCCAGCAGTAGGTACTGGCCCGGGGTCAACTAGTCCCCAGGTGGTACTGAAGTAAGGACTCCCAAAGGCTGCGAGGATGTCCTCCTAAGAGCTTTGGCCCGCCAATAAGGCCCCCAGTAGGGTTCCAGCTCTGCTCACTCACTCTGCAGCCTTGCCTTCTCCCTGTTCCAATACTGCTTTCCTCTAAGAGATGAGGATGGACTGGATGACCTCTAAGAGCTTATCCAACTGAATGTACACTTATGAATTCTTCAACACAGACACAGAAAGCTCCCTCTTGGGTCCAGAGATCCGAGGCAGGATGAGGGAGTGGACAAGGGGTCACTATTTCCAGAAGAGGACATTCCAGAAGAGTAGCCAGCAAGGGTAGAGGCCCAGGGAGAGCAGGGGGAAAAGCAGGGCGCCGTACAGGTGGTGGTCCAGGACGCCTTGGGCCAGAGCGCTGAGGAACAGCTGCCAGCCCTCCGCCAGCGTCAGGGGGGCCTCTTGCAGCTCGCGCCACAGGAAAAGGCTGCCCAGGAGGGTGGCCCCGGGGCTCACCAGCACCAGTAACACCGCGTACAGAAGCCTAGGAAGGAAAAAAGAAGCAACATCAGGGTGAGATTCCTAGGAAGGAGAGGTGCCTGTGGGAGGGTGGGAGAATCCAAGGGCTCGGGGGCAGAGGCGGGGAGGAAACATGGACTGTGTAATAGGTTGGGAGTAGGTGGCAAACTGGGGCAGGTGCAGACCTGGGTCCGCTGGGCTGGGTGAGGGCAGCGGCAGGTACCATGGTGACAGCAAGCAAGAAGCCCAGAGAGAAGTTGAAGAGGGAGATACAGCCCAGCTGGAGCGCCAGGTAGAGCAGGGCGAGGAGCTTCAGGGCCATCCAGCCACTGTCCGGGCCGCGGGGAGTGCTGCTCACCACGCTGGGGGCAGAGACAAGGTTCAGGGTCAGGCTCACCCAATCTGAGCCTCGCCCCCCCACTCGCTGCTGCGGGCGCCATCCCTCGAGGAGCTCACCGGTGCGTGCTGTGAGGCAAGGCCAGGCCAGCCACATAGATGGCGAGCAGCGTCAGCACCACGGCCTCGGCCTCGGCCACAGGGAAGTGCTGGGCAGCCACATGCTGGCCCATGACAGGCAGGAGGTACAGGGCCAGGCCGGTGGCCTGGGATATCAAGACGGGGGCTACCAGAGGGCTGAGGGACACGCCGCGGCCATCCTAGAAAGACACCAGGGGAGAGTCACATCCTGAGGGTGGCAGGAATCGCACGGGATCAGCCTCAGACTTTAGGGGGAATCAGGGAAGGGGACTGAGAGCAGAGGAACCACTCAGGGAATCAGGATCAGGGCTGCTCCCTGGGGAGCCTCAGGTGTACGTGCTGAGGCTTGGGGTACAACAGGACCAAGTCGGGCAGGCAAAGAGCAATGGCTGGGAAGCACCTGATCTCCCCCCTTCAGGGCCACATTTTCAAGGAGAATAGCAGGTGAGACCTAGCCTGTCCACTGTGAACAAGGCACTCCCCCCAGGAGGCTTTCCTTATCCCTCACCTGTCCCACAAGCTGAGGAGGGCTGTGATTGGAGCCCAACAGCTCCTCAGGGCTGAAGTCCACCTTATTGAGCTTCACCCACAGCTCCAGGGCATGACACGGTCAAGGGCAATGACAGAACTAGGGAAACCCCTCCCCTCTTTACCCCACTTCTCTCCCTAGCTCACCTGGAGACATTCCCTGGATCTCCAGGCAACCTCCCCTGCCACCTCTCCCCATCCCCAACACCCAGACCCCCACAAAAGGATATCTTCAGTCCAGGGATGAAGAGCAGGAACCCTATGGCGGGCATGTAGAGACCGATGGAAACAAAGCGGGACAGTGAGGGCAAGAGGTAGAAAAAGTAGGACTGGTGCAGCCGCTCGAGAAGATTGTTCAGTTTGCGGAACATCCCCTCCAAGGTCCTGGGGAAGGAAGGAGGCCCGCCTGGTCAGCTACCCCCCAGGAACCGCCCTTGGCGCGGAGCCCCAGCTCTCTGGGCCAAGCTGAGGGTAAGCTGGGGCGATCTCTGAAAAACTGCCAGAGATGAAAGGGAAGGAGCCCAGAGCCAGAGCCCGAGGAGCTCGGGCCCCAGGCCTGGCTCCTGCAGCTCCAGCCACATCCACTGTTCGTGGGGCAGTGCAGGGGCCAGATCAGGGGTTCTTAACCGGGAGGTCTGTGACCTTGATTATTAAATATTTTGCTAAGCACCTGTCAGTATTGTTGGTTTCAGTTGTAATCCTGCCTTTTTTTTTTTTTTTTTTAAACTTTTATGCCTTTAGAAGCATCCTTCTGAGATGAGAGCCATAGCTTCACCAGAGAGCTCTGGAAATACAAAGTCCTAGAGAGCTTCTCAGACCCTCCGGGCAAACACTGAGTTACCTTTTAAAAGCAGAAGCATTCTGTAAATGCCGGTGGGGGACTCGGGGAAAAGGGCATGGAAGCCTCCTTAGGGACAGCTGAGAGGGTTATGCCCTGGGCTTAGTCAGAGGAGAGGTAGGGTTTCCACTGCCTAATGCCAATCTCCCTTTCCAGCCTCATCTCACACTATTCCACTCCATGCTCCAGCCAAACCAGAACCCTCCGCCCCCATAAACGGCCTTTGCTCTCTCCTATCCTGGCTCCACGGTTCACATTGTTCATTCCTAATCAGTTTTTAAAACGCACCTCAAAAAAACTCTTTTATGAAGCCCTCCCATCCCCATCCCAGGATAGTAATGACCTTACTGCCTTTGCCGGGTAATTCTTAGACTCTTATCATACAATATGGCACCCTTTGGTGCCTCACCTTCCTATTAGACTGGATGCTTCATTAGGAGCAGGGACCTGATTTTTCTAAACTTTGTATTTCTTCCAACTTTAGACATATGACTGCACATAGAAGGCACTAAATTTCTATCAGATAGATATAATAAAGGGGGAAAGAAGAGAAGGAAAGACCAGACCATGAGACTGAAAAGACAGGACAGGCCTGTACAGAAGGCTTTCATCCAGAGACAAGGGGAAGGACAGCCTGTGTCCCAAGCTGAAGAAAGGAGACAGAGGGGACAGTCTGGACCCCAGAATCCCCATCAGTTGTACTTCTATGCTAGGTGTGAGTATGGGAGGAAGTGTGTGGCTGAGGTGAGGGCAAATGAACTCTTGAAAAATAATAAAATTAGCCAGCTACTAAAAAGCCAAAATGAGCAGAAAGAGGAAAGGAAGGATAAACTCTAAGGTATAGCAGAAGAATTGACATTACTTACTTCACTGTAAGAAAGGTACCTTGTAATGTTTAGTGCTTTAAAAATGACAACTATTATCATTATGAAATGATAGCTATCTGGGCGAGAGGAAGGTCAGAGAGGAACCCCAAGACTGGTTGACCTAGCTATGGATGCCTATCAACCCTGAAGGGGTGTATTCATGTCACTCTTATTCCTTCTTAGAAACTTACTTTCCCACAGCAGTCATGTCATATTTATATTGGCGGAAGCTGTTGATACCACGTAGGGTGATGGCTTCTACGTGGTAGCGCAGGAAAAGCCCATGGGGACCATGAGGGCGACCAGAAGCCTGACGCAGGACCATGAGCATCAATGTCTGCAGTCCATGCAGGGAGCCTCCCAAAGAGGCCCAATCTGAGTGCTGCAGCTGTGGAACAAGCACAGGGGTCAATGGCCTTAAGCACAACATAATGGCCCTGGCTGGCTATGGGGAGAGGGTTGGGGGTTCCCAGTTAGTATGGGTGCCTCTAGCAATAGCCCACTAGGTTAAAAGGCTAGGACATCCCAGGGGATTCGGGGAGCCCAGCTTGGAAGCTGCATCTATGGGTAAAGCAACAGTGGCTCAGGGGTCTAGGTCACCCTGCCCCATCTTGGGGATTCCCCTGCTGAGCTTTGGCCATTACAAGGAAACATAAGGCATCAGGTCTAAATATCCCTAACAGGAAAACTCCATCCAGTTTTAGCAATTAAAGGGCCAGAGAGTTCCCACCAAGAGCACACTATTTGACCATAACGGCAATGGGGAGATACAAAGGGGTTAAGGATGTCTATAGCAAAAATAGTCCATCTGGAGTACAGTAACTATGGGAGAAGCAAAGGAAGGCAGAGTCAGAAGGGCACAGTAATGGCCTACAGGACCATGGATTCCAATAAGATCAGGGAAAGGAGGCAATGTGTAGGATAAAGAGTCCCCTAGGGGATACATTATCTGGTTGTAATAGAGAAGAGAGGGGAGGAAGGTGTAAAACATAAAGCCAGGACATGCCCCACTCAGAGCATCTTATAGACAGAAGGAGTAGATGGAGGGAGGGACCGGGCACTGCCCATCAGGGCAGCTATCTGGGGATCGGGGTCCAGTACCACCTTCCCCTGCAGGGTGCAGAGCAGAGCCTCCTTCTGGCAGAAGGCATGGAAGAGATTGAGAAGGTCCAGGTTAGGTAGCTGCCCATTCAGGCCCTCCACAGCCACATCCAGGCTGGTGACCACATCACTGTTCAGCTCCAGGGCCACTGCTGCCTGGATGGCCCCTGCCCGGCCCCGAAGTGCAGATGACTGCATTCCTGCAGGGAGGGGAGGGAAGAAGGACATGTCGTCACAGTGGGACTCAGATGTGAGATGGCCTATATGACCTGAGTAACCACTTAACCTCTGGCCTCAGTCTGCTCCCAGGGGAAAGTGAAGGAGCTGAACTAACAATGGTGGCTGTCCTAAAGTGGAACTTGCAGGCTGCCTTAGCAAAGAGGCGATTCCCCTTCACTGGAGGGCTTCGGTTGGAGACTAGGGAACATCTTTCACGGATTGTGAAGAGGGGACTTTTGCTCAGAGATGGCTTGTACTAGATGACCCTTGGCTCCTTCAAGTTCTGAGATTCTAGGGTTGACTCTAGGTCTTTAGATTATATTCCTGGTGGATAAAGAGTGGGGTGGGGAATCACATTTTTACTATGTTGTGATAAGGTGAATAAGAAGGTTATACTCATGGACTTATCATTATTGCTATTATTATTATTTTGGTGAGACAAATGGGGCTAAGTGACTTGCCCTGGGTCCCACAGCTAGGAAGTGTTAAGTGCCTGACGCTGGATTTGAACTTGGGTCCTCCTGACTCCAGGTTGGGTGCTCTATCCACTGCACCATCGAGCTGCCACAACTTAACATTATTATAAGACAAGGGATCAATGGGAGGCTTATATGAGCTGGAAGGTAATAGAGGTCCTACCAGTAATGTTGACATCATGGTAAGCTTCTAGCCAGGCCTCTGTGCCCAGCAAGTCATGCTCTGTCACCAAGAAGATGATGTCCTTGGCCCAATAAATCTGACCTGGGTAGAAGGGGAAGTAGAAGAGGTGGCAGGAAGCAGCCAGTTACTTGACCAGGGCCTCGCCAGGGTTCATGCCCCAGAGTCAGCCCCAGAAAGTTACCCCAACTCAATTCTTTCCCACCCTCTGCCCCCTTACTTCGGAAGTAAGCAGCCAAGGACAAGAGCAGTCCGACTGCCTGAGCGTTGAGGGTTCCAGGGCTGGAGGGCACAATGAGCACCAAGGACTCAGTGCTGGCTGCCCTTGGAGCTCGTAGGATGCCATACACGTTGGTACCTGACACCATCTGCAGAGGCACTAACACAGGTCACCATGTAGGAAAACAGACACATGATGACAAATTACTTTACTCATGACCTGCTCTATTTCCCAGTGATGGAACCCTGGTACTCCCCACGCCAGTGGGCCTTCACAATGGCTTCCAGCCTCCCCAAATGGTCTCTACCACGTTTCCCCTGGATCTCCTCAGAGTGGTCCCTCCATTTCTCTAATAGTGCCTTTTGAACACAGTAAACACTAAATTCCAAATGGAGTCTATCTATGTAAATGGTTCTCCTGTTTCCCGCCATAGTCTCTCTTCTGTTCTTCACAATGACCCCACAGTGTCCCCTCCACCCTCCAAGTGGCCCCTGCAGTACATATCGCTCGTGGGTCTCGTCAGGGAAGGGCAGTGTTCGGGAGAAGCTCTGACTATAAACTTCCAGTCCCACAGAACGCATGGTCCGTTCCAGCCAGGCCACGGGCAAGTTTCTGGTTAGAGAGAAGAGTGGGTCAGAAGTTCGCAAACAAGAGTCATAGAAAAACCCCAGTGTTCCCTGTAAGAACCCACCCTCTTGAAAGAAAATAATAACAGAAAGGGGATCTCCCATAGGGCTCAAATGGTTGTTTATCAGACCTGTTACTCACCCTGTTTTCCTGCGTTGGGCAATGAAGTCCCTGGCATAGGTGAGGGCATGTTCTCCACCCTCAAACTGCTCCTCCACCATAGTGGAACCCATAGCATTCTCCGATATGTATGTATTTTGGGTCAGGGGTGAAAAGGCCAGAGCCAGGAACCAGACCACACCAGCCACATAGCTCACCACACTGGGGAAGAAACAGATTAAGGGACCTTGGCTACCAGACGCCGCACAGCCCACCATGAAGAATTACATTGCAGCCGATCCTTTCTCCAAGATTTTTTCTCATCATTCATCTTGTAAGTGTCAAATCTAAGGACTTCTAAAATTTGGGGGAGCAGGGGGTGCAGTGAAGTCATTGAAGCATGTGAAGCAGGTGTAGCCTCTGACTCCTGGGACCCAGACCCTCCCAAAACATCACTGCTCCCCCTCCAACTCCAAGGGACTGAGCGATGTAGGTTTGGGAGGCGGGGGAAGAATGGGAGAGCATGGCTGATGGTCAGTATCTCTTACATGCACACATGCAGGGCACATCATGTGTATGTCTAACTCCAGGTAAAGGAATGCAGGGAGGAGTGAGGTTGGGACACAAGATGTGGGACAGGACAGGAAGGGGAATGAATGGTTGAGAAGCCATCAGAGGCTGAGGGTCGAGCAGGGAAGAATCCTCACCAGAGGGGAGTATTTAGGCGAAGGAGCAACCGCGCCAAGGCCCGACGCCTGTGTGAATCCAACAGGAGCCCCATAGCTAGGGGGAAAAGGGAACCTGGCAAAGGGAAGCAGAAGAGTGTAATCAGCACTTTCCATTAACAGACACTCTGAGTTTCTCTCACTCACTCATCATCACTTCTTCCATGTCCAACAGGGACCTCCTTCTACCTCCATCCCAATACACTGACCTGCCCCCATTTTCTCCTAATCCTACTCTCCCAGTCATTGAGTCACACATACAGTCAGTCACAATCAGATATGAGCAGTCACATACACAATAAATGATAGAGTTGGAAGGAGATCAAGCCCATCCTCCTCATCTTGAAGAAAATGAAGCTCAGAGATGTGAAGGGACTCAGCAAAAGCCACGTAACTAATAAGTGGTATGACCAGGACCTGAACTCAGGTCTTCCAAGTCCGGGTCCTTTCCATAAGACCCAACGTACATTCTGCCACACACAACGATAGAAATCAGATAGATACAATTCTCACACACACAGCAGTTTCCCCTTCAACATTTATGGGCAAACACAGTCCCACACACAGTCATACAAAATCCTATATGTGGAGCATCTTTTCCTTCAAGAACCGCAGGCGCACAGTCATCCAAACTGCCAGAGAAACAAATCTCACACACACACAGTCATTGGCGTGTCACACCTAGCATCTTCTCCTCCAGGATCTGCTGTAACATACAACCACATGCCCCTACACGAAATCTCACATATGGAGCATCCCCCTTCCAACATCAAGAACTTGCACATGCAATCACATGCATGAACGCACACAACCTCACCCCCCGAACATCAGCGGCGGCAGGATCTGCGGGAACCATGCACGTGAGCATGTGCAGGGTGTACGTATGTGCGGGTGAGATAGACACACACAATCTCACACCCCGCGCGTTCTCTGCCGCAGAACGGTGGAACTGAGCATGCGCAGGTGTGTACGCCACACAAACACACAATCTCACATCGAGATCATACTCTTCTGCAAGTTCCGCAGAACGCAACTATGTGAGCATGCGCCGGCACGGGACAGACAGATACATTCACATAGACACACCACACACACAGCCACACCCGAACCATCCTTTCCTGCAAGATCTGCAGAAACCGGAGCGTGTGAGCTTGTGCAGGTGACGGACAGACAGACAGAATATCACCCAGAGCATCCCCTCCTGCAAGATCTGAGGGACCGCGAGCATGTGAGCATGCGCAAGTGTGCGCCAGAGTGACACACACTCACTCTTACACACGGAGCATCCTCCCCTCCCAGACCCCTTGCACAAGCATCACACCCACGATCACACATGATCTCACACTCACAACTTTCCTGCAGGAGCCTCAGACATAGTCATCTCCTCATGAAGATTGTCTCATACACACAATTTGACATGCAGAGACTTCAACTTCGGATACACACACACACATACACCTACACCCACACCCACACATACACCCACACAAAATGAATGAAGGACGTGGGACACAGAACGCACCAACACCACCCCCAGCCCAGCTCACAGCCGCCTTTGCTTCTCACACACCAGCCTCGGGACACGCCCACTTCCGCCCAGTATTCCTCACTTCCGGACCGCGGGCGGAGCACCTTGGGAGTTGTAGTCCTCTGGGCGCAGGCTCCACTCTCTCAGGTTTTCTGCTCTCCCTCCTCTTCCAACTCTCCACCTAGCCAAAAAATCTTCCTAACTTCAGTCCCTCCAGTTCATCCTTCACCCAGGTCCCCGATTAATCTCCCTTTGGACACTTTGTTAACTTTTTAATAAAAGGCAAATCCGCGTTTAAAACCCTTCATATCAAACCGTTTTTCCAGGCTTACTGCACATTACTGTTTTTTGCACATCCTCTGCTTCGGTCAAAGTGACCTTTTAGCTGTTATTAAAACTTATAACATATAGAGCTTAACAAATGGAAGAATGTCAAGTGCTCTTGGGTAGGCCGAGCTAAAACCATAAAAATGACAATTCTCTAAATTAATCTATTTACTTGGTGCCATACCAATCAAGCTTCCAAGAAATTACAGAGTTAGAAAACTAACTAACTGTACAGAAAAAAATATCAAAGTTCATCTGGAAGAACAAAAGGTGAAAAAAAGGAGCAAACCAAGGTGGCCTCGCTGTACCAGGCTAAAACTGTGTTTTAAAGCAGCAGTCACCAAAACCGTGGGTACTGGCTAAGAAATAAGAGCAGTCAGTCAGTGGGACAGGACAGTATTACAGTCAATCACAGTAATCTAGTGTTTCATAAATCCGAAGGCCCCAGCTTCTGGGATAAGAACTCACCACTTAACAAAAATTACTGGTGGTATGGCAGAAGCTAGACACTGACCAATACTTAACACCCCACACCAAAATAAGATCAAGATGGTATAAAAGGGTATAAAAGAAGATACCATGAGCAAATTAGAAGAGCAAGGGATAATTTACCTCTCAGATCTGTGGAGAAGGAAGGAATTTATGGCTAAAGAAGAACTGGAGAACATAATGAAATGCAAAATGGATAATTTGGATTATACTAAAGGTTTTATACAAATAAAACGAATGCAGACAAGATTAGAAGGGAAGCAGAAAACTGGAAAAATGTTTTATATCTAAGGGTTCTGATAAAGGTCCCATTTCTAAAATATATAAGGAATTGGCTCAAATTTATACGAATACAAATCATTCTCATTTGATAAATGGTCAAAGGGTACGAACAGACAATTTTCAGATGAAGAAATTAAAACCATTTCTAGTCATATTTCTAGTCAAAATGCTCTAAATCATTATTGATCTGAAAAATGCAAACTAACACAACTCTGAGACACCATTACACACCTGTCAGATTGGCTAAGATGACAGGAAAAGATAATGACTAAAGTTGGAGGGGATGTGGGAAAACTGGGATACTGATACATTGTTGGTGAAACTGTGAATGGATCCAACCATTCTGGAGAGCAATTTGGAACCATACCCAAAGGGTTATCAAACTATGCATGCCCTTTTACTGGGCTTATATCCCAAAGAAATTATTAAGGAGGGAAAGGGACCCACATATGCAAAAATATTTGTGGCAGTCCTTTTTGTAGTGGCAAAAAACTGGAAACTGAGTAAATGTCCATCAGTTGGATAATGGCTGGATAAGTTATGACATATGAATGTAATGGAATATTATTGTTCTGTAAGAAACGACTAGCAGGATGAATACAGAGATGCCTGGAGAGAATAACATGAACTAATGTTAAGTGAAATGAACAGAACCAGGAAATCATTATACGCAGCAACAACAAGATTATATGATAATCAATTCTAATGAACGTGGCTCTCTTCAACAATGAGATGATTGATGCCAGTTCCAATGATCTTATGATGGAGAGATCCATCTGCACCCAAAAAGAGGACTGTGGCCACTGAGTGTGGATCACAACATAGTATTTTTACCTTTTTGTTGTTGTTTGCTTGCATTTTGTTTTCTTCTCATTTTTTCCCTTTTTGATCTGATTTCTCTTGTGCAGCATGATAAATATGGAAATAAATTACAGAAGAATCGCACATGTTTAATCTATATTAGATTACTTGTTATCCAGGGAAGGGGATGGGGGAAATGGAGGGAGAAAAATTTGGAACACAAAGTTTTGCAAGAATGAATGTTGAAGGGAGCCAAGATGGCGGAGCAGGCACACACGACTCTCTAAGCTCCTTTCCTTCCCCTCATAACCAACTATTTAATTCAGCCTCAAAAATAGCTCTTCACTGCTTAAATTCATGAAGATGAGAAGCACTACAACTTACCAGCTGAAGTCAATCCGGAAGTTCGCCAGGAAAGGTTTGTCCTGAGGGGCCAGGAACAGACTAGCACAGGCAGCGAGAGGCTAGCGTCCTGAGCAGACCAGGGGCGGAGGTAATCTCTGTGGCTAGAGAAGTTATAGAGATGACTCTGCTATAGGCTAACTGCTCTGCCTTGACTACAAAGCAGTAAACTGGCAGAGAAATTAATGCCTGAAACAAAGGGTCCTGTAAAAAACGCCAGAACCTAACAAGATCTGGCCGTAACCCCTCAAACCCGGAAGTGACTCAGGCAGACTTTACCGCAGCCCTGCGGCCATATCCGGCAGTTTGGGGCTTTTGCGGGAGCAGTTACAAATCTGCACGGCAGGGGGGGAGGGCGCAGCCTGGGCAGCCTCTGATCTGCAGAGTGGGGGGCTCATCCTGGAGCAATAGAACCTTCCCAGCTGACTGTGCTTCGGGGCAGACACTTCCGGTCCCTGCAAATCCATTCACTGCTCAGCTGCTAATACCCACAGCCCCAGGGCAGGGTTTGGCTTGGGGCAGTGAAACTCTCACTGCTAAGTGTCTAGCCCCAGGGCTATCGTTATCTCACACAGCAGGGGTTCTTTGCAGGGCACTTTCCCAGCCCGGCCCTGCAGGCCTGAGTTACTCTTTCCCAGAGCACTCCAGTACTTCGCTGCTTTTTGTAGCCGGCTGGCAGGACAGCTACCCATCCATATACCTTTCACTGCTCTGCAGAGGAAGCTGATAACCTCCTGGCTTTGAAGGCAGACCTTACAGTCTTTAACAAAATGAGTAAAAAAATCAAAAGAACGATTGATAGTTTCTACACAGAAAAAGAACAGCGTTTCAACCCTGAAGAGATTAATAGCAGACAGTCTCCAGGCAATTATTGGTCTCCAGTACAAAAGGCTCTCCTAGAAGAGACTATTAAAAACCTTAAAAGAGAGCTAGAAGAGAAATGGGGAAAGGAAAGAGAAGCTATGCAAGAGAGCAACAACTTCCTAAAATGTGAATTGGAAAAGATAAAAAACTCCCAAGAAGTGCAGGGAAACAGAATTTGCGAATTGGAAAAAGAAAATAACTCACTAAAAAAAAAAAAAAAAATTAGTGAAATGGAAAAAAATTCCATAGAGCAAAACAACTCAATTGGACATATACAAAAAGAAGTAAAAAAAGCTAATGAAGAAAATAACTCACTAAAAATCAGAACTGAACAAATAGAAATGACTGATTCATTGAGACATCAAGAATCAGTCCAGCAAAACCAAAAAAAATGAAAGATTGGGAAAAAATGTCAAATATTTACTTGGAAAAACAACAGACCTGGAAAATAGACCTAGGAGAGATAACCTGAGGATCATCGGACTACCAGAAAATTATGATGAAAAAAAGAGCCTAGATACTATTTTACAGGAAATCATCAAAGAGAACTGCCCAGAAGTAATAGAAACAGAAGGGAAAATAGGCATTGAAAGAATTCATCAAACACCTTCTGAAAAAGACCCTAAAATAAAGACTCCGAGGAATATTGTGGCCAAACTTCAGAATTTTCTGACTAAAGAAAAAATTTTACAAGCAGCCAGGAAAAAACAGTTCAAATACCGAGATGCCACAATAAGGGTCACGCAAGATCTGGCTGCCTCAACATTAAAGGATCGAAGGTCCTGGAATCAGATATTCCGAAAGGCAAAAGAACTTGGAATGCAGCCAAAAATAAACTACCCAGCTAAACTGAGTATTTTTTTCCACGGAAGAAGATGGACATTTAGTGAAACAGAGGAATTCCATCTGTTTCTAAGGAAAAAACCAGACTTAAACAAAAAATTTGATCTCCAACAACAGAAATCAAGAGAAGTAGAAAAAGGAGAAACTAGACAACATAGTAAAGTAAGAGAATACAGTTCAACCCAACTCCTCCTACAACTATTTCAACAAAGATGAGAAATTGAAGGATACACTGCAAGACTCAAGTGTTTCATTCAAGTCCTCTATCTTCAGAGTCGATGTTCTTTTCACTTGCCATTGTACTTCCCATGGTCAGGCACACTGTAACATGCCCTTGACTCCTGTGCCTCCAAATCCTGTATTTGGAGTGACCAAATAAATGTCTCCTCCCCAACCCACTCACAAAAAAAAAAAAAAAAGAAAAGAAAGAAAGAGAGAGAGAGCTAGAGCACAAGACCTGGAGTCAAGAAGAACTGAATTCAAATCTAGCCTCACATCCTGCGTAGCCCTGGACAAGTCATTTTACCTCTGACTATCTGACAAAATGGATCCACTGGATCCACTAGGGAAGATCTCTGCCAAGAAAAGGCCAAATGGGGACAACAAGGGCTGGACAAGGCTGTCACAACTGAGCAACAACCAGAGAGAAGTTTTCCTGATGCCAGGACCAGCCTTCTAGTCACTGTGCCACCCAAAATGCCCTTATTAATATGCCTATTAGCAACCTTTGTGTTATATATGGTTATTTTAATATGTGCCTATTAACACTTTTGTGTTATATGTGTTAATTTTAATATGTGCCTATTAACAACTTTGTGTTATATGTTATATATTAATTTTAATGTGTGCCTATTAACAATTTTGTATTATCTTAATTTTTAACATATGCCTATTAAAAAATTTTTGTTTTATTAAAAAAAAAAAAGAATGAATGTTGAATATCTAACATATATAGGACTGCTTGCCATCTCGGGGAGGGGGTAGAGGGAGGGAGGGGAAAAATCGAAACAGAAGCGAGTGCAAGGGATAATGTTGTAAAAAATTACCCTGGCATGGATTCTGTCAATATAAAGTTATTATTAAATAAAATGAAATTAAAAAAAAAAGAATGAATGTTGAAAACTACATATATATTTTGAAAATAAAAAGCTGTTATTTAAAAAAGAATTTATATCATGGAATATTCCACTTCCACGCATTTGTGCAGCCTAAACCTAGAATTCATTAATTCACTACTACCACCCCACAGATCCTTATATCTTGCCTATCTTCAAATTCATTCTTTATCCTTCCCCCCTTCTTAAGTCACCAAATATCTGTATTCATATTGTAACCTTACTCCTCTCCTCCACCCCAAGTAGATCTGTAAACTCATAGAGGACAAAGAGTTTTTCCTCTTTATATGTCCAGTGTTCAGTAACATGTTGGTTTAACTAACACATTATTCATTGTTTTATTTATTTTTTTCTTCTATTCAAAACCCTTCCTTAGCTTCCTACTTCCCCACAAGATAAAAGTATATACTTCTTAACCTGGCATCCAAATTCCTTCAAAATTTGTGTCCAACACAGGTTTCCTACTTATCTCACTCTAGTCACTTCATTTCCGCCAATTGACAATTCAATCTTGTACTTGCAATGCATTTTAATGCATTTACTCCTGTCAACCATGACTAGAATGGACTCCCCCCTCACTTCCAGCTCCCTCAGAACCCCTCTGGTCCTTCAATATCAGGTGCCATCTCCCTCCAGAACTTTGCACACAATAAGCCCTCCTAGGAAACTTTGCTTGGACCTCTCCATACTTAACCCCTTCTCCTACCAATCAGTTAGTTACTTATATACACTTCCTTCTCCTCCACTGGATTCAGCTCTTTAAGAAGCTGTATTTTCATTCTTCACCTCTGCCTTTCTTCCAGAGCCCACCATGGAGCTTCACACAAAGTACACAGGTGCACATGGAGTCTCTCCCTTTCTCCAAGGCACATCCTGAGGAGTCATTTCCTTCATTTCTTTCTCCTCAGGCTTTTTTTCTCTTGGAATCTTTTTTCTTCTTTCCTTTGAGGGATGGAGGTGATGGATGAGTTTCTGTAGAATTGCCATTACACACTGCCTTTCTCTGTAATGTGTCCTGGGGATAGTACATGGTGTTATCGAGTTAGTGGTGTAGAAGGTATAACTAAAAGCTGCTTTAATCAAAAGGTTTAATTGATGTAGAATTCCATGGTGAACTTGGCTGGAGTTGCAACCTTGATAAATGGACTTTGCCTAGAAAGTCTGTCACTCAATTCTGATCAATAGGGATATGTTCAAAGACTGAATGCAGTTCAAAACACACTATTGTCACCTTTTTTTTCCCTTTTTTTTTCTCATGTTTTTTCCCTTTTCTTCTGATTTTTCTTTACCAACACAACTCATATGGAAATATATTAAAAATGAATGTATACCTATATCACATTGCTTGCTAGAGTAAGAAGGGGGGGAGGTAAGAAGAAAAAAAATGGAACTCAAAATTTTACAAATATGAAAATTGAAAATCATCTTTATAAGTAATTAGAAAAATAATATACCATTAAAATAAAATTTTAAAAAGAATGTAAGCTACTTGATGGTAGAGATGGTTTTCATTTCTATAGCTTCAATGCCAAGACATATAGTCTATGTTTAATAATTGTTTGTTGAAGTTGAAATAATAAAAATAATGGTCAACATAAAAAAATCAAGTTATTTTTCTTTTAGTCTCTACCCTTCTTTCTCCCCTTCCATCCCCCAATGCTTTTAAGGTATAGGATGTTTGTTTGGCTTATAGCCATCCCCCTTTTAACCTTTTCCCTTTATTCTTTTTTTCCTCTATTGAATTTGATGTATTTCTACACTAAAAATCATATTTATAGAAGTACACGTACTCAATCCTACTTTGATTGCTTCAGATAAATGAGTTTTAATACTTGCTTCTCCTTACCTTTTTTTCTTTGTGTATTTTTCTCATTCACTCCAATTAGAATTAGAAATTCTATTCCCTTATTCCTTTCTCCCCTAGTATATTCCTTTTTATTCTTTCTTCCCCACTCCCTTCTTTTAAACTTACAGAAAACCAATCCATCCTCCAGGATTTTTGTTTTTTAATTCAATTGCCTCAAAATCCTTTAAAGACATAAAGGTCCTGAGGGAGTTTTTGTTTCTTCTCTATTAGAATGTTAGCACATCATTATACAACCCTTTTCAATTGCTCATATAAATTTACCTCCCTAGGTTTTGTATTTATATTTCAAAGTTCCTTCTCAGCTCTGGTGTTTTCATTAAAGACTCTTGAAAGTTTTCTATTTCATTAGATGGTCCATTTTCCATTTCCTTTCCCATCCTTGCATCCCTCCATCTGTGTGCTGCTTTGCAGGATAAGTTATCTTTGGTTGTAAATTTATATCTTTTGCTTTTTGGAAAATCATATTCCAAGATTTCCTCTCATTTTTAGTAAAGAGTTGCCATATCATGGGTGATATTATGGTTCCTTGTTATTTGAACTGTTTCTTTATGGATGCTTGCTGTATTTTTTTTTTTTTTTTGAAGTAAAAGTTCTAGATTTTGGTTGTGACATTCCTGGAACTTCTTTTGGGATTCCTTTTAGAAAGTGGAGTCTATCTTCATTTTACCCTCTGATTTGGACATTTTTCATTTGTGAATTCTTGAAATATGCTAGGAATTTCTTTTTAAAAAATTGATTTTCATGGAGTTCAACAATTCTTCATTTATCTCATCTTGACTCTTCCCCAGGTCAGTTGTAATAGATCTTACTTTTTAAAAATGTTTTTCCATCTTTTGATTTTTTCCTGTATTCATTGCTATTATATGGAATCATTGCTTTCTAGTCTAGTTTTCAAACAGTCCATTAGTTAAAGTTCACCACTTTTCTAAGCTACTCATTCTAATTCTTTTTTTCAGAATTTTTAATCTTTCATTTCTTTTATGTATTAATATAGTCCTTTTGGAAAGTTCATTTTCATTTATGTGAGAGGGAGTTTTTCTATTCCCAGCAGGCTTCTGGCTGTCTTTTTGTTGTTCTTATTGTTTGTTTATGCAGTTGTTGGGTGGGAAATCACTTACTCGAGTTACTCTTTGAATGTCTTGATCATTGTTCAGTCTTGTGTGAATTTCAGATTTTTGCTAGGTAGGTAAGTGGGAGTTGGGTAGTTTGCCACCATTCAGGAAGCCCTCTTGGCTGAAAATCTCAGGTTTCTCAAAAGACCTTGTATATATTTTTCCCTGGTACTTTTCCTATCACTTGTATCATACTTATTTGTGTATATGTTATTCCCTCATTAGACCATAAGCTCTCTAAAGGCAGGGATTACATTGATTTTCATCTTTATATGCCCTCTACCTAGCATATAGTAAATACATCAATTAATATTTAATACCCATTGTCACCTGACTTTCCTTCAGAGTTTAGAGTGTTACTGTATCTTTAAAGGCCAAAAGGAATATTGAGAAAAAGCAATGTGTGCTAGCATATGGTAGGTCAGTTGAAAAACATCTTTCTATAAGGTTCTTCTCCTAATAGAATCAGGGAATATAGCTTACCTTTGATCTATAGAAAATCTATGGAAAGGTCACAGAGGCAGAATTTGAGGAGAAACTGTTTTCTTGTTAGAATTATTTTAAACTTGATCTTCTAAAGAAATAGATAATTCTGTAAAGAATCTGTAAGAAGCTAGCAAACAGTGTAGTGTACAAAGGTTACTGACTAGAGGTAAAGAAAATGAATGAATATAGCTTATTTCCTAAAAGATTGAATGAATCTAGCTCTTAGTTGAAGAGAAAAAGAAAGAAAAAACTTAAGAGATTTTAACCAGTCTCTAGAGTGAGCTGAATGTTGTACTGTACTTCTGGATTGGAATGAGTCATTTACTTTTATACAGAGGATGTGAGGTGATCCTGGCTAAGAATTTTCTTAGAGCCAAAATACTATAAATAATTGCATATGTCTTTATTAGCTGTTGTTTTAGTTAAAGACTTGTGTGAGTTCCGTTATTTTAATATTTGTTCACTATATAGAAAAACAAGTAATTGCTATTGGGATAGGAGGTTTTTCCAGTTCATTAAGTAATTAATATTCAATGAAGTGGGTAGGGGCAAGAGCTAATTAATGAGATGTCCATTTTATTAATTAGTAAGAAATTATTCAATTATACTCCTGGATTTAACAATGTATGTGATCAAATTAAATATAGCACCAAGTCAAGTAGTAGGCTACGGGTAAACTTTCTTAAGCTTCAATGATCCTTAGACATTTACCTATACTTATTAAATTGAAAGACCTTGCATATATCTGAAACATTGGCATTGACACACCAGTGGGACTTCCCATGTGTGAAGCCCATCTATCCTGTCAAGTCCCAAACGACTGTTCCTAAAGGGAGGAAGGACTGCTGCCCCTGTGGAGAAAAGGATCTGGTGATAACAGAAAAGCAGAGGGAAGGCTATGGAAGCACCAGCCTCATAAGGAAAGACCAAAAGACTTTATTGCAGGGTGGGGGTCAGTCTCCAAGAAGCAGGGCAGCCTCCCGGACATGCTGCCTGACCACTCGGTCCAATAAGGCGTGAACATCTCGGGCAGCCTGGGAAGCCGCTTCTAGTACCTGCTGCAGGTGGTCCTCATGCAGCCGTGCATCCATCTCTAGTAGAGCAAGCTGGCCGGAGGCGGGTAACAGAGCCAAAGCCAGCTGGGGTCCACCCGCTGCCTCTTCCACGTGGCTCAGGTCAGCCAGGGCTGTGCCATCCACGAAACCGGCCGAACAGGCACACACAAAATCTCTCATTGGGATCCCTGCGTCCAACACGGCTAAAGTAGCTGCATTCACACAGGCTGCATAATTACCACCATCTGCCTGTAGCACCTAAAGTCAAAGGATTTGGAAGTTGAAGGGATCTAAGAGGTCTTCTGATCTAACCACTTCATTATGTAGAGGGAAAAAAGTGAATCCCAGGATACCTGATCCAAGGCATCAAAGGGAGTCTATCCCTTTGTTCATGGGAATCATCCTCTACCCATGTTCCCTAGACATATCTTGAATCCTTTTCCAATTTTCCCCCCTCCCTCTACCAATGTCTTCCCTCTAAAATACCTTATATTTCTTTTGTTTATACTTATGTGTAGAGATGTTTTCCCCAATAGATTGTAAGCTCCTTAAAGGTAGGGCTTGTTTCATTTTTATCTTTATTTTCTAGCCTGTAGTATCTAGCACATAATCTCTTAATCAATGATTGCTGATTCAATGATTTATTGAACCTGCATCTTCCTTTCCATCTTTCCCACTCAAACCCCTTTCCCCAAACTGGCTCCTATCTGTTCTCACCATCTCTATTTAGAAATCCTGCCTGTCACTCCAGGTTCAATTCTGGTGTCACTTCCTCCAGGAAGTTTTCCCTTATCCCCTCCTCATCCTGAATGGGAGTGAGTGCCACTATCTGAGGCCCTAAAGCACTTTCTCTACACTCACTAGTCACATCCCATCTCATCATTTGTGAGAACACTTCCACACTCCATCCAGGGAGCTCCGCCACAGCAAGGGCGCTGTCTCCTCCCCTGATGCAGTACCTACTCCTGAGAAGCTTGCCTGGCTTCAGGGGTAAATGCAGAGTGCGGAGGGTTTGGAGGTGGATGAGAGGAGTGTCTGTCTACACTGTGCACTCTTCCCAGTAGAGCCCCCTGGCCGTGGAGTTTCATGGAGGCAGAACCCATGTCTGGTAAAGGATTAGGAAACCTGGGGTCAAGTCCAGCTCTACCACTAACTGCAGTTGCTGCCCCTCTGGATTCCCCCTCCTCTTGTCACATGAGGGCGTTAAGGTGTTTCCTGGTTTTGCTGCTCTGTTGAGCCAACTACTTTCACAGGAATTACTTTGTTTTAACCTCACAGGAGCTCTGTGCAGGGAGCTGAAGAGCATTATTACCCTTATTTGACAGATAAGTAAACTGAGGCTTAAAAAAGGAGATGGGACTTGTCCAAGGTTTGGAGGGTCAGAACCAGTACTAGAAACCGCTTCTGACTCAGGCTTCTTTCAAGGAGACAGACCTTTCTAAACACCTGCCTTCTTTATATCACCTTACCCTTTACTTTTCTAACTCAAAGGTCTACTATTTCCAATCTGTTCTCCTAATAAAAATCTGTACCATTACCTGGACATAGATGTCAATCTGGGAGCGAGGGTATAACTGGGTCAGGATGGCAGCCTCAAAGGTCTGCCTCAGCTGGAGTCCCATTTCACAGGCCTTGCGGTCCCCATGGGGCCGCCGCTTCCGTTCCCCAGTGCTGAATGTGGCCATGCTGTACTGGCAGTTCACCAGTGCTCGGTCTGGCAGTGCTCTTGATCGAGAACCCCGCATCTAGGAAAATCAGGGAGTGGACACATAGGAAATGTGTTAGATAGGAGCTGTGGAGTGGGGATTAGAGGGGGGTCACATCCCAAACCTCCCTTTCACCAAGCCCTGGAGAGTGGCTTCCTCAGCAAATGACTGACAAAGCCAGCATATTACAGTAGAAAGGTCCCAAGGAATAAGGGACCCCAATTTTAATGGAAATCCTACTTATATGTCTATCAGCAAATTCCTTAACTCTTTGGGAAGAATTCTTCATTTTCTAACTGAAGAGGGGAAAGCAGATGTCCTCTAAGGCCCCTTCTAGGTCTAATATTCTTTATTCTTACATATTCTAACTCATGACATACTGGGATCATCCTATAATATTCAAGACTCCCTTATTCCATCAATGACTTTCTCCTTTCATTAATATTCGCAGTCACTTCAGTTCATAGGGACCTCTCACCTCATAGATCTAGGGCTTATCACTATTAATTCCACCATCCTATCCCATGGGAATGAGGAAGAACACTGGATTCCTTGTTACATCCTTCTACAATGGACTCTTCCATGGAAGGGCCAAGCAGGTTCTCTTCTTCCTTTTCCTGTGGACCCTCAGCTCCTGTTTACATAAAATCCAGCCTCAAAAACCTCTTAGCAGTGTAACCCTGAGCAAGTCTTTTAACCCTGTTTGCCTCTGTTTCCTCAGCTGTAAAACAAGCAGGAATAGCAAACCACTCCAGTACCTGTGCCAAGAAAATCCCAAATGGGATCATGAAGAGTCAGACAGGACTGAACAACAACAAACAGTACCTACTATGTGTCAGGGACTGCACTGAGTACTTTTTACATCTATTTCCTTTGATCCTCACAACAATCCTGGGAAGTAGATATTATTACTCCCAATTTATAGATGAGGAAATTAAAATTAAGTATCCCAGAGTCACACAGCTGGGAAGGTGTCTGAAGCTGAACTCCTTCAAGGAATTAATTCCACATTTTTTGTTTTGTTTTGTGTTTTTAGAAATTCTTATAGTTGTTTTCCATGGGAATCAGAGAGACAGAGAGAAACAGAAAGTGAGGGAGAGAGAGGGAGAGGGAAAGAGAGAAGGGGTGAGTGTGTTTTAGTTTTTTACGATCGCAGAGCCGGGAACACAATAATCGATAATCGATTCATAAATGCCCGCAGCCTTTCTCATGCTCTCTGAGTGGATTAGCGAGGTTAAAATTAATACAGTTCCAGCGCCCAGATACTCAGACTGGGGAGCAGTAGCAGTTACCTCGTACCAACTCGCAGTGGAGGGGAGGGGTGAAGCTAGAATTCAAATTCATAAATAACATCATTGCGGATTTCTCCCCCAAAGAACCACAGCTATTCCCCTCAACCTCCACCTCCACCCTCCTCTCAACCTTCCATCCATTCCCAGGAAGGCTTGGATGGGACTGGGACATATGAGGTCACGCCCCCTTTCCAATACAGCGGGATGTCTTTTTACAAGGAAGGCTGCGATTGGTCCGGAACACTAAAGTTACGCCCTTTTCCCAATGTGAAAGCTACAATTGGTCCAAGACCCTGCGAGGTTACTCCTCTCCTTTTCACCCTCCAGAAAAGCATCCCGAAGTTGCCTCACACCTCGTGGGGTCCGTAGACCACAGCTAGCGCCTTAGTATTGCCTTGTTCGATGTAGGCCGAACCATCGGCTTGCGCGAAGACGCCCATCCGTGCTTGGATCTTGCGCAGTTCTCCGGCCCTCCGCCCGTCCACGCGGTAACCCTGATCCGACAGCAGCTCCAATCCTGCCATGCTTGTAGTCCCGTCTAACCTAGCTCGACTACACTTCCCGGCGGTCCCTACCACTTCCTGTTTTTACCTCCGCTTTCCGGCAGCCCTCACTTCCGTCTTCAGGTCTTTGACAGCAACAGGGTCACGGATGTAGACCAAGGAAGAACATCAGAAACCATATAGTCCAAACCTTTAGTTTTTATAAAAGAGGATACTGAAGCCAAGAAAGCCAATGGATTTGTTGGAAGCCACCCAGTCGTTCTCTAACTCCCAACTGCAATGTCCCTTCCAACTCAAACTACATTTCCTAGCGGCCCTTGCGCTTTTGCAATTTCCAACTTCCGGTTCCTGGGGCTCCGGAAATGGGCGGTCTTCAGTTGTGCGCCGAGTTTGAGTGCAGAACTCTCAGGCAGACGGTCGTGACTCTTAGTTGACAACTAGCTCGAAGACAAAGTATCCTGTTTGTTTTCACATCCAGCCTCGACTCTTACAGCCATGTGACCTCGAATTAGAGTCTTCATCTCCCTGATCCAGGATAATAGTAAAATTGACCTTCTGAAAAATGAAAGATAATTGTAGAGGAAACCTTTGGATCAGCCGTGAAGGACCGTCTATAGAAATACTAGTGGATTTTATAAAGTATCAATCCGATACCTTCCTTAAGTGCCTACTATATCAGTCAGTCAACCAACAAGTACTTTGCTGTGTACAGATACTGCAAATTGCTTGGGATGTAAAGAAAAACAATGTGGCCCTCCCTTTAAGAAATTCATTATAATGGGGCCCCATCCCCAAAATTCTCAATTACCTTGATATATACTGTATAAATTAAAGGTAGTCTTTATATTTTTATTATTATTACATAGTCTGTATTGTAAATTATGAACCATAATGTGAAATCGAAACCAAAAAAGCTAGAAGAGTGCTTGGATGCCTAGCCAAATTCTAGACTCAGAGTTGGAGGAGACCTCAAGAGAAATCTAGAATTTCGGGATATTCCCAGCTATCCTGATATATGTGTCTCTGAATGAGGACTGGGACAAATCTTTGAAGAGGAAGATGTAGTAGAGTAAAATCCTAAATCTAAGTGCTATAACTCTTTTTTTTTTTTTATGTGATGATCAGTTCTGAAGATTGTTGTTCTTTTCTTTTCTTTTTTTTTTTTTTTTAATTTTATTTTATTTAATAATAACTTTGTATTGACAGAATCCATGCCAGGATAATTCTTATACAACATTATCCCTTGCAATCGCTTATGTTTCATTTTTTCCCCTCTCTCCCTCCACCCCCCCCCCCCCCCAAGATGGCAAGCAGTCCTATATATGTTAAATATGTTAGTGCTATAACTCTTGAAGATTTCATGCTGGACCTCAGAAGTTATACAATCCAATTTGCTAATGAGGAACTAATTGAGGCCCAGATTAAGTGAATGGCTTGCCTCTGGCTACTAATATAGTAGTAGGAAGAGGTAGGAAAATGAAAAGAATATTTATTCACTGACTATTGCGTTTTGAGGCAGATGGAGTTTAGATACAGTCTCTTTATGATTAAAGAAGAGACTGCACAAAGATTAATAAGGCTTCTATGTTTTAAATGCTGAGGTCACAATTCTTGACCTCAAGGAGCTCCCACTGCAATAGGTAAGGCAACATGCAAATAGGTAAGACATACATACATGATAAATCAAGATAATGTCAGAGGGAAGGCAGTAAATGGGGAGAAAAGGGTAAGGGGGATAAGAAGAAAGCCCTCTTAGCAAAGGTAGAATTTAAATTAATTCTTGAAAGGAAGCCAGGAGGTGGAGATAAGGAAGATGATTCTACACAAGGGATATAATCAGAGAAAAAGTATGGATTTGTAACCTATAAAGATTTGAGAGACAGTTTCTGGGTAATTAATCATTTTATTAAACATGCTAGTGGTGAGGTCAAGATAGCAATTCTTAGTTTGAATTAAAATTCACAATGGTCATTCTCTTTCCCAAGAGATAGATTTATTTAGAGAAAGAGGTTACAGACAACATAAGAGTTAAAATAGGCACCAAAATAGTAAATATGAAATAAAGTTGGGACAGTGTAAGAAACAAAATATCTTAACCAAGAACTCCATGGACTCACTGAATAATGGCAAGATGTATTTTACATTCTTGCAAGAAAAGGTATGGAAATGAAACTCCAAAGGCAGCATTTTATTTCCTGGTCTGAAGCACAAGTCTCTCCCCTGTTTTCCCATTAATTGGATATTATAGAAGTTATAATTCATGAATCTCTGCCACATAGTCCTCCCTCAAAGGAGCTTACATTCTAGAAGGGGGAAGGTAATGGAGGAGGGCAAAGAACAAAAGATTCTTTTCAAATCTCAGGCCATCACCCCTAAATATAAAAGCCAGTCCCTGCTCTCAAGGAGCTTACATTCTTTTGGGGGAAGATAGCCTCCATCTTTGATTATTCATTGATGTCCTTGTAGGTTTAAGTTTTCTAATTTAAGTTTCATTTCTCCAGTTTAATTTTCATAACTGTAGAAACCAAATGCCCATTTCTAACAAAGAGCATATAGTTAACAAGGAAAAGACAAGTTCCCCAGGAAATCTCACAGTTAAGCAGGAGAAAGGAAATACTCATGAAGTGGTGATGGGGGAAACCCTGAAACTGTACTCTCTGATTATGGGGAGAAAAGCCATGGGATGAACTTGAGAAACTTTCCTCTGGGAGAGGCCTGCCTCAGGAAATCAAGATAAAGTGGCTTCATTTTGTCTGAGACTAGCTACACCCTCTTTTGAGTAGCTGTACCTTCTATAGAGTTGAAAATTAGTCCAGGACCACTCCTACTTAGCTAAAACTTAAGTGGTCTCATTCAATTGGAAATCTAGGCCTGGGGGCAGTGACAATATTGAAGGAATTTCATTCAATAGATCTCTTATAAAAAAAGCAATAAACTCCTAATTTGCAGAGACCCGAAGCAGAACTATGCATTGTCAAGGAACCTCTCTTTGGCATAGCTGCCTGCCAGGATTCCTGCCTGCTGTGAAGACATTCTCTTCTCAGTGATAATAATCTCTTGTTATTTCTCTCAGGATTTCTTTGATAGGATCTTTATTTCTCTGCCAGGACCTTGTCACTAAGAAGTCTGACTTCTCAGTGCCAATAAACTTCCTTTTTGCCACTGTTTCAGGTTTGTGAATTCTTTCAGAATCTGTGCCGACCAGAAGGGGATTCTCACACCTCAACTCTTTACTGCCACTAACCACATCAGTGGGAATATCCCATGAGATCTAGGTATGCCACTGACTGGCAGATTCGATGCATAGAGGAGTTTAGCAGTCCAACCAGAGTTAGCTAGAATGAGAAAGACGCTATAAGAGGGAAAGCAGTATGAGGTGGGAGAGAAGGTAACCACATAGTGGGCTTAGTCCTGGAAAAGACTTAGCAAAGATTTTCATTATGAGTATATCTTTTAAAGAAGGAATACAGCCTTGGGGATTTCTCAGGACCAAATTCTTTGGTAGCTCAGAGGGAGGGGACAGGAGACCATATGGAATAAATATAGATTCCAGATCTGTCTAAGAGATATGCTAATCAATATCTCAAAGATTGTTTAAAGATGCCCAGAGGTTGGGAGATGACAATGGAGGTTGATAAAGACTTCATCCTCACAATTATTGTATACAAACAGGATAGTAGGCATATGAACTTCCATGTATATATATTTTCCTGTATCACTAGCATATAATTAATAAAAGTGACATTCTCAAGTGCCAAAGACCCCTCATGGAATCCACTCCACACTTACATGCCCTTGGAAGAATGGGTATTCCTGAGGATGGCAATTGACTCTGGTTAATAAGTAATGAGAGAAAGTAATATTATAATGAGAGGTGGAGCTATTCTAATGAAGGACAGGAGGACTGTGATTTTGATCATGTCATTTACTGTGAAATCATCCCCCGGGGAAAAAATTCTTTGTAAGGTTTTCACAACTATTCCATAGCTGTCCAATTGACTAATAACTTATAATGAGGTACTCCAGAGTTACACTAAAAATGTCTTTCCACCTAGGGAATTTAACTTGCTTGGTTACTAAAATCAATGAGGTTAAAATGCAGTCCAATAATGACAGCTGAATTTCTTTGAGATATTGCTATCAGAATTGTAGATTTTCATTTCCAATTGGCTGGAATATTTGCTTGGATCAGGTTTTGGTTCAAACACAGGCCATAGTTATGTCTGCTATTTAAAGTGGAGTGTAGAGATAGTTTGTCTCTGATGATATCTGATCTTAAGGGATACTCACATCAAAATATTTTCTTCCATCTTGTTCCTTACTGTAGTAGCTTGTCACTCCATATCATTATAAAGTGCTGTTGACCCAGAAGCCACAAAGGAAAAAAAATTGAATCTAAGATCAGTAGAGTTCCAGTAAAGCAAGGCAGTCCTAGGTAGAAATCTGCTGACCCAGGAAAGGAGATACACCAACAGGTAAGATGCTACTCCAATTTAAATGCATAAGAAATCATTTTCCACAAAGGAAATGGTCCTTCATCCTTTATGCATCTCAGGAACCATCTTACCATCTATCTTGTTCATCTGTTCTTAGCATCTTATGCTCCCTTTCCACCACTCTGACACTGTTAGCTGCAGAAACAGAAAGAGTTACAGTTTTATAGCTGACTTTATTTTATTTTATCAGCATAGCTCCCCTCCCATCTGCTCTGGTGAGGACATTTTCCTAGCTAATGAGGAACATGCACTTGGACCCCTTCTTGTGTCACATGTTTCTCTGGTTGTGTGATGAAGGACTTTGGAATGAGTCAACAAACTCTTATTGGTCCCTGTGGAATTATACTTTGAAATGATGTCAAAGTCCCCTTGTTAGCCCAACAATAGACTTTAAAAGGAGATTGACTTCATTTTTGCTGTATTGAATCCCCTCCACATCCTTCCTGACAACTGGATTGTTCTCTTTATCTTGAGGACTTCCAATGAGGGGGAATTCACTATTTATCTGCACATGGCACATTGTTAGGAAGTTTCTCCTTATCTCAAACTGAAATTTCTGCCCATTCCTCTTAGTTCTGTGCTCTGGGGACAAGCAAAGTTAATCTAGTCCTGCATGACAGCCCTTCAGCTACTTGAGGACAGCTATCATGTTTGTCTCCTTCAGACTTCCCATGAGTAGGTTAGGAGGGGTTTCTCCACCCCAACCCGATCCCCAGCAGCTATGGTGTCCTTTGTATGTGGCAGTGAGAACATGTGCTATCTACCCCAAGACTGGACCTCAAGCTGGAGACTGACTTTCATGAGGACAGGTTACTAAATAGCGATCCTGGTATGTCAATCCTTAGCAGCAGCCCCATGCAACTGGAGAGTCTGAGTTCAGGCGCCAGACTAGATCCTAAACGAGTTAGCACTGAAACAATTTCTCAGAGATTACCACAATTGGCTGCAGCCTTGTTGTGCCTTGGCTTGCCAAAAGATATAAATCTTGGATGAGATACTCAGCCAGTGAGGTGAAAAGGAAGTCAGAGCCTACTTGAAGGGGAGGAACTCCCTTCATTAACAACATTGCAATGCCATGAAACTTAAGACTTTGTGGAGGCTGGACCTCATTTGTGAAGTCACGCAGTATTTTCAAGCTGCTTGTTTTCTCACCAAGCCCAATTTTTTAATATCAATATTCTTCCAGTGATTCTGAGTAACTGCAAGTCAGTTTGTAAAATGGATCTAATAGGACCTAGCAAAAGGCTAACCCAGTGTCTAGATGGGCCATAGGGAAGGGCACTAACAGGAATATCTTAACCTCTACAATTACAGAACCCTAGCAAAAGGCCAACCCATTGTCTAGGTGGGCCACAGAGGTGGGAGCCACCTGCTGCTGGAGATCTAATTCTGACCAGCAGAATAGATCTCTTCATGTGAGAGGATGACGATGATACAAGGAGACTGGGAGGTTGTTGCATTCTCTGATCTCTCTCCTCTTCCCTCTTGCCTCCAATTTATTTTATTCCAAATTCACAAGCAACATCTGCATCAGTAAAGGCTGATTTGCAATTCCCTGTTTTTTGTTTTATGGGAAAACAATTTTCCCTCATAGCATGGTCAGTAAGTTTGTCCAATATTATGAAGCAGCTGTTATCTGAGTTCACATGCTGAGAAATGCAAACAGCACTATCAAAGTCTTTTCCATCCTAATCCTCTGGATAGTTGCAGGGTGAGATGCTATAACAGGTGTTGAATCTTATGAGATGTCATGGAGGCAAACTTTCAAACGGAGAATAGGACTGTAGTCAGAACAGGCATTTTTCATAAATCTTTCATCAGTCTCCTGGCTTGGCCCTTTGATGTGTTGGCCCATTTAATAACCCCGACTAAAAAAGTCTTATGGGGTCTCTTCTCCCTTTCCTTCCCCGTTACTAAAGGAACTTTCCTGGGAGGATCCTATTCACAAATAGCTCTCGAGCACTGTTGCTTCTTTATTTTGTGTGTTTCTTAAGTTCTCTGTTCAGGTGCCATTTGTTACGGGAGCCACCTGCTAGTGGCTGCTGGGCATCTAATTCTGACCTCTCTCCTCTTCCCTCTTGCTTGTAGTGTTCTGATTGGTTTTCTGGAGGTCTTGGGACCAGACTTCTTTTCAGCAGAGTAATCACCACGAGAACAGGCAGGGACAAAGTCCAAATTCTTTATTGTCTCCTTCACAGTCTGTCTCCTTGCCTGGGGCCCAGCTAGCTATCCAGGGGCCCTTCAGATGGGCGTTGGTCTCAGTGGAGAAATGAAGGAGGAGAAGCCAGTCACCATAAAGGTGGGAGATGGAATGAATGTCTCTCGTCCAGTCCTTGTTGGCTTTTATATACTCTATTATAATTACATCATCCTAGGTGTGAATCTTATAGAATAGGTGTCAATCTTGTAGAACTATATTAAATACTAAATACATGTATTGAACTAGAGAACTGTTAATCACCATGCTAAACTAGATAATCATTGTCTTATTAATTCCACTGACTTAACACCTTGTTTCAAATGTGCTTCTCCAGAGTTCTGGCTCTCTACACTTGCCTGCAATTTATTTCATTCCAAATTCACAAGCACCTGTCAGTAAAGGCTGATTTGCAATTCCTTCAAATGTGTTATGATTCACAGATGTGGGGGCTTTCAGTGAACCGACCTGCCCCTTCAAACTTAGGCGTGGTCCTTAATAGGCACTTACAGGAATATTTTGACCCTCACAGTTACTGTATACAATCAAGAGGGCAAACTATATGTCAACTATATAAGGTCCCCCTTTTCCCTTTGTTAATCAAAGATTCATTAGGATCTTTACCCACCCACTTTATGGCCTCATAATAAAACTTTTTGCCCCTTGAATGAAAGATGGATTTGAGTCCTTGAATTTATTATAGATGACTCTTGACGACTCTATTACAGATGGTTCTTGATTTCTTGAACCTTATCAAGATTATAGCTAGGTCATTTTCCTGCTATAAATCCTATGATTGTATGAGATGGATAGCCTCACTCCCACAATGTTATCCACAAGTTATTAAGACACCCAGAGATGGGTCTCCAACATTCGGTAAATCTTTTTGGAGGATGGAAAAAATCAAAGGATTAGTACTAGAATGGCCTTTAGAGATTTAGTCCAACTCCATTTTCCACTGCCCTGCATCCCATTCCCTCAACTGAAGTGGTAATAAAGGTACCTGGAATAGTAATTAGATTTGGGTGAGCAGTAGATTTGGGAGAGCCTAACTGTGAAACTAGTGCAATATTCAGTTTGTGAGGTAGAACAACCATGATAAGACACCTATCACAGATAACAGAGATTTTGCTATTTTATTATGTGAATTTTTTTGTGTTGTTCTTTTAGACTTCTGAACCCTTCCAAGGTAGCTTGTGGTTTCCTGACTAGATTTCTTTCTTAAGGACCATACTTTAAACAAAGACCACTCTGATTCTTATTGATTGATCACCAATAGATCCCAGGCCATGCCCCATTTGGACACTGGGTTCTATTGACTCATATTGAATATAAATAGCAATCATTTCTGCTTTGACCAGAAATCTTGAAGTTCTTCCTCTCTCAGATTCATTTATTTAGATTTTGGGTTGGTTTGTTTGTTTTTTTGACTAAGTGAAAGAGGGGATTCTTTGCCTCTATTGCTATCTAGCTTTAGTCACTGAATGAGTGCAGCCTCAGTAAAGCTGAGACCTGCTGAAGACCTTAGCTTAAAAAGGCCAAGGTTTCCCATTGTATCCAGAACCATCTCCAGTCGTCCTGATCTGTATCTGGCCACTGGACCCAGATGCTGTGGAGGGGAAAGTGAGGCAGGTGACCTTGCCCAGCCCCCTTCACTTAAATCCAATTCACTGAATGTCATGGCATTCCCTTCCTGATGCTCTTTGAGAACTAAGGACAAACAACAGCACAGGGGCTCAAAATATATAACTAGGTAAGGCAGAGTCACGATGAATGAACAATTTGCTTTTGGGGGAACATGATTTTTAAGATCTCTGGGGAGGAGGGGGAAATAAGGGTGAGGTCGAGGGATTAAAGGGGAAGAACCAGGGAGGAGTTGGGAAGAGGTCAGAGAGGGTTCAAGGATAAACCAGGTGGAATCCCCCTGGTCCCAGAATTGTTTAAAAATTTAGTAATCTAGACAGCCTGTGAGAGGATAAGCTGATTAAGGGTTGGGGCCTCATGTCTTTGAGACAATGGAGGCTAACAAAGGAGGCTCAATGAGCTGATTGAGAGTTTGGGCTTTATATCATTCTATACAAACAAAACAGATCAAGAGAACTGATCTGATGACTAATAAAGGAACAGGGTGGGCTCATTTTAACAATTCCTGGGAATTTAGTAGTTTAGCTCATAGCTAATAGCTCATAGCACCACCAAATGAGGAACTAGCTCAGAGAGATTAGATGTCTTGTTTGAGGTGACCCAGGGCAAAAAATAAAAGTAGCTAGATTCATCTCATGCCATCCGATTTCAAAGCTAGCATTGGCCCATGGCACTGTACTGGCCTGTTTGTGGGTGAGAATTGCATAGATGAGAAAGGATGATGGAATTGTCCTATATATTGTGGAAAAAATATCCACACTGATGAAGTCATGGATTCTTTGAAGTTAAGTTTCTCCATAATTACAAACAGCAAAACCCTTAGGGACCTCCACACCCCTTCTCCTCCCTTCCCCATGCTGTTATGGGAGAGAAGAGAGAGGATAGGACACATGGAAGCCAGCGTATTCTTTTATGAGAGCATGAACAGGGTTCTTTGTTCTCAAAGAGGACCATAACAGCAGGAAGATCAGAAAGAGTAGAGATGCCCTGGATGTAGTAGGTGACCTTGGCATTTTTAGACTAAGGTCTTTCCCAGGTGCCAATTAGTCTGAGGCAACTCCCATTCAGATTTCTCCCCCCCCCCCTTCCCTCTCTCTCTCTCTCTCTCTGTCTGTCTCTCTCTCTCTCTCTCTGTCTCTCTCTCTCTCTCTGTCTCTCTCTCTCTGTCTCTCTCTCTCTTCTCTCTCTCTCTCTCTCTCTCTCTCTCTCTCTCTCCTCTCTCTCTCTCTCTCTCTGTCTCTCTCTCTCTCTCTCTCTCTCCCTCCTACCCCCCCCCCCTCTCTCCATATATATATCAATCTGGGAGAGGAAAACCCTCAGGGTTTCTGATCAGAAAGGAAATAGTTGCTATTTACATTCACTTTAAGTCATCAAGGTTTTGATTGCAATGACCTAGTAAAGTTTTGATTGGAATCTGTTGGTGACCAGTCAATGAGAGATAGAGTGATTTAGATTGGAGCCTCAGGAAGGGAGAACTTGGTGAAAGAGGTCAGGGCTAACAGCGCAGAATAGAAAGAAAAAAGGACCAAGGAGGGGACTTAGCAGTTGTGCTGGGGTTCTAAAACGATCCCACTTGAACCCTGCAGGATTCTCAGCATTGGTCATGTGTCCCAGAGTCTCTGATTCTCTGTGTACTTGAAGCCAGTAGGAATGGAGAGTGCAGGAATGGGAGAGAGAAGCCTCTGACCTCACAATACTCTGGAGTCCCACAGAGACATCCTGGCATATTCTCTAGGGAAGAGGCCTTTTCATCTCAGGCACCTAAGGTGTTTTGGCTTTTGGTGGATTGAATCCACCCTACTGACCCAGGGCATGTCACTCCTCAACAACTATGCAGAACTTAGGAGTGAGATTGAGCGGCTTGTACAAGAAAATGAAGAACTGAAGAAACTGGTCAAATTGATCCGAGAGAACCATGAGCTCAAGACAGCACTCAAGAGCCCAGGGGGGAGTGCCACCTTATTGAACTGTGGGATTCTCATGACATCGGCCGACTCCACTACACAGATTCCCAAACGTAGGACCATCAAGTTCAAGGACTCACAGAGAGGTGGGTGGGCTTTGAGAGGGAAAGGGTTCATTTTGGGGGACCAGAATGCTGCTATAAGGAGTAATTAAATGACATAATCACAGGAAAGGTAACTGTATTCAACAAAAAGTTACCAGGATTCCTATGTATACCCTCTTTGCTACAATATGAGGGATTGCTATCTTATGGATAAAGATTATAAACTCATCAAGACAGAAAGTAGAGGAGAAAGACCATCTATCTATCCATCCATTCATTAGATAAGTAAACCCTTGACGCTACTTTCAAAGTCTTCCCAGTATAGTAGAAAATACAAGACAAAATCACTATCCGAGTTTGAAGGCACTTCCAAGGCCATTGAGTCCAAGCATATTTGAGTACAAAACTGCACATGATACCAGTAAGTGGTCATTCAGCCTTTGCCCAGAGACTTTTATTGAAAGGATACCTACTCAGCCTTTTTTGCTTTTGTGTAGCTCTCATTAGAAAGGTTTTCCTGGCATTAAGTTTAAATCTGCTCTTCTGCTCCTAGTTTTATTCCCTGGGGACAGACAGAACAAATCTGATTTTCCTTCCACATGTTAGAACTTGCAGACAGCTACCCTGTCTTTTCTTCTTTAGTCTAAAATTGTTTAGATTAAAATGCGATACTGAGGTACTTTAGTAATTACCTACATCTAGATGATCTTTAGCTTATCAAGGTCTGTCTTGAAATGTGATGTTCAGATCCAAACCCAGTACTTCAGATGTTATCTGAATAGGACAGAATACTGTGAGCTCCCTGGTCTTAGACACCGTCCTTCCCTTATTTCAATCCAAGATGAGCACATTAACTTTTTTGGGTAGCAACAGCATACTCTGAGTCCTATCAAGCTCACAGTCTACTAAAATTAATTTTTTTCAAATGAATTACTATCTAGTCAAACCTTCCAGATATTATATTTGTGTAGTTAATGCAAGACCACATTTATCTGATTTGGTTTCATTTGATTAGTTTTGGCCTAACATTCTAGCGACATTGGAGGGAATCCTGATTTTGTCATCTGCATTAGTTTTAAAATGCAGCGTTGTGCCATCTGCAAAATCTAAGCATCTATGCTTTTATCCATGTTATTGATTTTTAGAAATGCTCCACACCCTACATTCCTGGGAGTACTGCACTAGATATCTCCTCCCCCATTGGCATCAGACCATTCATAATAGTCTGGCCAGTAAGCCAGTTCTGAATTGACCTAAATAAGGGGAAGGCAAGAAAGCATTAAAGACAGATGGACCTTTTTTTTTTTTTTTTTTTTTTTTTTTTTTTTTTTTTTTGGTAAGACAGATGTCTTTTCTTTGTATATGAATACCATCAAGTATTCTTGAGCTCAAAGTGATAAGAGGGCAGCCATGATCTTATCTCATTTTGTACTCAAGTACTGGCTAACCACTATACAAATTTGATGCTTTATATTTCTGTGGATTGGCCCCAGAAAATTCTCCTATAGGTCACTCCTGTTTCATGACTCCTGACTCATCATAGCCACACTCATAAGCATGAGAGTCAGCAACAAAATATTTTTTAAAAAATTTAAATATATTTTTTCAATTAATACTCATTTATTTTCTCTTCTGGGAAAAAAAGAAAAAAGAAAGACAAAGCCATTCAAATAAATATGCATATTTAAGCAAAACAAATTTATTTCTATCTTAGCCAGGTCCAAAAATATATGTCTCTCATTCTGTATTTTTAATTTGTCGTCTCTCTGTTACGAGGTATAAAGCATGCTTTGACATTGGTTTTTTGGAACCATTACATTTCTTAAGTCTTTCCAAATTGTTTGTCTTATAAAATATGTTTGTATTATATAAATTGTTCCAGTTCTGCTCACTTCGCTTTGTATCAGTTCTATGGCGCAATAGTTATTCCATTAAATTTTTATGCCATAACTTGTTTAGCCATTCCCCAAGCAATGATATCCCTTAGTTTTTTGCCACCACAAAAAGAGCTGCTACAATATACATTTTTTTCCTTTTTTTACTGAGGCAATTGGGGTTAAATGACTTGCCCAGGGTCATACGACCAGGAAGTGTTAAGTGTCTGAGGTCAAATTTGAACTCAGGACCTCTATCTTCCTGACTTCAGGGCTGGTGCTCTAGCCACTGTGCCATCTAGCTGTCCCCAGCTACTCATATTTTTTATACGTCTAGATCTCCCTCACCTTTGTTAAGTCAAAGGGTATGAAGTTTAGTAACTTTTGGGGGCATATGTGCTAAATTGCTTTTTAATTACTGGGTCAATTCACAGATTTAACAGCTCAGCCACAAAGTATGATTTTACTTTTCTGAAAATTCCAGGGATGGGGGCGGGGGTTGTACCTAGTTGGTACAGGTTTCAGTGACCATGGGTTCTTAAAGGGTAGGCTGGCCCAGAAACAAGCTCTGACAGGTTCTGCCATGCAGGAAAGGCTTCAAAACAGTCTGCAGACTAGGACTACTCTGTAAGAACCTTGGAGGGGCTCATCACCACGAGGTGGCAAATTCCCCAGCCTTGACATCCTACGAAGAATAAAAGAAAAAGACAAAAGTTCTTTAGTTCTATTTGATTCCCTTCTGTTTCCTCCATGGAGGGGGAAATGGATGAGGAAGTTGTCTCTAACTTTACTGTTGGTACTTGAAATAAATGTGAGATGGATATCAATAGGTGAGCATAGCACTAGAGGAATTGATTCTAGCATCAGCTAATCAAGGGGAAGAATCTGTACTAGGCTCCCAAGACACTTGACTTTCCCTAGATAAAGGAAACCAGAAGACAAGAGGAAGGCTAAAGGAAAGGATGGCTCCGAAGTGCCCTTGGAGGCACCTAAGTGACATAATGGATGGGGTGTTAGACTTGGAATTAAGATCTTATTCTGAATCTTGCCTCAGACCCTTACTAGCTAGATGATCCTGGGCACTTAGTGCCTCAATTTTCTCACCAATATAATATATGATAAATGAATATAGAACCTAGCTCACAAGGTTGTGTTGTTGTTGTGGGAGAGGCAAAGAAAGGAACTGATTTTATTGTGAATCCAAAGGCACCAGGAGACATCATTTCATAGAATACTTTTTCATTTCATCTTGTAGTGTACATGATAAGCATTTGTTTTTTTTTTTTTAAAAGATGATTCTGAAGATAATTTTTGCTTATGTGCCAACATGTGCTTAATAGCAGAGGATGAAGAGGACATAAAAATAGATGTTGAAACATATGGCTCAAAACAACAAGATGAGAGGGGCTAGAAGGTGATAGATCAGATAATGCTTATATCTACTCATATCCCATGACATACAATAACAATTAGTATTTATAAGGAACTTTAAGGTTTGAAAAATGTTTTACAAATATCTCATTTAATTCTCACAAGAAGGCTATATGCTATCATGATTACCATTTTAAAGATGAAGAAAAACAGCTGTCAGTGTACCTCTAAGTTGTTGGAGCAAAAATTAAAATTAGTACAAAAATTAGAACTAAAAATAAAGGAGAAATTGGTGTGTCCTCTGGGATTATATAGAGGCAAGTCCTTTACTTTTGGGCACTTTGTGACATAATTAAGAAGATAAAAGTACATCAAGAAAGAGACTATCAGAAAAGAAAAAGAAAGAAAAGAGACTCTGAAGAAAAATCCTATAATGAAATTCATTCGGAGCAACAGAAGGTCAAAAATATCAAGGGTAATGATAATTAAAAAGTGAAATGGAAGAGGATCTCTCAATTCTCAAACTGTACTACAAAGCAGTAATCATTTTTTAAAATTTAGTTTTACAATAATAGCCTTTTATTTTTCAAAATACATATAATGATAGTGTTCAACATTCACCCTTGAAAATCCTTGTGTTCTAAATTTTTTCCCCTCCCTCCTCCTTCCCCCTCTCCTGAGACTGCAAGCAATCCAACACAGGTTAAACATGAGCAATTCTTTTAAACATATTTCTACATTTATCATGCAGCTCAAGAAAAGTCATTTCAAAAGAGGGGGAAAAATGAGAAAGAAAAAAAAAGCAAGCAAAAAACAAAATAGGTGAAAATTCTGTGCTGTGATCCACATTTGGTTGTCATAGCCTTCCCTGTGGATGCAGGTGACTTTTTCCATCACAAGTCTATTAGAATTGCCTTGAATCACCTGATTGTTCAAAAAGCCAAATCCATCACAGTTGATTATAATATAATCTTGTAGTTGTGTACAATGTTCTCTTGGTTCTAGTCACCTCACTTGACATCAATTCATATAAATCTTTCCTGGCAAATTGGTAACCATTAAAATGATTTGGTACTGGTCAGATAAATCAATATTTATTAAATGCCTACCAGTCATTATGCTAAGCATGCTAAGCACTGGAGGCACCTTGTTAATTGTTAATAAATGTGGATGAAGTCTACAACATACAAAATCAAACAAATATAGTAACAGTCTTCAAAGACCCCAGTTACTGGTGGAAAGATTCACTATTTGAAAAAAAATTGCTGAGAAAATTGGATAGTAGACTTGTAGAAATTAGGTTTAGATCAACACCTCACACTATATGACAAGATAAACTTCAGATGAATACATGATCTATATATAAAAGATCACACCATAAACAAACTAGAGGAGAAGAAAAACATTACTACAGATCCAATGATCTCATGGATAAGGGAAGAATTAATGTCTAAATAAGCAACTGAGAGCATCACTAAGAAAAAATGGACAATTTTGATTATATAAATAAAAATGTTCTTTCATAGACAAAACTAACAGTGAAAAATTGGAAGAGAAACATGTAACTAGAAAAACATCTTTGAGTTTCTTTGATAAAGGTCTTTTATCCAAGGTATATAAGAAATTGCTTAAAATTTTCAGATCTCTAAGAGCCATTTTCCAACAGGTAAATTGTCAGTTTTTAAAGAAGAAATTCAAGCTATTAATAACCATATGCTCCATATCAAAGCTTCTTAAACTCTAGGTTACAACCCCATTTGACATTCTGTAACTGAAGGTGGGATCTGCAAAATTATGATTATCAATAAATATTTGATTTGTATACCTATTTTGCGTACCTATATACCCACTGTCAAGTAAAATTTTCTTGCGTGAAAATGGGTAACCAGTGAAAAAAGTTTAAGAAGCCCTGCTCTGTATTCCTAATAATTGGTGAATTGCAAATTAAAGCGACCCTGAGGTTTTATCTGAGACCTATCACACTGGCAAAGATGATAAAAGAGGAAAATTACACATGTTGAAGGAGTGTGAGAAAACAGGTAGCCAAAAATTAGAAACTAAGCTGGGGAGGGAGATAGGCTCCTACTTTTGGGGAATGGTTAAACAAATTGTGGTATATTAATGTAATGGAATTTTATTATGCTAAAAGAAATGATAAATATAGTTTCTGAAACAACCGTAAAAATTCTATGAACTGATATAGAATGAATGAGTAGAACTAGAACCATTTATCCAATGACAATATTAGAACAACTTTGGAAAACTTGAAATAATCTACTCACAAAACATGAGTCCACAAAAAAGGAAACGTGCTTCTTCCTGACAGATGTGATGAACTTTAAAATACATAAAGAGACATTCATTTTTGGATATGGTCATTGTTGGCTTTGTTTTGATGGAGTAGGCAGTTATAAGTATCTGATTTTGTTTTTCAGCTTTATCCATTTTATTAGCTCAATGGAGGTGGAAGGGATTAGAAGGGATAGATAAACTTTTGAAAACAGAATAAAAAGGATTATACAATTGACAGGGTTTAAGAGTTATGGGCTCTTTCATTCTAAAATTAAATGACATTCTTCTTTCTCCAATCTGTCCTATGTAAACTTCTCGGCTCTTTCCAGATAATTCTGTTCTCTTGTGTGTATCTATTTTCCTACCTTTTTATTTTGGCGTGGGTCTCGATGTAGGGGATACTAAGCCCAGTGTAGAGAGATAAATGACTTTTGAAGAGAACTCAAAAAAGTTGAACTTTAAATCATATAAAAGGACATTTCCTTTTACAAAGAGATCTATTGCATTTCTTCTTTCAATAGCTTGGCCCCCTAGTTAAAATTCTCAGGTATATTCTAGGGTGAGGGAAGGTTGCCTTTCTTTGGTGATTCCGATCATCATGAGCTAAGAGCCCAGAGTGTCAAGGAAGGAGGCTCACCCCCTCAAATGTACTCGATTGAAATTATGTTGAAGGCTGATCCTTGATTGGGGGAGTGGAAATAAACAGGGAGGATGTTTTTGTGACCTTAGTTGTGAAGACACCCAGAGATTCTCTTCTTAGGGTCTGTAGACACTGGATGACCAGTCAGTCATCCTGAAGGGGGAGAGAACCCAACTTTCTGAGAAGGGTTCGGACTATTTTAAGAGTAGAGACATCACACGCCAACCATTCTCTAGCATTTCCTAACTTTACTCTGGTTGGAAGTGCAAAGAGAGGGAGCGGAGAGGAAAGAGTCTGTGTTTAAAATAGGAGTTTGCCCACGGACATTTTTGGAGCTGGGGCATGGGGTTGTTGGTTTGGAAAAGATATAATGACTTCCAAGGGATCCTGGACACATTTCCAGGCGCAATGTTTGGAGAGGTGTTTTGAGCCCTAGAGACCATTCCGTTTGTCTTCCTTCCACTCCCCTCCCACAAGTGGAGTCATTCTTCTGCTTGTGAGATTTCTGGGATGAGTGTCTGTCTTGGTTGTCCCTCGCCTGTTTCAGTGTATCTCATCTCTCCCTGTTTGGAATTTCTTCATTCTAGCCTAATACTTCTAGGTCATTTCTAGCCTAGAGGCTGGTAATGCGGGACGTGAGGAAGTTCTTTAAGAAGAGGGGCAGATTGTTTTTCTCCATCCTCTTCATCGCCCCCGGCCGCCTCTTCCGTCATCTTTCAGTCTCCTTCCTCCTCTTCCCCCCACCCCAGTAAAGTATACGAGCCAAGATCCCAGGGTTCTCTAACCAGCGGGGCTTTCTGATGCTTTTTCTGGAGCACGGTCCAGAGCCTACCTAAGGACTACTTACCCCTCCCCCAGGGGATTGTGTGAGGGCCAGACTAGGAGGTTACACAACAAGGAGAAGGGATTAGCTGGTGAGAGAGTGCCATGGCTGGAGCCAAGGAGGGCAAAGGCTGCGGGAATGGCGGGAATTCAGAAGGTGGGAGGAGGGGGAGCCAATAGTGGCAAGGGAGAGCGGGAGGAAAGCCAGGCAGGCGCTAAAGGGATTCGGCTGAAGGAGGAGGAAGTCAAGGGGTGGAATGGGTAACGGAGGGCAGAGGAGGCCAGAGTAGGGGAGAAACTGAGAGGAGGAGCCGAGGAGGGGAGAGCCAATGGGGACGAGAGTCAAGAGAGGGTGGGGTAGCATGGGAGGGGGGAGATTCGGGGCTGGACTAGATAAAATTACGGGACTCTACTGGGCGGGATGGGACCTGCCCCTCCACCTCCCCACCCTAAGGCCTGATCTCTCGGGCCGCCGGCGTAGGAAAGAGAAAGGGAGGAGGGAGGAGAGTAGAGGAACGGTGGGGGCGTGGCGGGGGGAGCCGAGCTCTGGAGGTCGAAGCTTCTGCCAGCCTTAGATCTACCGAACGGAGTCCGAGCTCGAGCCCAAGCCCAAACTCGCGCCCGAGCCCCGACTGAGGACGAAACCTGGCTAGGTGCGTCCCCACCCTGTCCTATCCTGCCCGTCCTATTCCGGCCCGCTCCACCCAGTCCCACACGTGCTGCTCTTTCCTGCTCCTGTCTTCGCTTCCTTCCCTCTTGGCCCCCAGACCAGTCTTCTCTCTCCCACCAGTATCTCTCCCCCAGTCCACAGCTCCCTGCCTTCCCCTTCAGACGTCGTGTCCCGAGGAGTCTCTAGGAAATCCTCCGCTACCCCTCACTTCTGTCAGTCACTTCCTTTAGCTTCACCCCCTTAACCTCTATTCCGAAAGCGCCCGTTCTGTTTTCCTTCTCCTTAGATGGCCCCAACTATCTCCTCCATCCCCTTCCCTTCAATCTCACCCTTGTCAGAACCTTCTTTTTCACCTTCCACTATCAGAATCTTGGCTTCCCCTATTTTTCCTCCCTGTCAAGACACTTGCCCCTCCCCCAGATCCCCTCAGCCTGCCTGAACCTATCCTAAACCTGTTCACTGGAGCCCCAGTCTCTTTATCAAGGCCTGGAGGGAACCTCCAGAAACACTTCTCTGCCAAGTCCCACAATCAGTGTGACTCTACTTTCCCTGCTTCCTCAACCGAGTCCGTCCCATCTCTCCGGTCCTTCCTACATCCTCCTCCCTCCCGACTCCTACAAACTTCTCAGCCCCTTTTTCACCACTTCCATATTCCAGGAGACCCTCCACTATACTTTCCCCTTCTGTTTATTGCCCAGCTCCCTCTCATACCCCCTCCTCCCTTGTCAGCCCCCATTTTCTGCTGCGTGTCCATAACTGTCTTGACCACTTTCCCTCCCCCAGCTCCCTGAGTCTCTGCCCGTCAAACTGCTTGATTCCTACGCTGACTCCCACTTCCAAGCCCCTGATTGCCTGCCTCCCTCTTCATGCTCCCTGATTCCCTGCCCTGATTGCCCCTCCACTTCTATATATTCCCGTACACCTTGATACCTTGACCCCTTGCTTTCCAATTTTTTCAGAAGTGGTGGAAGAAGCACAAGCCCAGCTGACCCTAGCCTACAAGCCTTGCCTGTCGGCCAGTGACTTAATGACCAGTCCGGGTAACACTGCCTTCAAGAACATCATGGAGGGGAAGTTTCAGTTTGCGATTGATCGGGGCGGCACCTTTACGGATGTATTTGCACAGTGCCCTGGGGGCCGGGTGCGGGTACTCAAGCTCCTGTCAGAGGACCCAGCCAATTACCAAGATGCCCCGACTGAGGGCATCCGACGCATCCTGGAGCAGGTAGGTCTGCCTCAGGAAACTGTTGTGGAAATACTGTTGCCTTTACTATTAATGATAAAATTAGTGATAAGGGCAGCGGCTTTCCCTTTGCCTTTATCTGGGCAATCTCTAGCACAGGGGTCTGAGAATATTTCTAAATTTTGGGTTAAGGTTCTGTTGCAGAACATGCCAGGGTTGTGGAAGGGAAGAAAATAAGGGGGGATATCTAGCCTTTAGACATCAATTGAGAGGCATTGATTCTAAGACCAAAGTTGAAAAGACTGATCCCCTGACTCACAGGAGTCAGGGGAATGGCAATGCCCATAAATCTATAGGAAAGGAGGAGTGTTTGTGGGGGAGAGGATAGGCCCTGATGCTCTGTGTTCATAGGAGTGTGGTGTGGCACTACCCAGGGACCAGCCCCTGGACACCAGCCGCATTGCCTGGATCCGAATGGGCACAACTGTGGCCACCAATGCATTACTGGAGCGCCAAGGAGAGCGGATGGCCCTGTTGGTCACCCGAGGCTTCAAAGACTTGCTCTACATTGGGAACCAGGCCCGAAGGGATCTCTTCGATCTGGTGAGAACTTACTGACTAACCCACTCCCCAGGGGAGAGTTTTTCCCTTTGCTCAGTGCTTATCTTACTGCCTGGCATGTAGCAGTCAGTACATATTTATTGTTATCTTCCTAGATCTAGCTCAGCTCCTCCCCCCCTTCTCTATGGAACCACTTTCTCATGGAAGGTACCTCTCACTTTTAGTGATGTTGCCCCTATCAAAGCTCTATAGAAATTGAAATTTTAAAAAAAATTGAAGTATTTTCAAGCAGAGATTCTTAATTGTGGACTTGCTTAAAACATTTTAAAATAATTGTATTATACTGTCATTGGGTTCCTTTGTAATACTATTTATTTAATGCATTTATTATTATATTATATATTATATTTATTACATTATTATTATGTATTTAACATATTTATACATGAGAAGAGGCCCATAGATTTCACTCGATTCCCCAAATGGTCTATGTCACAGCTAAGGTTAAGTATCTCTGTTTTAAAGGGATAATAAAATGATTTTTTAAAAATCCTGTTTATCTCTGGTAGAAAAAGCCTGCTAACATTTTTCTTTTTCTGTGTATTTGGGTAATGCCCCCTTATAAAACTTTGTATAGTGGGTATTTTTGATGGTCTCCATTGTTGCAATCTACTTGGTTCCCCTACTCCCCCCTCCCCCCCACACTTCTTTTATACCCTGAGGTCTGTTCTCTCCTCAGAGGAAGGGAACTAGCCTGACTGGTTCTATGGGAGAGAGAGGGGAAGAAAGAGGAAAAATGTTGGAGGGAGGGGGGAGTTAGATTGGAATGAAAACTTGGGCCAAGGGCCAGTGCTCAGGAGAAAGTTTGAAGCAGCTGCCCAGGAAAGACCAATTGTTTCCTGGCCAGAGCTGTCTAGCTTACCTTCCACCACAACCCCCGCCCCCCCCCCCCTACACACACACACACACACACACACACACACACACACACACACACAGAGTCCCTGGTCTCTGGAACTTAGAAAGGCCGGCTGGAGATGTCAGTCTGTATTCGGTCCCATAGTCTCTTCCCTTCACTCAGTTCCCCCATTTCTGCCTTTCTTTCCTGGACGCTTTTCCCTTGCTTTCCTTCTTCTGGGGAATGCTTGATTGGTTTGTCAGAAATGTCTCCCAGCCCATCCTTCATCTCTAACTGCACTTGAGATCACTCTAGTCTTCAGCAGAGTGCTAAGGAGGAATAACTCTTATGCTGTTGTTCTCTCCCTTCCACTCCTCTCCTGCTCCTTCTAGGCAGTGTCCATGCCGCAGGTCCTGTATGAAGAGGTGGTGGAAGTGGATGAGCGCGTGGTGCTGTATCATAGGGAGCCGGGGGCTGGGACCCCCATCAAAGGTGTGCGTCTCCTCCACTCTGATCTTCAACCCAAATTTGGGGGCTTCTGGATTCGGTGCCCTTCGGATTCCCAAACCCTGCTTTCTCACCCTCCCTCCCCTGCCAGCCTAGCAGGGTCTCCCTGCTCTGACCCTCTTAGCCTTGGGCCCCCTGCCCCCAGCGGGGATGAGTGAAAGCTGAGAAGTGACTCTGGGGTCGGAGTCCGGCTGGGGAGTGGGCTGGAGTCTGTGGAGTTACTCTGCAGAGGTGTCGATGTATAGCTGTTTGCATTAGACAGGGGAGGGAGTCACCTGCTCATTTCTCCCACCTAGGCTCAACAGGGGACCTTCTAGAAGTGCAGCGACCCTTGGACCTAGATGGCTTACGGACAAAGCTGGAGGGCCTGCTGGCCCGGGGCATCTGGAGCCTGGCTGTGGTGCTCATGCACTCCTACATGTGAGGGCGTGAGGGGTGGTCTGGCAGACTGATCAGGAAGTGGTGGGGGGTGGGGTCTGGCACTTAGGAGGAAGGGAAGAGCCCGGGAGAGGCTCTAGGAGGAGAAGTTGGAGACTTGGCGATCGGGTGCCAAGGACACCTGGGGAGGCTAAAAGTGCTCCACGTCACTCTATGCTATCAAGTCTACCCTATATACCCTGGGCAGGTGGGCACAACATGAGCAGCAGGTGGGTGCCCTGGCACGGGAGCTGGGCTTCACCCACGTGTCCCTGTCATCGGAGGTGATGCCCATGGTGAGGATTGTTCCCCGAGGGCACACGGCCTGCGCCGATGCCTACCTGACTCCCACCATCCACCGCTACCTGCAGGGCTTCTGCAAAGGCTTCCAGGGGCACCTGAAGGTGAGGAGACTTTCTTATTCCTCCTGGATCTTCTCACCCGTGCTCCCTCACCCTGTGACATACTGTGTTTCTTTCAGCCCTGTTCTCCTCCACTCTGTGCATTTTAACCTGAATCACCTGGTTCTGTGCTCCCCTGGCACTTTTTGCACTGACTCACCCCGCACTGGTTTGCCATTTCTCACTCCTCCCCTGTCTTTCACTTCCCATGTCTGCTTACTCTGGGCTCCCTGTGCCCCTGATCTGTGCCCAGATCAAAGCTGAGGAGGGAGAGATCACTTTCAGCTAGATTTATGGGGAGTTTTCACAGCAGAGTGGCTTTCCATTCAGTTGAAAGTGTTTTCTCCTTCAGATTTTCTTAAGGTACTTTATATTAAAATTTTTTTAATAATAATTTTTTATTTTCAAAATACATACAAAGATAGTTTTCAGTATTCATCCTTGCAAAACTTCTCCCAGGGTCTCTGCAGACTTAACCTTGATAGACTCCCCTTTGACAATTGGTCTTGTGCTCTGCTCTCCCCAGTCCCTGTCTCCACTCCCGGGGGCCCCGTACTTAGCTCTTGTTGCCCGTGTCCCCTCTTGCTCAGGATGTACAGGTGCTCTTCATGCGCTCGGATGGGGGTCTGGTTCCCATGACGTCCTTCAGTGGCTCCAGGGCCGTGCTCTCAGGCCCTGCGGGTGGTGTTGTGGGCTATGCTGTCACTACCTACTGTGCCGAGGGAAGACACCCGGTCATTGGCTTTGACATGGGCGGTACGGAAAATGCTGAGGGGGCGGGGGTGGGAGCTGCTCTGGCTCTGGGACTCCCCTTCCCACCTTCGCCCCCACCCTGATTCAGGGCCCTCCGAATTGTGGGGTCAGGAGGCCTGCCGGGCGGCTGCTCCTACCGGGACTGGGGACAAGTGGAGGATGGACTCTCCCCTTCCCCCCATTCCACCACATCCCTGTTCCCCTTCCTACTCCCAGGCACCTCCACAGACGTCAGTCGGTTTGCAGGCGACTACGAGCATGTGTTTGAGGCCAGTACTGCTGGCGTCACCATTCAGGCCCCACAGCTGGACATCAACACCGTGGCTGCCGGAGGGGGCTCCAGGCTTTTTTTCAGGTCGGTATCTCCTCCTTCTCTGCCCATCCTCCCCTCACACCTAGAACTTCTGCTTGTCTCCAGTTAGTCACACCCTGACATCTCTGCCATTGCCGTAATTGTTTTCAGTTAAGCCCGTATTTATCACAGCACTGCTTTGGGGATCGCATTGTCCTGAGATGAGAAATAATCCTTTCTCTGGTCTCAGCTTTATCCTTTAACAGGGACGTGAAAAGTATGGAGTTAAGTTACCAGGACTATAACAAAGACAAAGGGAAGGCTCTGAGAAATTGCCCAGATCAGAGTTGAGGAGGGAGAGATCACTTTCGGCTAGAATTATGGGCAGCTTTCACAGCAGAAGTTGGGCCTCTGAGAAAGAAGGAGGAGGAAGTGTTTCAAACATAGGTATGAGCCTGAAAGGAAATGAAAGCACAGGAAGATAGTATCCGGCTGCTGCTGACTGGTGGTTCAGTCTGACTGCGAATGTTGAATGCTTGCAGACAAGTAATAAGAGAAAAGTAGATTGAAGCTAGATTGCAGAGGGCCTTGAATGCCAGTAGGAACTTGGAAGATTGAAGGATTAGGCTTTGACATGAGGAATGTTTTTTGGTATTCATTTGAGGAGAGAGGAGACAGAGATGAGGTACTGAGAGCCTGAATTAAGGGAGGTAGGCTTGTAAGTAGAGAGGAGAAATGGATGTGGTAGATATTGTGGAGGCAGAAGTGGTGACTATTTGGATATCTCCTAGTAGAAGGTAAGCTCCTTGAGGTCACTGTTGAAGTTTTATTTTCATATTCTCAGTGACTAACATAGCACTTGGTCCATAGGAGGCTTTTAATAAATGTAGTGAATGTGAGGGATAAAGGAGAGAGAAAAGCATCATTGATGATAATGAGTTTTTGAGCCATCAATAAAAATTGGAAACTTGAAAGGGAGCTCTGGGAGAGGCTGGGTTTGAGTTGCTGTTGAGGAATACAGTGGAGATGTTCAGCAGACAATTGACTCAACTCAGGTATCACCTCCTCCTCCATGAAACCTTCTTTGCTTTCCATTCAGTTGAAAGTGTTTTTTCCTTCAGATTTTCTTAAGGTACTTTATATTAAAATTTTTTAATAATAATTTTTTATTTTCAAAATACATGGAAAGATAGTTTTCAATATTCATCCTTGTAAAACCTTCCAAATTTTTCTCCCTCCTTTTCCTCTATCCTCTTCATCTAAATAGCAAGTAATCCAATATAGGTTAAATATGTGTAATTCTTCTAACCATACAAAAAAAATGAAATCAAAAGAGGAAAAAAATGAGAAAGGAAAAAAAAAGCAAGGAAATAACAGCAAAAAAAGTGAAAATTTTATGTCATGATCCATATTTAGTACCCATAGTCCTCTTTCTGGATAGAATACTTTGTAAATCAAATAATTAAAAAGCATTTTTCAGTATCTGCTCAGTTCCAGGAACTGAATCCCCATCCCTAAGTCACATTTCCCTCAGTAGCTGTTGAAGAGTAAAGGATTGACTAAGAGCCAAGAAAAAGAAGGAAAGAAATTCTGATATTAGTAACTCCATTTGACAGGCAGATGGAGCATGTGAGGCAGGCAGATACTGGTTGAGTGATATGTATATCGTTATATGATGATTAAATGGCAGTACTGAATTTGTACCTGGTCTTTTGATTCTTTATACACTGTTTTTCCATTGCCCTTCCCCACCACCACCTCTCCTCCCCCCCTAATTATTTATTTTGTTTTTAATTTATGGAATAAAACAAGCATTTCCATAACATTGTATGATAACACATCATAAAAAGATGATGGCACATAAAACCGGAAATCTATTATGTATAACTTTGCACCCACCTTCTAACTACAGTCACTGTTCTTTCTATTGTCTCTCTTCTCCCTAATGTATAGGGCAAACTCATCTTTTTTGGGGGGATTTGATGGTTTTGAAAAAAGGATATTTGCAACAGTTATTGAAGGGAGTGTGACTTAGAGCTGAGTATTCAAAGAGTGGAGAAAAGAGGGAGAAAAGTAGAAGACTGACTAGGAGCCAAGACTGGGAGGAGAGAGCATCAGAAGAGGGCAGAGCCTAGTTTAGGAGGCTGTTCTGAGGAAAGGTTGTTCTGTTAGCAAAGAAGGGGATTTAGTGTCCTGAATCTCAGATGGACAGTAGTCTAGCCAACTAGCATTTATACAGAGCTTTAAAGTTTGCAAAGCTCTTTACATATGTAAAGAGTTCATTTGAACCTCACTGTAATCTTGTGAGATAGCTGCTCCACTTATTCCCATTTTATAAATAGGGTAAGAACCGAGGCACAAAGAACTTAAGTGACTTGCCCTAAGTCAGATAGTTAGCAGCTGCTAACAGGATTCAAATCCATGTTTTCTTGATTCCAAATCTAGCACTCTACCCACTGCACTACCTTGCTTCCTGTAGTTGGGGTGTGATAATAAGATCTGAGGTGTGACCATTCCTTTAGGTGGCTAAGAAAAGGTAAAGATGGAGAATCTGGGAACTGAGTTTGATGAATGAGGAAGCCAGAGTGTTTGAAGAAGAGTTTTCCCTGTGAATATGGAAGCTATCGAGGTTGATGGCAAAGTCCAAGTTGGGGAGGAAGACTAGGAGGCAGTTTTTGAGTCCCTGAGATGGGATTGAGGTGGATGGAGAATATCCTAGAGACTGGTAGATGACAGCAACAGTGACTTGGGGAGTGTGGGTATAATGAGATGAAATAACCTTCAGAGGAAACTCTTGATATCATTGACATTTCTGCCCTGGCTCTCCATCCCATGCCAGACCCTGATTCCTTCCATAAAACTGACTTTTCATCCATATACTTCTTCAGGTCTGGTCTGTTTGTGGTGGGTCCTGAGTCAGCTGGTGCTCATCCTGGTCCTGCTTGCTATAGAAAAGGTCAGTAAAGTCCATGATTCTGACCTCAGCTCCTCACACTTGAGTACCATCTCAGATTCTTTTCAAACATATGGATTGAATGTTTCTAAGTCTTCCCAAATTCTTAAGCCTTATATTCTGCTTCCTATACTACCCTTTATCCCTCTCCCAAATCTCCTTTCCTCCCTTCTTCTCTGAAGTGCCTTTTCCGCTTTACTTTCACCAACAAATCCATTATTCTTTCGTCTACTTTCTTCTTCTAGGGGGACCATTAACAGTGACAGATGCCAACTTGGTCTTGGGGCGCCTACTTCCCTCTTCCTTTCCCTGTATCTTTGGTCCGGGTGAGGATCAGCCAATCTCCAAAGAAGCTTCTAAGAGGGCCCTGGACAATGTGACGGTTCAGGTCAATAACTTTCTAGTCAAAGGCTCCAATGGGGTTGATCCACTGACACCTGAGGAGGTGGCCATGGGTTTTATACGAGTGGCCAACGAAGCCATGTGCCGTCCAATCCGTGCTCTTACCCAGGTATGAATGTTCCCCAGTCACTGACTCATCACTTTGACCATTCACTGACAAACACCTACTAGGCTGCTGACTTCCTTTTTCAAAATTAAATTTTATTTTTAACAAAAAATTTTTTTTCCCTTCTACATTTTCCTGTTGGGGAAATAAAAGAACAAAACCCTTGTGACAAATATGAATAGTCAAGAAAATCAAATTCATACATTGGCTATGTTCAAAAAATAGATCTAATTTTAGACCCTGAGCTCTGCGTTAGGAATCTGACCATGATTTTCAGCTTCTGAATAATCATCATGTTTCTGGCTATCTTCCTTGGCTGTTGAGCAACCACAAGGCCACTGGCCATTTCTTCTCTGTCCATTTCTGTAATCATATTTCATGGTCACTAACTGGCCATAAGAATGACTCATATGTCCTTAATGCTGGTTGCCTCTTTCTCCATATATCCAAATATTTGTATATTTGCCAGTTCCTTTTTTTTTTTTAAAGGACCCTAGTCTAGCTCTAAGCCATGGTGCTAAGTCATTTTCCTAATTCTTAGGAGAACCTCAGAACCAAGAATAGGAATAGGATGTTCAAGCTTCTGAGATAGTAGAGGTAGAAGATGATAGAAATTGGGGAGAGGGTAAAGAGCTGGTACCCAGAGAATGGAGGACTTGGAGGTTGTCAAGAAATATAGGTGGATGTGGGGCCATGCTAATTGCTCCCCCTCTGCTTCCCAGGCTCGAGGCCACGATCCATCAGTACATATACTGGCATGCTTTGGGGGTGCCGGGGGACAGCATGCTTGTGCCATCGCACGCTCCTTGGGCATGGACACTGTCCACATACACAGGTACCTGTTGGGGTGGATCGAGGTGGGGGAGGTATGTGCCTCAGTGCCTCTCTCCCATGTACCTGGTCACTGCAGCTGTCACTGAGCTGCAATCAGGTGGCTGGGAAGGCAGAATAACAACTCAGCTTGTAGAAGCTATAACTTCAGAAAAAGTCTCCACTTCATCAATAACTTCCAAGAGGGGGATCTCCCTTGTTTTCTACCCCATATTCTTCTTTATCTGATCCTGGTTCTGCCTGTCAAGGAATACTTCCTTCAGTAAACTAAAACTCTAGGGGGATGGGGCTTGGGAATGGGGGGAAGACCTGAGATACAAAGATCTGGAGGTACTACACAGAATGTGTGCATGGTGCCTTACATGGGCCTGTTGTTCTCAAGTTCTATAGATGCATTTCTCCCATTCCATGGTCTTTTTCCAGTCTGTCATTTTATCAAATCTTTAGCCTTTTTTTTTAAAAGTCCATTGGAAACTTTCCTTTTTATTCTTACCATCTACATCTACCCGTAGGTAGCTAGGGAGAAAAAGTTACTTAATAAACATTTATTAAATGTCTGCTATGTTCCAGGCATTGGAATTATAAAAGATAATTTAACTTTGGGAATAAAAAGAAAGGCAAAATCATTCTTTCCCTTAAAGGAGCTTACAGTCTAATGGAAGAGTCAACATGCAAACAAATAACATATAACTAAGATAAATTGGAAATAATCTCAGAATAAAGATACTAAAGTTAAGAAAGACTGAGAAAGACTTCTTGCCAAAGATGGGACTATAGTTAAGACTTGGATGAAGCCAGGAGGTGTAGAAGAGGAGGTGAGAGAGTATGGGGAACAGCCCGTGAAAATCCAGATGCAGGAGATGTGTTTTCTTCAAGAAACAGTGAAGAGACTCTTCCCATTTCATTACCAAAGGAGTGTTGGTAGCTATAAAGTATAAAAACTGCAAAGGTGGTAGAGAGTCTTGGTTTGTGAAGGGCTTAGAAAATTAAAGAGAATTTTAAATTTGATTCTGGAGGTAATAGGGAACAATTAGAGTTGATAGAGGGAGACATAATCAAACTTGCACTTTAGAAAGGATAGTCTAACAGCTGAATGGAGGATATTGGAGGAAAGAATGACATTGGGTAGGCTGGGAGGATAGGGAACTACAGTAGGGTGTTAGCAGTGGCAGCGGAAATATTGAAAACATAGAATTGGCAGAACTTTGCAAAAAATTAGATATGAGTAAGAATTCACTACATTTTGATTTTAGGTGACTGGGAGGATTATAGTACTTTCAACAGTAATAGGAAAGCTAGAAAGAGAAAGCTAGCAGAGTAAAAGATGGTGAGTTCTGTTATGGACAAGTTGAATTGAAAATATCTATAACACATTCTGTTTGAAATGACTAATAGGCAGTTGAAGAAGTAAAACCGAAGGTCAGGAGAAAATTTAAGGCTGGATGTAGAGATCTGATAATCATTGGCATTGAGATGATAGTTAAATCCGTGGGATCTAACGAATCATCAAGTGAAATGATATAGAAGGGAAAAAAAAACAGAATTAAAATTGAGACATACCTCCAGGTTTGCAGGAATGAAGATCTAACTAAAGGAGACTAAGAGCAATTATATAGGAGACTCAGAACCAGTAGAAAGTAGTATCAAGGAAACAGATCTCTTCTGCTAGAGAAGCAGATTGGTAATGTCAAAGAGATCAAGAAGGATGAAAATTGAGAACAAACCACGAGATTTGGCAAGTAAGAGATCATTGGTAACTTTGGAGAGCAGTTTCAGAATGAAGGAAGCCAGAACTGCAGACTTAAGAGAATGAGAGGAAAGTAGTGGGAGCCTCTGGTGTAGATAGCCTTCTCAAGGAGTTTGGCCATGAAAATGAATAGTAATGTAGGATGACAGTTAGTGAGGATACATGGATCAAATGAAGGTTTTTTGTTTTTTGTTTTTGAGGATGGAGGAGATATGGACATGTCAGTCGATAGGGATAGATTGAAGATAAGTAAGAGAGTGGGGATAACAATAGACAATTTTCTGGAGAAGAGAAGGAATAGAATAATGTATGCATATAGAGGGTTCACTTTGGTAAGAAGAAGAGCCACTTTTTCATGAGATGAGTGAAGGTGGAGATAATGGCTGGTGGCATTTGGTAGATCTGAGATGAGGAAGACATGAAAAGAGGGACCTCGTAGCAAATGGCCTCAATTTTTCCAGTGAAATAAGAAAAAGTTGTCAGTTGAGAAGGGTGAGATGGGAGATTTGAAGATGAAAAGAATTGGTAGAGCTGCTGTGATGAGTAGGATTGCAAAGTATAAAAGGATTGCCTTGCTGCAGTGATAGCCCAGTTTAGACTATGTAATATATCTGTAGTGAACCCACTTAGTACAGTTTTGTGATTTCCTTCATCTTTGTTCAGTAAGATATAAGTAGGAGTGAAGACAGCAGATGGTGGGAGAAATCCAAGTCTGAGGTTTATATCTGGCAAGAGCTCTGATAGGGTAAAGGGACAGAGGACTCAAGAGGAGAGTGTAGTGTTGAACTAGTTTGGCAAGAGGTCAGAATGGGAAAAGAAGAGTGTTTGGTCTGATGGCATTATGATGAAGAGGAAGGACAGGATTTGAGAATGTAAGACAGAAGGATAAGTGAAATAACAAAAGATTATGATCTGATAAAAGTGAAGGGAAATAACAGGTCAACTTCACTTAGACAAGGTCTTTAACAAGGTAGAAGTTCCCTTGACAAAGATAGTTCTTTGACAAAGTATAGTTCCCTTGTCTTGGTATCATTGGTTAATTTTGATAATAAACTTCCAGGAATTACTGCCCAGTTGACTTTCATTGCTCTTGTAGTTAAATGCCTGAATTACTATTTTGGATATAACTTTTGAAAGGAAGGATTGTAGAACATAGAGAAAGGATATCTGCCAGAGAGAACAACCATTCCTTCTAGTGAACTCCACCTTTTCAGTGTCTTCTCTAATATGTCAAATTTATATTATTCTGGCTGGGGCCCCTTGAAAGGTAAAAGAACTTGGAGTAGTAGTCAAATTCCTTTCCTTATCTGAACTTGTCCAGCCCAGATTCAAAATACCAGTGAAGAACAATCCTGGGCTTGTTTTTCTACATTAGTGACTCTGTTTTTCATTGCTTCTTGGCTCTTGCTTCTTCTTAGTCTATCATCATTTCTCTTTGGTTCAGAAATTTGACCATTCTGCCATCTTTAATAGATTCTAAAGGGATACACAGAGATGTCATCTTCCCTAGACTCCGTCAGAAAATGCAATCTACTTTCTGTAGATTTCTCTCTCTCCTCTGAGTTTATCAGTAGTTCTCCTTTCTCTGTTTTCTGAGCTAAATTGGAAGATATAGCTCAATTGGTATACTAGCAATGAGGTAGCATATAGGTAATAAATATGCATGACAACCAGAACAGTGGAATTAACCCAATGGTGCCCAGGATTATTCCACAGGGGATTCATACTTTGTCAGAGAATGAATCTTTTCAAGGAGATTTCATCCTTTGTTATGGATGTTATGGAGATACATCAATACCAGAACCTTCCTGGCTGAGAATCAGGAAGACCTTGTATAGAGAATTTCTTACCAAGCCTTAGGGAATAATTTAGGTGTCCTTCTACACTAAGGAACTAAAATATAAATGAATAAATTAATGAAAGAGTGGTCATAGTTTACAGTTGTAGGAAATGGAGGTTTGTAGTCTTCCCTATCAATTGTGCTCTAGCTAGTAAAATTAGAGCCAGGTATCCTAATACCAAGTCCAATGTTTGTTCTACTGTACTATGTTATCTTAAGGCAGAGCTGCAGTGTCTAGTTTTCTGGATTGGCCAAAACAATTATATTTTAATAGCCTTGGGGCCAGTCTAGATTTTAGGCCTGATGGACACCTCAGTTCAACATCTCTTATATTTACCGTATTTTATCTTCCCCTTAACCTTGTTTTTATCCTTGCTAACTTCATTTTGAAATAAAAGAGAACATAGTGCTTTTTAAAAAAAAATTTTTTTAAAAACTTTTTATTTTCGAAACATAAGCATGGATAATTTTTCAACATTGAACCTTACAAAACCTCGTGTTCCAAATTTTCCTCTCCTTCCTCCCATCCTCTCCCTTAGTTGGCAAGTAATCCAGTATGTTAAATATATTAAAATATATGTTTAATCCAATATATGTATACATATTTATATAATGATCTTGCTGCACAAGAAAAGTCAGATCAAAAAAGAAAAAAAATGAGAAAGAAAACAATATGTAAACAAAAAACAACAGAAAGAGTGAAAATGCTAGAACATGGTGCTTTTTAAAATCTTTGGTACATTTATCATCTACCTTAATTGACTGGGGTGGCAGAATTAAGCCTCAACCAGGGTGGTCCCTAGGCAAGAAGAAAGGCTGCAGGGAATGATAAAACTGTGCTGGAGGTATTCTTTTGCCTCTATATTGGGCCATCTGCTTTGGTTTCCCTTTACCATGGATTTTCATCCTGTTTTGGAGAGGTTGAAATTCATGCTTTTACATAGACATTGAGGCAAAGGCTCCAGTCAGTGTTATGCTTTTAATACAGGGGTCTTAGGTGAGCCTCCTAGAGTTGACATGATGTGATCCCCCTCCATACGCCCTCCCCCTCCCCAGGCACAGCGGGCTGCTCTCGGCACTGGGGCTGGCCCTGGCAGATGTGGTGCACGAGGCCCAAGAGCCTTGTTCCCTGCTATACACCCCTGAAACCTTCCCTCAGATTGACCAGCGTCTCAGCCGCCTGGATGAGCAGTGTGTGGAGGCCCTGCAGGCCCAGGGCTTCCCCAGGTATCGGGGTGCAGGGTGGGGCCCGGGGCTGTCCCCAACTTAATGGAAGGGGACTGCTGTCCCGGTGAGGTGGGAACATGGGAAGGGCCCGATGAGGGCTGGGATGAGGGTGGTCCCATGTGCTTGGTCAGCCAAAACTTCTCTTGGGGCCCCAGTCATGTTGCTTCCTGTGCAGCATGTCTCACGTTCTCCTTTTCTTCCATCCCAGATCCCAGATCTATACTGAGAGGTTTCTGCACCTTCGTTACCAGGGGACAGACTGTGCTATTATGGTTTCTGCTCGGAGACACCCTCCCACCTCTCATTCACCTCGTGAAGGGGATTTTGGGGCAGCCTTCACAGAGAGGTACTGGGTGCTGAAAGGTTGGGGAAAGGGTTCCTTCCTCAGGACTCCTCTTCTTTGACTAACTCCTCTGGGTGGGATGTAGGTATTTGCAGGAGTTTGGCTTCATCATCCCGGACCGGCCAGTCTTAGTGGATGACGTGCGAGTGCGAGGGATGGGCCGGAGTGGCCTTAGACCGGAGTACCCTCCCCAGGCCCAGAACGGACCTCCTCGTGTGGATAGAGTAAGCGTCGCCAACTTCCAAGCCCAGCGCTTAACAAAGGACAAAGTATTTTTCCTCAACTCTGTGAGATAGTAGATGTAGGAATACTTTCCAGAGAAATATCCCCTGTATGAAATGAATTTTGTTCCCTCCATGACCATGGTAAGAGTCTCCAAACCAGAAGAGGGGCCCATACAGGATGCAGGCCCAGATTGTGGTCAAAAGCAGGTTTAAATATAATTGGGAAATATTTGACAAAGTAAATAAAAATCCAGTAAAACATAGAGCATTTTAAAACTAAGGGTCCCTAGGGATCCTTATATACAGTTTAATGGTCCCCATTTCTATTTGAGGTTGACTGCTATCCTAAACCACACTACATACATAGGCACTGAAAACTGACCCAAGGTCATAGGCTCCAGAGTTTCCCAGGGGAATGAAGGCTTACATTTGGGATATGGAAGGTACCAACATGGTAACTGTTGCCAGAGGAATATGATTCAGAGAGGGAGGTTTCAGCTTACTGGACTTTCTAATAACTAGAGCTGAAGTAGAGGAACGGTTTGTTTTGAGGAGTAGTGAATTTCCCTTCTCAGGGAATCCTTAAGCAGAAATCAAATGACTGCTTCATGATATAGCTGATCAGGTTTAGGTTGTGCTGAATGACCTCATATCTAACCCTGGGATTCTATCATTCTGTCTTATCTCCAATCCCAAGATTATCTTGGACAGCATAGGACTCCGATCCAGAAAATCCTTTTCTTCTCACCTATGGGAGGAATTTATACTCTGTTCTCCCTGTTTAGAGTGGAACCTTCAAAGAGCCCTCCCCCTGTGCCTTTTCCTAGGTAACCCAGTGCTACTTTGAGGGAGGGTACCAGGATACTCCTGTGTATCAGCTGGGAGAGTTGGGCCAGGGACACAGACTCCCAGGACCTTGCCTCATCATTGACAGCAACAGGTGAGGGTGATGTTGTGATTGGAGTTTCTGGTAGGGTGAAGGGAGGGAGTGTAGAAGGGTAGAGGAAAAGAAAATGGTCATCTAAAGAATCTAGAAATATGGGTAAAAGAAAGAATGTATGTATGATAGGTGACAATGTAATCCATATTAGTCTTAACCAGAAGCAGGTTGAGGAACATACCTCCAATTAATATATTTTCTGAGAGAGGGCTCTTCCTGAAAGTTAGATCAAATTTCTTCCAATGTCTTAAAAGTAGCCTTCTTTCTTTTTCTTAGTACAATCTTGGTGGAACCAGGATGCCATGCTGAGGTGACTAAGGCAGGTGATATCCGAATCACTGTGGGAGCACAGTCCCCTACTACTGTTAGCTCCCATCTTGACCCCATCCAACTATCCATCTTCTCCCACCGTTTCATGAGCATTGCTGGTGAGTGACTGCCTCTCTTCCAAACTCTTTCATTTTCCCCAGTCCCTCTCTTTTTCTTTGTCTCCTGCTGGCTGTTTATTGTAAACTCACCCCCATTTCTCTGATCCCATTCTTAACATCTCCTGTGACCTTAGTCTCTTAATCTCCCTGATAATTTTTGGTCTCCATGCTAATACATTTCCCAGCATGTTTCATTACTCCATGGACATAGGAAAGGGGATGGAACATTCTTGCGAGCATGATTATGGAGTGATGCATGGTCTCTATAAGTTTTTCTTGGCTATTGTGTATATGCAACAAAGGAGCAAGTAATCCTTTGTGAATTATTAATATTTCCTAGAAATATGATTGTTAGAGGAAAAGATATGATAAAATTAGGATTCCTCAATGTACAGTCCACAAAACAGTTAAATACAGAAGATGTAATCAGGAGTAGCCTGAAGCTGTCTCCCTGTACAAGTTATGGATAGCCTCACTGAGTGAACTGATGACTTATGAGGAGTACCTTTTGGCTGGAACCATTGACATTAAGGATAATATGTTGTCGGGGTATATACGAGTCCTACCCTTGGTCTAGGGTCTAGGGTATCTGAGTCTTTTGAAGATAGAAGAAGTTGACAGAGGGACAGAGAATGGACTTGGGTCCCTGGAAGGTGGGAGTAGGATGAAGCCTGTGTATCCTCACAACTCCCTAGTGAGCAACTGTAGCTCCTGTGGAAGACCGCGATAGAACTTAGTGCTCTAGAGGCGATTGCTGTTGACAAGTGGTAGCAGAACAGAGAAGGAGTTCCTCCAAAGGAGACCCCATGACTTGAAAGATGACTAAAATTGGGAGTATCATTGGACACCTAGCTTCCATGTCAGAGAGAGGGGAAGTCACCAGCCTTCTGGAGAAAAAAAGGAGTAGGCTAATGGCAAGGGACTGAGCCAGAATGTAGAAAAGCAACCTGGACCTTGTCTTCCATTATTGCTATGAGTATATGGACTGTGCGGGTTCAGCTGGAAAGGGAGTTGGCTCTCTGTGCTTTAGGGGTGCTTCCAAATCTTAGGTTAGCACCATTAGTGGGGAAGACTAATATGGATTAAAGGGAACATTACAGAAGATTGCCTGGAAGTAAAGGTTTTACTTTTTTTTTTTTTTTTTTAAACAATCCCAAATGTAAGAATCCCTTTTAAGAAAACCCTAATTACATTAGAGGAGCATGATAAGTCTGAAAGATTATATATGTCTCTAGGGGGAGGGTGGAACTCATCCAAGGAGAGGGATCTTCTATTTGTCTTAAATGTATGTCCTTCCAAAGAATTAATATGGTGGTACTTTGAATCTAGAATATTGTATAAGTTCTGAGGACAGGGGCGGGAGAGGAAGGGAGAGGAAGGAAGAGGGAACTTATTGGAAAGGGAAGGAGGTAACTATAGGTTTCTTTGAATTCTGCTTTATTTTGTTTTGATGGAAACAGTAGGAGTCTTGTATTTGATTTATAGATTAGTTTATGTGCTTGTATAGAAGCATTATCTTATAGACGGGCTATATTCCATCATTCTCAAGAAAGTTTTACTGGAGTGGGGAAAAAGTAAATCAATTTTGGGAATTCCAAAACAAACTTTGGGTTGGAACTTGAAGCAAAGAATGCTTTGTGGGAAATTCCCTGAAGTGGAACCTAGTCTGTATGAACTCAGAAGTGGGGTTTTGGGCCACAGGTACCTAAAATAACACACAAATGTGATCATGACTAACAGTACAGAATGTGCAGCCTTTCCATATGAATACAAATATTTATATAGCAACTTATATTGTTATGTCTAAGAATTGGAAAGCTATATTGTAACAATAATCAACTGTGAAAATCATAGTAGTAACTTTGATCAATAAAAAAATTTATGACAATTCCAAATGACTTCATGATGAAAAAATGCTAACCACTTTCCGAGAGAAAAGTGATGAACTCTGAGTGCAGATTGAAGAATATCTTTTTCACTTTGTTTTTCTTTTGCCTTTTTTTCCTACATGATTAATATGGACATATATTTTATATGATTTCACATACATATATATATATAGTATACATACACACATAAATATAAAATGAGTATTGTGTTATATGCTTTCTCAGTGAGTAGGGTAGGGGCTATAGGGAAGGAAAGATAGAATTTTGAATTGGAAAAAATAATGTGCATCTTTGGCTTTGAGTAGTTTATTTTATAAGGTGTGTATTTTATAAGAGAATCCCAAATTGAGGTTCTCCATGTTCTTGCGCTGAATTTGTGGATATTTAATGTTGTCTTCATTTAGGTAATGGTAATATCATATGTTTTTTTTTTTCTTTTGGTTTTGTTTTATGCAGCCTGCCTCTTTGCAATCTCATTTTCCCTTATTTTTGTCTCTTATATCAGTCTTTTCTTATGATGCAGTAATGTTCCATTATAGCCACATTCTACTGTTTAGCCATTTCCTAAATTGTTGTGCATGTGGTTTGTTTCAGTTTCCATTGCAATTACTGCTGTCAATAGTTGCTCATCAGCAAATTTGTGTGTGTGTGTGTGTGTGTGTGTGTGTGTGTGTGTGTGTAAAGATAGGTCATTTTTTGTTAATAAACGCCTTTGGATAAAAAGATGATTTTTTTTTTCTGCCTTTGAAGAAGTCTTGCTAAGAAGATATAATTACTCCTATTGTCGGTGCCTTTCAGACTATGTATTGGAATCCATAATGATTCATGATGAAACCCTGAGATGATGAATGAATAGACTTGCCTTGGGTATTCTTTGATAGAAAGATCCATTCTGGATAATTGATTGAGTCATGGCTAGTCATATATTTGAACCATTATATTTGACTTTTGATGTTGAAAAAAGGACAACAGAGGGCAGCTAGGTGGTTCAGTAGATAGAGCACCAACCCTGAAGTTAGGAGGAGCTGAGTTCAAATCTGGTCTCAGATACTTCCTAGCTGTGTGACCCTGGGTAAGTCACTTAACCCCAATTGCTTCAGCCAAAAAAAAAAAAAGAAGAAGAAAGAAAGAAAGAAAGAAAGAAAAAGAAAAGAAAAGAAGGAAGGAAGAAAAAGAAAGAAAGAAAGAAAGAAAAAAAAGGACAACAGATGCAGAGCAGAAAGAGTAAAAGAAGGGACTAAAGTGACCATGGAGACAGCAGCAGCTAGAGTGTCTCTTGGAGTAGTAGAGCAGAAACAGAGATACATGAAAAAAAGGAGAAATTCTAGGGTTAACTCAGGAGAGAAATGTAGTATTTCCTTTATAATACTAGATTCTTGGACCAAGTTTTCTTGATACGAGGAAGAATTTCTGGACTTGGTTGACCAGGTGGAAGAGCTGTAGATCCAAGCAGGAATCAGAGCTAAGGAATAGTCAGAGACAGTTCCACAGCAGCAAGTAGCAAAACTAGATCATATATACTCAGTGTCAGTGGGCTGGCTAGTCATGTGGACAAATCAGAGGGGTCAGCTATCTAGTGATAGCTGATATCACAGTGGATATTGTGCTGGACCTAGAGCCAGGAAGACCTGAGTTTAAATCTGGCTTTAGACACTCATTACTGTGTATGACCCTGGGCAAGTCACTTAACTTATGTCTGCCTCAGTTTACTTATCTACAAAATGGAGATGATAGTAATATAACCAATGTCCCAGTGTTATTATGAGGATCAAATGAGATAATAGCATTCAACCCAGTGCTTGGCACATAGTAGGTATTTGATAAATCCTTCCTTCCTCTGTTCTCCAAGTCTAGATGACTATAATTCCCTCTAGGTAGTTGAATTTACCAGGGTAAAAAGGACTGATTTTCTACTATACTTTTACCTTTATAGTGAAATCATGGGACTCACTAGAGAGGGAAAAAATTGTCTTGATTGTGATGAGTTTGAGTATAAGGCCTTTGTGTTTGTGTTTTGTGTCTACTAGGACAAAAACTATACCGTGGTTGAAGTATTAGCCTTATTTTAAAGAGAGGGAAAATGACTGAAGTCCTGGCTAGAAAATTGAAGAACTTAGTAGGAGGTTCAAGGTGAATATTTCTTCCAGGTGAAAATGATGGATTGGGAAAGAAAGGACATGGAAAAAGGACAGCTGACTATTTGGATTTTATCAGAGAATGGGACTTAGTATTTTGAACGATGGCTTATGATCCTGGAACCACGTGCTATTATTATCTCCAGTTTGTAGTTGAGGAAACTGAGGCAGGTAGAAGTTAAGTTATTTGCCCAGGATCATACATCTAGTAAGTTTTTGAAGCCAGATTTGAACGTGGGCTTTTCAGATTCTAGCCATGGTGCTTTATCTACTGGGCCATCTAGTTGTTTCTATGGGAGCAGAGAAAAATTCTGTGATGAATTTGTGAAGCAGATTCCTAGGTATAACAAATGTTACATAGGAGGAGCCCTGATAAGGGTGGTTTTGATTCATCCTCAGGAGGAAACAATATGGCAGATGTTTGGGAACAGTGTCTATGGCTTTAGGTATCTCATACCAATCTACAGAATATGGCTAATGAACAAAGTATGCTGGGACTTTTAAAATAAAGGGAAATAAAAACTGAAATGAAAATATAGTCATTGAAATATAGCAATGCAAGGGTATCCCTTGTTTTGGTAGAAGGAGTGGTAGATGAGCACCATCTATTTAGAAAGTATACATATACCCTTATGGAAATCCATGATTCCAAAGAGATTATTTGGGTGAGCATAAAATAAATGAGAAACAAAAATAATAGCATGGAAGGAATATACTACAGATTGCATGTCCAGTGGAAGAAATGAGTGATAAGTTATTGACATGAAATTGATACAAGTGTGGGGCAGAGTAGGGATAGATGAGTTCAGTTACTGGGTATCTCATTCCATTTAAAAAAATAGACATCTGATGAAAACTGCCTTCCTAACAGTTTCACTTCTTAGAACATGGGAAACTTTGGGGAGAAGTGAGCATTCCAACTCACTGTGGAATAAGGAGAGTAAGTCAGGGCATAGATCAGACACATGCTTTAGATTTTTGAGAGCAGATTTCAAAGTGCACCGAGAAAGGATATGTAGGATCCTCTGGCCTAAAATTCTATAGGGGGAGTCCGCCTAGGATGAATGGAAAGCTTAAAGGATGAAATTCCAAAGACTTTAAGAGATAATTCTGATGAAAAGGAAAAGAACTCTAAAGAGACTGGTGGATAGAATAGACCTTGTGTCAGGAGACCTGAGTTCAAATTCTGTCTCAGACACTTACTGTCTGTATAATTTTGGGCAAGTCAATCCCAATTTCTTGAGAGAGAGAGTAAAAGAGAAAGAGAATGAGAAAGAGGCAGAGAAAGAGAGAGAGAGAGAGAGAGAAAGAGAGAGAGAGAGAGTATGTTACAGGAAACTCATCAAAGAACTTAGAGTATAAAAACATGAATAGAAAAGGTAGGAAACAGATCATGAATATAGTACTATGACATGGTCTTATAAGAATAATGACAGGAAAGTTTAAAGCTCAGATTGTTCTGAACTTAGACTAAGGACTAAGTTTTGTTTTGTTTTTTATTTTTTGTTTTGAGCTACGTGAGGGAAAAGAGGAGAATGAAAGAAGGGGTAAGACCTTTGTTTGGGTTGGATGGGACAGTGATCATGAATGATGATGATGAGAAAGCCAAGCTGTTCAAATCTTATATTACTTCTGTTTTCTCTGCTAAGGAGAATGATCTTTGGACTGGAAAGAGCAGAACACAAATGGCTAATAGGGAGTTGATATCCAAGAGTTCAAGTCACCAGACCCAGATGAACTACATTCTAAGGTACCAAAAGAACTGGCAGATGTGATTGCTGAGCCACTCACTATCAGTTATGTTTAAAAGGTTATGGAAAATGGGAGTGGTACCACAGGATTGGAGAGGGGCTAATGTTAATCCTGATTTTCAAAAAGGGAAGAATTTGGAATCTGTAAATTTTAGCTCAGCGAGCTTTGCTTAGGTTCTGGAAAAAAAAAATTAGGATATGTCATTAAAAGGATGGTTAGTAGACATCTAGAGAAGGAAACAGTGATCACAGTGAACTAGCATGGCTTCATCAAGAACAGATCATGTCCGACAAACCTAATTTTCTTTTATGACCATGTTATTTTGTGGATAGATCAGGGGAATGCTGCATAGATAGTTCACCTAGATTTTGGCAAATCAGTTTACAAAATCTTTCATGCAATTCATGTGTAAAAGTTAGGGAGATTTGGACTTTATATAGATAGATTTTGGATCTAGTTAAAGGCTGTACATAAAGTGCTATTATTAGTGGATTGATGTCATCTTGGAAGAAGGTCTCCAGAAGTTCTCAGACATTTGAGCTTATCCCTGTGCTGTTTATTAATTAAAAGTAATTTTTAAAAAATGATATGGCATCCATGGTATGCTTGCAAATTTGCAGATGAAAATGAAAAAGGATAACTAACATGTTGGGTGATACTGAAAAGGTATCAACAAATTAGAATTTTGGGCTGAAGCTATTACGGTGAAATTTAATAAGGTTAAATGTAGTCTTAAACTTGAGTTAAAAAAATCAACTTTATAAATATAAATTGGAGGAGCTATGGCTAGATAGTAGTTCATATAGAAAAAGCTCTGGAGGTTTGAGTGGACTATAGATTCAATCTGAATAAGTTAATAATATGACTTGTAGACCAAAAAAAATCTAATCTGAACTTAGACAGGATTAAGAGGCATAGTATATAGAAAGAGGGAGGGACTAGTCTTGCTATAATAAGGTCATAACACATCTAGAGTATTATGTTCAGGTCTTATCCAATTGTAGGAAGAAATTTGATATCCTGTATGCAGAAAAGATAGTCCAGATTGGTGAAGGGCATTGGGATTATGTTAGATGAGGATTCTTTGAAGGAATTTGGAGTATTTCACCTAGAGAAGAAAAGACTTTGGGGAGGTCAAGAGAGTTATATTCAAATAAGTGGATTTGGTTTGTTCTGCTTGGTCCTAGAGGGAAAAACTAGAGTTTAATTGTAGGGGATGCATATTAAGGTTTGGATTACAGAAAAATCCTTCTTACTATTGAGTCATCTCTGATTGAAATGACCTATCTTAGCAGGTAGATATTGGTAGGAAGGGATAATAGATGATACACTTTTATGGAAATCCATGAACCCAAGAAGATTAATTAGGTGAGAATAAAAAAAAATTACCAATTGCCAGGTGTCCAATTTCATTAAAACAGAGACATCTGATGAAAATTCTCACTTGCTTTCCTGAGTTTCTTCTTAGAAGATGGGGAGCACTCTCTAGAAGTCTTCAAGCACATGTCAAGTAACTTCATGAAGTAATTTATATTGAAGTATAGATTAGCCTATATGGCTCTGGGGTTTCTTCCAACATCCAAATTTTTTGATTCTGTACCTTGAATTCAAATCAAGTCATGAAGTATTTATTAATTGCCTTCTATGTGCCAGGAATTGTGTTAAGTTATGGGGATAAAAAAAGCAAAAATATTCCTTCTTTTAAGGAACTCATAGTCCAATGAAGGAGACAACATATATACAAATGATACAAACTTTTCCTGTGGAAAAGTTGGAGATAATCACAGAGGGAAGGTACTGAGATTAAGGAGGACTAGGAAAGTCTTTTTTTTATATAATAGCTTTTTTTTTTAATAATAGCTTTTTATTTTCAAAATATATGTAAAGATAGTTTTCAACATTCATCCTTGCAGAACCTTGTGTTTCAAATTTTTCTTCCTCCCTTTCCTCCATTCCCTCCCATAGACAGCAAGTAATCCAATATATGTTAGACATGTGTTGTTCTTCTGTACATATTTCTGCATTTATCATACTGCTCAAGAAAAATCAGATCAAGAAGGAAAAAAATGAAAAAGAAAACAAAAAAGCAGCAAACAACAGCAAAAAAGATGAAAATACTATGTTGTGATCCACATTCAGTCCTTCTAAGTTCTCTTTCTGAATGCAAATGACTCTTTCCATCATAAGTCTATTGGAATTGGCCTGAATCACCTCATTGTTGAAAAGAGCCACATAGGAAAACCTTCTTAAAGATGGAATCTTATAGATGGCTCCAAGGGATCCAGAGATGTCAGGAGGTAGGATGAAGAAGGAAAACATTTTAGGCAGGGAGAGACAGCCATGGAAAGTGCCTGGAGTCAATACAGAGTGTTTTGTTCAAAGAACACAGCAAGGATAGGAGAGTCATTAGATTGGCGAGTAGATGGAAGGCAGTAAGGTCTAAGGAGATTGAAAAAATAGAAAGAGAACAGGTTATAAAAGGCTCTGAATGCCAAACAGAGGCTTCCTCAGAGAGGCAACATTAGAGTTTAAGGTAGTATCATGGCGAGATCTGATCTTTAGAATGACTTTTTTAGCTAGTTGCATGGAGGATGGACTGGAGTGGAGAGAGACTTGAAGCTAGGAAATCAATTAGCAGGTGATCCAGATAGTCCAGAGTGAGAGATGATGAGAACCTGCGCCAGGATGATAGAGTTAGAAGAAAAGGGGTTATGTATGAGATACTGCAAAGGTAGAATTGCCATGACTTGGCTATCACCTTTCTCCTCTTTTCCTCCTTGTCTATTCTCCACCAGTTAAGACTTAGAACCCATTTTAGGATTAAAAGAACAGAAGTTAAAATTCTGGTGGACAATTGTGAGATCCCTGAAAGCCAAGCAGGATAGATAATTCTTCAAGGAAAGATTGGGTCTGATCAGCAACTACTTTTTTTTTTTTTAATAACTTTTTATTGATAGAACCCATGCCAGGGTAATTTTTTACAACATTATCCCTTGCACTCACTTCTGTTCCGATTTTTCCCCTCCCTCCCTCCACCCCTTCCCCTGATGGCAGGAGGTCCTATACATGTTAAATAGGTTACAGTATATCCTAGATACAATATATGTGTGCAGAACCAAACAGTTCTCTTATTGCATAGGGAGAATTGGATTCAGAAGGTATAAATAATCTGGGAAGAAAAACAAAAATGCAAGCAGTTTATATTCATTTCCCAGTGTTCTTTCTTTGGGTGTAGCTGCTTCTGTCCATCTTTGATCAATTAAGACTCTCTTTATCGAAGAGATTCACTTCCATCAGAATACATCCTCAAACAGTATCGTTGTTGAGGTATATAATGATCTCCTGGTTCTGCTCATTTCACTCAGCATCAGTTCATGTAAGTCTCGCCAGTCCTCTCTGTATTCATCCTGCTGGTCATTCCTTACAGAACAATAATATTCCATAACGTTCATATACCACAATTTACTCAACCATTCTCCAATTGATGGGCATCCATTCATTTTCCAGCTTCTAGCCACTACAAACAGGGCTGCCACAAACATTTTGGCACATACAGGTCCCTTTCCTTTCTTTAGTATCTCTTTGGGGTATAAGCCCAGTAGAAACACTGCTGGATCAAAGGGTATGCACAGTTTGATAACTTTTTGAGCATAGTTCCAAATTGCTCTCCAGAATGGCTGGATGTGTTCACAATTCCACCAACAATGTATCAGTGTCCCTGTTTTCCCACATCCTCTCCAACATTCCCCATTATCTTTCCCTGTCATTCTAGCCAATCTGACAGGTGTGTAGTGGTATCTCAGAGTTGTCTTAATTTGCATTTCTCTGATTAATAATGATTTGGAGCATATTTTCATATGATAGACCAAATTTTAAAATGCAAAAAAAAAATTGGTTCAGGAATTAGCCTTTTCTGGATGACCATAGGTAGTTACAACATCTTTCACACAATTTTCTTGTTTTTAAATCCTAAAGATGTCCCTGGACTCTGCTTTCTATTAGAGCAGAGGGATCTGCCTACTTTGGATTAGGAAATATGTTGTAAATAAATGCTTGAGGCAACAAGCATACAAAGGATATTTGTCTTGAACTCAGCCCAGTTGGATGCAATTTACTCCATGGACCCAGGTTCAAGAACTGGGTAAGGTGCCAGAGCCGGAGTGAATGTGAAGACAAAGGGAAACTGTATTGCCTCTTGACTGATTATGAAACACCAGGCACCTGATTTCAGGAAAGGGAGTGAAGAATTGAGTATGACTTAGTTTTCTAACCTTTGTAACTGGAAAGATAGTGGTGTTCTCCACAGTAGTTGGGAAGTTAGAAGAGGGGGGAGTTTTGGGGAAGGATGAATTCTGAGCTAAAATCACTGAAAGAATACATAGAGAAAAAAGGACCCAGAATTAAGGCTTGGGATACACCCCATTCGGGGGAGCAGGTTATAGATGATGATCCAGAGTGATCAGACAGGAGTGATCAGGGAGACAACTGTATAGCAAAACTCAGAGAGGAGAGAGTATCCAGGAGAAAGGGTGGTCAGTATGGTCAGATGCTTTAGAGGGGTCCTGAAGGACAAGAATTGTGAGGCTATTGGACTTAGCAACTGGTAACCTTGGAGAAAGAGTTTCAGTCAAGTTATCAGAAATAAGATTGCAAGAGATTGAGAAAAGTGGAGGCAATGATCCCTTGAGGAAAAGGAAGGGTCACCCGGATGTTTTTAAGGGTTTTCTATTCATTTCTTTCAGAAAGAACCAAGACCCCAAATAAGTTCATTTCAGCATGCACTTTGGTACTTGTCTGCCTGACCTGAGTTCATAGAAATATAGCATCTAGAAAAAACAAGGGTGGTTATCCTGCTGTTCTTTGCCCTGGTGAATACTGGGTGTGGTTGTGGTTGCCACATTTAAAAAGGACATTGGCAAGTTAGAGGAGGGTGATCAAGATGGTAAAGAGACTTAAAATCATGGCATAAAAGATTGTGTGAAAATCTTGGATTAAGGAAGATAGAAGGCTAACACATAAAGGAATTCTCTAGGAAGGATTGAGGGCCATTATTCTTGACCAGACCCCTTAAACCGAGTATTATCTAAGGTCCTTTTTGCTCTTTGAGGCCCATAGCCTAGAGCTATTAGGAGGCCTCTCCTTCTGTAGCATTTTAATCTGATCTTTCCATATAGCTGTGTCTAAGGGAATGGGTACAAGAACTTCAGAATTCCAGAATCTATCAGTGAAGGGATCGTTTGCTGTTCCCTGTCTTGGCTCCCTGCTGAGCCTCCTTCTTTATATCTCCCTCTAGTGGTGGTAATTTTGATTTTTCCATTGTTCTGGCTATTCCTCTTCTGAGGAATTGTGTGTGAGTGTGAGTTTGTAAGTGCTTGTATGAGTGCTCCCTGGCATTCATCCTGGCTCCCTTTCATTTCTTGCTATATTTCTCTGTCTCTGATTCCTCTAGCTCTGTGTTTTCACTTGGAACCAGTTCTTTAATGCACACAGTGCCCTAAAAGGCATTATATTTCTAAATGTGTCCTACCTTTCCACCTACCTCTGTATTCCTTTGTTCTCTTGTCCCCTCTTTAAATTTTTAAAAAATTTTGGTGGTATATTATTTTTTCCAATTATAAGTAAAGATGTTTTTCAAAATTCATTTTTGCAAGATTTTGAATTCCAATTTTTTTCTCTCTCCCCAAGAGGACAAGCAACTAGGTTATACATGTACAATCAATTTTTAACATATCTTCATATGAATCATGTTGGGAAAGAAAAATTGGAACAAAAGATAAAAACCACAAGAAACAAAACAAAATTTTAAAAAGGTGAAAATAGTTTGCTTCAATTCTTATTTAATCTCCATAGTTCTTTCTCTGAATGCAGATGACATTTTCTATCCAAAGTCTATTGGAACTATTTTGGATCACTGTATTGCTGAGAGGAGCTAAATCTAGCATAGTTGATCATTACAGTCTTACTTTATATAATGTTCCCCTGTTTCTGCTCACTTTATTCAGCATCAGTTCATGTAAGTTTTTACAGACTTTGGTGAAATCATCCTGTTCATCATTTCTTATAGAGTATTAATATTCCTTTACATTCCTATACCATAACTTATTTAGCCATTCCTTATTTGATGGGCATCCACTGAGTTTCCAGTTCCTAGTCCCTACAAAAAGAGCTACTACAAATATTTTTACACATGTGGCTCCTTTTTTCTTTTCTATGATCTCTTTGGGATATAAATCTATATCCTATAGTGACACTACTGGATCAAAGGGTATGCACAGTTTTATAGTCCTTTGGGCATAATTCCAAATTGCTTTCCAAAATGGTTCAATCAGTTCAAAAGTCCCACCAACAATTCATTAGTGTTCTGATTTTCCCACATCCCCTCTTACATTTATCATTATTTTTTCCTGTCTTCTTAGCCAATTGGATAGGTGTGAGTTGGTACCTCAGAGTAGTTTTAATTTGCATTTCTTTAATCAATAGTGATTTAGAGCATTTTTTCATGTGATGGTTTTAAGTTCTTCTGAAAATTGTCAGTTCATATCCTTTGACCATTTTGTATAAATTTAACTCAGTTCTCTATATATTTTGGGAATGAGGCCTTCATCGGAAACACTGGCTATAAAAATTGTTTCCCAGCTCTCTGCTACCCTTCTAATCTTGGCTGCATTGATTTTGTTTGTGCAAAATCTTTTTAATTTAATATAATCAAAATTGTCCATTTTAAATTCATAATGTTCTCTAGTTCTTCTTTGATCATAGATTTCTCCCTTGTCCAAAGATCTGACCAGTAGACTATCCTTTGCTTTCCTTATTTGCTTATATTATCACTCTTTACATCTAAATCATATACCCATTTAGACCTTATCTTGGTATGGGGTGTTCCTGTTTCCTTTTTTAATGACTAAGTCCAGATTCAGGTCTGAACTCCATCACCAATGTAGTATCATCTTATTTAAGTTGGGAATCTTGAGTCAGAGACAGGATCCAAAGGACAACAAGACTCCAGAAGAAGGCCATTTCACATCCTGTGAAGGGACATCAGAAGCTGATCTTGGACCAATGTTAGGGGTAAAGTTGAAGGAGGCCTTGCAAGATCACAGTAGATCTCCTATCAGGAAGTACCTAAATATATGCCTGGATTGACAATATAAACTCATGGGTTCCATCTAGCCTGTTCTATCCTTGTACCAATGTAGATGGGGTCATTCAGCTCCTTGGCAACCCAAGTCTGCCAGGCTGCTACTTTTTCAAGTTGCTGACCAGTCATCCAGAGAAGTAGGGAAGCCTAAAGATTCTTCATTGAGAGGGCTTTCATTAACACCAAACTTTTTTCCTTTCTCCAAGTCCACTTCATCTGTTCTGACATCTTGAACTGAATTAATAGGAATCTGGGAATGCTTAATCCAGGGTCTGGTGAACTCAGGGACTTATGGCCACTTTCTGGACATAGAATTGTCTCAGTGGGAGCAATTCAGGGTTCTAGGTAAGACTGAGGGTAGCAAGTACCTATCAACGAATATTCCTTATGGCTGGGTCTAGTGATTCAGGATAATTATCTTTTATGTTCCTGACAAAACTAAATCTACCATATTCCCTATCATGTTAGGATTTGGGTGTCTGGTTGACACTGGTGGTTTTTATTCTATTTAGCATATTGCAATGGAATTACAAGGAGGTGTGTGGCTTTGGATAAAAAGTTTCCTGGTTGTCTCTAGAATCAGACATACGAGCAGTTCATTGACTTATTTGATGCCATCAAGGCAATCAATCAATCATCAACAAGTATTTATTAAGCACCTACCATGTGCCAGAGCTGTACTGGGGACTAGGAATAAAGAATGAAACAATTCTCACTCAAATGAAAAGGCAGATGTTTCTTTTTTTTAATTAAAGCTTTTTTATTTTCCAAACATATATATAGATAATTTTCAATATTCATCCTTGCAAAACTTTGTGTTCCAAATTTTTATTCCTTCCTCTCCACCCTTTTCCCTAGACGGCAAGTAATCCAATATATGTTAAACACGTGCAATTCTTCTATACATATTTCCACAATTACTATGCTACACAAGAAAAATCAGATCAAAAAGGAAAAAAAATGAGAAAGAAAACAAAAAGCAAGCAAACAACAACAAAAAGAGTGAAAATGCTATGTTGTGATCCTCACTCAGTCCACACAGTCCTCTCTCTATAGATGGCTCTCTTCATCACAAGATCATTGGAACTGGCCTGAATCATCTCATTGTTGAAAAGAGCCACGTTCATCAGAATTGATCATCGTATAATCTTGCTGTTGCCGTGTATAATGATCTCCTGGTTCTACTTACTTCACTTAGCATCAGTTCATGTAAGTCTCTCCAGGCCTCTGAAATCATCCTGCTGATTGTTTCTTATAGAACAATAATATTCCATAATATATCCAGCCATTCTCCAGCTGATGGGCATCCAGTCAGTGTCCAGTCTCTTGCCACTACAGAGAGGGCTGCCACAAACATCTTTGCATATGTGGATCCCTTTCCCTCCTTTAGGATCTCTTTGGGATACAAACCCAGTAGAGATATTGCTGGATCAAATGATATACATAAAGTATGACTTTGAGCATAGTTCCAAATTATCCTCCAGAATGATTGAATCAATTCACAACTCCATCAACAATATATCAATGTCCCAGTTGTCCCATATCCCTTCCAATAATCATTATTAGCTTTTTCTGTCATCTTAGCCAATCTGAGAGGTGTGTAGTGTTGTTTTAATTTGCTTTTCTCTGATCAATAGTGATTTAGAGTACCTTTTCATATGACTACAAATAGTTTCAATTTCTTCATCTGAAAATTGTCTGTTCATATCCTTTGATCATTTCTCAATTGGAGAATGGCTAGAATTCTTATAAATGAGTCAATTCTCTCTATATTTTAAAAATGAGGCCTTTATCAGAACCTTTTAATGTGAAAATTTTTTTCCCAGTTAATTTTTTTCCTTCTAATCTTGTCTGCATTGGTTATGTTTGTACAAAAACTTTTTAACTTAATATAATCAAAATTATCTATTTTGTGTATAGAACTCTAGTTCTTCTTTGGCCACAAATTCCTTCCTTCTCCACAGATCTGAGAGGTAAACTATCTTTTGTTATTTTAATTTGCTTATAATATCACTCTTTTCAAAATCATGGATCCATTTTGATGCTATTTTGGTATATGCCATTAGGTGTTAGTCAATACCTAATTTCTGCCATACTAGTTTCCAATTTTCCCAGCAGTTAAATAGTGAGTTCTTATCCCAGAAGCTGGGATCTTTGGGTTCATCAAGCACTAGATTACTATAGTCATTGATTATTGTGTCTTTTGAGCCTCACTTATTCCACTGATCAACTACTCTGTTTCTTAGCCAGTACCAAATGGTTTTGATGACTGCTGCTTTATGATTTAGTTTTATATCTAGTACAACTAGAGGGCAGATGTTTCTTGCTCATACGCCCAGTAAATGCAAAGGTCCTTCTTGGAAAATCAGATACAAGTTGGTTTTGTTGTTTGTCCAAAAGCTGCAAGAAATATTTCATGGGACATTTGGTCATTTTGTATTTTGACATTTAGGTTAAATATTTGCAGAAAAACCCCTGAGAAAATAATTTAGCTTCTCTGTCAGCATCTGTTAAAGAGAATAAAAAGATAGAAAAAAGCTACAAAGTATTCCCTAAGTGAACTTAACATATCCTTGGATACTTGGTAACTTCAATCCAAAGTTGGTTGGAGGGGAAGAAGGCAAAAGAAAAAAATTTAGGTTGAAAATTATAGTTCAGAGGCCAAAAGAGCCTCTCTTGTATGCTTATTAATACTTTCTTTGAGAAAAGAAATGGAAGATATTATATGTAATAAGTATCAAATAATATCACAAAAGTTAAATCTCTCTTTCTAATTTCTTTATTTTTGCTGGGGCAGTTAGGTTTAAGTGAGTTGCTCAGGGTCACGCAGCTAGGAAGTGTTAAGTGTCTGAGGCTGGATTTGAACTCAGGTCCCCCTGACTTTAAGGCTGGTTCTCTATCCGCTGCGCCACCTAGCTGCCCCTAAATCAATATTCTAACTGACAAAGTGCCTTGTCACTGATGCACAAGTTATTCCTGTATCAGCTGGCTGTCTTTAGGCAGACTACCAACTCACTGGGGGAAAAGATCCAATCCAAATATCAACATAATATGTGGGAAGAGAACAAACATTTATTAAGCACCTCCTATGGGCTAAGCTCTTAAATATCTCATTTCATTCTCATGACAGAAAAGTCCAAATGAGAAAAAACAAATCATAAATGTGGTGGGCAGCTAAAATAAACCCTTCTTGACATGATAAAACTAGTGATGCTCAGAAGAGGTGGAAAGTAGGAGAGAGGTAGAGGAATGGACACCAACACAGATGACAACGATTTCCTAAAGGGTTTTAATTGCTATAAAGAACAGACCAAAAGAACCTGGATATTTTTTCAGTCAATATCTACTTGCTCTTTTTGTTATGCAGAAAGAGAGATGGAAGCCAAGGACAGCACTGACTGAGAATATTAACTTGTTTTTCAAAAACTTTACAGAGCAGAATAGTATAATATTATGGGTGACATTTTCCCAAAATAGAGCAAGAAGCAAGGTCAGGGAAAGATATATTGGTAAGGGACTTAACTAAGCAAAATCATCTCAAAGGTTTTTAAAGATGAAACTGGAAGGAGATCAACAAATGGATGAAAAGTGCACTGTCAAGATCTCTCTAACAAAACATTTTCCCTGTCAAGGACAGTGGAACATTTGGACATAGTCCCAGATGTACTGCATAAGGAAGCAGAAATAACCAGGAAGAAAATAAAGTTGAGAAGCAGTGGGACCAGACCTCATATGCATAGAAAAGTACTAAGAGATCAGTTCTCAAGATCTCTGAAAAGAGGGAAGTTGGTAACGGTGTGGGGAAAAATCTGGGATATTACCCATAAAACATATCTGAATGTCAGTGAATTGCATCAAGCTGCTAGAAAACTGAGGAATCTCTTCAGTGAGATATATAATTATTTTTAAAAGTTTGGTATAATGATTCACACAGGAAAATCTGCTTGGATGAAGAATTCCTATTGCCCAAACTACGTATCTTGGGCAGACGTTTTAAAGGAGCAATAAGCTGAACTCACAATGGATAGGAGTATAGGCTGGAATGCTTGTGGGAAGTCAGGCAGTTTTTTTTTTTAATAACTCTCTTTCTCCCTGAAACAAATGTCTTCCCTTTAAATACCAATATTCTTTTGGTAGTGATAAGTGGCAGAATACTAAAGTGTCTGAAGAATTTAAGTTCAAAAGGAAATACCAGGTAGACTTGAGTTGGTTTCAGAACATTGCAATCTAAGAATTTTATAGATGTGATAAATGACTGCTATCTGAGAAATATATAATGGAAATAAAAAAGGCCTATTCATCTAGGGAGAAGAAGGGATAAACAATGAACAGTTCATGTTTTTCACTGATATCTGTACAATGTCAAAAGGAATACCCTCACCAAGTTGGGTGAACCTTCTGTGACATATAATTAGGAATACATAGATATGTTTCACAGAATGAGAACAATGTTGCTGTTGGAGGAAGGACTTCCATCCATGAAATCCCAGATCTATTGGAGCAGGTGACCTGCCTATTTTTCTGCCTTCATATATATTCACCTCATTGTTTTATTAGCCCTTGCTGTGCTGTGCTCTATACTCCAGACCTAGATGCACCAGAGCTGCTGGATTCATGGCTGCCCTCCCCCCCTTTATTTTTGTGGGCAGACTAGGGTTTTTTTTTTTATTATAGCTTTTTATTTACAAGATATGTGCATGGGTAATTTTTCAGTATTGACAAATTACAAAACCTTTTGTTCCAACTTTCCCTTCCCTTTCCCCAGATGGCAGGTTGACCAATACATGTTAAATATGTTGAAGTATAAGTTAAACACACTATATATATACTTGTCCATACAGTTATTTTGCTGTACAAAAAGTATCAGACTTTGAAATAGTGTACAATTAGCCTGTAAAGAAAATAAAAAATGTAAGTGGACAAAAATAGAGAGATTGGGAATTCTATGTAGGGGTTCATAGTCATCTTTCGCTGGGTGTAGCTGGTTCAGTTCATTACTGCTCTATTGGAACTGATTTGGTTCATCTCATTGCTGAAGATGGCCACGTCCATCAGAATTGATCATCATTATAGTATTGTTGATCCTGCTCATTTCACTCAGCATCATGCAAGTCTCTCTAGGCCTTTCTGAAATCATCCTGCTGATGACTGCCCCTTTTACTAATATTAGACAACTAAGATAGGGATGGTTTCTAGTACTTGGCAGAATTGAAAGGATGTAGTTCCAAAGAAGATCTAGCTGATGTCAACTTAATATGTTCATTCTCCAGAATGGGTGGAGACCTTTAGCTGGTAAAATGTCATTACCCAAGCTTCAGGGCCCAGATGAACAGCCTGCTAGCAGCAAGTTGAGAAATCTCTTTGTTTAAGCTACTATGACCAAGCCTTGGACCCCATTTCTTGCTCCTTCTTTTAAGCCTTTTATTTGGCTCCTGGCTTTTATCCTGCTTTTTTTGGAGATGTTGCCTAACATATCTGACTCTGGCTCTCCTGTCTGAGTTTCTGATTACTTGATCTTGATTGAACAATGATTCAGGGCCCTTTTTGTGCCAGGAACATCCTGGCACTGTTTCTTTGCCAGGGCCACCCAGTTGTGACCTGTTTTGGAACTCCTATCTCATTAGAGTTGTGGCTGGAGGAAGCTACATACCAGAAAAGTGTGCATGTACACCCACCCTTGAGTTGGTCCCCATTCAATGGCACACTTAGGCGTAATTTTATGCAGATATTGAGCTAATACAATTTGGAGCCTGTAATTTCCACTCATGAGGGCTTTCCTTTGTTTTATTTGTAGAACATTAAAACTGTTGTCAGGTACCCAGGAGGGATCAGGCTTTTTCTTGGTCTCAAGAGGCAGAATTAAGAACAGGTGATGAAGGGTGTCGGGGTAGAGGAGATAAAGCTACAGGGAAGAGGGTATTTGCTCAGCAGGAGGAAATAATGGGAAAACTTGACCATCAGAACTGTCACAACACAATGAGCTAGTTTGGAAGATAGTGAGTTATATTTAAATAAAGGCTGGATGATACTATCCAGGGAGTTCCTACTCTAGATGAAGGTTAAGCTGGATGCATTCTAATGCTCTTGTGGGTTCATTTTGTGATGGGAGTCACAGTGGAATGAAGATAGTAGGGGGTCAGATAGTTCAAATAACTCTGCCTCCCCTCTCAGAGCAGATGGGGCGCATCCTGCAGCGTACAGCCATCTCCACAAACATCAAAGAACGACTGGACTTTTCCTGTGCTCTCTTTGGGCCTGATGGAGGCCTGGTCTCCAATGCACCCCACATTCCTGTGCATCTTGGTGCCATGCAAGAAACTGTGCAGTTTCAGGTCTGAACAGACCCCATTCTTCTCCCTTCTCCTTTGGCCCCTAGCCCCCATTCCCAATCTCCCATCCCTGTGATGGAGATAAGGATTGTACAGCTACTTGTCTCAGTTACTTGGCCTTTCCCCATTACTATTAAATCCCATCAACTCTTACCTTCACTAACCCCTCTCCCTGGGCCTTGTGCTTACAGATCAGTCATTTGGGTGAGGATCTACAGCCTGGGGATGTAATTCTGAGCAACCACCCGAGAGCAGGGGGCAGCCACCTGCCAGATCTGACAGTCATCACTCCGGTGAGGGGGGAGGTAGTTGTGGGATGGGGGGATAGATGAGGGGAGACAAATCAGGGTCATCACCATAGGGTGAAGTGGACACCTGGCCCTTGATGGACTGATTTTGGAGGACCTGATGCCCTAGGAGGTCCAAGGTCTGCCTCTAAGATTTGTGTAATTCACTTAACCTCTGGTCCCCAGAGTCTTCCTCTATAAAACGAGAGCTTGCATTTGGTGACCCCTGAAGTCTTCCTTCAGCTCTAAGTCTGACTATGATTCTGCCCCCTTCCTGCTTCACTTATTCCTCAATTGTGCTGCTGTAGGTGTTCTGGCCTGGTCAGCCCCGCCCTGTGTTCTATGTGGCGAGCCGAGGGCATCATGCTGACATAGGGGGCATCACACCAGGCTCCATGCCCCCCCACTCCACAGCGCTACAACAAGAAGGGGCCGTCTTTTTGTCCTTCAAGCTGGTTCAGAGGGGCGTCTTCCAGGAGGAGGGTGAGGAGGGAAGGGGAGGTGGAGAGGGGACTCCAAGGACCACTTGGAGAACACTAGTCAGAAGGGAGCTTAGGCACATGGTCTAGAGAAGCTGGGGAACTGGCGAAGAAGGGGTGAAAGAAAACATCAGCCAGTGATCCTTTCCCTCCTCTTGTACTCCACCAGCTGTGACAGAAGTCCTAAGGGCTCCAGGAAAGATTCCTGGCTGCAGTGGTACCCGAAATCTCCATGACAACCTGTCTGACCTCCGGGCCCAGGTGGCAGCCAATCAGAAGGGGATCCAGCTGGTAGGGGAGCTGATCGGGCAGTATGGACTAGATGTGGTGCAGGCTTACATGGCCCACATTCAGGTGAGAGCAGGCCTTGAGCTGTGTGCTGTCCATTTACATTCTACAAAACTTCCCTGTGCTCCTGTAGAGAGTGCTGGGCCTTGGGAGAGAAGGCAGGGGAATGCTAAGCTCTGTAGAGCTGGGGGAGAAGAAGAGGGAGCAGAACCTTAGCAGAAGCTGGGTCGCAGAACCTGCCAGGAACCGGCTAAGTCTGCTGTGGAAAGCATCTGAGTGTCTGCTTCCCTAGGCTTGGAAAGCATCCCTAAGTGTCTGCTTCCCTAGGCTAACGCGGAGCTGGCTGTCCGGGAGATGCTCCGGGCCTTTGGGGAAGCTCGGCAGGCCCAAGGGCTGCCCCTGGAGGTGAGTGCGCAGGATCACATGGATGACGGCTCGCCCATCCATCTTCTGGTGAAGCTCAATCCGGTACAGGTAGGACCATCATGGAGGGAGAGATAGGATGGGAGCGTGATTTGCGCCCTGGCTAGGCCTGGGGTGGGCTTCTGGCGAGGGTCTCAGCTGATACACAGTTCTCTGGCTCCAGGGCAGCGCCATCTTTGACTTTAGTGGCACAGGCCCAGAGGTGTTCGGCAACCTGAATGCTCCCCGAGCCATCACACTGTCAGCTCTCATCTACTGCTTGCGCTGTTTGGTGGGCCAGGATATCCCTCTGAATCAGGTGGGTCCCCCCGTCCCATCCTCTGCACCACGTCGGGGGCACTCCCTATTTATCAAGCTCTTTTGCTCCCTCTCTCCAACCCCTAGGGCTGTCTGGCTCCAGTTCAGGTGGTGATCCCGCAGGGCTCCATTCTGGATCCATCTCCAGATGCAGCTGTGGTTGGAGGCAACGTGCTGACCTCCCAACGGGTAGTGGACGTCATCCTGGCCGCCTTTGGAGCCTGTGCTGCTTCTCAGGTCTGGGAGAGGTTCAGGGATGGAAGGGCTGGGTGTCTGTGGCGCGCTCTCACACCAGCCTCCCTTCCCCATTCCTCAGGGCTGCATGAACAATGTGACTCTGGGGAATGCCCACATGGGCTACTATGAGACGGTGGCAGGGGGTGCAGGGGCAGGACCAGGCTGGCACGGGCGCAGCGGAGTCCACAGCCACATGACCAACACCCGCATCACTGACCCCGAGATTCTGGAGAGTCGGTGAGTGTGCGAGTCAGGGGCAACTGCCCTCAGGAGGTGGGGAAGAGGGGGAACCACATTGAGCCCTTCTGTTCCCCCAGGTACCCTGTGATTCTGCGTCGATTTGAGCTGCGGGAAGGCTCAGGAGGAAAGGGCCGTTTCCGAGGTGGGGATGGAGTGATAAGAGAGCTTCTTTTCCGAGAAGAAGCCGTACTATCTGTCCTGACTGAGCGCCGAGCCTTCCGGCCCTATGGACTCCTTGGTGAGACACCCCCTTCCCAACCTCCTTCCTTCACATTGACCACCCCATCCTCCCAAACAAATTCTACAGTTTTATTCTACTTGGAATAATTCTTTACAATTGGGATCTTTCTGGGCTGACCAAAGGGCATACTAAAGGGGAGGGGCCAGGAGAGAACCAAGGTCATATTTTGCAGTCAGCCCAGGTACGACAAAAGATTGTTATGATTTCAAGAACTGATTCTGTTGTGGTTTTTTCAGGGGGAGAACCCGGAGCCCCTGGACTCAATTTGTTAATCCGAAAAGATGGACGGACCATCAGTCTGGGGGGAAAAACATCGGTGACCGTGTATCCTGGGGTAAGGAACTCAAGAGGTAGGGAGGGAAGGATGTTCAGTACTCCAACAAAGCCCCAGAGATTCAGGGAACCTCTCCCCAAACATCTCCAACCACTTACAAAGTGAGCTTTGGAACTCTGGATTGCTGGTGTTCATTGTTTAATTTGGCTCCATTGAGGAAAGGGAAGAGTATAAAAAAGGAGCCACTGGAATAAAACAGTGGGAAAGGAGGGTCATCTTTTCTTCTCTGTCACTTCAGGATGCCTTCTGCCTGAAGACACCTGGCGGAGGTGGGTACGGGGACCCTGAGGAGCCAGCCCCTGCCCCTGGCTCCCCACCCCATTCAATCTGCTTTCCTGAACGAGGCAGCGTCTACGAGTATCGACAGGCACAAGAGGGTGTGTGAAGGGTGAGGGGGGGTGGTGAGCACCCTGCTAGGGCAACAATAAAGATCCCTGAAGTTGCCCCCATGCCACAGGGGTAGGGCCGGGGAGAAGCCACGGTCACAGTTTGCTGCTTTCATTGTTCAGTGTTGGCGTTGCCCCGGTCTGACATTGTCCTGGGCTCTGTGGTCACCCTGAGTCGTAGTCCTACAGCTAGATGGTCAGTCAGGCCCGCCAGACCAGTGCTAAAAGTCACTTGCTCTACAGCCTGTGGGATAGGGGAGGGAATTCTACATGAGGGAAGATCCCCCTTCTTCCTCCCTCCCACAGACCCTCAGATCCAACTCCCCCATGGCCCCAATGTAAATGAAAAATTGAGTGTTCTCATTCCTGTCCCTCAAATTGCTAGCTCTCCACTCCATGTGGCACTTACGGGGATGAGAAAGCTATGAGGCTGTCTCCGATATAAGATGTAGTCTATTCTTCTGCCTTGCCAGGACCCCGGGGGGAGGCTCCCAGTGGGAGGACCTGCAAGGTATATATGTCGCCCATCCTCTTGTTCCAGAGCACTAGAGGAATAAAGAAAGGAAAGGCTGGTATTATTAGGGAAGAAGTGGTGCTATAGCATCCAAACCCCGTCTCAGGGACACTTGCCTTCTCAGCTTCACAGGACAGCAGGCCACTGGGCAGTGTAGCGTCGGGAAACTCAGCAGGGTTCCTGGGGACCAGGAAGAAATGTGAGATCCAGAGCACATCTTGCTTTCCTTTGTCCCCTCAGGGCCAGGGGAAGGAAGGATAAGTCTGGGGCTCCAGGACAGAAAGTGCGGGGACTCCGATTCCCTGTCCAGGGATATTTTTATTGCTGAAGGGAACGATGTCTCATTCTAAGATTCTCCTGCTGGGGTGGATAGGGAATGGTGATCCAGACCTTGGCTGCTCCTACCTATGGCCCAGGGCTGCTCCTGACCTGGTCCCAACCTACAAGGATCTGTGAAGTGGGTGAACAGTTCATGCTCTTGTTCCCGGGCATCATCTTTCAGAGAGAAGGGAGGGAAAGGAACAGCAGCTTGGTTAGTAGAGGGCTAACTACTTTCCCCCCTTCCTCCCTTGGCCTTTGTCCCATACCTGGGGAACAGTTGTCAAAATTGAGGTCACCCATGAGCACACTGAAAGCAACAGCATCATCATTCTTGTCACTCTGTGCTTCAAACTGCTCAGCCCAGCCCAGCAGAAGTGAAAGTTGCTCACAGCGAATGGCCCAGTCCTCTGAGGAAGGTAGGGAATGGGCTAGGGTATCTGCTGCCCTTTCCCTCCCTTCCCTCCCAACCCTGTGAATCTGGAAACTAGGCGGTGGGGATGGGGAGGTCAAGGGAACCATGAGTCGCCTATGAATGCTGGCCAACAGAGAGGCCATGGAGGAAATAAGAGCAGGGGGAAGGGTTGGGCTTGGAGAGATGGAAACTGTTAGGTCAGTGGGGCAAAGATGGCCATGGCCTCAGCCATAAAAGGTAGAGAATAATAAAAGCAAACCATGTGCTAGCAGAGGATGGGATAGGGTTGGGGGCCAGGGATGAAGGACTGGGCAATAGTTGAGGAAATTTTAAAGAAAGAGCAGTCCCCTCACCAGCGCCAGCCTCTTGTGTCAGTTGATATATATTAGTGATAATTTGTCTAGTGAAAGGATTCCCTAAAAGACATCCTAGCCTGGGGTTCTGGCTCACCTCAGGGGCGTGCAGATGGGTACAGTGCAGGTAGCCCACAATCCTCCGCTTGTCCAGCATGCCCAGCTGTACCTGCAATACCATGGGCATTGCCATTTCTTCTAGGGTCAATCTTTGACCCCCGGACTCAACCCACAAGTGGCCCTTAGGAATACTGCCTACCTGAACCGAGAGTAATCCCTTGGAGGCAAGTGCATCCTCCCTCCGGCTATTAGGGAAGGGCAGGAAGCGGGCGCTGAGCACCGGGTATCTGGAGACCAGCAAGAGTCCACTACCCAAGAGTTTGAGCTGAGGCCCTGGAGAGAAGCCGGTGGTCCCCACATCGTATATCACAGGGCCTAGGATGCTTGCCAGGCGTCTGGCTAGCCTACTTGCCGCTCTTATGTCAAACGTTTCTTGAAGGCACACAAAGTCCAGGCTACCAGGCAGGGCTGACGTCAGCTCCCCTACCAGGGAACTAGCCTGGGGCGGACTGGAACCCGTGGCCCCGTAGCTTGGCCCTTTGGCTCCCCCGAGTAGGGCAGTACCCACATACTCTGCCCGCTGCTGGCTATGCTGCAGGTTGCTGAACCGGGCCAGGCCATCAGGCAGCAAGCAGAGGTTGGCAGTGAGAAAGCCAAAGCTTCTGTGGGGATCTGACGCAGGGCACCAGGGCGAGGGGGGTGTCCAATTCCCGGGAGGTGGCTGATAGCAGAAAGGGCGGCGACAAGGCTGAAGAGGTAACCAGAGCAGCAAGCCCAGGAGCAGCAGGGGCACAGCTGCTATCAGCAGCAGCAGGGCTGCCAACGTTCCTAGCAGGGTGACCAGAAGATGACACAGTCTCCTCGGGAGGGGAGTCAAAAAGGGAAATGGAGTGCGGGGAGTGGGCACCCAGCACACCAGAAGCCTGTCCAGGGCCCAGTAGGCAGGGAAGAGCAGGGCCCGGGCCAGGCGGTGCAGAACATGCAGGACGGGGTGGGGGAATGGGGATGACCGCAACCCTCCCAGCCCCGGGGGCCAGCTGGCTGGGGGGGCACCGGGGCTCCGGGCCCGCATTGGGAAAGGAGGGGACCAGGGGATCCTGCTTGAGAGGCACTTCTCTCGTTGGAAAGGGGGCTGCTCTGCCTTCCTCAGGACCAGGCTTGGCTCTGCCCCTGGGCTTCATCTTTCCCCCAAGCTGGGGGATCTGGTAGAAGGCCGATCATCTGTCCAAAGGAGACCGCAAGGCAGAGGAGTGAGAGGGTGACCAGGGACTCTGGAGAGCAGAGACAGGCAAGGAGTGGAACGCGTGAGAGGAGGGAAGAGGGGGGCTGCAGGAAGGGGATTGGAGGGCCAAAGCGGAAGAGGAATGAGGGTCGGGAAGGAGGCCCCGGGGACACATCCCTTTCCTTACCTGAACTTGGAGGAGTGTGGCGGCGGAAGCCGGAAAATGGAAAGAGAAAGTGAAGACAGTGCGAGAGCCCGCCCCCGGACTCAGGCCACGCAGGTCCCGCCCCGGCCAGATAAGGCTGGAAGCCGGGGGGCCATGGGCGGTGGTCCGGCCCAGAGCTTCGAGAGCGGCCTGTGGGAAGGCAGCCCCCGGGAGTGAGAGGGGAGGGATCGTGCTGTGCTGACCCCTACTAGCATCGCCGTGGGCTGTAGTCCTACTCTGCTGCCGCGCTGGGACCTTCTCTGGTGGAAAGACAGCCCAACTGACCGGACCTGAGAAAACATCGGCGCAGGGCTTTCCCGTTATTAAAGAGGGCATCGCCTCTGAAGCTTAAGGATCGTAGCAAAGTCTCTGGAGCACTGAGATAAAGAAATTTGCTCAGAGTCACCCAGTACGTTTCATTAGAAGGGACTCGAACGCAGCGCGTCTTGCCGGCTCCAAGGCCGGCTCTCTCTTTCGGCCGTTTCGTTATTCGTCTGTCTGGCGACTAAGACTGGCGAGGGTCTCTAGTGCTGCCTTCTATGCAGCAGCAGGTGAAAAAAACGGGAGAAAGCAGGAATGGGTGCTGCCAGAGTGGAGGGAGGACAGGAAAAGGAGCTAGTTGGGAAATCGGCCAGTCTGTGAAACGGGCAGATCTTTGGCTTTGGGGGCTGGGACCGAAATAGCCAGATTTTGAAGAGACTTGCATTAGAGGTAGCCAGGGAGAAATCTTTGGTCCATCCTTTCAGTCAGAAAATTACGCAGCCTTGGGGTAGTTTTGAACGTTTTACTAATTTGATCTACCCAATTTTATCAATTGTAATCTACTATCTGTCCCAGCCTTTGGCATACAAAAAAGAGGAATAGAAACCGGTTAGGTTAGCATACGCCTCAAGCATCCAAATGCAGCTCCACCCCAAAAGTTAAATAACCTAGCCAGGCTAAACTGACTGGAGTGAATTATTTACAAATTTGACCTCAGTTAATTTTCGTTTTTTTTTTTTTTTTTTTTTTTTTTTTTTTTTACAGATGTTTATTGAGATTTGCCATAGTGCACAACTCTAGGGGGTATATAAATGACTGTTCTTGACCTCAGGAAGTTTTTAAGAACTGGGTAAGAAACAGAACTATACAAACAGGTATAGAGGACAGAATACTGAGATGAATAAACAAAGAGCTGTGGAGGTTGAGGGAGAGATCATATGATCTCTCTAGGGCCTTCCCTTAGCCAAATTTTCAGGCCTGATCTTTAGACCTAAATTTCCATTTGTTTCTAAGTCTTATTTATTCAGACTCGAAAATATCTTTTCTGTCCCCCTTTTTATTCCTCTAGAATCCAGATAAAGGCCCTTTACTACCAGATCAGTCTATTGCAATGTATTTCTATAAAAGATCCCAACACAAGTCTGCAGAAAAGGACCTGCTCACTTTGTGGTACCCACTAAGTGCTGGGCCCTGCTTTCTAACTAAAGGATCTGCTACTGAAGGAGCTCACTCTGTACCAGTTGGGGGGGATGCAGTACCACCATGTGTTCATCACTGATATCTATAGTTCCCTGTAACTCATCTGTCTCTCATAGAGCCACCTTGATTTCATTAAGAATCTTTTTTTGAGGAGAAAAACATCAACTCAAAAATAAAAGATAACTGAAAGTGTTTAAAAATATTATCTCTACTAATTAACTAATCTGTCTTATCCTAAGCAGTCCAGGCAACTGTGATTCTCTGAGCCTCAAGTAGGGGCTAGAATTCTAGCCTAAATCCAGACTATCCTTTGTTAAACTGAAATCTAAAACCCATTGTTGGTGATGAGTTTATCTGTCTTCCCCTTTACCCCAAGTGATACTCCATCCCTGTCCTCAAAACTTTTAGAAGGACAATGGAACAATCATTATTCTTTGTTTCTTATGAGTTTGGACCCTGTCAATTCAAGTTCTCTCTAGGTTAGGAAATCAAAGTCTAGTTCTTCAATTCACTCTTTACTAAGCAATAGGAACATCTTACACTTTATAGCAGAACATATTTTTGGATGTAACAAGTATTATTTTTCTTATTTCACAGATAAGGAAAATTGGGCCTAGAAAAAGTTGACTTTCCCCCAATTACAGTTAATGATATTCAAAGCTGGAACTCAAAACTATTTTTCCCACATCTGCCTCTTTTTTCACTATTTATTACTGTCATCCTATGTGATATCTCCCAAAGAAAAGAGGAAAGAAGAGAGAAAGAAAGAAAAAGTGTAAAAGTAACACTATTGTCTCCCCTAGATTCTGGGTAATACAATCAGTAAAAAATTCTCTTTATCACTTCAGAATTTTAACCAAAACCTAAGAGGACATAAAGACATTTATTTCTTCTCTTCCCCATCCTGCCAACATCCCCCAGCCTGGGGCTTTGTGGGGTTTAGTTAGGCATAAAATGGTATAAAAGGCACCTTTGGGGAAAAAAACCTTTTAAATACTGAAGCCCATCCCATTGTCAAGCCCTGAGAGGATGGTGAGAGAGACAGCTGGTAACTTTATCAATGCCTTCTTTACCTTCCCCCATTGAGAATTTGGGTACCCAAAGCCCAAGAGTACTGATTCCTTCCCTAGCAATTAATAGCTTTAATAGCTTTGCTTGGTATGTGGGGAACCTGGGGTGGGATAGGAAGGACCTTGCCCGTGGTTAAGTGGCCATGCCCAGGGGTGGTTTCCTCAATCTGAAGAGCAGAAAATTCGATTTGAAGGAAGCACAAAATAACAGGTAGTTCACCAGCGTGAGTTTAGCAGATCTCAGTCACCAGATGAACATAGGCTTGCCATCATCTTGGGAGAGTTGGTTGAGGCAGGAGAGAAGCAGAAGAGCATCATTGAGCATGCTGGGGGGTACCGTCTCTGTGACCACCCGCTGGAGGAAGTCCATGGTATAACAGCCGCCTTCAGAGGCTGCCAGCTCAGGCCGTTCCCTCAGGATACCATAAGCATTAACCAACTGCTCCGTCAGCCCTGGGTGGACCCGCCCATTGTAACCCAGGCTCTGCAGCCGATTCATGACACTCACATAACGCTGAGTGAGTGTCTGGCACAATTCTTCATCCAACTTGTGATTTGAAGTATTCAGGGAGGCCTGAGGGGAGAGGAAGGGGTTATCTGAAGGATCTGAGAGGGGAGGAGGGAGGCCTGGGAGAAGAAAAAGGAATGAGGTGGGGAAGTCTGAGGAGAGGGGGACCAGGGAGGCCTAAGGGAAGAAGAGAGGGGACAAGTGAGTCTGAGGGAAGGGGCTCAGGTTAGTCTTATAGTGGGGAGAAGAGGAAGGTTCGAGGTTACTTGGGAGGAGGAGGATGTCCAGGAGCAAGTAAATACTAAAGACACATTTCTAAAGTCTCAGTTCATTAGGTCTGACAGGAGGGACCTGTGAAAATAGGGATGCCTAAGAGATTAGACTCTACTATGGCAGAATGAAGTGTTAGAAGAGGGATGTTCCCTCAGCTTGAAGAACAGAGAATTTGATTTGGAAAAAAAAAACAAAACAAATAAAGCTAAAATGGGAAAGTTTTAGAAAGATCAATGAAAGCCTATTCACTTTAACTCCCTACATTTCTTCACTTAGTTGAAAGGATAGACTTTTTTTTTTTCTCTTTCCTCTCCCTCTGAGCAAGCTCCTTGGTTGGAAAACATGGAGATAGTATAGTGGGAGAAGAGGACCAAGGACCCTGCCTTAGCAGTTCAGGGAGGGAAAGCTCTCCTGGTTGGTTCTGTGAACTAGATAAAGATCCAGTAAAGGAGACCATGGAAGAGGAGGAAGCTAGGAAGCAAATGGGAATTCTGAACTTGATTCTAGTGGTTTAGGAGGTGCTGAAGTAGCTCCCATTGGGAGGACATAACTACTCCATACAGTTTGCTATTTATAAAGAGGATAAAGGTAATTTGATGCCTACCTTACATTTTGGAATGGTGAATTTCCAAGAATCTCTAAGAAAGAGAAAGGATATGTAGAATCCTGTAGTCTAAAATTCTACACAAGTCAACCCAAGAGAGTTAGGATGCTCTCAAAAAAAAAAAATTTCTGATAACACAAAGGATTGTGATGAGGAAGAGAAAGGAAAGTGATTTAAGCAGACACAAGGAATTCTTTAGGTTTTTAAAAAGTTCATATAGGAGATGGAAGCAAGAGAGCTAGGAAATGTTTATGTTCAGAGTAAATAGAGATAGTGACAAAAGCAAGATTTTTAAATATTTCATTGGTTTTCTAGCCAGGTTAGGAGCAATGATTTCAATGATGAAAAAAATAATTTCTTTCATAAGGACCCTGGTACTGGATTGACAGAACTACAATAATTGTTCAGGGAGAGAAGATGAACTTTTAACTCAACAGACAAGGAACAATACCCTTTTGTCCTAGCTCAATAGGATAGTAGTATAGCAGGCCAGTGATGGAAACTTCAGCCCCAGCTCAGAAGGCAAATTGCCAGCCCCAGAAACCAGGCAACAATAGGTATGATTAGATCAAGTTACTTTAGTATTGTGAGCAAAGTTGTCAGGAACCTGAGGCCCCAACACTCAAAGCCAGAAACCCTTCCCAAGGCCTCAGCACAAAAAGTTTGGGACAACCCCCTTAACTTAAGAGCAGAGCTCAATTTTAAAAGTCAAGAATAAGCCAAAAAACCCCCACAAACAATAGCAAGTGTGACTCTGGGCAAGTTACTTAACCCCAACTGCCTCAGGAAAAAAAAAAAAGGCAAGAAACATACAGAAATTTACTATGGTGAGGGGGAAGATGAAAACACCTTCTCAGAAGAGGACAAAATACTTAGATATGAAACCTCAAAGTGGTATATGAATTGGTCTCAAGCCCAAAAAGGCATCTTGAAAAAGCTAAAAAGAGATTTTAAAAATCAAATTTAAAAGATAGAAGAAAAATTGCAAGAAGAAAGGATAGGTATGCAAAAGAGAATAAGTAGCTTGGAACAGGAAGAATAACTGACTGAAGAAAATAATTAAGAAAATACAATTGGTCAAATGAAAAAAAATACACTGAAGAAAACAACTCTTTTAAATAACTTAAAAAAGTAGAATTAGTCAAATGAAAAAGGAGGTACAAAAGCTAATTGAAGAAAATCATATCTTAAAAATTAGATTTGAACAAGTGGAAACTAATGACTCTATGAGACATCAAGAATCGGTCAAACAAAAGTAAAAGGGTGAAAATAGAAGAAAATGTAAAATACTTCATTGGAAAAATAACTTGGAAAATAGATCCAGGAGAACAATTTTTTTTTTTTTTTTTTGATGAGGCAATTAGGATTAAGTGACTTGCTCAGGGTCACATAGCTAGGAGGCGTTAAGTGTCTGAGACCAGATTTTTTTATTCAGGTTCTCCTGACTTCAGGGCTGTTGCTTTATCCACTACACCATTTAGCTGCTCCTGAGAGAGCTAATTTAAGAATTATTGGGCTAACTGAAAGCCATGATCAATAATAATAGTGATAATAAGGCCTGGACAGCATCTTTCAAGAAGTTATCAAGGAAAATTGTACAGATATCCTAGAACCAGAGGATAAAAATAGTGATTTATAGATTACCTCCTTAAAGAGATCCTAAAATGAAACTCCAAGGAATATTGTAGCCACATTTCACAATTATCAGGTCAAAGAGAAAATACTGCAAGCAGCTAAAAAGAAGCAATTTAAATATTGAGGAGCCAAGAATTAAGTACTCAGCAAAATTGATCATAATCTTTCAGGGGAAAAGATGGATATTCAATGAAACAAGGGACTTTGTTATTTCTGATGAAAGGCCAGAACTAAACAGAAAATTCAGTCTTCAGTTACAAGACTCAAGAGAAGCATAAAAAGGGGAAAGGAAAAAAAAATAACTGTTTACACCTCTATATGGGAAGATGATACTTTTAACTCTTGAGAACTGTATATTAGGGCAATTAGAAAGAGTTATGTATATAGAGAGGGTGTGGTTATAAGTTGATTTCGATGTGATGCTATAAAAAAGAAAGGGTGAAAAAAACTGCTGGGAGAAGGGGAAAGGGGAAGTAAAATGGGGGTAAATTACATCCCATGAAGAAGCACAAAAGACCTATTACAATAGAGGGAAAGAAGAGAGGGGGATGAGCATTGTTTGAACCTTATTCTCATTGAAATGGGCTCAGAGAGGAAATAACATATCCTTTCAGTTGAGTATAAAAGTTTATTTTACCCTATAGGGAAGTAGGAGAAGAAAAAGGAAAGATAGACTAAGACCTAATTGAAAATTACACAATCTAATGCTAACGAATGAGTGAGTCAAACAAATCATAGAAACAACCAATAATTTCATCCAAGAGAATGACAGTAATGAGACAAGTCAAAAGTATGGGATGTAGTCAAAACAGTTCTTTGAGTTTGTATATAGACCATTGATTTGTTAGGTTAAAAATTAAAAGAAACACAAAGTTAAAAGAATAAAAAAATGATATAATATGTGAAAAAACAATCCCAACCTCACCTATTTAAAACAAGTCACTGGGCTCAAAAATGGGAAATGAATGGAGAAAAGCACCTAGAAACAGATTATAACAATTTCTTGCAAAAATTTAACCAATGTAAATAAATTGCCGTGAAATGGTACCAAACAACCTAGAAATGACTTTGGTAACTATAGAAATATGATGGTCAAGACAAAGGTGGTTAAAAATATAAACTCATTTTTACAATCTTATATGAATATTGTGAGACAAAACAGTCTCATAAAGGAGAGGAGCAGTAGAAAGAAAAGCAAGTTTAAAGAAAGCTTAATGAGAAAGTTAACTAAACAAAATCATTTCAAGGACATTTAAGGAAGATCAACAAACAGATGAAAAATAGAAAAGATCTCCAAAGATTTAAAAAAAAAAAAACACATTCTAACCATAAAGGACAGTAGAGTTCCCAAGTTTAAACATCAGTCCTACACATTCCTTTATGTATAGGTCAATGTGGTAATTTCATTAAATTCTAGAACATTTTAGAATTTCCCAAGTGAGATTCAGGATTCAAGAGTCCTATTTATGTACACACAGGAAAACCCAAGTGAATTGATCAATCAGCAAGCAGCTTTTTAAAAATAGTATGTTATTTTCCCAATACATGCAAAGATAGTTTTCAACATTCAACTTTGACCAACGTTGTGTTTCAAAATTTTCTCCCTCTCTCCCCTTCTCCCTCCTCAAGACAGCAAGTAAAATGAAATAGGTTAAACACATGCAGTTTTTCAAAACATATTCTAATATCTGTCATGCTGGGCAAGAAAAATCAGATCAAAAGTGAAAAAGAAAAAGAAAAAGAAGCAAACAACAAAAAGTGAAAATAATATGCTTTGATCTATATTCAGTCTCCATAATTCTCTTTCTCTGGATGCAGATGGCACTTTCCATCATGACTCTATTGGAATTGCCTTGAATCACTTCATAATTGAAAAGAACCATCACAGTTGATAATCATAGTAACAATAAGTTACTATGTATAATGTTCTCTTGATTCTGCTCATTTCACTTAGCATCAGTTCATGTAAGTCCAGCCTTTTCTGAAATCAGTATGCTCATCATTTTTTATAGAACAATACCATTCCATTCCATTGTTATGCCATAACCTACTCAACCATTCCCCAACTGATGGGCATCCACTCAGTTTCCATTTCCTCAACAAATAGTTAATAAGTGCCCACTAGTTATCATCTTTCCTCTCTTTGAGGCTAATTTCCTTCAATAAATCATCACTTATTAGTGCCTCTTCGCCTCTTTGTTTTAAATTCTTTGCAGTATGGCTTCAGAAACTACTTTGAACTACACTGAAACTACTCTTTCCAGAGTTACCAATGATTTCTTAATTGCCAAATTTAATGGCCTTTCTAATGATATTCTCTTCTGGATATCTGCTCCTTTCAAGGTCTTCAAGATACTGCTCTCTCCTGGTTCTCTTCCTAACTGTATACCTGATTGTTCTCTTATTCCCCTTTGCTGGATCTTTCTCAAAATCTTGCCAATTAATCATGTTTCCCAGGGTTCCCTCTCTTCTTTATATCACTTCACTTCATGGTCTCATTAGTTCCTATGGCTTTCGTTATCATTTCTATGTGGATGATTCCCAAATTTAGTCCAGTGTATGGTGGTGAGACTTAAGTAAGAGTAGAATCTCTGGGACAGGTAGATGGTAAAGTAGATAGAAATCTTGGAATCAGAAGACCTAAATTTTAACCCGGAAATGGAAAGCCACAAAAGCCTCTTGAACAGAACAGTGTCCTGACTTTAGACAGCATTACTGGAGCTGGCTCAAACTACTCACCAATTGTTATATTTTCAGTGGAAACTTCTACACCTTGGAAATCAGCAAATGCTACAAATTATGGCTTGATTTATTGTTTTATTGACTAACTAAGCTTAAGAAAGTGATAGAGAAAATGTTAATGATGCAAATTAAACTTAGAAATGTTACACATTTTTCTCCAAGGAAGATGGTTATTTAATATTTATCAGCACACAACTATCTTTATAAATATCATTTTGGTAACTGTTTGGAAAGGAAAAATACTAGATGCAGAGAGACTAATTTAATAAGCTATTGTAATTATTTAAGTGAGAGATGAAGAAGTGCATATCTGTAAGGATTGGCTCAACAAGTTATGTTACATGATTGTGATAGAATTTAACTATGCTATAAGAAATGATAAGCAATGCATTATTGTTTTCCTTCTCAGGTTTTTCTACCATCTTTCTAGATCCAATTTTTCTTGTGTAGCAAGATAACTGTATAAATATATATACATATATTGTATTTGACACATACTTTAACATAGTTAACATGTATTGGACTACTTGCCATCTAGGGGAAGGGGTGGGGGGAAGGAGGGAAAAAGTTGGAATAAAAGGTTTTGCAAGGGTCAATGTTGAAAAATTATGCATGCATATGTTTTGTAAATAAAAATCCATAATAATAATAATAAAGAAATGATAAGCAAGATGATTTCAGGAAAACCTGAGAAGGATTACATGAATTGATGAAAAGTGAAGTAAGCAGAACCATGAGAATGTTATACACAGTAATGGTAATATTGTAAGATGAAGAACTATGAATGACAGCTATTCTCAGCAAGATAGTGATTCAAGATAGTCCCAAAAGAATCATGATAAAGCATTTTTTTTTGCCTTCAGAGAAAGAACTGATATTGTCTGAATACAGACTGAAACATGCTTTTTTTTTTCTTTTTCTCCTTCTTTCCTTCCTCCCTTCCTTCCTTCGTTCCTCCCTTCTTCCCGCCTTCCTTTTCTTTCTTTGTTCCTTTTCTCTTTCTTCCTTCCTTCCTTCTTTTCTCTCTCTCCCTTCTACTTCTTCTTTCCTTCTCTCCCTCCCTCTTTACCTTTCTTCCTCCTTTCTTCCCTCCCTCCCTTTTTCCTTCCTTCCTCCCTCCCTCCATCCATCTCTCTCTTTTTTCCTTCCTTCTTCCCTCCCTCCTGCTCCCCCTCTCTCTTTCTCTTCCTCTTTCCATTGTTCCCTCCCTCCTTTCCTTCCTTCCTTCCTTCCTCTTTTCTTCCTTCCTTCCTTCTCTCCCTCCCCCATCTCTGTCTCTGTCTCTGTCTCTCTCTGTCTCTGTCTCTCTTTTTTTCCTCTGTCTCTCTCATTCCCAAATTTCAGATTCCCTCTACATCTCAGGAATGGTAGAGGGAAAAGAGGGAAGAAGGAATAGAATTTGGAATTCAAAACTTAAAAAAAAACCCCAATGTTAGAAAATCTTATTAATATGTAATTGGGGAGAAATATTATTTTTTTTAAAGTAAGTTTTAAAATGTCACTTGTCCAAGCTATAATATACAATTAAATGGGTAACTGGTAGAGCTCTTTCATTGGTACATATATCTGAGCCAGAGACTGCAAATCATCTGGCCCCCAAATTGAGCAGGAGAAAGAGGGCAAGTTTGATTGCCTTTGGAAAACCAAACAATTCTTTTAATGATCCCAGACTTCTCCTTGAAATAAAGGCTTATTTTTTTCCTTACAATAACCTTTTGAATGTTCTATGTTTGCATCATTGTATATTATTGTCTCCAAAAAAATGTGAAGTTGAGAATCACCTATAAGATACTGGAGAGGTATGTGTTGGGCATGAACTTTTTTGGTTTGCGTTTATAGGGGGTCCAAGATATTGAAATAATATTGTTTTAAAGAAGGGAAGATTGGAATATATTTTTGAAGAAAGATATTACTGATATAAAGAGTTTTGGGAGAAACCTAGAAATAGATGGAGATGACACTAGATTCCTATGTGAAAGCTGGGCAGACTGGTCATTTTCATGTGGGATCTTACATTAAGTATAGTGACAATTTGGATGGACCTTCAGTATTGGACAATTAATAGTACTCTAGAACAAAGAAAAATCCTGGATATAAATTCTATGATGAAAATAGAACAGAGAAGGACTTCTAGGAGAACAGAGAGACTTATGGAAAACTATAAATGGATTTTATAGATATTCAGGAAAATGAATATTCCAACTAGGCAAGTGATAGGCTGAGTTGCCAAGATGGTCTTCCAGCCCATGATCTTAGCTCTGATGAGATATAGAATTGACTTGATTTTAGCCCAGTAGTGGTTAAAACAAGATCAACATCAGCTTTACAATACAAAATAAGATTATGAAAACTCATTCATATAATATTTTGAAGATTACAAAATAATTTTCTTCTAATCTTGGTAATAGGTATTTCATACTCTTATTTCAAATTTCACAGATGAGGAAATTGAGGCTCTAATGTTGTTTAGTCTAGTTGACTAAAGTTATCCAGATATTCAAATATAAATCATCTGGTTTCCACCCCAGCATTCTTTGTACTACACCACCCCTACATGTGTCCTAAGACACAGACCTTCATCCATAGGATGACTCTTTTCCTCATTAAGGAATGTACCACAACCCATAACTTTTCTGATACTTTAAAGGAAAAAAAAATGCATAGTAAATCAATTAAGTTAAAATGAATCGACAGGAATTAATTTTCTAATACATTTAGAATCTGTGAATGGATGTGATCTTTACTGATGTAGATAGTCCATCCATTGATATAGAATGCAATGCAACTGTTTCTTCTGTTCATTCATGTTATCTGATAAATCCATTGGAGATCAATCTAATGCATTACAGACCTTTAAACAATGTGGATTTTGGTGTAACACTGGGTTTGTTAATATATCTGTTAACCAAGTTACATAACTAGTTCACCTCTTTTTCTTATCTTTTTATATTTCCTTGTTGTATATGCAGATAATTATTGTTATATACTATATTCTACTTTCACTCTCAGTGAGTCTTTTCTTCTACCCTTTGGGTCACCTAGAATTTCAATTCTATGAAGGCTATGGAGTTCCGCAATTCTTAGCTATACAACATTGTGGGAAGGGTTCTGGTTTCAAAAAGATGAATTTTTGTGACAAGGAATAACTTGAAATCATTTACAGTATTGTGCAATTTCCCAAATACAGTCAAACCCCCTTCACTATCATTCATCTTCCATTTGGGACGCTAAAAAAGGGCAGCCTCCAGGATACTGGTAAACACCTCTGATGACATCTCCCTGTTTTATGAGCCACTTGATGTTGATAATTAGGAAATTACTAAGTGATTTTATTCTTATCATTCAATTCACCAAAGAATTTTTCATAATTTTAATGTATGGATGGGAATCAGCTTGTTGGAGGAAATCCTTTAACACTTTTTAATTCTACTGAATCAGATTATTATTATTACTACTACTAATTTTTGGTAATCAACACACACTGGACCTCATATCATCTCTGCTATTCACTTAATTATATGACTGTTAAGAAACAATCTGCTGTAGAAAAACATTTGATATATTCTTAGCCTAGTCTCATATGTATTTCATAACAATCAGAATATAGGGGTGTGTGTGTGTGTCTGTGTCTGTGTCTGTGTATAATTCAGTTAGTTGGTAAACAAACATTTAAGTGTTTATTATGTGATAAGTTTACTGCAGAAGGTAGGATTTTGGCTAAGACTTGAAGGAAACTAGTGAAGATAGGAGGCAGAGATAAGGAGGGAAAGCATTTTGGGTACAAAGTTAAATCAGTGAAAATGCCCAGAACTTAGAGAAAGAGTGACTTATTCATGGAAGAACAAGGAAGTCAGTGTTAGTAAATGGTAATGTATGGGGAAAGGATAAAGCATGAGAAAATTGGAAAGTTGGAGGTGGGCTTTGAATGGCAGAGGATTTTGCATTTGATTATGGAGGCAATAGGGAATCACTGGAGTTTACTGAGCAGGTCGATGACTTGGTTGGATCTGTATTTTAGCAAAGTCATCTTGGTGGCTTAATGGAGAATGTTTTGGAGTAGGGAGAGATTTAATAAAGGCACTCACCAGCAGGCTATTGTAATAACCCAAAAATGAGGTGATGAAAGCTTACACCACCATGGTTATATCAGAGTAGAGAAGGGGGCATATGCAAGAGATGGTGCTGAGGTAAAATAGACAAACCTTAGCAACAAATTGACTACAGAGAGCACAAGTGAGGAATTGAGGATGACATCTATGTTGCAAACCTATTGTTTGCAAAGATCTTAATTGGGAAGTTTGGAGAAAGGGAAAGATAATGAGTACAGTTTTGAACATGTTGAATTTAACATGTCTACTGGATATCACGTTCAAAATATTGTAAAGGCAATTGGAGATGTGGATCTGGAGGTCAGCAGACAAGTTTAGGGAAAAATATGAAGATTTGAGAATCATCAAGATAGAGAGAATTTCATGGGAGGTGTTGAGATAACCAAATGAAATCGAATAGAAAGAGAAGAACCTAGAACAGGCACTCATGGTTAATGGCAAGGGATCCTGAGGAGAGAGTGGTGTTTTGAAAACCTAGATATAAGAGAGTGTAAAGAATAAAAGAGCAATTCACAGTGTCAAAGACTGCAGAGAGGCCAAGGAGAATAAATATTGAGAAAAAGCCATTAGGTTTGGCAATTAGAAAATCATTGAAATTTGGGTGTAAGCAGTTTCAGTGGAATGCTAAGAATAGATGCTAGATTCTAGGGAGTTAAAAAAAGAGAATGAGAAAAAAGAAGTAGATACATCTATTACAGGAAGCCTTTTCAAGGAGTTTGTCACAAAAAGCAGAAGAGAAATAGGATAATAGAGGGCATGGGAAGATCAAGTGAAGGTTTTTTCAAGATGAAGGATGCACTGTGATGTTTTTAGCTACTAGAGAAGTAGCCAGTAGGCAGGGAAAGATTGATTGAGTGGGAATGACAGAAGTAGCAATCTGGGGGAGAAGATGGGATGGAATGAGCTCTCTTGTAAAGGTGTGGGGGGGGATTTGCCTTGGCAAGACTAGAATGACCCCTTCCTTGTGAGAGAGGATAAAGGAGAAGATCATAGCAGAAGGAATCTGAACGATATGAGATGAGTAAGAGAACTTGGCAAATAACCTTATTTTTTTCTGTAAATATGACACAAGGTTTTCAGCCAAAGCTGGGGAACAGAGCCATGAATAAATTTGAGGAGGGATGAAGAGTTTTGGAAGTTCTCTTGAGAATGGGATATAGTGAGTTGATAAGGGAGGTATGTAAGGATTGCCTAGCAGCAATGAGGACCCAGAATGACCTTTACAAACCTTAAAGTCACATGTAAATGTAACTTCAGGAATGAAAGACAATCAGCAATAGATGAAGAAACTGAGACAGACATGGTTAAGTGACTTGCTCTGAATCAGATAGCTAGTATGTGTCTGAGGCTATATTTGAACTCAGGCCTTTCTGAAGTCAGGTCCAGTGCCCTATTCACTGTGCCATGTAGCTGTCCTATAGTTAGAGAAGCTGGATTCAAATATTATCTCTATCACTATTCTTTATGTGGTCTGAGGAAAGTAACTTAGCTAATTTATACACCCACCACCATTTCCTGGGTGACCCTGGGACCCAGGACCCAGTTTTCCTAGGCTTCCATTTCCTCAATTATAAAATAAAAGGCTCGGACAAAATGATCTCTTGGGACCCTTTCACATCTAATTCTATGATCCTAAATTACATTAGCACCAGAAGGCAAACTAAAAACAGATGTTGTTACCCACAAAGACTTTGTGAATTTAGTGTACTCCTTTTCAGTCAAGAAATAGTCTGTCCATTTTTTACAATAGCTGCTAAAAAAAAAATTCTCTCATTAGAGAGAAACATCAATATCATATAAAACATACATTCACAAGTTTGATTCAGATATGAAGTCGAAAAAATTTGGCTCTGATTACTCAAAATGGTGTAGAAGTGACCCTTAATTCCTGAAGTACACATTCTAGCAAATTGTACTAAATTGGAAAGGTTTTGGATAAGGATGAAGATAGCCTGTCTGCTGTCAGAGCACCAACCTGTTATAAGGTTAGCCACCAGATGATTTTTTTTTATGATGGCAGCCCTTGAATTAATTATTGTTTTTTTAATAGCTTTTTATTTACAAGTTATATACATGGGTAATTTTACAGCATTGACAATTGCCAAACCTTTTGTTCCAATTTTTCCCCTCCTTCCCCCCATCCCTTCCTCTAGATGGCAGGATGACCAATACATTTTAAATATATTAAAGTATAAATTAAACACAAGATAAGTATACATGTCCAAACCATTATTTTGCTGCACAAAAAGAATCAGACTCTGAAATATTGTACAATTAGCCTGTGAAGTAAATTTTTAAAATGCAGGCAGGCACAACTATAGGGATTGGGAATTCAATGTAATAGCTCTTAGTCATCTCCCACAGTTCTTTCGCTGGGTATAGCTGGTTCAGTTCATTACTGCTCCACTGGAATTGATTTGGTTCATCTCATTGCTGAAGATGGCCAGGTCCATCAGAATTGATCATCATATAGTATTGTTGTTGAAGTATATAATGATCTCCTGGTCTTGCTCATTTCACTCAGCATGAGTTCATGTAAGTCCTTTCTGAAATCATCCTGTTGGTCATTTCTTACCGAACAATAATATTCCATAATATTCATATACCACAATTTATTCAGCCATTCTCCAATTGATGGGCATCCACTCAGTTTCCAGTTTCTGGCCACTACAAAGAGGGCTGCCACAAACATTCTTGTTTTTCTTTAAGATCTCTTTGGGATATAAGCCTAGTAGTAACACTGCTGGATCAAAGGGTATGCACAGTTTGATACCTTTCTGAGCATAGTTCCAAATTGCTCTCCAGAATGGTTGGATGCATTCACAATTCCACCAACAAAGTATCAGTTCCTGACACTATTCTTAAAAGATTATGAGTCTTATAGGATGATGCCACTCTTTTATATAAATCAGTAGCTGTCTTGCTTTTATTTTCAAGACATAATTTTTAAAAATAGCTTTTTATTTTCAAAATATATACAAAGATAGTTTTCAATGTTTACCCTTGCAAGACCTTGTGTTTCAAAATATTCTCCTTCTCTTCTCCCCATCCTCTCCCTAGACAGCAAGTAATCCAATAAATATTAAACATGTGCAATTCTTTTATACATATTTCCATATTTATCAAGCTTCACAAGAAAAATCAGATTAAAAAGGAAAAAAAATGAAAAAGAAAAAAAAAAGCAAGCACACAACAACAAAAATGGTGAAAATACTACTCTGTGATCCACATTCAGTCCCCATAGTCCTCTCTCTGGATGCAGATGACTCTCTCTATCACAAGTCTATTGAAACTGCTCTGAATCACCTCATTGTTGAAAAGAGTCATATTCACAAGAGGTTTCTACTCCATTTAGCAGCAGTTCATATAATTATCTCCAGAGCTTTCTGAAATCATCCTACCGATTGTTTCTTACAGAATAATAATATTCCATAACATTCTATACCATAACTTATTCAACCATTCCCCAACTGATGGACATCTACTCAGTTTCCAGTTCCTTGCTACCACAAGAAAAAGGCTAATACAAACATTTTTTGCACATTTGACTCTTTCCCTTTTTAGTGATCTCTTTGGGATACAGATCCAATAGAGACACTGCTGAATCATAGAGCATGCACAGTTTGATAGCCCTTTGGACATGGTTCCAAATTGCTTTCCAGGATGATTGGATCGGTTCACAACTCTACCAACAATGTATTAGTAAGATATACTTTTTAAAAGTCTAAATGGGTTGATCAATTTATCATTCATATCATCAGTCTCTTTAGTTCCCCCTTTTCTTCTTCATAATTATTGGTATTTGTGTCATCAGAATTTTATTCTGGAATTATTATTTCCAATAATTTAAGCTAACTGCCTTTGTAGAATTTTAGGTTGTTGGATTCTGTCATTTTTCTTAACAAATTAAAAATTCGTCTCTACAAACCAGGATTCACCTCAAATTCTCACTATACTTCCTCTAATCAAAAATTTTTTTTCCTTTACAATTGACTTGAGAGATGTAGCAAATAAGGTCTTTCCCATGTCTATTGCTTAGGGGTTCTTTTAAGAAAAGACTTCAATAAATATTGATTCAGTCAAACAAAATGCAGCTTGAAGGTTCTTTTAAGCAAAAATAAAAATTATATAAGACTCTATGACAAATTTACCTAGAGAGATAACTTTATCCTATAAACCATTGAGTATTGACACCGTCATCTCTAAAGTGAGGAGATACGTTCACTTAAAGTATTTTCCAGTAGCATGGAAAATGACTTGCACAAGTTAAAACAGAAAAAGATTCCCAATTCACAGTAAGGTTATCCAAATATTTCTATTCACAGTTGACAAAGAATTATATAAATGCAAGTGATTATTGCTAATTACTTTAAATTCCAGATTACTATGAAGCCTACTCAGTGAAATCCAGAATGTCAAAGCGATCGATATAGAGAGTCACATTGACAGATGATATCCAAACTCTAACAAGTAGCTGAGTGGACAAATAATTTATCATCTCTCTATGTATGTGTGTATGTATATATGTGTCTATGTATCCATCTACGTGTCTATGCATCTATCTATATATTCTGTATCCATTTCTGTCTATCTATGTATCCATTTATTTCTTAGTTTCTACCCTCAGATTTGAATAAGTGGGAGAAATAATATTGGATAAGAAATCTCATAGTAATTTCAATGATTTCAAAGAACTCATTTCCACAAAAGTGTCTAAATCTTGTTAATACATTATTCTCTTAGTAATGCTATAGAACTACAAATTGCAGAATATCATGTTTTCTGAAGAAACAAAAATAACTCCAAAAGTTGTAGGAATGTGTTTAGTGGATGTTCTTGCTGTGAATTACTAAGGATTGATAGTCTCCTTTACTACAAAACCTTTCTAGCTATCAACATTATTCATTGCATATTCTATTTTTATTAGTCATGTTTGATTCTTTATGACCACATTTGGGGTTTTCTTGGCAAAGATATTGGAGTGTTTGCCATTTCCTTCTCCAGCTCCTTTTACAAATGAAGAAAATGAGGCAAACAGAATGATGGGACTTGCCCAGGGTCACACAGCCAGTAAGTTAAAATTAGATTAGATTTCAACTCAAGAAAAGGAGTCTTCCTAAAATCCTAAATCCTAAGGGATTCAGTGTTCAAGTAGATGTCTCTTTGGATACCCTGACTCTTCCCCAAGTGAATCAGCTTCTTTTCTGCCTATAGTTTACATCTCCATTCTGATTCTGCCACTTGGTATAGGAGATAGTTATATTTTAGAGCTCCCCACCTCCCCAAATTTTCTATGTCCATGATCCTGAACTTGACATTCCCTTTTCTGATAATAATAATGAATAACAGTTAGTCCATCTTTCATTTTTGAAGACCACCAATGATATTGCAGAATGATATCTTGATTTGCTCATGAATTTAAGAGAGGTAGAGTTGTACAAAATCATCAGCCTCCTTCTCTCTTCCAGAGTCATTGAGGTTCAGAGATAAGACAAAAGTCAAGATGACTAGCGATGTCTGAAATGTAGTGGATCATCTTAGTATCTTCATTGTCTGACCAAGATCTAACCACTCCATATTGACTACTTTAGCCGCTTTCATGGTCAATGAAACAAATTGTTTTCATCTGCTCATTCCTCTAGGACAGATCTTCACATGCTTGGAGTGGACATCCACCTAACTCACAGATGGATTTGAGGTCTACTGGTTACCTTCAACATGGGTTAGCCTAATCTACTGAGACAGTTTTACTGGGTTGTGGTCACTGTGTATGACATAGCCTCTTGGAGTTACAGGTGAGAAGAGCACACCAAACTCTGCCACCAAAGAGGCAGATGGACACCAAAGGGTAGATAGCAGCCTTGAAAAGGGCTCAGCAAAACCTCACACCAGAGGTGCTAGTCCTTCTTGAAAACACCATACATGAAGCTAATTATTGTTATTGAAAAAATACACCTTTGTGGTAGAATGAGGAGAGAGGGATAAACATTAATTTAGTAACTACTATGTGCCAGGTGCTGTGCTAAATACTTTATGGATATTATCTCTTTTGATCCTCACAACAATTCTGCAAGGTAAATAAGGTTGTTGTCCCCATTTTACACTTGAAGAAACTGAGGCAAGCAGAGGTCACAGGGTTACATAGCTAGTGAATATCTGAGACTGGATTTGAATTCAGATCTTCCTGAATCCTGACCCAGCACTCTATCCTTACTTTAAGGTTTGCAAAGTTTACAACTATTATCTCACTTAATCTTTACAATGACCTTGGGGGTAGATGCTATTATCCTCATTTTATAGATGAGGAAACTGAAGCAAACACTGAGTAAGTGATTTGCCCATAACTAGTATTTGAGGCAAGTCTTACTGATTTCAGGTCCAATATTCTGTCCACTACTTAGCTGACTCTAATTATCTCCCTTTGTCCTGCTCCTAAACATAGTTTTTGTTTTCTCAGGGACTTCTAGTCCCTCCATACTTCTCTCATCTCTCAGTCTAGTACCTATATTCCTTCAATCTTAATCCTATAGTTAACCAGTTAACAAAACACTGCCCTCCATCCTTGGATTCTTTGCTACTCTTTCCTTTGTTCTGTGCCAACAATTAATGTTGGGTCACCCCTTCTCTATTATTACTCTCAAAATTCTGAAATCTTCAAGACTGTACCACAAAACAAAATTATATTATCTAAGTTCAATTGTAGAATGATGCAATTGACTTTCTATTATACTCCTTGTTGCAAGTTGTTCCAAACCTTCTGTCAAATCTAGCCCTAACCTCTCTCTTTAACTTTAATTCTACATTTTAAATTATCTTCTGGATCTCTTGAAGGGGATGTCATATCAGAATCGTAAGCCCAAGAAGTTCAAAACTGAATTCAATATATCAAATAACAAACATTTATTAAGCACCTATTGTGTAACATATCCAGAGATACAAGGATAAAAATAAAATCACCTTTGTTCTCAAATTTATAACCTATTAAAAGATGCAAAATATATTCATATATATGATATACATATGCAAGTATAAATGGAATATATACAAATTTGGGAGGAAAGGTAGTATAGTAGGAGTTGGATGATCAATAAAGGTATCATAATCTTTTCCTCAATAAACTAGTGTAAACTTTGCAATCTCTGTGGAGGGTGATATGGTCCTTCAAATTACTCAAGTCTGTAATCTAAGAGCCACTTCTGCTTCTTTCCTCTCTGACTTCTCCATCCATTTCCAAGTCCTTTCAAATCTAGTTCCTTTACTAAATTTTATGGTCACTACTCTAGTTTAGTCCAGCCTCCTAACTTGTCTGATACCTTTGCCTCTCTTCTCCAATATATGCTTTACACAACTGACAAAGATAGTTTTCTGCAACAACTCTGACCAAGTCATGCCCCAGCTGGACTTAAAAGAGTGGTTGTTAATGTTTTATTGTTAGCATGGCAAGTCTCCAGTGGAGTTCCCTAGGGATCTATGGTTGACCTTGGGCTGTTTATAATTTTATCGATTTGAATATAATTGTATATAACCTTGTTATAAAAAACAATAAATTTCAAGCCAGAAAAGTGTTTGAACTGATGTACAATGAAACAAACCAAACCAGGAAAGCAATATATACAATGTTTGGAATAACCATAGCAATGACAACAAATGATCATAACTGAGTTTGGTACTAAAAAAAGATATTGAAAAATCTTCCTTTCTACCTTTGCAAAAGATGGAAGCTTACAGGTATATAATATGGCATATGCTTTTAGTCTCACTGGGTTGGCTAGTTTGGCTGTGCTGCTTTTTTCTTTTTTTGTTACAAGGCATGACTTACTACGTAGGGACAGAAAGCGAAATATATTTGTAAATGAAAGTGATGTTAAAAACAAGAAATATCAATAAAAATTTAAAATAAGAAATTTCTCAGTGACTTGGATATAGAGATGGCCTTCTCAGATTTGAAGATGACATAAGTTCAGGAAGAATAGACAATACATTGTCATCATCCAAAAGGAACTTGTTAGGTTAGAACATTGAACTGAATTTATTGATATGGAATTTAACAAGGATAAATGTAAAATCTTAACACTTGGCCACAAAATACAATTTCTCAGGTTCAAAATGGGAGAAATAGTGATTGTTCTGAAAAAGATCTTGGGATTTTAGTCCCAAACTCAGTGAGTCACAGTGATGTGATGGCAATGTGATGGCTGCCAAAATGTCTAATGCAATCTTGGGTTGCCTTAGAAGCATAATTTCCAGGAATGAATGTCAACTCTGCTCTCATCAGATCTCATATGGAATGCTGTGTTAACTTTTGGTTTAAAGATATCAATGGGCTGGAGGATGTCAAAGTTTTGTCAAATCTGACAAAAGAAAATAAATGATCCATAAATAGTCAAAACAATTTTCATTCCTTTTCCAGTGGGCATTTCATTTTACCCGAATACTATAGTACTTATACTACTGTCTTGTGATCCTCCATTTTCCCTTTGCAAGGTGAAAGAACTTGGGGTTGCCTAAGAGGGAAAGAATCCTTCTCTATGGTAAGCCCTACCTTTTTCTTTTTCTTCCCCCTCCTCAGAGGCAACTGGGATTTAGTGACTTGCTCAGGGTCACATAACTAGTTATTATTTGAGTGTCTGAATTCAGGTCTTCATGACTCCAGGACTGGTGCTCTATCTACTATACCATCTACCTGACTTAACTCTACCTTTTTCAAGGAACTATACAGTTCTCTAGACTTACAATGCATTACACTGGGTAGAAGTCCCTAGTAAGCAGGATGAAAATGGGGTCATTAGAGTGTAAATTGTCCTCTTCTGGAGCTTTCAATTCCACATGAATTACAGTATTACTGAAGGGGAAGATCCAGGTTTATTCCTTTTATCACAGTTTTATATCAAAGGTCCTTAAGACCAGCTCCTGGCTTGGTCTATTTCATTGGCTTAGTCCAGGAATCCCTCCATGACTCTCTCTACCTGACATCATATCTTCCTCTACAGGGAAGTGAGTTTTTATTTCTATAAGTAGTCTGTCTTTTTCCATTAGGGATGTTGTGTAGTTAAAGTGTATGAACTAGCCATGAACTTCATTAATAATGTGGTGTCTGTCCAGGGGCAAGTAGTTGGTATAGTGGATAGAGCACCAGCCCTGAAGTCAAGAGGACCTGAGTTCAAATTTGGTCTCAGACACTTAACACTGCCTGCCTGTGTGACCCTGGGCAAGTCACTTAACCCTAATTGCCTCAAACCCCCCCCCCCCAAAAAAAAAAAAAAAAAAGAAAAAGAAAAAGAATGTGGTGTCCAGAGGCAACACATACCACAATAAGGTGACATCATGCCTTGTCAGAACTGACAGGGAATATCACAACCTGTTCATGAGAGAGGGAAAAGAGGACTTTCCTTCCAGGAGTATAGGTGGACACACCTGCTACAAAAGTTTTATTAAAGAGATAGTTGATGAACATTTAGAAAGAAAAAGTAATGCTTGCTAAACATCAACACGATTTCTTCAGAATAAGATATGTAAAATTAATCTTATTTCCTTTTTTGACAGATTCGCTAGACTGGCAGTTCAGAGAGATTCTATAGACAAAGTATATGAATTTTAAAAACCATCTGACTATACCTCATATCCCTGTGGAAAAGATGGATAGTTTGAATTCTAGTATAATCACATGAATTTGGAACTGGCTGAATGACTGGACCCAAAGAGTTATTAATGGATCTATATCAACCTGTACAGAGGTCTCCAGTAAAGTGCCAAATGATCTTGAGTTTGGTCTAGCCCAAAGAATCTCAATTTTGGTCTATCCAAAGAATCTCTATTTTGATCCCATCCAAAGAATCTACGATTTGAGTAAAGTCTTAAATGCCATGCATTTTAAATAAGTCAGAGACACAAAGATGGAAGGGAAAGCTAACAGTTTAGATGATAATATATAAAAAGAATTTAACAATTGAAAAGAATGGACTGCATCTAAATAAGTGAAATTTTATAGAGATCAATGGAAAATTTTATACAAGAGTTCAAGAATAAATTGAACAAATGTAGGACAGAGGATACATGTCTTGAAAGTTTATGTGATAAAAGTTATGGAGGTTTTAGTAAATTACAAACTCAATATGAGCCAACAGTTTAATATGGCAATCAAGAAAGCTGATACAATCTTAGTTCAGATTGGTAGAAGTAGAATATTCAGAACAAGGGAGCTGAAAGTATAATTGTACTCTGCCTTGGTTAGATCACATCTGGAATATAGTGTTTGGTCATAAGTGCCAAAGATTATAGATTATAGATAAATAAGAGCTTATCCACATAAGAGTGACCAGGATGATAAGAAGACAGGAGACTATGTCTTAAGAACATTGAAAGAAACTGAAGATGATTATCTTAGAGGGGGAAAAAAGTTAAGGAGGATCCAAATTGGTAGTCATCAAATTACTTGAAGAACTGGCATAAAGAAGAGAAATTAGGTTTATTCTACTTAGTTTTAGAGAGTAGAATTTAGAACAGGAGCAGAAGTTGTAGTGGAGAGTGTTTAGACTTGATATAAGGAAAAACAACTTATCAATTAGACCTTCAAAAGTACAAGTGATCATCTATGATTGTTTGGGTTTCTGATCACTGTGGTGGATGCTGGTTGCTACTTGTTGAAGCTAGAAGAGATTCCTATTTAAGTAAAGACTGTTTCCAATTCTGAAATTCTATTATTTTGTGCAAAGTGGTTAAATAGTGAAAAGTGTTCATTTCACATTACAGACATAGTTATGGAAGTTACATGGTTATAGAAATATATGAATTTGACAGTTTCTTTTGGTACTACTTAAGACTTTTTATCCACAGACCTTCAGAAAGGCGTTTAAATAAAAAATTGACATTTTCTATTTTAAGTTGGGATGGAGGACTTATGAAGTTAATGCCATGAGTAATATTAATTTGTGAAGAAAATGGTAATTAAGGGATTCTGAGAAAAAAGGATTTCTTATTGTAAAAAAAAAGATTCTTATTTCAATTTTTTTTCCTTATCAAATAACCTAATGTCAGAGTTGATGGGCAAAATGGTAGGAGATGCAGAAAATCCCTTCTTCCCCCAGAGGGAAGGAAGGTGAGTGCCAGATCCTGATTTTTTAAAATAACATTTGATAGCTGAGCTAGAAAAATGACAGTAGATAAATGTTGAAATAAGAGAGTCAAGAAAGTTACATTCGTTGATGAGCACATAATGTGAAGATAAGAATAGCTCTTCCGTGACAACACTGTAATTTCTTTTTTGTTCCTCTATCTTGTCTATGGAAAACTGATAACTTTGCAATGTTTGTGAATATACTTCAGAAACAAAATGGCAGGGAGCCAATTGGCAATGAACTTAATCCACAATGGGTCAGAGAAGAGAGAATGCTCTTTTAAATTTACAAATATGCTGTTTTCCTTTCAACAAACTAGGTGTGATTACAAAAGATATTGAGAGATATACCAATCTCTGAAATAAAAGTGGAAAATAAAAGCTAATCTGAGACCAAAATAATCTAAGGGGTATCAAAGTTGCTGAAACTAGGGCTCCAATCTACTTTCCCAATGTTATGATGAGAAGGTGATAGGGTGTTTCAGATCCAGCCTCTTTAGCTCATATTCCCAACTTTCTTCTCAAGACAGAAGCCCTTGAAGAGGATACTGAAAACAAGTCTTGTCAGAAACAAATGAAAAGGAGTATGGGACTGAGCACCATATCTAAACATTTCATTTGAGAAGGTAGCAACAGGTACACTTAAAACAACTATTATTACTATGGAATTCTCATGGATTCAGTGAAGAGTTCTGCATTTCCTTAAGCCTTTGATCCCACCTCCTGTTGCTACCCTGGAAATTGTCTTGGGCTATTATGATTCTTCCCTCTTGGTGACTTCTAAGTCACCCAATACTCTTGTCTGATCACTATCTTCATCTTGTCCATAGTATTGAACTGTTTGTTACCTAGACTGGTGACTGAAATTTAGTCTATAATCAACAATGGGATTATGCTGGCCGACAGTCTGTAGTACAGGATATGTCCCAGGAGCTTTTACCATTTACTGAGAGGTTAGGGGTAGAAGTTAGGGAGCTAAGGCCTGAGATGTAGGAGCTGGTGACATCTGTGGGAAGGAGAGAGGGGGTAGTCAGAAATCAAGGATTGAAGTTGTGGTCAGACCTGAATAATTTTCTCAGGGATGTTGGAGACGGTGAAGCCATAGAGGCGTACTCTCTCAGGAAAGATATTGGAGAGTATTCGTCGGTCAAGTTGGAAGGCAATCTCCCCAACCAGACGTTCCCATGTCAGCTGCTTAGGGTCTGAGGAAAAGCAAGAGGACCATGTCAGAAGAAGAAGACTGTCAAGAGAAGGAGAGAGTATGTTAGCAGAAGAGGAGGGAAGCTGACAAAACAGAGCTAGAGTTGGGGAGGATAAGGGAATAATGATGGTAGTGGTAGGGTCGATGATTAACAGGGAGATCTAAGAAGTTTAATTTAAAAATACAAAAGGGGTTTTCTAAAGGCATTGGGGATTGAAATGGTTCATGGAAAATATACATATCTATATGAGAGAGAGAGATACAGAGAAAGAGAAGAGAAGACAGAGAAAGAGAGAGAATAGAAGACAGAGGCAGAGAAAGACAGAGACACACACAAACAAAAACATAGAAACAGATACAGATACAGAGACACAGAGACAGAGAGAGAGAGAGTATGTTGCTAAGTACTTTGGAAATGAGCAGTAGAGGTGGAACTGACCTCTGGGAGTTTCGTTGACTTTTAAGGTCTTCCGATGGGCCATCTTCCTCTCCATCTCCAGGAGGTTCTTGTTTGGAGGTTCTGAGGAACGGGCCCCTCGGGCATTATTGGCAGAGGAAGAGGAGGTGCAAGAACGTGGTGGTGGAGAAGGGTAGGGATGTGGAAGAGAAAGGGTAGCATGTGCAGCGAGGGCATTACGAGGGGTAGGCTGTAGAATATTGCGCTGGGAAGTATTGGAGGTGTCTTGGCAAATAGCTGCATTAAGAGTTGAGGGGGAAGATGTGGGAGCACTTTGGTGAAGAGAGGTGGCAGTGGCTACAGGTTGGGAACTAGTGGTAGTAACAGGAACTGGAGGGGTAGATATGGGAATTGTACCAGGTAGAGGGACACTGGTCAAAAGAGAAGACATGGCAGCAATAGAGGGACTGCCTTGTGTTGAGGCTTCTGGGCATCTATAGAAAGTTGCAACGGGGGTTCCAACAGTTATGGTGGGTGTGGAAGTCTGGATTGGCTGACCCACAATTGCCATGTTATAAGGCTTCACATCCAGAGATGGTTCCCAGCCCATTGTTATTTTGTTACCCTCAGTGGAAATTATGACTGGTAAGCACAGAGAAGTCAAGGTAAGGCAGAATATTAAAGTAAGGTGGGATTTAGGGAAGTGTCAGAATAGTGATTATGATTAAGGCAAGGATAAGGTCAGAATAGGTGGTGGAATCAGAAAACAAGGGAGGTTACTTCAGTGCTAAGACAATCCATCCCCATGACTTTTTGTTTTCCAGCTTCTGCCCTCCCCTCCCCCAACAACCTTATGAATCTTCCCTGGCACTCCCCCCACACACCTGTTACCTTTGGGGACCGTGGTAGAGGGAGCAGCTGAGGCTGTAGGGCTGTGACATCCTGCATCCAAAGGGGAGTGGGGCCGACTGGGATCATTTAGTAGCGTGTGGTTGGCCCTAGGCTTGGGCAACAAATTGTCTTGAGGGTCATTTAGAGCGCCTGTTAATGTGTTTGACATTGAAGTAATTGGAGAGCTAGCACATAGAGGGTTTGACAATGAGCTCGACAGTGGGCTTATTGGGGGGACGGCCATCGGCCCACATAGAGGGTTTGACAATGAGCTCGACAGTGGGCTTATTGGAGGGACAGACATCGACCCAGTCGAACAGTCCTCGAGAGAACTGCCTGTAGAAGTTACTGGGGGATGGGAACCTGTAGGAGGGCTATTTGTGGCACCAGTCATAGGAATGACTGTTAGTGGGCCAGAGGGAGGCACTGTCAGTGGGTTGCCAGAAGTACCAGTAGCTGTAGAAACAGTTCCAGAGCCCGTCACTGGGTTGGTGGAAGGGCAAGCCCTAGAACTCTGCAAAGGATTTGCCAGTAAGGCATTTGGAGATGCAGGTATGGAACCAGCCAGTGGATTATTCAGGTTGCCAGCTAAAAAGTTAAGCAGTGGATTGTTTGGAAGAACAGCCACAGAGCCAGGTATTGTATTATTTAGAGGATAGGGCAAAGAACCACCTATAGGGCTCGAGGTAGGACTGGTTGCTGGGCTGGTCGAAGAGCTGGACTGGGAGTAATTCAGAATGTCAACCAATGAGGATAAGAGTCCTAACTCATCTAGTCCAGGGTCATTTGTTGATACTGGGCCTGCGGTTGGACAGGTACCTGGGGAGAAACAAAAAAGAAGCTAGTGAGATTTCAGATCCCTGGAGAGGGACAGGAATCTGTGATGAAATTCCAAGGGTTGCTTCCTATTTAAACTAGAATGGAGAGATTAGCCAAACTTCATCTTCAGTCCTTGATTATCTCAACTATACTCTCTTTCGAAGAGCAGAGCTATTTGTTATTGATGTGGGAAAGATTCCTTTCTTTGTGACTCCTAATCCCTCTTCCCCCCCCCCCCCCCCCCCAGTAAATGTAATTATCTTTTAACTCACAAATCCTGGTCCCTTTGAATTCCAATAGAAGATCCCAACCTGTCCCAGCCCCATCCAGATCTGAGCCAACTTTGGGGCTACACCCCAAAGCCCCTCGAGCTGTCTCCTATTATAAAAGGGACACGCTGGAAACCCCTCTTTGTAGAGGTCCCAAACATGCTAGACCCTCTGTCCCCTGGACCCTCTGTCCTGTCTGGTGCCCTCCTCATCTCTACCTTCACCTATCTCCTTGCTTCCAAACCCCATAATAAGCCTCTTTTATCAATCTAGCTCTCGGGCCAATAAATGCCTTTATTGGGGACTTGCCCCGCTATTAGACCTCATTTACCACCTTATCCTTGCGCGGAATCCGGGTGGTTGCAGAGGAGCTCCATTTGACTCCCTGTACCCCAAACCTGCCACTAGACCTCAATTAAACCCTAACTTCATTTAGGTACTTCAACTCTAGACCTCAACATTATGAATTATAGTGAGCTATACAGCAAGAACTGGTGAAGGGGCTGGAGGTAGAAAGAGACTCTACAAGAGGATAAGATACTATAAACCTTAGTAAAGAGTAGCTGACTCTAAACCTGTCTGGTGTCTCTGGAAGAGAGCTCTTTAGGAAGAATTGGAATGAAGTATAGAAATGTATCCCCTAAGGGTTGGGTATAAATTCAAAGGAGGTTTCCATACCACCTAGCTCCTAAAGCTTCCAGAATTCCTCTGCTTGCTTCCACTCCCCAGGTGGGGGGGGAGAACTGGAGCTTGATTAATTTAGAAAAGCAGTTTGTGTTTGTGTGTGTAAGCCTGTTTGTTTTCTGTGTTTTCCTCAATCAGCCGAATTACAAAGGGAAAGGTCTGACTGTTTGGAATTTTAAAAATACTTGTTTTGTACATAATTGGATTTATGCAAATAGCTTTTAGCTAGAGAGAGGAAGGAGTAGTTCTGAAATAGGGAACGTTTTTACTGCTACACAAAAAGGAAAAAAACCTGACATTTCTGAGGACCTAGAACTGGCCAATTTGGGTCTGCAAAAATAAAGTTACAGAACTGTTAAAATAGTTTAGCAGATTCTGAGATTTTTGAGACTAAGTTTTAAGTTGCTTGGCACTGTTATAAGAAATTGAGTTATTTACTGTATTTTTAAGTAGGCCTAATTTACATGATTAAAAGGTCTTCTTTTTCTGAGGTTCAGAACTTGAGACTTACTCTGGGATATTCAAAGTTTCTCAGATTTGTGGAATCTATCTTGGCTAGGGCTGTTGTCCCTGACTGGCCTAAGTTCTTCTAGGATGCCCCAACTTCTTTGACATGTCACCCTTTCCTGGTACTTCTGGCATGGAAGATGGGCTAGTAATTGGGCCACAGACCTGTAGCCTGGGTCCAACCCTCTTCCCCCAGCTTCCTTAAGTCCACCAATTTCTTAAAGCCCTGGGGACAAACTTGAAAGGGCAGTTTTCTGCCACCTTAAATTTTGAGGCTGTGTTTAAATTGGAATTCTGATTCTGAACTTGTATGAGATATCCTAAATAAGTAATATTGTGCCATAATTCTCTTTTATTGTCCTGACTCCGTTTCCCTAATTGTCCTGCCTCAGTTTCCCTATATCATCCTACCTCAGTTTCCCTGAATTGTTCTGCCTCAGTTTCCAATTGTTCTAGTCAATCCTGCAAAACCATTCCTCCCTCCTAATCATGATGATCCACATAAGGAGAAAGACCTTCTATCTTAGACATCATCAGAATGTCCTGTCCCTCTCCCCATTCTGTAATCCCAATTTATCAGAATGCCTCCCCCTACATGTAGGAACTGGATTGAAAGTCCTGAGTTCTTCCCGCTCTCAGTGCTCTGACTCTGCCCCTGCCTCGGTCTACCCCTATAGCTGAACCACACACACACACACACACATACATATATGTATGTATATATGTATATATGTCATTGAGAACTTAACATTGTTTGCTGGATTCTTGGAAACGATAGTCTCATTCAGCCCTGGGACCAAACCATGGATCCATTTGGTCCCAGTAAGTCTCTCCCTTTCCAATAAAATATTAAAAACTTTCTAATCTCTATCTTGCCTCAGTTTCTCTGCAAAAAGTAAATATTTGGCCTAGTCATCTATCTGTTGCTAGATGCATATATCTATTTGTTTCTTTTAGTATTTTTATTGTTGCTGATATTTTTATTTGTGAAAGGTGACCTACTCTAATTACTGGGGCACAAATAGGGTGATAGATGACCCCAGATAGGAGTTGGAGGTACAGATGCCCAGTAGACTCCAGGCCTTAGTTGAAATAACTATTAACCAGACAACAAAGGCAATGGATTTGTTAGAGAGCATATAGTTAGCAAGGAAAGGGCTTTTATAAATTCCTTGGTGGAACTCACAAAAAGAAAGGGAACACCCCATGAGGTTGGGGCATGCCTTTAGTTGGTGGATTACATCCTGAAAGAGACTTAGGATCCTAAAAGAGTTAGTTAGCTGTAAGGAAGAGAAGTGGGGTTGGAAAGTATAGTGCAGTTAAGAGAAGTATAACGTGGTATTGATGGGATACAGCTTCTAGGGGAAACATATCAGTGAGGAGGTTCCCTGACCTTAGAATATTTTATTCTAACAATCTGTCAATGATTCTAAAGTCTTTTGGCTCAGAATCATTGATCCTGAGATCCCATTCCTTTCCCCTTTCTCTCCTCTCCCCCACAATCTTAGAGTGCTATTGTTCTAACAATCTCTGTCAATGATTGTAAAAGTTTTCTGGTCTAGGAATATAATAATATTTCTTCCCTTAAACTTTAGGGAAGATATATTAGTGATTCTGAGGCCCTCTGATTTTAGAGTGCTATTGTCAAGGATTCTAAAATCTTCTGGCTATAGAATAGTCCTACAAACATTATTCTCTGTTAGATAGATTATCTGTTGAGTCAGTGATAACCAAGTTCCTGAGACAATAGTGAAGAGACCACCCCTCAAACCTACCTGTAAAGCCATAAAAATAGCAAATAAGTAACATGAAGCTCTGATTTAACTTCATCTTTTAAATCTATCTTCTTTCTTTTGGTTCCTTGCTAAATCCTTTTTGGAACTTCTGGAGATGGGTTCAAGCCTGCAGATTCTTTTGAGACACCTTGTGACAATGGCCTGTGACCCTCCAACCCTTCTGAATCTCAACAGTATTCAGGGAGGGAAAAGACACCACAAGGTAGAATGCAATGGTGGGCTGACCTAGAGGAGAGTAGCAGCTTGCCATGGCCAACAAGTAGGTTTAATTGGGAAAAGTTTGGCCTCAGGGACATGATTTCCATAGAAGAAAGATTGAGCAACCTGGAGAGGGAAGTCCAAGGGTGTACTCCTTATTTATGTAGAGCCTTTATGACTGAATGAATGTGGCCTCAGTCAAACTGAGATACTTTGAAGACCTTAGTTTAAAAAGGACAAGATCTATTTCAACCAGTGCCATCTCTAGTTATCTCAATCTATATCTTGCCACTAGACACAGATGGCTCTGGAGGGGAAAGTGAGGCAGATGACCTTGCCCAGCCTTCCCTCCCTTAAAACCAATTCACTTACATGTCTTAGCATCACCTCCTTGATGTCATATCCTCTTTGAGGATGAAGGACAAACAACAGAGGTTCCCTGAAGACTCTGAGTTCACATGGATCAGTTTGAATAGGGGGTAAATCTTAAAAAGGTTTATTTCCTCCCCTCTTTTGCTTATTCCCTGCCCTTCTTCTAACTTGGAAATGCTCTAGGAAAATCTACTAACATTTCTAAAACTCTTTTCCTATGTGAAGTCTGATGAGGAACTGAATAGTGTTTTGGATAGAGAAAAATTAAAGAATTGATCCCTGAGTCAAGCAGGGAGAAGGTTGAGAGCAATTTAGCTCTATGGTCTCACCCTCTGGGGAGATCTTCCAATCTGAAATCCAAGTCATTTAAATTTCTGATACCCACTCTCTGTAGAGATTTTAAACAGTCTCACCTTGTCATACCCTGTCAGAAATCCCAGTCATGTGCCTGAGATTAAATTTTCCCTATAAAATCTACTTTTGACCCATGGCTTTGCTGCTCCCTTCCTCTCTCCTTCCCCTCCCCGCCCCCAGACAAATGGGGTTAAGTGACTTGCCAGGGTCACACAGCTAGGAAATATTAAGTGTGTGAGATTTAGATTTGAACTCAGGTCCTTCTGACTCAGGGCTGCTGCTCTATCCACTGCACCACCTGGCTGCCCCTGCTGCTACCTTCTTTTGGGTCAGTCTGCCTTATGGTGTCTTTCTCTTTTACCCTCTCCCATGCCATATAGTATCTTTCTCAATTTCACTATGCTTCCTACACCCATTTTTCTTCCTTCTAGCTAACTAACTCTTTTAAAGTGCTAAGTCCCTTTCAGGAGTTACCCTGCCAGCTAACCTCATGCTCCAACCTCATGGAGTTTTCCCTTTCTCCTGGGTAGCTGTGAGTTCCACTGAGGAATTTGTTTTTATATATTCTCCCACTTTTTCAAATTTATCATTCCTGGTGCCTACTCTATCCCTTTATTTTGTCTGTATCCTATTCCCCTAAATAAATCTACTTTTTGCCAAAGAGAATGGCCATTGTGATTTCTGTGCATGATTGAATCCCAGTTTTTGGTGCCTACCATCATCTGGTATCTATATTATCCACATCAGAATCTATTATACTTATGCTATAGCTTGAGTCTATATTTCCCCAATTGTAGGTAATGGAGTCCCAAGCTTCTTTAGTTTAAGGTATTAAATATTGGGTTCCAGATAGCCTTTTATTTTATTATGTAGAAAGTGAAACAGATACAAAAGAATCTACATTTACCTAGTTAAGTTACAAACAAACAAACAAGAAACAAATGCACATATTTAAACTGTGTGGGCTATTTAAATAGCCCATCATTAACCCTTATTTCCTCAGAAGGAAATTGAACATGAGGTTGGTGTTGGAATAGTCTTTTGATATTCTGGTAAATTCCTTTTTCTTACAGATTCCCATACTATTTTAAGACTTATAGCATCACCTTGTGGTTTTGACTCTGCTTAGAAAGTGAACACTTCGAATAGTGCTAAATAAATAATCCTTATCCATTGGATAACTGGGCAGAGTGGGTTCAGAATTAATGTAATCCAACTTAACATTTGAACCTACCAAGTTTGTAACCAAATGTGCCATCACTGCAGTATGAAACTGCTCTAAACTGCTATTGGATTAAGTCCTGATGGCAACTTTGATCTTCTCTTGCCTTGGATTATTAATGATGGTTTGGCTGCCAAACCCAGCATGTACTAGACTCCCATCTGGCTACTCTTCTGATCTTCTGAAACACAAAGTTGTAGTCTCCAACCACTTTAACCTAAGATGAGCCAATGCTAATAGAGTGGTCCACAATTTCGGAGCCACATGTTAGCTTCAGAGTGAGAGGCTCAAAGATTCCTTCTTTTATTTCAATGGGCACCATCAGTGGAAGAAGTCATAGGAAGAGAAGAGATCTAATCAAGAGAGAAAAGAGTGGCTAAGGCACTGCTCAGCTAATGTTTTTTTGAAGATATTACCTCACCATGAGGTTAATAGATTAAAACAAATCATAGGACCTCTATATACAGTCTCTCCAAATCATTTCCATCACATTTTATCATGAATTTTTTCAGAGCAAGCTTCTTGTTCTAGTCTCTTCAATTGGGAAACTGCATCAATGGCACTTATAAAAACTAGCTCAATAATAAGTTCTTGTAACACTCTTCTTCTATATGAAAAACCTGCCATTTTTTGGCAAACTGGCTGGGATGTGTGTCTTGAATGCACTGTTAATATTTCCAAATATGGGATTGCTAAAGAGACATAAATATTGTCTTTTCATTTGCTTCCCCAGTACCATAAGGAAAGAATCTCAAAATAATTAAATGGTATAATTTTATACAGTCTTTGTTAGTGAGGATCACCATTATGTTTGCTTTAGGAAAACTGAATCCCTGAAGCTCTCCCACACAATGATTAGGAAGGTAAGGTCAATTGGGAGTCATTTTTTCATCTTCAGTTGAGAAAATGTCCTGAATAAAAACTCTTCCATATTTGCCTCAGAATATATGCCCATCCAAATGGGTTCTCGCAAAATTTTTTGTGTCCCTTTCTACAAAGAACACATTATTTCTTTAAGATTCTCTGTATCTTAGGCAATTCCCTTAGAGATTTAGGAAAATTTCATCAAGACCATGCAAGACCATTTTAGATTTTGCAGGTAACTCCCCATGATGTCCCAACCAGTAGGAGCGACCTTCAACATACAAACTTATAACTGTGGTAACTGAAACAAGTTGCAGCCAGTAACAATGTGGCAATTGAATGTAAATTTGGTAGCATCAATGCTATGCAAAAAGTGCATTGAGTCTGAGCATTCTCTCACCAAAGACTGAGATGGTATAGGGAAGAAGATACCTCTAAACATTGGGGTAGATATTTGTACAAATTGCCATTTCTAAAACTCATTGATATCAAGAAACGGGATGCCAGCTACTAGCATTCTGGATGACACCTAGAATGAAGGCTCTATTTAGAACAGACCAATGAACTGGACATGTAAAGTCTAGAAAACCAACAACCACCACTCCAACAAAAATTCAATGAGACATCAAAATAGAAGATTAACAAAATTAAAAGGAAAAATCATTGAACTGTTAATACTATTAGAATTCCTTAAAAAAATCAAAGCATTAAAATGAGAGGAAAACCACATTTCTAGTATCAAAAATAATAAAATAAAATTCACAAATACAGAATAAGAGAAACAATTGAAAAAAAGTGAACTTTTAGTCAAAAAGCCTAAATAGAAAGAATTCAAACACCCTAATTCTCACAATATAATCCAGAATAATAAAATAAAGGTGCTCCAGACAAAATAATGATTAAAAAATAAAGAAAAAAAGTTTACACTTAGTATTTTCATGTAGCTTTGGTTAGCAAAAAAGGGACACCCAGAAGCCTGTAGACACAAAGGGGGTGTGTGTGTATCTAAGCAGAGGAACTGGGGTATGACGTGTGCATCACTTGGAGGCTTTCCAGATCTTACATTTTCATAAGACTTCAGCCAAAGAGTCCCAGGGTGCCCAAACATATCTAAGAAGAAGACAGAATGAAGTCTGGAGTTCTTCAACAAGGACACCTCAAGGCTAAACTCTTGGCTCAAAATAGGAGCAAAATTAGAAAGTTCCTCCTGGGAGGACAGTGATCAGTCTGCATACTCTAAGACGGCAGTTTGTTTTTGAAATTTTATTTTATTTGAAAAAACAGAGTAAAAAAAAAGAAAAACAGAAAAGACATACAAAACAAAATAAAGTAAAACAAAAGAGAACATTGGTCATGTGCCCAGAAGAACATCAGGGAGGATTTAAAATATATAACAACAAATTACCAGCTCTAGAAAGTATAGATATTAGTAGAAGAAGTTATATTCATGAATATCCATTTTTTCTTTACTTCATTGTAAATTGTTATTTGGTTCTCTGCTGCACAGCTTATTTATATTATTTCCCCTCCCCCCCCCTTTTCACCTCCTCTCCATTCCCAAGTAAGCTACAGTTAAGAAAAAGATATATTTATGTAGATATATACATACATACATACACATACACCACACACACACACACACACACACACACACACACACACACACACACGTCTTTCCTATCCCTGTTGCCTCTTTAATTAAATTCTGCTCTTTAACTTGTCTTGCTATTATTTGACTTCCCCCACCCAAGGATCCCTTCTTTGTCTTCTTCCCTCATCCTTTGCTTCCCCATCTGCCCATTCCTCCCCCTTTATTTCTTTATAGATTTTGGAGGGTGCTATACCCTTCATGGTATATATGTAGTGTTGTCTATTGAATCCATTCCCCATGTGCATAGATTTTCTGGATTGTGAGTTTTCCTCCTTGCTCCAATGCCTCTTTGTCTATTCTTCCTCTGCACTGCATTTGAATAACCTGATTCCTATTTTTATCTTTACTCTTAAGGCAGCAGTTTTTAACATAGGGTTAGTTAATTTGTTTTAAAAAATTTTTGATAATTATTTTCAATATAACTGGTTTCTTTTTTTTCCCTCTACATATTTCATTTTATGCAACTGGAAACATTATGGACCCTTGGAGAAGGGTCTTATAGACTTCATTAGACTGTCAAAGGTTAAGAACTTCTACCTAGTTGGTCTGAAATTTTGTGGCAAATGACATAAGTTGCCTTGCCCCTAAAGACCCCTGCCCCTCATTACTTCAAAAAAAAAGTAAAAACAAAACAAAACAAAAAAACCCTTTGAGTTCCAGATTTTCTCCTTTCCTTTCTTCCTACCCCCTCCCATTAAGAAGGTACATGTAAATTATACAAAACATTTTCATAAAAGTCATTTTGTGAAAAAAAAAATACATAAATCTCCTTCCCTGCTTCCCCCAAAACCCTTCAAGTTAAAAAAAAAAGTATAATTCAATCTATATTCAAACACAGCTAATTCTCTGAGTATGGATAACAATTTTTCATCATAAGTCCTTTAAAGGGGGCAGCAAGATGGTAGAAAATATCAGCCCTAAAATCAAGAGGATCTGAGTCCAAATCCAACCTTAGACACTTAACAATTACCAGCTCTGTGATTCTGGGAAATCACTTAATCTCAATTGCCTAACAAAACAGCAACAACAATACAAAGTCCTTCAAAGCAGTCCTGGATCACTGAATTGTTAAACATAGCAAGTCATTCACAACCGATTATCCCAAAATATTGCTATTAGTTTGTATGCAGTACATTTATTTCACTTTTTCATGAGTGGAGGACTTTCCAGGTTTTTTTGAGAGCATCCTGCTCATTGTTTTCCATAGAGCAATAGTATTCCATCATAATCACACACCACAATTTATTCAGCCATTTCCCAGTTGATGAACATCCCCTCAATTTCTTTGCCTTGAGAAAAGAGCCGCTATAAATATTTTTGTACACATAGATTCTTTTCCTTTAAAAAAATCTTTTTTGGGATTCATGCCTTATAATAATTTTGGTAGGTCAAAGGATTTGCATGGTTTTATAGCCCTTTGGGCATAGTTCCAAATTGCTCTACAGAATGGTTGAATCTATCCTCAATTCCACCAATATACAATAATGTCTCAGTTTTCCCACTTTTTCTCTAACATTTTCCTGCTCTGACCCATTAGCTAATCTAAAAGAAATGAGGTAATACCTCAGAATTTTTTAAATTTGCATTTTTTAATCAATAGTGAGTTAGAGCATTTTTAAAATGTGACTAGAAATAATTTGATTATTTCACCTGAAAATTTCATATCTTTTGATCATTTATCAATTGGGAAATGGCTCTTTTTTAATATAAATTTAATTCACTTCCTTTTATGTTTGAGAAATGATGCTAACTGTATTCCCCCCCCCCCTTTTTTTGTTTCTCTCCTTTCACTTTGTCCCTCCTCAAAAGTGGTTTGCTTCTGATCACTCTCTTCCCTATTAAGTCATTCCCTTCTATCACCTTTATCTCTTCTCTTAGTCCCTTCTGTTCTTACTTTCCTAAAGGTTAAGATAAATTTCTATATCCATGTTGGGTGTGTATGTTATTTCCATTTTGAACCAATTCTGATATGAGTAAGGTTCCCTTATTCCCCCCCTCCTTTCTTCTTCTCCACTGTAAAAGCTTTTTTTTTTTCCTTTTTTTTTTTTAATCTGGGATGATTTACTTCTTCCTTTCCTTTTCACCCAGTACATTCCTCTCTCATCCCTTAATTTAATTTTTAAAGTTCATATTCAACTCATACTTATGCCCTCTGTCTATATATACTTTAACAAACCATGTAGAAATATAGATTAACCTTATTAAGTTCCTTATGATTTTCCTTTCCTGATAACCCCTTATGCTTTTCTTGAAACCTGTATTTGAAAATCAAATTTTCTATTCAGCTCTGTTTTTTTCAGCACCAATGATTGAAAGTCCTCTATTTCATTGAATATTCACATTTTCTCCTGAAGGTTTATATTCAGTTTTGCTGGGTAGATGATTTTTGGTTGTAATTCAATTTTCCTTTGCTCTCCCGAATATCATACTCCAAAGCCCTCTAATCCTTTAATATAAAACTTGCTAAATTTTGTGTTATTCTTACTGGTTCCATTATACTTGAATCTTTTCTTTCTGGATGACTGCAATATTTTCTCTTTTACCTGAGAGTTCTGGAATTTGATTGTAATATTCCTGGGAGTTTTCACCTTGGGATCTCTTTCAGGAGTGATCAGTGGTTTCTTTCAATTTCTATTTTACCTTCTGGTTCAAGAATATCAGTAAAGTTTACTGTGATAATTTCTGTAAAGACAATGTCTAGGCTCTTTTTGTGATCATGGCTTTTATATAGATCAATAATTTAAAAATTATTTCTCCTGGATCTATTTTCCAGGTCAGTTGTTTTTCCAAAGAGATATTTCACATTGTGTTCTATTTTTTTCATTCTTTTGGTTTTGTTTTATTGTTTATTGATTCTCATAAAGTCATTAGTTTCCATTTGCTCAATTCTAATTTTTAGGAAATTATTTTCATCAGTGAGCTTTTGTGTCTCTTTTTCCATTTGACCAATTTTGCTTTTTAAGGCATTCTTCTCCTCATTAGATTTTTGTACTTCCTTTTGCATCATCTTATTTCTCTTCCCAGTTTTTCCTCTAACTCTCTTACTTGATTTTTAAATCCCTTTTGAGCTCTTATGTGCTCTGAGACCAATTCTTATTTTTCTTTGAGGCTTTGGATGTAAAAGCTTTGACTTTGTTATCTTCTTCTGAATGTCTGTTTTGATCTTCTTTGTCAACATAGTGACTTTCTATGGTTAGAATCTATTTTTTTTTTTTTTTTTATTTGCTCCTAGTTTTCTGGGGCTGTGCTGGCATGATCTGTGTGGGTGTGTTCTCCCACCTTGATGCAACAGACCTTTCCTGTTGACTTTGTTATTTGTCTTTGGCTGGAAAACTGTTTCACAAAATCTTTTTGTAGGTTCTGATGCTCTAAAATTTGTTTGAAGTCATTATTTAGAGATATTTGGAGGGGTTTGAGGAAGAATTTGTATAGACTCTTCCTTTACTCTGCCATCTTGGCTTTGCCTCCCTCCCAAAGGCCTTGAAAGGCTCAACACTCTGCATAATTGCAATATAAAGGTAAGCCTGATACCTGTTAGCACTTTGTACAAAGCAGATGTCAGTAGAAGGGAAAGCTAGCAGTAGGATCTCAAACAATACAAACTGAATAAAAACAGGAGCCAAGTGTGCAAGTGAAGTCAGAGTTTGGCTTTGATAAAAAATTCAATTGAAGAAGTAAAACTAGAAATATGAATAAATAGAAGACACCGATGACAAAGAATTTTATCAATTCAGGAATGTCCAGAAGAGAGAAACAACACAGCAATAATGGTCAAAGGCTCATATGATGAAGTCCTTTGGGGCTTGCCCATAGGGACAGTTGGAATTTTTGGAAGGCATGAAACAAGAAACAAAAAAGATAATTAAGTTAAGTCCCAACAATGAATTCTATGAAAAGGTTGCATTATTTAAACTAATACCACATATTTTTATTGGCTTGAGCCCAATATCACATTTTACATAATTATGAATTAAAATTGCAATCAGGGGATTTGTTGTTTGTACTAATCATTACCTGGCTGAAATGAGAGTTCTAAAACTGTAAAGCAAATAGCTTGTTATCCCCTGCTTTAGAGGAAAGAATTGGAAAGCTAAGAAATATAAAAAAATTCTGGAAATAGGAAAAACAAAAACCATTGACTTCATGGAACAAGAAATATTAAGACATGGTTAGAAGCAAAATACTGATGAGGGGGATAGGATGAAAGGAAAGAGAGAAAGACAAACAAGTAGAAAAATAAGATGGAAGGGAAATTTCCATCTTAATCATAACTATGAATATGAATTGGATGAACTCTCCTATAAAACAGGAGCAAATAACAGAATAGATAATAACCAGAATCTTACAATATGTTGTTTACAAGAAACACATTTGAGGCAAAGGGACATAGAGGTAAGGTAAGGGGCTAGGACAGAATCTGTTACACTTCAGCTGGAGTAAAACAAAACAAAACAAAACAGAAATAACAAATGTGATCTCAGACACAGCAAAAACAAAAATAGGTTATAATTATATAATAAAATAATTAAGAGAGATAAAAAAAGAAAATTACATCTTGTTAACAAGGGTAGCATAGAAATAAAGTAATATAAATAATAAATATATATGCACTAAGTAATAAAGTAATATAAATAATAAATATATATGCACTAAGTGGTATAGCATCCAAATTCTTTTTTTTCCTCCTTGAGGCAATTGGGGTTAAGTGACTTGCCCATGGTCACACATTTAGAAAGTGTTAAGTGTCTGAGGCCAGATTTGAACTCAGGTCCTCCAGACTTCAGGCTAGTAGCTCTATCCACTGGGTCACCTAGCTGCCCCAGTATCCAAATTCTTTTTTTTTTTTTTTTTAGATTTTTTTAAAATTATAGCTTTTTATATACAAAATATATGCATGGGTAATTTTTCAGCATTTATCCTTGCAAAAACTTCTGTTTCAACTTTTCCCCTCCTTCCCTCCATCCCCCTTCTAGATGGTCGATAGTCCCATACATGTTAAACATGTTAAAACATATGTTAAATACAATATATGATACATATTTTTACAGTTATCTTGTTGCACAAGGAAGATTGGATTTAGAAAGAAGATAAAAATAACCTGGGAAGAAAACACAAAAATGCAAGCAAACAATAACAGAAAGAATGGAAATGTTATGCTGTAGCCCACACATTTCCCAGTGTTCTTTCTCTGGGTGTAGCTGGTTCTGTTCATTACAGATCAATTAGAACTGATTTGGATCCTCTCATTGTTGAAGAGATCCATGTCCATCAGAACTGATCATCACGAAGTATTGTTGTTGAAGTGTATAATGATCTGGTACTGCTCATTTCACTCAGCATCAGTTCTCTCTCCATCAGTAAGTCTCTCTAAGCCTCTCTGTATTCATCCTGCTGGTCATTTCTTACAGAACAACAATATTCCATAACATTGATATGCCATAATTTACCCAATCATTCTCCAATTGGTAGGCATCCTTTCAATTTCCAGTTTCTAGCCACTACAAAAAGGGCTGCCACAAATATTTTTGCATATGTGGGTCCATTTCCCTTCTTTAAGATTTCTTTGGGATATAAGCCCAGTAGAAACACTGCTGCCCAGTATCTAAATTCTTTAAAAATTTGTGAGTTACAGGAGGTAATAGACAAGAAAATTTTTCTAGTGGGGCAATTCAACTTTCCCATCTCAGAACTATCCAAATCTAACTACAAAATAAACAAGTAACATGGTTAAGGAGGTGAATAGAATTTTAGAAAAGTTAGAAATGACAGACCATTGCAGAAGAGTGAATGGAGATTAAAATATATATACACACACACACACACCTTTTTCTCAGTAGTACATGAAATCTACACAAAAAACTAATTATATATTAGGGCATAAAATCTTCAAAATCAAATGTAGAAAGGAAGAAATAGTAAATCCATCTTTTTCATATCATAATGCATTAAAATTACATTAAATAAAAAGCAGTAGAAAAATAAAATAAAAATGGGTTGGAAACTAAAGAATATAAACCTAAAAAATAAGTGGGTCAAAGAACAAATCATAGAAATGATCAACAATTTCATTAAAGAGAATGACAGCAATAAGACAATATATCAAACTTTATGGGATGCTGCCAAAGCAGTATCTTAGTGGAAAATTTATTTAAATTTTTTTATCAATGAAATAGAGAAAAAACAGATCAATAAACTGGATCTGCAACTTAAAAATGTAGAAAAAGAACAAATTAAAAATCTCCAATTGAATCCTAAATTGGAAATCCTAGAAATCAAAGGTATAGATTAATAAAATTGAAAATTAGAAAACTATTGAATTAATAAATAAAGCTAAGAGCTAGTTTTATGAAAAAAACAAACAAACCCCAATCATAAGATAAGATAAACATTGGTTAATTTGATTTAAAAAAAGAAAGAAGAAAATCAAATACCCAGTATGGTAAATGAAGAGGCCTACCAATGAAGAGAAAATTAAAGCATTAACAAATATTTTGTACAATTATATGCCAATAAATCTGACAATGTGAGAAAAATTAATTAATGTTTACAAAAATATAAATTATCCAAATTTTCAGATTAACAGATGAGGAAACATAAAACCTAAAGCCATTTTAAAATTATTTTTTATTAAAGCTTTTTATTTTCAAAACATATGCATGGATAATTTTTCAATATTAACCCTTGCATAGCCTTGTGTTCCAAATTTTCCCCTTTCCCCCACCCCTTCTCCTAGATGGCAAGCAATCCAATATATATATTAATTAAAGCTTTTTATTTACAAAACATATGCATGGGTAATTTCTCAGCATTAATCCTTGCAAAACTTTTTTGTTCTAAATTTTTCCCTCCTTTCCCCCACCTCCTTCCCTAGATGGAAGGTAGTCCAATACATATTAAATTTGTTAAAATATGTTAAATCCAATATATTTATACAGTTATCTTGCTGCACAAGAAAAATCATATCTAAAAAGAAAGAAAATGAGGAAGAAAACAAAACAAAATGCAAGCAAACATCAACATAAAGTGTGAAAATGCTATGTTGTGGTCTACACTCAGTTTTCATAATGCTCTTCCTGGGTGTAGATGGCTCTCTTCATTACTGAACAATTGGAACTGGTTTGAATCATCTCATTGTGGAAGAGAGCCATGTCATCAGAATTGATCATCAGATAGTCTTGTTGTTGCTGTGTATAATGATCTCCTGGTTCTGCTCATTTCACTTAACATCAGTTCATGTAAATCTCTCCAGACTTCTCTGAAATCATCCTGCTGATCATTTCTTACAGAACAATAATGTTCCATAACATTCATATATCATAATTTATTCATTCTCCAGCTGATGGGCATCCACTCAGTTTCCAGTTTCTTGCTACTACCAAACGGCCTGCCACAAACATTTTTTGCACATGTGGATCCCTTTCCCTCATTTAAGATCTCTTTGGGATGTAAGTCGAGTAGAAACACTGCTGGATTAAAGGTATGCACAGTTTGATAACTTTTTGAGCATAATTCCAAATTGTTCTCCAGAATGGCTGAATCCATTCACAGTTCCACCAGCAATATATTAGTGTCCCAGTTTTCCCACATCCCCTCCAACATTCGTCATTATCTTTTCCTGTCATCTTAGCCAATCTGAGAGGTGTGAAGTGGTATCTCAGAGTTGTCTTAATTTACATTTCTCTGATCAGTAGTGATTTAGATCCTCTTTTCATATGACTAGAAATGGTTTTAATTTCTTCATCTGAAAATTGTCTGTTCATATACTTTGACCATTTATCAATTGGAGAATGGCTGGAATTCTTATAAATTTGAATCAATTCTCTATTTTAGGAATAAGGCCTTTATCAGAACACTTAAATGTAAAAATGTTTTCTCAATTTATTGCTTCCCTTCTAATCTTCTCTGCATTAGTTTTTTTTTTTTTGTACAAAAACTTTTTAGCTTAATATAATCAAAATTATCTATTTGGTGTTCAGTTATGAACTCTAGTTCTTCTTTGGTCACAAATTCTTTCCTTTTCCACAGATCTGAGAGGTAAACTATCCTATGTTCTTCTAATTTGCTTATAATATCACTCTTTATGTCTAAGCCATGAACTCATTTTGACCTTATCTTAGTATATGTGTTAAGTGTGGGTCGTCAATGCCTAGTTTCTGCCATACTAGTTTTCAATTTTCCCAGCAATTTTTGTCAAATAGTGAGTTCTTATACCAAAAACTGGAGTCTTTGGGTTTGTCAAACACTAGATTACTATAGTCATTGACTATTTTGTCCTGTGAACCTAACTGATCCCATCGATTGACTGCTATTTCTTAGCCAGTACCAAATGGTTTTGATGACCGCTGCTTTATAATATAGTTTTAGGTCTGGCACAGCTAGACCACCTTCATTTTAATTTTTTTCATTAATTCCCTTGAAATTCTTGACCTTTTGTTTTTCCAGATGAACTTGGTTATTATTTTTTCTAGATCTATAAAATAATTTCTTGGGAATTTGAAATAATCCAATTTAGAAAAAGAAATTAGCAACTCTGAGGTATACCACTACACATCTCTCAGATTGGCTAAAATGACAGGAAAAGATAATGATAAATGTTGGAGGAGTTATGGGAAAACCCAACACTAATCCATTGTTGGTAGAGTTGTAAACTGATTCAACCATTCTGGAGAGCAATATGAACTATGCACAAAGGGGTATCAAACTGTGATAGAGCAATATCTTTGCTCCAGCAGTGTGTCTACTAGGCTTGTATTCCAAAGAGATCATTAAAAATGGAAAAAGGCCCACGTGTACAAAAATGTTTGTGGCAGCCCTTTTGTAGTGGCAAAGAACAGGAAAGTGAGTGGATGCCCATAAGGAATGGCTGAATAAGTTATGGGATATGAATGTTATGAAATATTATTATTCTATGATAATAATTATTGTTAATAATTATTATTTTAATGATCAGCAGGATGGTTTCAGAAAGGCCTGAAGAAACTTACATGAAATGATGCTTAATGAAGTGAGTAGAATCAAGAGAACATTGTACACAGTAACAAGATTGTGTGATGATCGATTCAACAATGAGGTGATTTAGGCCAGTTCCAATGTTCTTATGATGGAGAGAACCATCTGCACCCAGAGAAAGGATTGTGGGGACTGGGTGTAGATCACAACATAATATTTCCATTTTTATTATTGTTTGCTTTGTTTTCTTTCTCATTTTTCCCCCTTTTTGATCTGATTTTTCTTGTCCATCATAATTGTAGAAATATGTATAGAAGAATTACATGTGTTTAACATATATTGGATTAAGGGAAGGGATGAGGGGAAGAGAGGGAGAAAAAAATTTGCAAGGTTTTGCAAGGGTGAATGTTGAAAACCATCTATGCATATGTTTTGAGAAAATAAGAAGCTTTAAAATAAAAGAAAATAAAAAGAAAAAAATTTTTAAAAAGAAATTATGTCATCAATGAATTCCCTAAGGAAAAAATCCCCAGGCCCAGATGGTTCATAAGTGAAATCTATCAAACATTTAACATTTTGTTTTTGCTGAAGCAATTGGGGTTAAATGACTTTCCTAGGGCAACATAACTAGGGAATGTTAAGTGTTTGAGGTCAAATTTAAACTCAGGTCCTCCTGTCTTCAGGGCTGGTGCTCTATCCACTGCACCATCTAATTGCCCCTATCAACAATTTAAAAAACAATGAACTCTAGTACGAAGTAAAAATTTTTTTTTTTTGAAAAATAGGTGGAGCCCTAATTTGTGTCCAAAGAAGACCTGGAACTCATAATTGAACCCCAAATAGATAATTTTGATTATATTAAATCAAAAGGTTTTTGTACAAACAAAACTAATTCTGACAAGATTAGAAGGGAAGCAATAAATTGGGAAAACATTTTTACATTTAAGCGTTCTGATAAAGGCCTCATTTCTAAAATATTTAGAGAATTGACTCAAATTTATAAGAATTCCAGCCATTCTCCAAGTGATAAATGGTCAAAGGATATTAACAGACAATTTTCAGATGAAGAAATTAAAACCATTTCTAATCATATGAAAAGATGCTTTAAATCACTATTAATCAGAGAAATGCAAATTAAGACAACTCTTGAGACACCACTACACACCACTGAGATTGGCTAAGATGACAGGAAAAGATAATGATAAATGTTGGAGGGGATGTGAGAAAACTGGGATACTAATACATTATTGGTGGAACTGTGAATGGATTCAGCCATTCTGGAAAGTGATTTGGAATTATGCTCAAAAAGTTATCAAACTGTGCATACTCTTTGATCCAGCAGTGTTTCTACTGGGCTTATATCCCAAAGAGATCTTAAATGAGGGAAAGAAACCCACATGTGCAAATATGTTTGTGGCAGGCCTTTTGGTAGTGGCAAGAAACTGGAAACTAAGTGGTTGCCCATCAGTTGGAAAATGGCTGAATAAATTATGGTATATGAATGTTATGGAATATTATTGCTCTATAAGAGACAATCAGGAGGATGATTTTAGAGAAGACTGGAGAGACTTAACTAATGTTAAGTGAAATGAGCAGAACCAGGAGATCATTGTACATGGCAACATCAATATCATACCACGATCAATCCTGATGAATGTAACTTTTTCCAACAATAAGATGACTGATGCCAGTTCCAATGATCTTGTGATGAAGAAAGCCATCTACACCCAGAGAGAGGACTGTGGGAACTGAATGTGACTCAACAACATAACATTCTCACTTTTTTTTGATGTTGTTCTCTTGCATTTTTTTTCCTTACTCATTTTCTTTCCTTTTTGATCTGATTTTTCTTGTGCAACAAAATAATTGTATAAATATGTTTACATATATTAGATTTAACATATATTTAACATGTATTATGTATATTGGATTGTTTGCCATCTAGGGGAGGAAGTGAGGAAAGTAAGGGAAAATTTGGAACACAAGGCTATGCAAGGGTCAATGCTGAAAAATTATCTGTGCATATGTTTTCAAAATAAAAACCTTTTTTAAAAAAAGATTATGCATTAAAAAAAAGAAAAAGAAGGAGTCCTAGCAAATTTCTTTTAGCATTCAAATATGATACTGATACCTAAACCAGGAAGAGCTATAACAAAGAAAGAAAACTATATATCAATTTCCCTGATGAATATTGATGCAAAATTAAAAAATAAAACATCAGCAAGGAGATTATAAGAATATATCACTAGCACCATACACTATGACCAGTTGGATTTATACCAGGAATGCAGGTTTAGTTCAATTTTAGGAAATCAATCAACATAACTGATCGTATCAACAGCTAAATTCAGAGAAATCATATGATTATCAAAATAGATACTGAAATAGATGGAGTTTTTTTTTTTCGGAGAAAATACAGAACCTATTTCTATTAAAAAAAACATTAGAGAACACAAGAATAAGTGAAGCTTTTCTTAAAATGAAAAGTATTATCTATGTAAGGCAATCAGTCAGCATGCATTATCAACAAAGGGGATAAACTAAAAGGCTTCCCATTATGACCAGGGGTGAAGCAAAGATACCCATTATTACCACTAGAATTCAGTATTGTACTTGAAATGTTAGCTATAATAATAAAGGAAGAAAAAGAAATTGAAAGAATTAGAACAAACAATGAGGAAACAAAACTATCGCTCTTGGTAAATGATACAATGGTATACTTAAAGAATCCTAGAAAATCAACTAAAAAAATATTCAAAATAGTGAACAACTTTATCAAAGTTTCAGGATATAAAATTAACCCACATAAATCATCAGCATTTCTATATATTACCTGGAAAGGCTAGCCCCAAGAGATAAACTCCTTTTAAAATAACTGTAGATAACATAATATATTTGGGGGTCTTCTTGCCAAGACAAACCCAGGAACTATTTGAACACAATTACACAGCACTTTTCACACATGTTTCCACGCAAATAAAGAAAAAATAATTTAAGAATTATCAGACTACCCCCAAACAACACATACACAATTTTTTTTAAAAGAATAGAAATAGTATTTCAAGAAATCATGAGGAGTTTCTGTCCAGACCTATTAGAATGAAAGGACAAAGAAAAAACAGAAATGATGTACTACTATTCTCCTATTGAAAAAATTCTTAAAATGAAAACTCATGTGAATGTCAGAGCCAAAATCCAAAGCTTCCAGATTAAAGGAAATACTACAATCAATCACAAAAGAGTCCAAATACCAAGGCATCATAGTCAAGCTCACAAGAAGATCTAAACAACTGGAAAAATGTCTTTTGTTCATGGGAAGGCCAAGGTAACATAATAAAAATGACAGTTCTGTTCAAACTAATTTACTTATTCAGTACCATCATCAATCAAACTACCAAAAATTATTTTATAGAGCTGGAAAAAATAACAAAATTCATCTGGAAAAACAAAAGGTCAAGGATATCAAGGAAGCTAATGAAAAAAAATGCAAAGGAAAGGGACCTAGCAGTACCAGATCTCAAATTATAATATAAAGCAACAAACATTGAACCTATATGGTTCTGGCTAAGAAATAGAGTGGTGGATCAATGGAATAGATTACCGTGTTTCCCCAATAATAAGACACTGTCTTATTATTTTTTTGGACAGAAAAAACACCAGAGGGCTTATTTTCAGGGGAGGGCTTATTTTAATGCTCTCAATGGCACCAGCAAGCAAATCACTGGGGAAGAACAGGATGACGTGCTCACTGCTGCAGCTCTGATTGGATGCAGCTCAGAGCTCGGTGTGCATTTCACCTGGGGTGGGGGGATGGCGCATACAGAGGGTACTGTAATGTAGCGTGTAGCGCAGGGGATCACCTTCACTACAGTAGCAATCTCAATAGGGCTTATTTTCGAGGGAGGGCTCATTTTAAAGGAATCTTACACAGTAAGGAGAGGGCTTATTTTCGGGATAGGTCTTATTATCGGGGAAACACGGTAGCTACACAACGTGCAGTACCCAAAGACCCCCAGTTTCTAGGATAAGAACTCATTATTTGATTAAAAACTGCTGAGAAAACTGGAAAACAATATGGCAGAAACTAGGTGTAAATTAACATCTTACACCTTACAAGATAAGGTCAAAATGAGTACATGATTTAGATATAAAGAGTGATACCTTAAAGAATTTTGGAGAGCAAGGAGTAGTTTGCCCATCAGATCTATGGAAATGGGAAGAATTCATGATGAAACAAGAAATAGAAAGCATTATAGTATGTAAAATAGTTAATTTTGATTATATTAACTTTTTAAAAGTTTTTTTCAGAAACAAAACCAATGCAATCAAGATTAGAAGGAAAATAGAAAGCTGAAAACAATATTTGTAGTAAGTGTCTCTGATAAAGGCTTAATTTCTCAAATATCTAGAAAATTGAGTCAAATTTGTAAGAATATAAGCCATTCCCCAGTTGATAAATGGTCAAAAAATATGAACAGGTAATTTTCAGATAAAGAAATCAAAGCTATCTATAGTTATATGAAGAAATGTTCTGAATCACCTTTTTTCCTTTTAAAAAATTATTTCCCCCAGGTACATGTAAAAACAATTTTTTTGGTTATACATGCATATTCATTTTTATAAAACATATTTCCTTATGAATCAAGTTGGGAGAGAAAAATCAGAAAAAAGGGGGGAAACCACAAAAGAAAAAAACAGAAGAAAAAGAAAAAGAAAGTGAACATAGAGTGTGTTGATTTATATTCAATCTCCATAGTTCTCTCTTTGGATGGTATTTTCCATCCCAAGTTTATTGGGATTGCACTGAACTGCAGGCAAGAACTAAGTCTGTCATAGTTGATAATGGCACAATTTTGCTGTTACTGTGTACAATATTTTCCTGGTTCTGCTTGTTTCACTCAGGATCAGTTCATATGAATCTTTCCAACCCTTTCTAAAATTAACCTATTCATTATTTTTTATAGAACAATAATATTCCATAACTTTCATATATCATAACATTCAGCTATTCCCCAATTGATGGACATCTATTCACTTTCCAATTCTTTGCAACCACAAAAAGAGCTCTAAATCACTTTTGATTAAATTAAATTAGATTAGATTAAAACAACTCTGAGTTACCACCTCATACCTATCAGATTGACTATTATGACAGAAAAGGAAAATGATAAATGTTGGAGATATGGGAAAATTGGATTTGTGAACTGATCCAATCTTTCTGCAGAGCAATTTATGACTATGTCTAAAAGGTAATCAAACTATATATACACCCTTGCTTCAAAAATATCATTACTTGGCCTGTAGTCCAAAAAGATCAAAAAAAAAAAAGATCACAAAGAAAGGAACCATGCACAAAAATACATATAGCAGATCTTTTTGTGGTGACAAAAAGAAATTGGAAATTGAAGGGATGCCCATCAATTGGGGAATGTCTGAGCAAATTGTTACATGAATGGAATGGAATGCTATTGTGCTATAAGAAATGATGAGCACATGGATTTCAGAAAAATCTGGAAAGACTTAGATAAATTAATGAAAGTGAAATGAGCAAAACCAGGAGAACACTGTACACAGTAACAGCAACATTGTATCATGATCAGCTATGAATGACTTGGCTCCTCTCAGGAATACAAGGATCAAAGACAATTCCAAAGGACTCATGATGGAAAATGCTATTTATATCCAAAGAAAGAAACAGAGTACTCTGAATAGAAATCAAAGCATACCAATTTTTTCCCTTTTGATTTGTTTTGTCTTTTATTATAAAACAAATATAAAAATACACTTTACATGATTGCACATATATAATCTGTATCAAAAGATAGTGAGGGGAGAGGAGGGAGAAAAATTTGGAACTCAAAAAATTTATAACAATGAATGTTAAAAATTGTCCACATATTATTGGAAAATTTTTTTAAAACTATTAAAATATTAAGACAAAAATCAATTCCACTCCCCCATTGAAGAAAATGTAAAATGTATTTCCTATAAAAAAAACAACTTACCTGGAAAACAAGTAAAGAAAAAATAATTTAAGAATTATCAGACTACCCCCAAAACAACACATACACAATTTTTTTAAAGCTTAGAAATGGTATTTCAAGAAATCATGAGGAGTTTCTGTCCAGACTTACTAGAATGAGAGGACAAAGAAAAACGGAAATGCACTACTATTCTCCTATTGAAAAAATTCTTAAAATGAAAACTCATGTGAATATCAGAACCAAAATCCAAAGCTTCTAGATTAAAGGAAATTCTACAATCAATCGCAAAAGAGTCCAAATACCAAGGCATCTATTCAAGTAACAAGATTGTGGCAGCTGTAATTCTAAGAGAAATGTTTTATATTATAAGAGAAATATTATATTTCAATAGACAAAATATTAAGGCTAAGCTAGAGTCAAAGTGGCAGAGTGAGAAGAAATGTTTCTGCCTAGCTCTCATAATTTATCTCTTTCACAACAATCTAGCAAATATGTCAGACAATTCTGAATGAGAGAGCCAAGAAAAGTAATAGTGAATCAATTTTCCATTCTAGGGCCTCTTAGGAAGACAGAAAGATGTCCACAGACACTAAGACTGGAACTGGCCTGGTGGCAGTGGCAGCAGAGCACTAGGATAGAAAGGAAAGTGAGATAATGAATCAGGGTAGGAAGCATTGGGGCAGAAAGAGATCCCAAAGGATCTCTAAATTAATTTTGGAAATAGGAATAGGTTGCCAGCTAGCAGTTCTGTCATCCATTATCCAGTTTTAGATCACAGATCCAGTACAGTGAAGAAAGGTTATGACTGAGCAAAAGGACCCTAGCTAAGTACTCAGTGTACACACACACACACACACACACACACACACACACACACAATTCCAGAAATTTAATTGTATGGTTCTGAGCATGATGGGCAGAGCTAACTAAATTCTAAATCTTTAGTTCAATCTACATAAACCTACAATGGAAAAACCTAGGCAAGACAACAGTTCCAAAAGGCAACCAGCAATTCACTGATTCTGAACTTTAGAATCTCTCAGTAGACTCATAGTGACTGAACCTAAACATTTTATTGAAATTTAACTATACACACAAAGTAACAGATCCAAACCTCCTCTCAGACCAGGAGGGTGGGTAATAGATTTCTCTCTGGATCACACCATTTTGGAGATACTGAAAATCTGCAGGCCCCCAGAATGAATTGTGAAAGCAGCTGAAGTACATGTAGGGCACATATTCTCAGTCATTCAAAGTGAGCAGAGCTTAACACTAATACAAAGTCCAAAGTCAAGAAGAAGGCTGCAAAAATGAAAAAAACAAACAAAAACCTGACCTGAAGAGCTACTCTGGTGACAGGGAAATTGGAATTATAAATACAAAAGAAAATAACTGGAAAAATTCCACAAGCAACCTCAAAGAAAAATGCAAATCAGACATAAACTTAACAAGAATTCCTAGAAGATTTAAAGCTATAGCTAAAGGAAGATTTTTTTAAAAGTCAAAAAATTATTTAAAAAACCAAATAAGAATGGTAGAGAAAAAATGCTAAAAAAAAAATGAAAGCTATCCCAGAAAGTTATGAAAAATAATTAACAACTGATAAAAGAGGTACAAAACCTTACTAAAGAAAATGACTTTAAAAATCATAGTTGGCCAAATGGAAAGTAATGACTCCATAAGATATCAAGAAATAATAAAACAAAAAAAAAGACTGAAAAAATAAAAATATGAAATATCTGATAAAAACATAGTTTTGGCATAGAAAATAGATTAAGGAGAGATAATTTAGGAATCACTGGAATACTCGAATGAAAAAAGAACCTTGACCAGAGCAGATATGTTTCAGCTAAACAAAACAAAACAAAAAAAGGATAGCAATCATAATCTCACTTTGTTATTTGTTGATTTTGTGGACTCAGCCTGTAGGTGTTTGAACTTTACTTAGGATGAACCTTTAGCACCGGAAGTCAGATTTTTCTTGGTTTCTTTTCAATTTGTCTTAGAATGAAGATACTTCATTCTAAAGCTTAGAATGAAAGCTGCTTTATCCTGTGTTTATTTCTGCTGCTCTGAGGTGATGATCTGACTTCCTTTTTTGTGGAGAAAATTTGATGAGCTAAAACTTTTTTCCCAGAATCTTCTTTCTCTTCATTATTTCTTGTACCTCATTTAATTGGCATTCAATCAGTTTTTTTTTTTTTTTTGTCACACAGAGAGGCTATAAATATTTTTGTATATATGAATTTTTTCCCTCTTTCTTTGATATCTTTGGGGTATAATCCTAGCAGTGATGTTACTGACCAATACATGTGCATGGTTTAATAGCCTTTTGGGAATAGCCCCAAATTGCTTTCCAGGATGGTTAGATTTGTCCACAGCTCCACCAACTTTTCTCCTTTTTGAAGAGTGAAATAATTACTAAGGCAAGTCAAGGAGCTATTAGCCTTTATTCTTGGTATAAATCCAGCCCATAATGAATAATCTTTGTTAACATATTGCTGTAATATCCTTACTAGTATTTTATTTAAGATATTCACATGAATATTAGTGAAATTGGCCTATATTTTTCTTTTTTTCTCTATTTTTAGGTATCGAGATTACATTTGTGTCATAGAGGGAATTCAGTAGATTTTCTCTCATCTATTTTTTCTTTTCTTTTTTTGAGGCAATTGGCTTAAGTAATTTGCCAGGGTCACATAACTAATCTGTGTTAAGTATCTGAGGTCAAATTTGAATTCAGGTCCTCCTGACTCTAGGGCCAGTATTCTATTCACTGCACCATTTGCCTTTCTTACCTATTTTTTCAAACAGTTTATGTAATATTGGAATTAAATATTCTTTATAGTTTTCATTCAATCTACTTATAAATTCATCTGGTCCTAAGGTTTTTTCCTCCTTAGAGAATGCTTTTATGGCTTAATTTCTTTTTCTTCAAGGATAAAGTTACTTAAGTGTTCTATTTCCTGTTCTATTAATCTAGGACATTTATATTTTTGTAAATATTCATCCATTTCTTTAAGAGGGTTAGTTTTATTGGCACCTAGATGGGAAAAATAGTTCCAAATTGATTTTATTTTATTCTTCATTTTTTGTGAATTCAAAATTTTCATTTTTGAATAGAATTTTTTTCATTTTTGAGAAGGTAAGGACTTGAATAAAAATTTAGAAAAGTTAGATATCACATATTTTTGATGATTACTAAATAGGAATTGAAAGAAGTAGACATATTCTTAATTGTGCTTAGCATATTTACAAAAATTGATCATATGTTAGGGCATAAAAACCCCACAAACAAATACTGAAAAGCAGAAATGTTTTCTAAAGAAAAAAATTTCAGTCCAGAAAAATCAACTTACAAATCAACTGAATGTGGCAGGGTATATAATATTTCACATCCATAATCCTTCACTTTTGCAAATGTGGAGAAATGGGGCATAGGATGTATCATTAGGTCTTTGGTCACATCTTCCAAACTGTGGGCATTGTTCACTGAAAGCCATCAGAAGCCATCGAGGTTCAGGTGAATTACAATAGTAATTCAACAAACTTATTCAATGTTCACTATTTGCTTTAGGAGATAAAAGTTTAGACATAAGGTAAAGTTCCTATCCTTAGAGAGAGAGGGAGGGAAAGAGAGACAGTAAGAGTTTATGAGCAGGCTGACCAGAAAAGTCTGGACAGACTTACATGAACTGATGTTAAGTGAAATGAGCAGAACCAAGAGGACATTATGCATAATAACAACAAGATTATATGATGATCTACTATGATGGACTTGGCTCTTTTCAATAATGAGGAGATTCAAGGCAATTCCAGTAGACTTATGATGAAAAGTGACATCTGCATCCAAAGAGAGAACTATGGAAATTGAATATGGATCAAAGCAGAGTAGTTTTACTTTTTTGTTATTGTTGTTTGTTTACAGTTTTTTCCCCTTTCTCAAGTTTTTTCAGTTTTGATCTTAATTTTTCTTGAGCAGCATGATGAATATGGAAATTTGTTTAATGTACATGTTTAACCTAGATTGATTACTTGCTGTGTAGGGGAGAGGAGAGGGAAAAAAGAGGGAGAGAAATTTGAAATAAGATTTTGCAAAGGGGAATGTTGAGAACTATCTTTACATGTATTCGGAAAAATAAAATACTATAAGAATTTTAAAAGAGAGAGAAAAAGAGAGAGGGAGAGAAGGATAGAGGGAGAGAAGAAAAACAAACTTGGATAACTATAGCAAACAAAAGAGAAGATTAGAAATAAAAGTATTTCTAAGGAATATTGCTATCAGATTTTAATTGCATTTCATTGTGCATGTGCAAAATCTTTTCAATTTTATGTAATAAAATTGCATGTTTTATCTTTTATGATCATATTTATCCCATAAGTGTATTTATCCTATAAGTGTATATCACAGTTTCACTAGAAGACATTTTATTTAGGCTTTAAAAGATGGGTTGGAAATCAAAGGGAGACAGGGAGGCAATTCCAGGCAAAGAATGTAGTAAGACAAAACAAGGACCTGGGCAAGAATGCGGTCTATATATTGGGGCAGCTAGATGGCACAGTGGATAGAGGTACAGCCTGGAATTGGCTTATCTTTCCTTAGTTCAAATCTGGCCTCAGATATTTAGTAGCTATATGACCCTGGGCAAATAACTTTTCTCATCCTCAGTTTCCCTATCTGTAAAATGGAGATAATAATAGCACCTGTTCTATAGGATTGTTGTGAAGATCAAATAAGATAGCATATGCAAAGTACTGTAAGTGTTAGAAATTTATTATTACATTACAGTTTATCTGAGAAATGTTAAGATTTTTAAAATTGTTTCTTATTTCTTAAAGTTTTAACTACAATGAAAGGTTAAGGTTTTAACTGTATTTTATTGTGCATGTGCAAAACCTTTTCAATTTTATGTAATAAAATTGTACATTTTATCTTTTATGATCATACTTATCCCAGTTTTAGGTAAGAATTTTCTTCTCTTTCCATTGTTGTAAAAGTTATCTCCTTCCTCTTTTCTATTTTTTTATATTATTAAGACATGTACCCATTTAGAGCTACTTGTGGTAGATAGTATAAGACTACTTTCCTATTTTCTTTTTTCAGTTTTTATCAAATAGAAAGATTTTATTCTGGGATTGGTGTCCTTGAGTATCACAGTGAATAGAGTAGCCAGTCATGAGTCTGGAAGATTCATTTTCTTGAATTCAAATCTGGTCTCAGTCTGTAAGTTGTATGAAACTGTGCAAGTCAAACTTAACTGAAAAATGAGAGAACAATTTACTAAGTTTGGTTGCTTCTGGGTGATATTTGCCTAATCTGTTTCACTGATCAAATTTTCTATTTTTAAATAATATTAAAGTTTTAATGATTACCAATTCATATAGCATAATTTAAATTCTATACTTTGGACTTCTCCATCCACATTGGGTATCTTTCCTTTGGTCTTCTTTACTTTTCAGCTTCTGTTTCTAAGTGGTCCATCCCTATTAGATTATAAACAACTTGAGAATAAGGACTGTTTTTTCTTTTCATATTTCTATCCTCTGCAATGAGGACAACTAGAGAGTTGCAATGAATAGAGTGCTAGGTCTAGGAAGACATTTTTTCCTACATACAAATCTGGCCTCAGACACTTAATAGCTGTGTGAACCTGTACACTTAACCCTGTTTTTCTCAGTTTCCTAAACTGAAAATGAGCTGGAAAAGAGAATGACAAATCATTCCAGAATCTTTGCCAACAACACCCCAAATGGGGTTTTCAAGACTCAGACATCACTAAAATGAATGTAGGATAATATGACTGAAATGACTGAAAAACAATAATCCTCAGCACTTTGCTGTGTGGCAAAATGCTTAATAAAAGCTTTATTGCTTTTATAAATAAATAATATTATTTATTAACAATTATAATAACAATTATGTAATGTTATTATTTATTAATAAACCTAATACATGTTTATTGATTTTATTCTTTATTCTTAGTCGTCTTTGTTGTTTCCTTTGTGATTCTTGATTTTTTGTTTTCCAGGTTTATTTCACATTACTATAGTCACATTTGTTAGACTGTAGCCAAATTGACATATTTTTTGTTCCCTGAACCCAGGATTATGTCTCCCACATCTATGCCGCTGAACAAGCTATCTCCCTCCTCCCCCATGCCTGGAATATATATTCCTTCAATACTCATCTCAGAGAAGTCCAAGCTTCTTTAAAGATTTATCTTGGGTGTCACCTCCTTCAGAAAGCATTTCCTAATTCCCTTCTTTAAATTATATTGTATTTGCTTTTCTGTGTACATTATTTCCCCAATAGAATTTAAGCCCCTAGAGAGCAGGAACTGTTTTTCATTTTGTTTCTGTGTTTCTAGTACTTAATAGAATACTTTGTACATAATACATATATAATAGTAGTATATTGAGCTACGATAAATTGGGAAAGAGAAAGACGGCTTTCTAGGAATAGAGAATGGTATGAATAAAGACATTCTTTGGAAATGCCTTTGATTGGGAGAGTACAGAGCATGTATAGTGAGTTGTCCAGTCTGGACTTCATGAAGGAGTTGACATTTGGTTTAGAATTCCTATGTATAAGAATTGAGGAGATTAAAAAGGGCAAATGGAATACTATTAGCCAAGGCAAGGAATTTTGAAAGTGAAGAGACTAGGCAGGAAATAGCAAAGAGTTCCATTAGGTATAATCTCATTAGCATGTGGTAGCAAAAAACAAGGAAAGATTTCCATCGATTGCCAAATAGCGGAATAAATTACAGTATATTAGTGTAAAAGGAAATGTGATTGTACTATTAGGCCCTGGATAGCTGACAATATCCTCCCTTCCTATGTTAGATCCTGGATACCACTCCCACCCCCCACAATGTGCAGTTAGATTTGGGAAAACTGAGTTTAAAAAGAAACCTTTAAATGTTGAGGCTCTGATTCCCCTTTACGTAGCACTGAGATAAATGAAGGGTAGAAAATAAAAGTCTCCAGGTGCTTGCCTTTCTGACTCCATCCCTGTCCAAAAACTACCCTGGGAATAGAATTATTGTCAAGGACAATCTCGTGTCCTGCAGTTACTCCCTCATTATAGTTGCTCTCTATCCAAGAATGGTCCTACTCCCCTGTCTGACAAGGACACTCCCCTGTCTGACAACACAGTCTCCAAGCTGTAAATACCAGGTTAACTCCTCTCTCCCTTGCCTCTCTTTGAAGTAAAGATAACTGTAGAGGGCCACAGTCAGTGGGGGAACTCTGGGCGAAGTATAAGACCCTTCAGCCCAGAGGGAACCTGCTGACAGTGTCTGGTTTGGCTTTCCATCTTCCACAAGGGCTCTCAGCCTTCCTGAGAAGTCAGGGGGTGGTGACAACCTATGTTGAGACTGAAGCAGAGTGATAGCAGGTGGAAGTTTGATACCAGGTGGCAAAGAATGTATAATAGCAAGTTGTTTATGTGGTCCCGCGTGGGCAGTGTTGTTTTCGTTACATTATAAAAAAGGGAAAGTCCTTGAACTAAACGAACTCCATTTTCCCACCATCCTCAGGAGTCCCGCCTCATCACTTCTCCACTAGGAAGGTATATCTTAATCACCCCCATGTGGGAACTCTAGAAAGCAATAGTATGTTTTGTCACCCTAACTTGGGAGCTCTAGAAAGCAGAATGCAATAGATAACAGCCTTCAATCTTAGAATAAGAAATATATCTAGTTAAAAAGGAATTACTAAAGGAAAAATAAAACTAGTGATTCTGATGTATTAGCAAAAAGCTTTTTATCAGACTGTGAAACAAATATTGTTAATATAAAAATTACTCTCAAAAAGTGATAAAACATGCTACAAAAAATGAAGTAAAGATAAAAACAGCTGCAAGACTAATTGCACTCTTGCTTCTGTATTTTGCTTGCTAAAAAAAACCTTTTATCTGTGCTTCAGTTGCTCTGGACTGAATGGTTTTGAAGTACATTCCCATTTCGGTCAGCTAGCTTAAATTCTACACATTAAAGATTAAAAACAATCTCTTCAGGGGCAGTTAGGTGGTACAGTGGATAGAGCACCAGTTCTGAAGTCAGGAGGATTTGAGTTCAAATCTGGACTCAGACATTTAACACATCCTAACTGTGTCATCTTGGGCAAGTCACTTAACCTCAATTGTCTCAGCAAAACAACAACAATAACCAAAAAACTCTAATCTCTTCTTTCCTCAGTTTCTCTGAAGAATTTAAAAATTACAAATATGATGAATTCAGAAAAACTTGGGAAAATTGATAGAGTTCTATGTTATGAAGTGATGCAGAGATTTTAGAAAGTAAACAATATGCACAATGATAACAATGATATACATGAAAATAACATTAAAACATGACAATGAAGGATTTAGCACATAGTACCTCAGATATAGTAAGGCTTAATAAGTGCTTGTTGACTGACAAAGCAATAACCAATCTTGACTCCAGAGAACTGACAGTGAAACATAGTTTCCTTCTTATACAACTTAAATTAGAGAGATGACAGATAGAGATGAAGAGACAGACACATTTTGGTCTTATAGTAGAGTAATACCAAACCACATGTAGCTTGTTTTTTGTCTTCTATAAACGTTATAGAAAATACGTTGTTGCTTAAATCAATTTAACTAATAAAGGAGATGTATTTTAAAGTTTGTCCACTAAGTAACACTATGCTTGAGACCAAATCAAATGGCATTATCAGAACTTATCTGGAGTACCTGCTTGAACCTCCTTTGTGTGGAAGCTTCTTAAGGAATGTACTATTTCTGTTGCCCACCAGAAGGTACACAGTTTGAAAATCTTTGACTAATGTCCCAGCTCCTCACAGTTTGAAAATGAAATACTACTCCAAATTATAGGGGAAATCACTAGAATTCTCCATCTCTTAGCTTGGATAATTTCTACCTTGCTCTTTTATATTATGCAGCCCATCCACACTGTAGCCAAGAATGCTCAGTGTAGTTGCTTACTCCCATTTTGGGGAACCCTCCTTGTTACTTCTAGATGAATTCTCTGGAGAGAAATTTCAAATTCTGTTAGCATGTGTAGGTCATGGTAGAATTAATGGAAGGTGTAACAACAGCCACAACCACCATAACAACCTACTTAGATACTTTGCACACTTTAAAGCATTATCTAAGTGCTATCTCATTTGTTGACATATTTTGGGGGGGCTTCTCATAGGTCAGGACTTCCCCAAGGAAGCATGAGGTAAAGAGAGAAAGCAGTCCTCCTATTTTCCTCTCATGCTCTGATTCTTGCGAATTGCTGCTTCTCTCTTGTTCTAGTCTTGTCTCTTTTTGTGAGAGATCCATTCATGGTCTTAGAAACATCAGCTGCCAGCAGTGTTTATCAAAGGCAAGACCACCAAAAAACAAAAAGGAGCAAAGACCAACTTGTATTCAGATATTGCTCCATCTCCAAATCATTCATTTGTAGCTTCATACTTGCCCCAAGCAACTGCTTGAGTAGTTCCACTTTGAATACTTCACTCTCAGTTTCTCTTGCAACTTTTTTTTTAATTCCCAGCTTTCATCTTTTTTCTTTTTTTGTGCTTTTTTAAAATAGCTTTTTATTTACAAGATATGTGCATAGGTAATTTTTCAGCATTGACAATTGCCAAACCTTTTGTTCCAACTTTTCCCCTCCTTCCTCCCACCCCTTCCCCCAGATGGCAGGTTGACCAATACATGCTAAATATGTTAAAGTATAAGTTACATACTATATGTATATATATATATACATGTCCAAACAGTTATTTTGCTGTACAAAAAGAATTGGACTTTGAAATAGTGTACAATTAGCCTGTGAAGGAAATAAAAAATGCAGGTGGACAAAAATTCTCTTACAACTTTTGAGGACCCTTTTTCCTCCCATAGCAATCAAACATAGCCTCAGCTACAAATGAAAAATTCAGTATTAGTGAGACTGTGGGAAAACAGACACACTAATTTTATTAGGAGTGTAATTATGAATTTGTTTAAACATTTTGGAAGACAGTTTGGAATAATGTAAGAAAAGTTTTTTAAAAGTTCATTATTCCCTTTTATCCAACAATTCCTTTTCTCAGTTTATATTCCAAGGTTATTATTGACAACACTAAAAGTCCCATACTTGTATGTGATAATAGTGTAAGTTAGGTAAATTCTTGGTAGATAGCCCAAGTGATCATTAAGGTGCTACAGTAATAAAATAATCTGCACAAAATAAAATAAAAGAATCCTGTTCTACTTTCTGTGAAACTAGAAAAAAGCAAATTAATTTATTAGTTAATTGGGCAGAAAGTAACTGCAATACATAATTTGGTCACCAGGTGGTGGTATTCTCAAAAATCACAAGTTTATTAGTCTGCAGCAGAGCATTCTCAAAAGCAATAGGAAGATGGCTACTGTTCACTACAGAGTATTCATCTACAAATCCTGACTACTCTTTGTCCCATCTCCTTGAGTTTTAAAGACTCACAGTCCATTCTGGCCCTGAATCAGTATTAATTTAGGAGTAAGTATAGAAAAAAATGGAAAATTGCTTTAAAATATTAAAATTATAAAAATGTCTTTTTGTCCCTAGTCCACGACTCCACTTGTTTGTTTCTCAGTCATGATCCTTTTGAAAATATTGGAGTTTTAAAAACCTTTTTTAGCCAGATTTCTGAAAGGGTTATGAATTCCATTGGTAGGCTGGAAAAGCTGATGGTCCCCCTTCTCAGAGCAATGTTTTTAAATGCATAAAATTAATTTGGATTATAATAGAAACTATTTATATTGAAATAGTTCTTAAAAATAAATTTTTAAAAGTTCATGGACCCCACATGTTAAGAACCCTTGCTCCACATTTATATTGTTATATAGGCAATGTACACTGTGGCCACATGCTTTATGGAACCAAAATTTTTGATGGAGATATTTATTTTGATCAAGCCTTCATCCTAACTGTCTCCCACTAATCCTGCCAATCCCCCTCAATATTTGTAGAGGGGACATGGAAAGTAATTCCAGATTCTCCCAGAAGTAAGGTCATGTAAGGATTCAAAAGAAGGGATGCACTTCTGGACCTTTTTGGGGGAGAGTGAGAGAGGCTAGGACCAATACTTGGAAAGAGGGAGTTAAGAAAATGGTACTACTTTCCCATTTTGCCCTCTTGAGATTTTCCCAACAGAATTCTGTCCCTCTTTGATCTATTCTCTTCCACAGTCTCCCCACCATCTCATAAAACTGGTTCTACACTTCTTTCCAATCCCTACAACTCTCCTAGAACTGACCTTTGTGGGATTGTAGACAAGACTGTGACTACAGCAAGCACCCATCCTACTGGTATAGAAAAAATCACCTAAAACAACCAATCAAAAAATCTATTCAAAGTGGAAGAAATATAAGGGATTTGGGGGTGTTTACATGTGAATTACATCTGATGCCTTGTGAGACTGGAGTTCTAATAAAATCACATAGCAATCTAGGGCCCATGTTGCATCTCAAGCTGGTTTCTCACATGTTCTCATCTGAGACTTTCTCCATGTACTTGTCACAAAACAGCCCAGTTCTTTAATTTCTCTAGCATTACATTTCATTGACCTTTTTGTTTTTAAGAAAGTTTTTTATTGATGCCTTTTGTTTTTACATTATGTTCGTTTCCAAATATATCTCTCTCCTCCTCTTCATAGATGCTTCCTTTGGGGGCAGAAATTTAAAAAGAATGGAGAAAAGCAGTTTAGGAAAATAAACAAACACATGGACTAATTACATAACTTTTTCTTTTTTTGGTCAATTTCCTTTATTTTAATCCTCCCTGTAAATATATAAGCTCAAAACACTTCTCATCTCTTTGGTGCCTTTAAGAAGGAAACAATTCAGGGAAAAATTAAGGAAGAGACAAAATATTTAATATGCATATGTATATATACATACATACATAAGTAACATTTTTTATTAAATGAAAGATATATGATAGATAATTTTAAACAATAATAAAATTAACAAAATAAAACATATGCCTTTTCTTTCATTTAGTAAAAAATATTACTTAAGTAGAAGATTGCATGTGCAAAGAAAGTATAAATAAGTTATATACTTCTTTACTACTGTAGATGTATAAAAGTTTTACAGTCAATCAATTGATTGAAGTATTAGTCACATCTCTGGAATTAGTCAAAACAAGAGGAGTTCCATAAGTTGAGATTTATCTCTAGTAATTGAAAAGAGAACTAGTTATGAAGAATCCAGCTCTTGAGAGAGATTTATTTTTTGCCTTTTCCATGATGGGTCTTCTAGAATCCGTGGAGGAGAGATTTCTTTCTCCTCTTCATTCTCATTAATGATGGTATCTTATAAGGGAACAACTTTCCCACCAGGAGCTTTTCTGCCCAGGGGTGAGAACTGAGAAAGAATAAACTTTGGCATTTGCAAGTTAAGCTGCAGAAAGAAAGAAATTCAGGGAGTCCCACTGAGAGACTTGCCCAGCAGAGACATTGAGCCCAAGAAGATAATTAAGCCCCCCTCAAGAAGAAAAAAGGTATCTGGGTACCACAATGTTAAGGGAATGAATTGCCTTTTCCACATGCACTCCTTATAATCTCTACTCTCACCTAGTACAATCTCTAGGTATTCTCATTCTTTTCACTAATGTGGTGTGGATTTTTTGTTTTTTTGGGGAAAGATTGTACTCTAGGTTTATGGAATGGAAAAAAATGAAAAGGCAAAAGATTGCTAAGAATTGAGAAATCTAAGGACTACGGTCTCAGGTTTGCCTGGACAAACACGTCTCTCATTACCATGTACCTCCTTCTAGACTGAGAAGACTCTTTCCCATCCTTTATTGTAAGTTCAGTCTAAATGTTCAGAGAATAAAAAGCAGAAAAAAGTCCCAAGAAAAAGTGAAATGTTTTTTACACACATACACACTTTTACACACACACATATATATATATGTATGTGTATATATATATGTGTGTGTGTGTGTGTATGTTTTTTATTTTGCTCATTCTTGTACACCATACTTGAGAGCAATTCTTCTGATAAAAGCCTGCATCCATCACTTATACCACTCTCTTTAGCGCTTGATTTTATATATATGTATATGATTTATATATTTATTTTATATTTAATATATTTATATATGATTATATGATTTAGGTTTCCTAAGATTGGAGAACTGATCTTAGATTGTTCTGGTATTTCTCAGAGGGTCTAACATTACTGAACTCATTGCAGTTACTCAACAAACCTTTTAGATTTGAAATCCAATAAATGTCACAATCTCTGGTTTGGTCTGAGTGTTATAGGAATGGTGACCAATATATTTAAGAAATAAGGGATCATTGCCTCTCATCAAGAAAAAGAAAGTATCTTTTTAATAAGCTTTGCAAAAGAAACATCTTTAAGTCAGATTCTATGTTTTCATTTGAGGTTCAGAAATTTGGTCATTGTATCTATAGAATCATAGATATTGGAATTGGAAGGGACCTCAGAGGTCATCTACTTCAAAATCCTTATTTTAAAATCATTATCTTACAGATAAGATAACTGAGTCAGAGCAAGGACTTGTCTAAGGTCACACAGCAGTAAATTGATAGCAGAACTGGCTTTGGACCCAAGTTTTTTTCTGTGGACATAACTTTTCAGCATCTAGAGTTACCTTCTTGCCATAAATAGACATTAGAATTGGAACTTAGTAGGGGACAGTAAGAGATATCACACCTCAGGTTTGAAAGAAAATTGAACAGCCATGTAGGGAAAACAAAGGATAAAACATAGATAGATCAAATATTTGTTAAAAAAAAAAACTTACACGATGCCTGACATATTGTAGACACTTAATCAATGCTTCTACCCCTCCTGCCTTCATTGATTAAGTGTCTATAATATGTCAGGCATTGTGTAGATTTTTTTTAAACAAATATTATCTTGTTTGAGCCATGGAATTTTAAAAAGACAAGAAAAAACTGCCTGAGTTCTACATGGATCATTAATGAAGGATTTATGGAAAGACAAAAGCAAAAATGAGAGAAGATAAGTTGTATTCTGTACCCATGTCAATGAAATCCCAGATTCATTGAAGTTTAGTATTATTTTTAAATATGGATAGGCTTAAAGACCAATTTGTGTGTTTATGTATAGCTTGTATATACATATGCATGTCTAGCAATATATCACATATATTACAATATATAAATCACATATACACAATAAATGTCTTGTCATCTATGTTTCAAATTACATACCACACATTTTATGCCATTTATTATGAATGTGAAATAATTTATTGTGTATGTGTAATGTACAAGTGATGTCTTATACAAGTGAAAAACGTTATATATCACATTTTGATATTAGATTATGCCATAAATAACATTTGATGGTATGACTCATTAAGTTATCCATCTGATTAATAGTCTTTCCTCATCTGCCTTTTTTCCCTCTATAGATCATTAGGCAAATTCTTAACTTTTCATGGTCTCACTTTAGAAGAATGTATTTTTGGGGTGGCAAAGGACATCACCATTATCCAAAGAGTAGTTCATATTAGATATAAGTAAGTAACAATTATTTGTATTCAAGAAATGGATTAACGGAATAGTTGAAGGATCCAAAAGTTTGTTGTGCTTCCTCTAACAAAGCAGCAAATAACTTTTTTCAATGATCTTTGAGAGTTGTTGTGGCCAATAAAATTAAATAGTTCGAAACTAACTTGATCATGAGACCCTAGAAAAATAACTAGATCAATCTTCAGACAACAGATACAATAATATTTCATATATCTCATTCCTTAACCCTCAAAATTTAGGTCCCTTCCAGTTTTAAATCTTATCCTATGATGCTGGGTATGCAGGAGATTTCAATGAGAAGAATAATCAAACAAAGGCACTAGATAAGCAAGATATATGAATTGTTATAGGACCTCAGATTTAGAAAGAAGGGACTTCAGAAGCTGTCCAGTCCAATATATATCTAAACAAAAATCCTATCTATAACAGAGCTAGCAAGTGGTTATCCAGATTGATTGAAGACCTCCAGAGAAAGGGAATCCATTAACTTGAGAGGAAGTCAAGAACTTCTGAGTAATGTAACTTAACAAAATGGAAAACTACACATTGTCTCTGATCCTTAAAACCTCTCAAAATTCTCAAAAATAGAAATTCTGTGCCAGAGATAAAGTAATTTCATCTTTCTCTATAGTCTCTATAGCTTAAGAAAAAGGATTTAAGAACTCAAAATAAGATAGAAATTCCATAAACTAAAGCCTAACTTATGCTCACTCAGCTTCCCCTTACCCTACCATTTTGCATCCTTTCCAGCAAGGCTATACAAACTGACCTAAACATGGGTTTGCAACAAAATGCTATTCCATACCTTGGTTTTTTCCTTTCCAGTGCTCAGGAGATCCAAACTCCAAACTGGAGAAATTTGCTGAGGCTGCCATATTCAGCTCTATACCTTGACCAACATCTACCCAACATCTTATCATTGTAGCAGATTATTCAAATTGCAAGCAGCAGAAATTTGCTAAGCAAATTTCTCTGAACTGTTGGGCCAGAGAACTGAGGAACAGAGGGAATGAGACGTGACATGGGGGTGAGAGGTGATGAAGCATCCCACTCAGCTTAAGAAAAAGAATTTAATATCCAGTTAAAGACAGTTGTTTCCTAAAAGTTACTTGGGACATAGACTTAAGCCAAGGAAATATGAATTGACTGGTGTAGGAAAAGAGTGAGACACTGAGATATAGTTCCCAGTGAAACAGCCATCAGAAGGAGAAAAGTCCAAGTGAGCAATAGGGGAGATTAAAATTGCTGAAGATCTTAAGAGAAAGAAAATTCAAAGACCTTGACTATAATCAGATAAATCAACAGAGTAATAGGCCAAAAGAAGAAGAACATGGGGCTTCTAGATCTAGCAAACTTGATCAGACATCTATGAATAAACAATGCAAAACAAAGGAAAAAATTCAAAATCTGATAAGGCAGAGCATCCTGTGAATTCTGAAAATAGTAGTGAACAACAAGCTATTCCTAATTGGTTTAAAAGAAAAATGACATTTGGGAGAACAGAATTTATGGGACATACAGCAGAAATAAATGGCAGAAGGGAAAAATTTTATTCAATTCATGGCAAGTTTCACCAAGGAAACAAGAGATTTGACATCTAATTAGGAATGCATAGAAGGGGGAAAATATGGAAGAAGAAAAGCAAAAAGCAATAATATCAAAAGAAAATATTCTGTCTATGCAAACAAAAACTAAACAAACAAAACAAAAATGCAAGAAATAGTACAAGAAAACAGTTCAGAACTTTTGAACAAAGTGCCAGTCAAAAAAACCCCATAGATTATCACTAAAGAAAAAACAAACAAAAACCCAAACAAAAAAACAACCATCACCTAAGACTCTATGATATGTGGTAGTTAAACTTATTAACTCCAAAGAGAAACAACATATTATGCTGGAAATATCATTTTTTATGATGCATCAAGTATATATTTAAAAAAAGCATAATACAACCACATTATCATCAAAGCAAAAAAATGTTTTTTCAAAAAATTAAAAGGGATAAACAAGGAAACCACATTATGCTGAAAGGAACCATAAATAACATGTCAATATTGGTATTAAATATTTATGCTGCAAATGCTAATTATCCAAATTCAGAAGGAACAGAATAACTGAACAATAAGAAGACATAAATAGTAAATAAATATAATAATGACTGGAGACAGATTTCAGTGTTCCTCTCTGAGTTTTGGATAAATCTAACAGAAAGATAAACAAAAGGGAAAACAGAATTGAACATATTGCTGGAGAAATGAGTTCAAATACATCTATTGTCTTTTAATTGGGACTGCAAAAGAATATTCAATCTATGCTTCAATTTCACCCCAGCGTGATAGATCTTTTCTGCTGACCTAAATTGTCTTGAACAGGAAAATTGTTTCACCTTGTCCTTTTGCAGATTCTACCTCCCCAGAATTTATTTTGAGGCACTATTTAAATTTGTTTAGAAGAGAATTTGGGAGAAATAAAACTAGTTACCTGCCTTTTCTTCACTGCTTTGGCTCCAACCCCTAAACATTCATTACATTTTTTAAAATTCTAAATTCTAGCCCTCTGTTCTTTTTATCCCTTCTGAAGAAGGCTAGCGATTTTATATAGACTATACGTGTGCAGTCATGCAAATACACGCATATCATGTTGTGAAAGAAAACAGACAAAAAAAATTCATGAAAAAGTTTTTTAAAAAAGGATATTTTCATATGCATTAAGACTGTATCAATTCTTTCCATGAAGATGGATAGCATTTTTCATTATAAGTCCTTTGGAATTGTTGTGCATCATTATATTACTGAGAATAGTTAAGTCATTCACAGTTGATCATGTAATATTGTTGTTTCTGTGTACAATGTTCTCTTGGTTCTGCTCATTTCACTTTGCAACAGTATATATAAGTGTTTCCAGGTTTTTCTGAAATCCACCTGAAATCATTGATTCTGAAATCATTTCTTATAGTATTCCATCACAATTATATACAACTTTTTCAGCTACCATTTATCAATTGATGGGCATCCTCTCAATTTTCAAGTCTTTGCCACTAAAAAAGAACTGCCAAAAATATATTTGTACATATAGGTCATTTTTCATTTAAAAAAATCTCTTTGGGATACAGATATAATAGTGGTATTGATGGTTCAAAGAGGATGGATGGTTTTTGGGCATCGTTCCAAATTGCTTTAAGAGAGATTTTCTTAAGAAGACAAGGGATAGAGATAATTATAAAAGATATATAAAGGTTTTTTTGATTTTGATCACATGAAACTGAAAATCTTTTTTACAAAACTAATGTCCTTAGGATAAAAAGGTAAGTAGCTGAATGGGCAAAATTTTTTAAAGCAAATTTCTCTGAGAAGGGTTTAGTATTCAAGATATATAAGCAATTAACAAATGTTCATCCAATAGATAAGTGATCAAAGGTTATGGATCAATAGTTCTCAAAAGAAGAAATTCAAAGTGTTCATAATCACATGAAAGATTTCTTCCAAATGACTAATGATAAAAGAAATAAAAATCAAAATAATTCTGAAGTTTCACTTCATATCCTGCAAATCAGCAAAGACGACAAAAACAATGCTTATAGTCAATGTTGAAGAGGTTGTGGGATGGTAGGCACACTAATGCATTATTAATGGATCTATGAATAGGAACAACCATTTTGGAAAGCAATTTAGAATTAAGCAAGAAAAGTGACTAAAATATCTATATCCTTCCAATTAGAATCAGTTACTAGGTTTATACCCCAAGAAAGCCAACAATAAGAAGTATTCATACACACAAAATGTTTTAATAATTTTTTTGTAATAGTTAAGAATTGGAAACAAAGTTGATGCTCTTTAATTGGGGAATGGCTAAACAAATTGTGACACATGAATATAATAAACTATTATACTGCGCTTTAAGAAATGATGAATGTGATGAATACAAAGAAACATGGAAAGATCTATGTGAATTAATACTGAGTGAAATGAAAAGAGCCAAGAAAACAATATATATAATGATTACGCCAATATAACTGGAGAGAACAACCACAGAGAAAAGAGGGGAAGAGAGAGAGAGAGAGAGAGAGAGAGAGAGAGAGAGAAACAGAGACAGACAGAGACAGACAGAGACAGAGACAGAGAGGCTTTAAGAAATGATGAATATGATGAATACAGAGAAACATTGAAAAATCTATGTGAATTAGTACAAGTGAAATGAAAAGAGCCAAGAAAACAATATACATAATGATTACAATGCTACAGCTGGAGAGAAAACCACAGAGAAAAGAGGGGAAGAGAGAGACAGACAGAGACAGAGACAGAGACAGAGAGACAGACAGAGACAGACAGAGACAGACAGAGACAGAAAGAGAGGTGTGAGAAGATATTCCCTAATCACCCTTCCCTCTTCTTGGAAGTGGGAGGCCTACAGTTATTATACATTGTACATGCTTTCAGATTTTTTCCAATGCATTTACCAATATTTTTGTTTTTGCTTTTATTTTTTAGTCTTTTAAAAAATACTATTTGTTATTTATATGTAAGACAAATCTTATAACCATTGGAATGGAACCATCTACTTGTTGGTGGAAATCAATTCCCTGAATGTGTATGAGTGGTGGGGCAGAATTGATGGGATCAGGGGAGAGCACAACTCCTGTCTTGTCAGTCTTTTGAGTTTCTTTGAGTCTGAGTATCTTTGGGCTGTGCAGTTATTTCAGGCTCTTCTGGCTTCCAGCTTCGGGAGAGAGATGGAGGATGGCAACCCCTCTTCAGGTTGCCGCTGGGAGAAGAATAAGACTCTAGGAAGAAGCCAACATGAAAAGAGCTAGTAGTCTCTATTATGGTCTTGTTTTACCTTACTACCCTAGAGACTTGGGGGGAATTTCCCTTTTAGGCAAAATCAGGGACTCTCTTTCTTTCTCAGTTCAACAGAGTTAGACAACTCATAAAGAGAGAACTACTTCACTTTGTATTGTCTGGTATATATTCTCATATGTAATACTTTTTTCTCATTTCTGTTTTGCTACTGACTTGGATAAATGCTCTTTTTTCTATTTGTTATGTATGTTCATTGAAGAACTGGTATTTAGTGGGGAATCAAGCCTTAGTTATAAAATTTGGGCTCTTCATTTTTCCATTAAGAAACCTTGCTCAGAAGTCTAACTTAAACCTGGAAAGCTAATCCCTTATATTGATAATATTCAAAGGAGCAGACAGATATAATTAATATTAGAAGTATTAGATTTTAATGAATAATTAGTTATTAAGCTGCTATTAGGAGAGCAGAGCGGCCAAGCTTCTGGCCCCAACACCCTGCTTCTCCTACTGGTAGGAAATAAAACTTCCTTTAGAGAAGGATAAGGGGAAAAGAGCCTGGAAATGTGTATTCTGCCTCCCTTTGAGTCATGCAATGACATCCCCAGGCTATATGTGGTGGCTGAGGAGGGGTGGGGGTAGGGGTGGTGGTGGTAGAGTGGAAGAACTCATGCTACACAAATATTTGTATGCACTACAAATTTATGTTATACAGTTTCAACTAAGCCCTCACTGCTGCTTGGCAATCTATTTACACCTTCTTTATGAACTTACTATGCCACTCTCCACAATGGCTCTTCCAAACCTTCTCTTCTCCCACTATACTGCTTCACTTGGTGATCTGATTAGCAGATTTGGACTTAATTATCATCTCTGTGCTGATGATCCATCTCTATCTTCCTTCTGACTTCCAATCTTGTATCTCCAACTGCCCTTCAGACATCTCAAAAACAAAAACAAAAACAAAACCATGTCCAGTAGGCATTTTAAACTCAACATGTTCAAAACTGAAAGAGAAGAATCTTTCCCCCTGAACTTTCCTTTCTTGCAAGCTTCCCTATTCCTACAGAACACTGTCTTAAGAGTTCTCCATCCTCACAGCCTGAGTCATCCTGGAATCCCCATTCTCTCTCACCCCTGTATCCAATCTGTTGCTACGCCTGTCAATTTCATCTTTGCAGCATCTCTCAAATATATTCTCTTCTCTCCTCTGATACATTCCTCGCCTCTTCTTACCCATCACTTTGGTGTAGCTATTATCGCTTTACACTTGCTGGTTTATCGCTTTACACTTGCTGGTTGATCTGATTGCCACAAGTTTTTCCTTCTCCAATCCTCCATTCAGCCACCAAAATGATTTTCCTAAAGTGCCAGTCTAACTCTGTCACCTTCCCTCTGATTTTCTATCATCTCCAGGATGATATAAAACCCTCTGGCATTCAATATTCTTCATAACCTCCCCTTCCCTCTATGTTTTCAGTCTTCTTACATGTTGTCCTGCTCCTTTCCCCTTCATTTCCCTCCTATATAGTTTCCAATCCAGTATTACTGGCTTCCTTGCTGTTCCACAAGCAAGACATGGCATTTCTGGGCTCTGGGCATTTTCTTTGATGGAAATGTTCTACCTCTTCTCCATCTTCTAGCTTTCCTGGCTTCCTTCATATCCCAGTTAAAATCTCACCTTCTATAGGAAGCCTCTCCCAATCTCTTAATTCTAGGATCCTCTCTCTGTTATTTCCTACTTATCCTATATATAGCTTGCTTGTGCATATTTGTGTATTTGTCTCTCCTATAAAGATTGTGAGCTTGTCTTTTGCCTTTCTCTGTGTCCCCCATACTTAGAAGCATTTCTTCTGGCCTATATAGGGTGCTTAATATATGTTTATTAACTGATGGCCTTATATGTGGAGAGGGAGTGATACTGGGAAAAACGATGAGAAGTAAAAAACAAAAGATTTTTAATAAAAATTTTTTCAGTAATAAGATTTGTTATTATAACCTTCCCAACTCCAAGGTAGGTAATACACTGCAAATAGGATGGGGGCTAGGAAATTTGGAAGTCTTGAGATAGGCAAGATGTAGGAACACAAATCAAGAGTTGAAATGACTTTTTTGAAATAAATGGATGTTTGCAAATTCATAGTCCAAGAGAGAACTTTTTTTTTTTGATATGATGGTTAAATTATCAATTGCAAAGTTATAGAGGAGCTAAATTTATGATGGAGATAAAAGTAGATAGTTTATAATTTGAGAAGTTTTATGTACACATAGATGGAGCAAAATTTCAGGATTCACCTGGTGAAGCTGACACTTGGTGAACACCATTTGAAAGCCCTTGGCATAAAGGAATTATACATGGCTGTTAAAAGGCAAATGTTAGAAACATCCTTTATAATCTTGTGATTTTGTTGGTATATAAAGAGCTTGGTGAGGAAACAAGCCAGTGTGTGTCATGGCCTAGATGTTCCCAACTTTGGAATTATTTCCTATGCCATGTTGCTTCTTACCAGCTCTCTTTTGGACCATAAATTAATTATGAATTATGAATAAAATTAATAATGAATGAAGAAAGCATGAGAGACATTATGTTACAGTTGATGTAGAACAGGACTTGAAGCCTAAACTGGCTTTGTGATCTTTTGTAAGTTAGTGCCCAGGGAACTCTCTAAAATTCTAAATTACAAATCAGATGGCACGCTGAATTGCTAGAAAGAACATTTAGCTTTTTTTGTATAAAGGGAGTATGAACAAAAGATGCCGACCTCAATAAAGACTAAACAATAACATTGTGAATAATAATTGGGTCAAAATAAACAAATATAGAAAACAATAAATAAACAGATTGAAGGTGGAGATAACAATAAGAAAACATACCCAAACTTTTGATATGTAGATAAAGTACTCCTCAGAGGAAAAGTTTTGTCTCTCAAAATATTTATTAGTATAATGAGAGGAACAATGAAAAAATGCAATTAAAAAAATTACAAAACAAATTTAGAAACTCTAAAAGAAGTGTAAAAAAAAATCTTGAAAATTAGAGATAATAAAGACTACAGAATTGATAAACCAAACTGTCTTTATTTTAATCAGAGTAAGAAAATCAATAAATCATTCTCCAATCTAATCAAGAAAAAAGAGGACAATTAATAAGAAGAAACAAATAAGGTAAATTCACATTAGAGTGAAAATAAGAATTATCAGAAGAAGTAATACATAGTTATGTAGCAGCAAAATTAGAATTCAAAGGAAATTGATCAAAATGTACAAAAATAGAGAAAAAAGTAGAAAATAATTAAATTAAAAAAGAAATAGAGATCTTAAAGCAATCTTGGAAAGAAAAACTGCAAATCATAAAGTTAATTGTCAAATGGAAGGGGAAAAAAGACTCCCAGGCCAGATGGGTTTATAAGTGAATTATAAAGCAATTATCTATGTTACAAAAGTTAATCTCAAAAACAGAGACAATATATTCTATCAAACTTCTTTTATGACATTAACATGGTTCATATATCCAAATAAGGAAGACCCAAAGCAGAAAAAGAGAACTATAAAAAAAACTGACTAATGAATATTGATGCAAAATGTATGAATGAAAGAAAGGAAGAACAGAAGGAAGGAAGGAAGGAAAAGAAAGGAAGAAAGAAGGAAGGAAGGAAGAAAAAAAGAAATTATAGATTTGTATCCAGAAAAAAGTATCATTATAATGAAGTTGGATTCATCTCAGGATTCAAGGATGGTTTACCATTAGAAAAACAATAAGTAGAATTAATCATATAGACAAGATTATTAAAAACTTATTGTCTCAGAAGTGCCAAATAACCTTTGACACAATATAGAACTCATTCATACTGAAAATCCTAAAAAGTATAGGTATGGCTTCATTAATATAATCAAAAGTTTTATACATACATATATATATATATTCATGTAGTACATATGCATTTTTTAGAAGCATTTATTTTAAAGCTAATCTTGTTTACAATACAGAGACACTATGAACTTTTCCATAATGCATTAAGTAAAAGAAGAATGCTGCCTATCTCTATCATTATTTGATATACTTCTTGCTAGCTGTAAGGGTAGCCCATACAGTATGAGGTAAGAAGATCCAAGAAAGCAATATACATAATGGCTATTACAATATAAATGAAAAGAACATAAAACCTGGAACCATCCAGTTTACATTAAGTTATGTTATGTAATTATAATGAATTAGTTTTTTCCTCCCACATACACATACACAAAGAGATTAAAAATATACCTCCTCCCCTTTTCTGCAAAGGTAGGAGAATATAGTGATGCAATATAGCATTGAGAAGAGAACAAAACCAAAGTTATAAACATTGGCAAAGAGAAGAAAGATGTATTTCTGTTTGCAGATGATCTGTAGAGGTCTACTTATAAAATCACAGAAAATCAATGAAGGAACTTAATTGAAATGATGATTTAGCTATAGCAAATTTCTAGGATACAAAATAGATCGATAAAAATTTGGCATTTCCTGTACTAAAAAAAGAGGAAGAAATAATAATAAGAGAAATAACTACAAAATAATTAACTAAAAAACACATAAAAGATCTGGGAGTTGATCTATCAAAGCATATATAAATTTTTTATAAACAATCACAAAACACATTTTTATAGAATTAAAGGGAGAATCCAGGAATTACAGAGATATTTTCTTAAGAAGTCATCCAAATAGTTTAATAAAAACGACAATACTAATTTAAAGATTTAGCTCTGTTTCAATCAAATTACAAAAGGAAAACTACTGCTAAGCAAAAGAATAACAACATTCATTTGGAGAATAAAAGATCTAGAATCTTAAAGAAAGAATGAAGAAAAAGAAGCACAAAGAAAGGGAGCACAGCATTGCCAAATATAAAACTATTTTCTAAAAGTATTAGTTATCAAAACAATTTAGTACTAGTTGAAAAGGAAAAGTAGAGTAGTATAACCAACTAGAGAAGACATCAAAATAATTCCCCTGCAGTGTAAAGGTGTAAAGGCCGCTAGGTGGAGCAGTGGACAGATCGCCCAGTCTGGAGTCATGAAGCTTCATCCTTCTGAGTTCAAATTTGACTTCAGATTACTGGCTGTGTGACTCTGGGCAAGTCATTTAACCATGTTTGCCTCAGTTTCATCATATGTAAAATGAGATGAAGAGATAAATGATAAACCACTCCAGTATCTTTGCTTAAAAAAAATCCCAAATGGGACAGAAAGAGTCCAACTGAACAAATGTTGTGTGAAAATGATCAAGAAAAATATTCCTAATGAACCAAGAAGCTGAAACTGAATACTGTGTAATTATAATGATTAAATTTATATTCCCAAAAGATATAAGGATATGCACCTTCTTTCCTTCTTTGCAGAGGTGGGAAACTATAAATGTGCTATATTGCACATACTGTTAGACTTAGCTGATATATGCTGACATTTTGCTGAAGTGCTTTTTTTACTTTCCTTTTTCATCCTTTTTTATGTATAAGGGATAGATCTCTGGATAAGGTAGGGGACACAAACAAACACACATGCATGTATGTGTGTGTGTATTTATATATGTTTATATATATATGAAAGTGACATAAAACAAGAAATATCAATTAAATTTCCATTTAAATTAATATAAATGTAAAATTTAAAAAATTAAAAAGACAAATGTAAAAGAAAAAGAAAGAATAAGTGCAGTTTAATAAACTCAAGAATGCAAATCCCATGGCAGGGCTTCCTTTTTAATAGAAATGCTAGGAAAACTGAAAAGTAGGTTGGCAGAAAGTAGGATCAGATCAACAACTACATGCCAGAATAAGCTAAAAGGCAACATAAAAATATTAATAAGGAATGAAATTGTATGCTTTTTATAATTATGTCTAGAGGGTCATAATGATAAAATGAGCAATTTTGAGTACTAAAAGTTTGTAAAAATTTTTGCTAGAAAAATTAATAAAAGTATCAGAAAAATAAATTGTAGAGTTGGAAAAATGCTTGTCAAATATCATTGAAAAAAATCTGATATCCAAAATACATAGTTAATAGACACAGATATACATTAAAAGCCAAAAATGTATTAGAAAAATATAATAGAAAAATCATCAAAAATATGAAAGTTTTAAAAGATTTGCAAATGACAATATAAATGGTAGCACAAAAACTATGCCCCAAATCCTTAATCATTAAGAGAGGAGCAAATGAAAACAACTCTGGGTTTTAATCTCACTTCATGCAAATTGGTAAAGATGAAAAAGAGATATAAACAGTCAATGCTGCAGGGGCAGTAGGAAATCAGGCACACTAATGCCTATTGATGAAACTCTGGTGGTCTTACTATTTTCGGTTTGTTTGAAATTATGTAATAAAAGTAACTGAATTGTTCATATCCTCTGACCCAGCAATTCCACTACAGAGTACATACCCTAAGGACACTGAAGATAAAAACCAAATTCCAGTATATGCTAAAAAATTCATAGCTGCACTCTTTGTGTAGAAGCAAACTGGTTACTCATTCAACTGGAAAATAATTGGGAAAAAAAACAGCTATCGTACATGAATTAAGGTAGTATTGTGCTGGAAGAAATGATGAACATGAGTAATTAAGATAAATGTAGGAAGATTTATAGGAGCTGATTTAGTGAACAAAGCAAATGAGATAATACTTGTAAAGTAGTTTGCCAACTCTAAAGCACTGCATGTCTTCGTTATTATTGTTTTTATTAACAATAATAAAAAGGAAAGGAGGTTTCATTCTGAAAGGCATGGGAAATAACTGATATGAAGACATAAGATATCAATAAAAGTTCCTTTTTTTAAAAGAATGGATAACAATGGGGGCAGAGGGGGAGATCTGTAAGAATAAGTGGGGATAAAGACTGATAATAGATGGGGGGCTTTTAGGATGACACAAGTTGAATAATGGAAATCTGAAGATGAATTGATGGGATTTGAATCAGCAAAAGGGAGACATTAAGGAAACAAGATTTGACAATCTATTAGATTTGTAGGTGAGAAGTCGAGGATGAATCTGGGGTGACTAGAACAATGATGGTGCACCCAACAATAATAGCTTAGAAGAAGGGTAGGTAATAATTCTGTTTTGAATAAGCCAAATCTGAATTGTCCATATGACACACTATTTGAATTATCCCATTGGCTAGCTGGTGATGTGGAAAGAACTCAGGAGAGAAAATGGGATTGCCTACATAGATCTGTGAGTCATTTGCACAGAGATAATAATTAAAGTAATGGAAGTTGATGAGATCATTAAGTGAGACAGTTAAGAGAGAAAAGAGAGAGCCCATAGTTGATGAGCCTAACATAGATGATGATCCAAGCAATCCAATGGGGATGGGAATGGGGATGAGAAATTATACTGCAAGGATAGAGACGGGAAGAGAAGCAAAGTCAAAAAAAAAAAAAAAACTCAGAAAGGAAAGACTATCCAGGAGGAGAAGGTGGCCAATAGTGTCAACCCTTGAGAAGTCAAGAAGAATTAGGATTAGGACTGAGAAAATTTGACAATTGAGAAATCATTGGTAACTTTGGAGAAAGCAGTTTCAATTGAGAGATAAGTCAAGGAGCCAGATCTTAGAATTTAGAATAGAATAAGAGAAAGGAGGCAATAATTGTAAATGACTTTTTCAAATGGTTTAGCATATAGGATTAGAAGAGATATAACTGGATATATTAGTTAGAAATGTTACAATCTCATGCAAACTTTTTAAGATTGCGAGAGGTTTGGTCATGCTTGTTGGCAAGAAAAAAGGAACCAGTAGATTTAGAACAATTGAGGATTTGGAGGAGAGCAATCTTCCAGAGAAGAAAGGACAGGATGTAATCAAGGATATATATCTAGAGATTTGCTTTGGTAAGAAGAACCACTTCATCAGAGACTGGAAGAAAAGACCAGATTGTGGGGAATGGTTTAAGGGAGACATGAGATGAAAAGAAGGGGAAAAGACAGAAAGTGAGACAAATGGCTTTGACTTTTTTGGTGATTGATAAGGATCTAGAAGAAGGAGGTTTGGAGACAGGAAAATGAGTGCTTAAAATCCAGAGAGGATAGGTGATAAGAATACTGAAGAGTGGGACACTGAGTTATTAATGAAAGATAACAGTAATTGGTGAGTAATGAGGGCACATTGAGGAGTAAATAATAGAAGTAGGGAGGTGACTGATAGGAATTCTAATGGATGAATGACAGGGATACTTATGGGAATTTTGGGGAAACTGATAAGTAAAAGTTAAAATTAAAAGCTGAAAATTTCCCCAAGTAATAGGAATTATGGTGAGATCTGGGTGGGTTAGGCTTAATTCTCATCTCCCACATATAAATTTTTTTTTATGGATTAGTTTCCTTGGAAGAGATTTACAATTCCATTGGAGGTAGGGAACCACAAGATTCCAGAAGAGTACACTTTCTCACCTCTTTATATCAGAAAGATTAAAAAAGAGATCTCTTGTTTAAGGGGGGTTTTGATTGAATTCAGATTATAAATCTTTTTGTTTACTATTAGTCATTTTAGATGTAGGTCATTTTCTCCTCCTATTTTCTCAGGCTGCCCTTCTCTTCCACTTGTCATTTCTGCAACATTGACTATATAAGGAGGGTGAGTAGCCGCTTAATTTTTTCACACATTATCTCAAAAGTTTTAGTGCAATTTAAAGCTTCAGGAACTTCATAAGCAGACATACTACAAACTTACAAAAAGTACATTTGAAAGTTTAATTATTCATATTTCTTTGACACTTGTTTTTTAATTGTGTAAATTTTTTGAATATTAAATTAATAAATTTTTAATTTTTAATAACAAGATGGAGCTCCCTTGTTACTATGCATTATTCGTGGGGCTAGATAATACTTTCTCAAACTGGTAGATTAATAAAGGATACCTTCTTGTTTTGTTACCTGAGTCACCTGATCTCCATTACAGTTTTTTTTTGGGGGGTGGATTCATGTCAAAACTGTTGGTTTTATATCAAAACTTCATAATTGGGATGCTTTTAAGAGTAGGATCACAAATACAATCCTTTCAGTCACTGAACAGCAGTCAATTAAGGTTTTGAAAAAGTTGAAAATCACTGAGTGATCTATAGCATAAGGTGCTGATTATATTGAAGTTTAGCTAGAAACATCAATATTTTTAAATTTAACCTTTTGAATGTTGTTTTTTGAAAATTTTTTTAGCATTTATATCTTTGAAGTTATTAAAGCTTAAAAATTTTGGGACACTCTGTGGGAACAAACAGTATCCAGGAAAAGAACAGAGCAGCAGGGGGAGGGGAACAATATGTGAGCATACACAGGCATGGAGGATGCTGCCAAATGGAGCAGGGAACTGGCTTCTCTCTAATTCCTTCCTCTCTCAGAAATTAGTCTAGACAATTGCCTCCTTTTCTGATGGCTTCCCAGAAGAGGGATATTGTCTCTGAGGGACATTTAAGGGTAGCCTACCAAATCTGGTCTGACTTGTACCACCAGTTCAACTGGTTATACTTTTTGCATCAATTGTATCATTAATAGAAGCAGCAGCCACCACAGTTTCCTCTCAGAATCTTTGCAGGGAAGCCTGCAGGAGACTATAGTCAGGCTTCAGACACTTTACTAACTGTGTGACTCTAGTTTGTCTTAGTTTCCCCATTTGCAAAATGAGGAAATGGCAAACCACTTCAGTATCTGTGCCAAGAAAACCCCAAATGGGGTCATGAAGAGTTGGATCCACCTGAAAACAACTGAAATGAATGAGCATTACAGGAGCACAGATTTATGGCTGATTAAATATTTGTTTTTGGAAAAAGTCCACAGGTAGCAAGATGAATGACAAAGCTGAATTCTCTACCTTTATAGCAGGCTTCTCCCCATTCCTTCAATTCTTGGTGAATAATCAGAGATATCCATCCCAATCTCATGATGTCAGGGTCCCTTTGACTCGGGGCAATCATCTTGATTTTCATGGAGATTCTGACGCAAGGGTCCGGTGGAAATAAAGTAAAGGATGATTGATAGATCACACTAATAGTGAGTAATAGTCATGGGGATGCTCATGGTGATTAGTGAATGATAGGGTAAGATGACTGACAGAGAAACTGAGACTCTCATAGGGATTGAAGGAGAGGAGATATAGTGAGGAGAAATGAATTTCAGTCAGAGAGAGATGCAGCAGCATGGTCATGACTATGTTCCACTGTGCAAATGGGAATCATTCTTACTGTTAAATGGAAGCAAGGATCCTCCTTTTTTCTCCTGGGTATCCATAGGTCAGAACTAGTAGTGTTTGAACTGTTGGTGAGTCTGAGGCTGTCTACATGCCAGAGGCACCTGGGAAACATGCCAGAGACCAGCAAGAGAAGGCACTGTGCTAAGTGGGGGGGGGGAGTTCAGGAGAGGGGTAATGCCCTCTGGGAGAATGCCAAGATTTTAGATGCTCCAGTTACCAGTCTGCTAAATTACCAGGAGCAGATAATTTCCACCTGGGATGCTATCCAGGAGTCTGGATATCAGTGAAATGATTCCTTAATGTATTTATTTAATTAACAAGCATTTATTTCCTTTCCTTCCTTCAAATGAATAAAAAGAAAAAAGAAACCCTATTTAGCAAATACGTATAGTTAAGCAAAGCAAATTGTTGCATTGTATATTTCTACTTTGAGTCCATCACTTCTCTGTCAGGAGATGGATAGCATGTTTCATCAACAATTCTCAGGTAATGTATGTAGTCTTCTCAAGTCTTCAAGTTGTTAAAACAATTCTTAAGTTATTTTTCTTTATAGTATATTATCATTGCATAAATTGTTCTCCTGATTCATTCCAATTCATTTTACTGTGTATCAGTTCTCACAAGTCTTCCTGGTTTTCTCTGAAAACATCTATTTCATCTTTATTTTTATGGTTCAAAATATTCCATTGCAGAGAATTTATACCTGAACAGATATATATATATATATGATTTTATATGTGTATATTTATATATTCTTATATCAATATCTATTTATCTCATTTGTTGTAGCTACTAGGAAATTTTTATTTTTATTTTTATTTTTATTTTTTGCTGAGGCAATTGGGGTTAAGTGACTTGCCCAGGGTCACATAGCTAGGAAGTGTTAACATGTCTGAGATTGGATTTGAACTCAGGTCCTCCTGATTTCAGGGCTGGTGCTCTATCCATTGCGCCACCTAGCTGCCCTTGTTTCTATTCTTTTTTAGGAACAGCTGAGGTTCCACAGCCCAGAAGTTTAAGATTGTTTTTGTCGTTCAGTCATTTCATTTATGTATCTCTTTGTGACACCCATTTGGGATTTTCATGGCAAAGATAGTAGTGTAAATTGTCATTTCCTTCTCCTGCTCATTTTACAGATGAGAAAACTGAGGTAAACAGGGCTAAGTGACTTGTCCAGACTCACACAGTTAGTAAGTATTTGAGACCAGATTTGAACTTAGTTAGCTCTTCATGAATCCAGCCTGGTACTTTATCTACTTCACTTACTAACTGCTGCCAATTTAAAATTATACCTTCGTTTTTATTCCAATCAACAAATATACCCTAATTTATAATGTGAATCTGTAGTCACAGAAGTTAGGAAAGATGAAAGTCTTTTGGAACTGGTGCAGGAGCCATTTATATAAATGTATCTGTAATTGATAAATTAATATTTTATACCCTAGAATAAATGAAATGAAATAGAACTTGGGATGATTTTTAATTCACTAAGATGAGACTGGGAGCCATGGGGACATCTGGGTTGGTCTGTTTTTACTTGTGCTGATATCATACAGATGTTTTTTCAAAAGGAGTAGCTTGATACAAAACAAATCCACATAGATCATCAGCGTTTTTATATATTACCAATAAAGTCTAATAGCAAGAGATACAAAAAGAAATTCCATTTAAAATAACTGACAATAATTTAAAATGTTTGGGAGTCTACCTGCCAAGGCAAAGTAAGGAACTATATGAAACAAGCACAAATCACTTTCCACACAAATAAAGTCAGATCTAATCAACTGG